>NW_024080793.1:1809167-2409167 GCF_003009895.1 Hyaena hyaena
CCCACATCCATCAGTCCTCAGTTTTTGTCAGCATTCAAGAGTCTCTCATGGTTTGCCTCTCTCCCTTTCCCCCACCATTTCCGCCCTTCTTCTCCCCCTTGTTCCTCCGTCAAGTTCCTCCTAATCCTCCTATAAAAAATATGGAACGCTTCACGAATTTGCGTGTCATCCTTGCGCAGGGGCCATGCTAATCTTCTCTGCATCGTTCCAATTTTAGTATATGTGCTGCCGAAGCGAGCACCATTATCTCATGTTTCTTGAGTTCCAGCCCTGCTTTTCTCTCTCTCTCTCTCTCTCACTTGCTCCCCCTACCTTCAAAAAAAAAAAAAAAAAGCAAGCTTAAGTATGCAAAATAGACTGTGATTAACTACTATTTTTTTTGTTTTGAGAGAGATCCCCTGTATGGGGGCAAAGGGGAAAAAGGGAGAGAGAGAAAATTTTTTTTAAATGTTTATTTATTTTGAGAGAGAGAGTGTAGGGAAGGGGCAGAGAGAGTGGGAGAGAGAAAATCCCAAGCATGATCTGTGCTGTTAGTGCAGAGCCATACTCGGGAATCAGTTTCATGAACCTTTGGATCATGACCTGAGCCAAAACAGTCAGAAGCTCAACTTAACTCAGCCATTAGGCTCCCCGAGAGAGAGGAAACTTATGCAGGCCCAGCGCTGAGCATGGAGCCAAACATGGGGCTTGATTTCAGGACCCTGAGATCATGACTTGAGCCAAAATCAAGGAGTACGATGCTTAAACTGACTGAGCCACCCAGGTGCCTCTACTACTTTCTACTTTTATTTATTTATTTTTAAGTTTATTTATTTTGAGAGAAAGAGAATGAGAATCCCATGTAGGCTCTGCACTGTTAATTCAGAGACCAAATGGGGCTTGAACACACAAACTGTAAGATCATGACCTGAGCCGTAACTAAAAGTTGGATGCTTAACTGATTGAACCACCCAGGTGCTCCCCTACTTTTAACTTCTAAACTGAATTGAAGTTTTGAATAGATATGTGGCTCAGAAATACAATACAAAAAGGTAACCAGTGAAGTGTCCTTGATCCTTGTCTGCTCATTAAATACCTTCAATTCCTGTGGCACCTCCCACCCTTTTTATGACAAAGGTAGCAGATTATGCACACCTAATTTTGCCTTTTCATTTAATATATTTTAGAAATCTTTCCATTCATTTAATTTTTTTAATGTTTTATTTATTTCTGAGAGAGAGAGAGAGAGAGACAACATGAGCAGGGGAGAGTCAGAGAGAGGGAGACACAGAATCTGGAACAGGCTGCAGGCTCTGAGCTAGCTGTTAGCACCAAATGGGGCTGGAACCCACGAACCGCGAGATCATGACCTGAGCTGAAGTCGGACGCTTAACTGACTGAACCACCCAGGTGCCCCATTATTCATTTTTAAAGATCTTATTTTTAAGTAATCTCTATACCCAATGTGGGGCTCAGATTTACAGTCTGAAGATAAAGAGTTGAGTGCTTTATCGACTGAGCTAGCCAGGTACCCTGAATTCTTTCCATTTTATAACATACTTCTCCCATTCTTTTTTACATCTGGATACTATTCTGTTGTATGAACATGGGCGTTTTCAATTCAGATATTCTTTTGCCGAAAGTGAACAACCGTACACATAATGATTTTCAATGTATGCGAATACATCTGTAGAATAAATCTTTACTCTCAAGACCTGGACTTAGGAGTCAAAGTTAAATACATATAGAATTTCGAAAAATATTGCTATGTTTCACCACTTAAAATAAGTATATATGGTTACATTTCTAACCATCAGTATATGAATGTTGTGCCTGTTTTGGTGGGAGTTCTTTATTTAGTTTTATTATTTATTTAGTTTATTATTTATTTTGAGAGAGAGAGAGAAGGACAGGAAGGGTTAAAGGGAGAGGGAGAAAGAGGATCTTAAACCTCAGGCTCCATGCTTTGCATGAAGCCTGAGTAGGGCTCAGTCTCATGACTGAGATCATGACCTGAGCTGAAATCAAGACACTTAGAGAGCCACCCGGGCACCCCAAGTTTTTATTTTTTATTTTTTTAACTTATTTTTATTTTCTTAAATGTTTATATACTTTGTGAGAGTGAGAGAGCACGAGTAGGGGAGGGACACAGGGAGGGAAAGAGAATCCCAAATAGGTTCCATGCTGACGTGGGGCTCCATCTCATGAACAGTGAGATCATAACCTGAATTGAAATCAAGAGTTGATGCTTAACTGACTGAGCCACCCAGATGCCCCTATTATTTATTTATTCATCCATTTATTTGATTTATTGTATACTTCACACCCAGTGTGGAGTCCAGCACAGGGCTTGAACTCATGACCCTGAGATCAAAACCTGAGCTGAGATGAAGAGTTGGACGCTTAACCAGTTGAGCCACCCAGATGCCACTAGTTTTTAATTGTAATAAAGTACACATAACATGAAATTTACTTCCCTAACCATTTTTTTTAAGTTTATTTTGGGAGAGAGGAAGAGAAGGAGCATGCGTATGAGTATGGGAGGGGTAGAGAGAGGGAGAAGAGGATCCCTAGCAAGTTCTCCACTGGCAGCATGGAGCTGGACATGGGACTCACAAACTCATGAACCGTGAGATCATGACCTGAGGCTGAATGAAGAGTCAGTTGCTTAAGTGATTGAGCCACCCAGGTGCCCCAAAGCACAAAGGTTTTTAATTTTGATCAAGTCCAGCTTATCAGTTGTTTTTCCTTTGTGCTTTTGGTGTCAAATGTAAGAGAACAGGGTCTACTCTAAAATCAGGAAGATGGGGTACCTGGTTGGTTTCAGTCAGTTAGAGCATGCAGCTCTTAATCTGGGGGTTGTCAGTTAAACTCCCACATTGAGTTTAGAGATTACTTAAAAATAAAATCTTAAAAAGATATATATACTAAAAATAAAATCTTAATCAGGAAGGTTTACTCCTATGATACAAAAAATTGTATTTTTTGCTCTTAAATTTAGGTCCTTTATCCTTTTAGGATTTTCTGTATATGGTTTGAGATAGGAGCCCAATTTCTTTTGCCTGAGGGTATCTAGTTGTCCCAGCACCATTTGTTGAAAAGACTATTCTTTTTTTTTTTTTTTTTTTTTTAATTTTTTAATGTTTTATTTATTTCTAGGAGAGAGAGAGAGAGACAGCATTAGCAGGGGAGGGTCAGAGAGAGAGGGAGTCACAGACTCTGAAACAGGCTCCAGGCTCCGAGCTGGCTGTCAGCACAGAGCCCGATGCGGGGCTCGAACCCACGAACCGCGAGATCATGACCTGAGCGAAAGTCAGACGCTTAACCGACTAAGCCACCCAGGCGCCCCTGAAAAGACTATTCTTAATAAATGGTTTTGGCACCCTTGTTGAAAATATATATGGATTTATTTGTGGACTCTCAATTATGGTTTTCCATTGAACTGTATATGTCCTTATGCCACTGCCACACATTTATGATTGATATAATTTTGTAGTAAGTTTGAAATCAGGAAGTGTATGTCCTCTAATTTTGTTTCTCATTTTCAAGATTGTTTTGTCTATTTTATCCCGTTGCATTTAGTTTATATATATATATCAGCTTGTCAATTTCTGCAGAAAAGGGAACTGGAATTTTGGTAGAGATTGTTGAATCTATAGATTGTTTTGAAGCTTTTTTTTTTCATCTTAGCAATATTATCTCCAATCCCTAACTATGGAATATTGTTTCATTTATTTAGGTCTTTAATGTTGTTAGTGGTGGTTTAGGGTTTTCAGCATAACAAGTCTTGCACTCCTTTTTTAAAAAAAATATTTTATTCTAATTTTTTAATGTTTATTACTTATTTTTGAGAGAGAGGGACAGACAGAGTATGAGCAGGGGAGGGGCAGAGAGAGAGGGAGACACAATCTGAAGCAGGCTCTAGGCTATGAGCTGTCAGCACAGAGTCCAGTGTGGGACTTGAACTCACAAACCATGAGGTCATGACCTGAGCCGAAGTTGGACGCTTAACCAGCTGAGCCACCCAGGTGCCCCTTGCACTTCTTTTTAAACATTTAATTCTACTTTATGGATGCTATTTTAAATGGAATTGTTTTGTTTTGTTTTTAAGTAGTCTGCGTGCCCCAACACAGGGCTTGAACTCAGGACCCTGAGATTGAGAGTTGCTCAGGATCCTGAGCTAGCCAGGAGCCCCTTAATTTTGTTTTGGGTGGTTTCTTGTTAGTATATAGAAATATAGTGGGTTTTTGTGTATTGATCTTGTATCTTGCAATCTTACTGAACTCTGTTTTAATAATTTTCTTTATTTTTGTTTTGTGGGATTTCCCATATACAAGATCATGTCATCTATAAATAGAGATAATTTTACTTTTTTTTCCCCCTAATCCTAATGCATTAATTCTGTTCCTTGCCTAATTATCTTTGCAGGAACTTCCAGTATTCTGTTGAATAGAAATGATGAGGGTGGATATCCTTCTATTATTACTGGTCCTAGGGGAAATGCATTCAGTTGTTCACCATTAAGCATGACAGTTGTCTGAACATTCTTTGTATGTGTTCTTTATCAGATTGAGGAAGGGTATTCCTAGTTTCTTTTGATTTTTTTTTTTTTTTTTTTTAAGATTTTTAAAATTTATTTTGGGAGGGGTAGAGGGAGAGAGAGAGAGGGAGGGAGGGAGGGAGGGAGGGAGGGAGGGAGGGAGGGAGGGAGAAAGAACCCAAGTAGACTCCATGCTATCAGTGTGGAGCCCCATATGGAGCTCAATCTCACGACTTTGAGATCATGACCTGAGCTGAAATCAAAAGTCGGGACACTCAACTGACCAACTCAGTTGCACCCAGTGATGTTAAATGTCTTTTCATGTCTGTTGGCTATCTGTATATCTTTGGGAAAGTGTGTATTCAGATCCTTTGTGCCTTTTTTATCAGAGTATTTGTCTTGGTGTTGAGTTGTATAAGTTCTTTATATATTTTGAATATTAACTTCTAATCAGATATATTATTTGCAAATATCTTGTCCCATTCAGTAGGTTACCTTGCCATTTTGTTGGTGGTTTTCTTCACTGTACAAAACCTTTTTATATTGGTGTCGTTCCATCCCCTCTTCATTTTTTAATGTATGTATTACATTGATTTTTTGTATGTTGAACCAGTTTTGCATTCCTGGGATAAATGCCACTTGTGTAGAGGTGTAGAATTGTATAATAGTTTTTATAGATTACTGTATTTGGATTGCTGGTATTTTCTTGAAGGTTTTTATCCTTTCATGCATTAGGGATACTGATGTATAGTTCTCTTGTAATGTCTTTGGTTTTAATATCAAGGTAATAATTGTCCTAACAGAATGAATTTTACTTAATTTTTTATGTAATTTTTTTTATCGTAGGAGTTACTTTCTAAGGTTTTTTTTGTTTGTTTTTTGAGACGGGAGGGACAGAGAGAGAGAGAGAAAGAGATCCAATTGAGGATCCAAAGCGGGTTCCATGCCAACAGCAGTAAGCCCAATGTAGGGCTCGAACCCATGAGCTATGAGATTATGACCCAAGATGAGGTCGGACACTTAACCAACTGAGCCACCCAGGCACCCCACAGTCACTTGCAAAACTTAGAAGATAGGAGTACCTAGGTGACTTAGGTCAGTTGTGTGTCCGACTTCAGCTGGGGTCATGATCTCATGGTTTGTGGGTTTGAGCCCCCTGTCTGGTGCTCTGCTGTCCACACAAGGCTTCGATCCTCATTTCCCCTCTTTTTCTCTGCTCTGCATGCTTTCTCTCTCTCAAAAATAAATACACATTTTAAATAAATAAAAGTGACACTAGCAAGTATATTTTATTGTAATATTGCATTTTGAGAATTACTGCTAATAAGTGAGGCAGTATATTCTCATTTACCAGTTACTTTTTTTTTATGTGCAAGCCATTTGTAAGATGGAAATATGGTAGAAGTTGGGGCAGGAGAATGTGTACTAGGCTGAGAAAAATATGATTTAGGATTCCATGGATTGAAATATTTGCTGCTTTAGGAGATGAAGGAGTTCAATATGTTGTGATAAGTAAGTTACAAAGGGTGGGGCAGGAAAGGATATTGTTCAAGATGGGTAGTCAGGGTCTAGGCCTTTACCTGAATTCTCCCTTTTTTTTTTTTTTTTTTTGTTTAAATGATTGGATTATGTTTATTCCCATGTGTATTTAGTTGTATTTAGTTGTTTCTGATTTTTGGCTGCTACTCATCAGGAAAAAACATAGATTAAATTCCATTTAAAAAAATTGTAAGAGGTTTTTCTTTTTTTTAATGTTTGTTTATTCTTGAGAGAGAGAGACAGAGCACAAGTAGGGGAAGAGGCAGAGACAGAGGGAGACACAGAATATGAAGCAGGCTCCAAGCTGTCAGCATAGAGCCCGACACGGAGCTTGAACCCACAAACTGTGAGATCATGACCTGAGACAAACTCAGGCACTCAACCGACTGAGCCACCCAGGTGCCCCAAAATAAAAGAGTTTTTCTATATAGTTATTAAGGATTTGTTAAAGTTGATCAAATTGGAAATCATTATAGCATGTACGTATGTGTGTATTCATTTTAAAATATAGTTTTACATTTTTTAAGTAAGCTCTGCACCCAATGTGAGGCTCAAACTTAACAACCCTAAGATCAAGAGTCATATGCTCTATTGACTGAGCCAGCCAGGTGCCCCAATAGTTTTTTTTATTTTAAGTATTTATCAATAGTTTATTTAATTAGCCTTATTATGTTTTTATGTTTCTATAGTAAATGTGAAGTAATTTAATTAACTTCTCAGTTGATAATGACAAAGTTATAAAGATGAATGCCTTGCATAGAAAAGTAGTTTGGCATTGTAGAAAGAACATGGGCTTTGGAACTGGACAGATCTCCATTTGAGACCATACTTAACTCCTATGTTTAGTATCTTAATTCATAAAACATTTGGAAAGTTAAGTCTTAGCACAGTGCATGGCATATGGTGGATATTGGCTCCTATTGTTAATGATACTACTTAACATATATTGAATACCATATGCTAGGCAGCCAGGCTCTCTACTAAGCACTTAAGTATTATCTCATTTTATAATCCTCAGAACAACCCCATGAGTTGCTAGGCACAGTCATTGTTTCAGGTTTACAGATTAGAAAATGCAAGGTTAGACAGATTTAGTGGTTTCCCAAGTGATGGTGCTAGTATTCTAGTCAGGGCCATCTGGTTTCAGAGCATTTTTCTCTCTGCTATGCTGCCTCTTCTGTTTCTGATTATAAATGGAAGATTAAATTGAGGGTAGAAATTTGATTATTAGTTTCTTTCATGTCTGCATGTCAATTTGGCCTAAAAACATGTTTAGAAAGACAAATGTTACCTGCAAATCTGTCCTGTATTTTAAAGCTACATGTTAACTTCTACCTAGTATGAGAATTTGTCTGATTTGAGTTATGTTTATTTGCTAATAAATAGCCACAATGTAAGTGTAACTATGAAGTAATGAAATGTTCTTTCAGTTTATCATACCAGATACAAAATGTTCCATTTAAAAAATAGTTACCTTAGGAAACTAGACACTTAGTTTGTTGTTGTTTTTTTTCCTAATGGAAAGACTTTTTTTTAGTTTATTTATTTTTTAAATGTTTTATTTATTTCTGAGAGAGAGAGACAACGTGAGCAGGGAGGGTCAGAGAGAGGGGGAAGCAGAGAATCCAAAACAGGCTCCAGGCTCTGAGCTAGGTGCCAGCACAGAGCCCGACATGGGGCTCAAACCCATGAACCGTGAGATCATGACCTGAGCCGAAGTCTGATGCTTAATCGCCTGAGCCACTCAGGCGCCCCGAGTTTGTTTATTTTGTTTATTTTGAGAGAGAAAGAGACAGCGTGAGTGGGGGAGGGGCAAAAGAGAGGGAGATAGAGAATCCCAAGTAGGCCCTACAATGTCAATGTGGACCCTGACGTGGGGTTTGAACTCACAAAACTGTGAGATCATAACCTGAGCTGAAACCAGGAGATGGACACTTAACTGACTGAGCCACTCAAGTGCCCCTAGATACTTAGTTTTTAAGAAAATGAGATCAAGGGCGCCAGCATAGTTCAGTTAGTTAAGCATCCAACTCTTGATCTCCACTCGTCTTGATCTCAGTGATGTTAAGTTTAAGCCACACCTTGGGCTCAATGCTGGGCCTGAAGCCTACTTAAAAAAATAAAGAAAATGAGGTACAGTTTAAATAGCTTATAAAATTTACCATTTTAATGATTTTATTTATGTATTTATGAGAGGGAGCGTGCACATGTGCAGGAGCAGGGGGAAGGGCAGAGAGAGTGGGAGACATAGGCTCCAGAGTGGGCTCTGTGCTGACAACAAAGTGCCTAACACAGGCCTCGAACTCACAAACCACAAGATCATGACCTAAGCCAAAGGTAGATGCCTAACCAACTGAGCCACCCATGCACCCCCCTCTCATTTTAATGATTTTAAAGTATATAATTCTTTGGCATTTCTTTTATTTACAGTGTTGTGCAGCCACGTCCACTATCTAATTGTAAAACATTTTCAGCACCCAAAAAGAAACTCCTGATTCTTTAATCAGTTACTCCCCATTTTCCTTTTTTTTTGTTTTGTTTTGTTTTTTAATTTTTTATTCTTTAAATAATTTTTTTTTTTTTTTTGAGAGAGAGAAAGAGAGCCAGCAAGAGAGCAGGGGAGCAGGAGAGAGAGGGAGGAAGAGAGTCCTAATCAGGCTCCATACATCAGGCTCAAACTCACAAACTGTGAGATCCTAACCTGAGCTGAAATCAAGAGTTTGAATGTTTAACAAACTGAGCCTTCCGGCTGGCCATAAAGATTTTATTTTTAAGTAATCTCTATACCCAACATGGGGCTTGAACTCAGAAACCTGAGATTTAAGAGTTGCATGCTCTACCGACTGAGCCCTCCAGGCATCTCTTCCTAGCCCGTGGGAACCACTGCTCTTGTTTTCAAGT
This sequence comes from Hyaena hyaena, assembly GCF_003009895.1. Classification (NCBI taxonomy): domain Eukaryota; kingdom Metazoa; phylum Chordata; class Mammalia; order Carnivora; family Hyaenidae; genus Hyaena; species Hyaena hyaena. The sequence continues at coordinate 1,818,127 of NW_024080793.1, forward strand.
TGCATTGTGAGTATAGTGAGTATCAGTACTTAAATTTCTTTTTGTGGCTGAATGATATTCCATAATGTGGATTTACCACATTTTTTTTAGTCATCAGTTCATGGACGTTGGTTTGTTTCCATTTTTTGTATTTTACTTATCTATTTGTTTTATTGGTCACATATGTCTTTTAAAAAATTTTAATTCCAGTATTGTTAACATAAGTGTTATATTAGTTTCAAGTGTACAGTATAGTTCAACAATTTCAACTCCGTGCTCATCACAAGTGTACTCCTTAATCTCCATAACCTGTTTTACCCATATTCCCACCAACTTCCCTTCTGGTAGCTATCAGTTCTCTATCTTAAAGATCTGTTTCTTGGTTGTCTCTTCTCTTTTCCTTTGCTTATTTGTTTTGTTTCTTAAATTCTGCATATGAGTGAAATCATACGAAACTTGTCTTTCTCTGACAGACTTATTTCTCTTAGCTTCATCCATGTCATTACAGATTGAAAAATTTCTTGTTTTTTTTTAATGGATGAATAATATATCGTTGTGTGTGTGTGTGTATATATATATATATATATATATTTCTTCTTTATCTACTCATGTATCAGTGGGCACTTGGGCTGCTTCCATTATTTGGCTCTTGTAAATAATGGTGTTAATACACGTCATGATGCAGGTATCCCTTTAAATTAGTGTTTCTGTGTTTTTTTGGTAGATTCCCAATAGTGTGGTTACTTGATCATAGGGTGGTTCTACTGATAACTTTTTGAGAAACCTCTATACTGTTTTCCATAATTCCTATACCAGTTTGCATTGCTACTATCAGTGCAGAAGGGTTCCTTTTTCTCCACTCCTCGTCAACACTTGTTGTTCCTTGTATTTCTATTTTTTGGCTATGATGGATGATGTTGCTGTAAATAGTTGCATACAATTATTTTATTTGAACACTTGTTTTTAAATCTCTCATGTAAATATCCCAGGATAGAATTGCTGTGCCACATGGTGATTTTGACCTTTTTCCCTTTAATTTTTATTTTGTTACATGAAAGTGTACATATTTAATCTATACATTTTGATGAATTTAAAGATCAGTGTACACCTGTAGAATTAGCACCATATATAATGTCATATATTTTAACCATAGGCCTAAAAGTTTATTCCCTCCCTCTTTTTTTTTTTTAATCAGGCAGTTAGTTTGTGGATATGCTGTAGGTGGTTTTTGTTTCTTTTTTTAATTTTTTAAAAATTGAATTTTAGAGAGCTACAGCGTGAGCAGGGGAGAGGGGCAGAGGGAGATAGAGAATCTTAAGGAGGCTCCATGCTCAGCTCAGAGACTGACACAGGCCTCCATTTCACGACCGTGAGATCATGATCTGAGCCAAAATCGAGAGTGGGTTGCTTAACTGACTAAGCCACGCAGGTACCTCCCCTTTTTCTTCTTTTGAGAACATTAAAACATAAGACCTACCCTCTTACCATATTTTTCAAGTATACAATATGTTATTGTTAACTGTATGCACTATGCTGTGTAGTAGATCTCTAGGACTTAACTCATCTTGTATATGTGAAACTGTACCCTTTAACACTTCCCTGATTTTCTTTCTCTTCCTACCTCAACTATCATTCTATATTCTGCCTCTGTGAATTTGACTAGTTGTATTTGTGTTAATAAGTGGGATCATGTAGAATTTGTTTTTCTGTGTCTTATTTCCTTTAGCGTAATGTCTTCTGTGTTGATTTATGTTGTAGTAACTGGTTGGATTTGTTTCTTAAAAAGAAGGCAGAGACGGTGCCTGGTTGGTAGAGCATGTGACTCTTGATCTCGGGGTCATGAGTAGGAGCCCCATGTTGGGTGTAGACCTTTCTTTAAAAAAAAAAAAAAAGATTGGGGTGCCTGGGTGGCTCAGACGGTTAAGTGTCTGACTTTGGCTCAGGTTATGATCTCCTGGCTCATGAGTTCAATCCCTGCGTCAGGCTCTGTGCTAACAGCTCAGAGGCTGGAGCCTGTTTCGGATTCTTTCTCCATCTGTCTGCCCCTCCCCTGCTCTTGTGTGCTCTCTCTCTCTCAAGTGTAAAATGGAACATAAAAAGATGTATTAAAAAGGCTGAATAATTTTCAATTGTATGCATACATATCACATTTGCTTTAACTATATATCTGTTGATGGATATTAAGGCTGTTTCTAGGTCTTTGCTATTGTAAATAATGATCTGGTAAACATGGAAATATATGTATCTCTTTGAGATCCCAATTTCAGGTTTATTTTTCTGTTTTTTTTTTTTTTTTTTTGTGGTTATTTTTGAGAAACTGCGCACTTGGTGTGAGTAGGGGATGTGTAGACGTGAGACAGAGGATCTGAACCAGGCTCTGTGCTGACAGCATACAGCCCAATATGGGACTCGAGCCCACATACCATGAGATCATAACCTGAGCCCAAGTCAGACACTTAACCCGCTGAGCTGCCACCCAGGTGCCCTGGTAGTTCTAGTTTTAATTTTTTGAGGAATCTCCATACTGATTTTCATAGTACCAATTTCCATTCCCACCAACAGTATACAAGGATTCCCTTTTCCCCCACATTCTCACCAACACTTATCTTTTTTTTTTTTTTTTTTTTTGTAAAATAGCCATCTTAATAGCTGTAAGGCGATAGATACCACATTGGTTTTGATTTGCATTTCTGATAATTCTATTGAGCACCTTTTCGATACCTTTTTACCATTTTATGTCTTCTTTTGAGAAACGTCTATTCAGATCTTTTGCCCATTTTTACTTATTTATTGTTTGTTTATTGTTTTTTAAGCAAGCTCTGTGCCCAGCGTCGGGCTTGAACTCAGGACCCCAAGATCAAGAGTCACATGCTCTACTGACTGAGCCAGCCAGGTGCCCCTTTTTGCCCATTTTTAAATTGGATAGTTTTGCAGTTGGGTTATAAGAGTTCCTTCTATATATTGGATATTTCCTTTTTATCAGATATGTGATTTGCAGATACATTTTCTCATTCTGTATGTTGCCTTTTCACTTTGCTGATCATTTCCTTTGCTGTGCAGAAGAAGCCTGTATATCTATCCTTTTGTTTCGTATGCCTTTGGTGTCACATCCAAATCATTGCTAAGGCCAATGTCAACAAAACTTTTCCTCTATTTTCTTCTAGGACTTACATTTAAGGCTTACTTAATTCTGAGTAGGTTTTTGTGTACGGTGTAAGTTAAAGATTTAATTTCATTCTTTTTCTAAGTGGATATTCACTTTTCCCGTACCATTTGTTGAAGAGCCTGTCCTTTCCCCATTGTATATTCTTACCCTTGTTGTTGAAGATAGTTTACTGTAAATGTGTAGGTTTATTATTGGCCTCTCTTTTCTGTTCTTTTGGTCAATATGTCCCTTTGTATTTTGATTACTGTGGCTTTGTAATACATTTTGAAATCAGAAAGTATGAGGGGCACCTGGGTGGTTCAGTTGGTTAAGTGTCCGACTTTGACTCAGGTCATGATCTCATGGTCTGTGGGTTCAAGCGCCACATCGGGTTCTGTGCTGACAGCTCAGAGCCTGGAGACTGCTTCAGATTCTATGTCTCCCCTTTTGTTTGCCCCTCCCCCTGTCATGCTCTGTCTCTCTCCATCTCTCAGAAAGTGTGAGATTTCTGCTGTATTCTCTTTGCTCATTATTGCTTTGAGTATTCAGGAGTCTCTTATGGTTCCATATAAATTTTAGGGCTTTTTTTCCTATTTTGGTAAAAAATGCCTTTGTAAGTTTGATAAGGATTAAGTTGAATCTATAGAGGGCCTTTCAGTAATATGTACTTTTATTTTTCGTAAGATTTTATTGTTAAGTAATCTCTATGTCCAATGTGGGATTCAGACTGACAGTCCTGAGATCAAGAGTTCCTTGCTCTACTGGCTGAGCCAGCCAGGGCACCTCAGTAGTATATATATACATTTTGACAATATTAAATCTTCCAGTCCATGAATACAAGGTCCTTTTTTTTCCCCCCATCTTTATTTATTTTGAGAGAGAGCGAGCATGTGCACACACAACTGGGTTGGGAGAGAGAAAGAGAGAGAGAGGGAGGGAGAGGGAGAGAGAACCCCAGCAGGCTTCATGCTGTCCGTGCAGAGCAGGACTCAGGGCTTCATCTCAGTAACTGTGAGATCGTGACCTGAGCTGAAATCCAGAGTTGGATGCTTAACCGAAAGAGCTACCTAGGCTCCCCCACTGCACTATTTTATGTTCCTACCAGCAGTGTATGAAGATTCTAATTTCTCTACATTCTGGCCAGTATTTACCAGGTTTTTTTTTTTTTAATAGCCATTTTAATGAATGTGAAGTGGTATCTTACTGTTTTATTTGCATTGCCTTAATGACTAATGAGCATCTTTTCGTATGCCAACTGGTTATTCTCTTCTTTGGAGAAGTGTCTATTTGAGTCCTTTGCCTGTTTAAAAAAAATGAGTGTAAAATATACACACATAAAATTGATATTTTAAAGATTTTTAGGTGTGTATTTCAGTGGCATTATGCACATTTACATTGTTGTACAGCCATCACCACCATCCATTTCACACTTTTTCCTTTATTGTTTTATTAATTGGGTTTGTCTTTCTGTTGTTGGGTTGTGGAAGTCATGTATATATTCTAGATAGAGACCTTTATTACATATGTATGGTTTGCAAATGTTTTCTCCTGTTGTGTGGATGTCTTAGCACTGTTGATAGTGCCCTCTTCACAAAAAAACTTAAATTTGATGAAGTTCACTTTACCTGTATATTCTTTTGTTGATCTTTTGGTTTCCTTTTTATGAATCTGTTGCCAAATCCTAGGCTGTGAAGACTTATTGCTGGGTATTTTAAAAGAATTTTATAGTTTTAGCTCTTAACATTAAGATTTTTGATGAGTTTGAGTTAATTTTTGTTTGTGGGAACAGGTAAAACTTCATGTTTTAAATTTCAATAGCTTTATTGTGGCATAATTAATATACAATTCAATATACCCATTTAAAGCATGCTATTTTAAGTATTTGGTTCATTCAGTGAAGTGTGAGTCTCTTGATAACATGGAGTTGTAAGTTCAAGCTCCATGTCGGGTGTAGAGATTACTTAAAAATAAAATATTTTTTTTAAGTTTATTTATTTATTTTGAGAGAGAGTGAGCTAGCATGAGTGGGGCCATGGGGGTGCAGAGAGATAGGGAGAGGGAATCCCAAGCAGGCCCTACACTGTCAGCACAGAGCCAGATCCAAGGCTTGAATTCACAAATGTGAGATCATGCCCTGAGCCGAAATCCAGAGTTGAATGTTTAATCACCTGAGCCACCCAAGTGCCCCAAGATAAAATCTTAAAAAAAGACAAAAGTATATAATTCAGTGATTTTTTAAAAATATATTCATTGAGTTGTACATCCATTACCATAATCTAACTTAAAAATGTTTCATTATGTCATTAGCAGTCACCGCCCTCAGCCCTAGAAAACCACTGGTCTATTCTTTTTCTGTGGATTTTCCCATTTTGAATATTTCCTATAAATTGAATTATGTAATATATGGTCTTTGTGATTGAGTTCTTTAACTTAGGATATGTTTTGAAGGTTCATCCATATTGTAGCACGTATCAGTACTTTGTTCCTTTTTGTGATTAATATTCCAGTACATGACTATACCACATTTTGTTTATCCATTCATCAGTTGATGGATCTTTGGTTTGTTTTCACATTTTGGCTATTATGAATATTACTAGGAAGATTTGTGTAAAAATTTTCACGTGGGTGCATGTTTTCATTTCTCTTGGGTATATACCTAATGAATCCACGTTTAAATTTTTTTTTTTAATGTTTTATTTATTTCTGAGAGAGAGGGAGGGAGGCAGCATGCGCAGGGGAGGGTCAGAGAGAGAGGGAGACAACAGAATCAGAAGCAGGCTCCAGGCTCTGAACTGTCAGCACAGAGCCTGACATGCGGCTCCAACCCACGAACTGTGAAATCAGGACCTGAGCTGAAGTCAGACACTTAACCAGTTGAGCCACCCAGACGCCCCTAATGAATCCACATTTAATGTTATTTAAAGTTTTAAAATTAAATATCATAATTAAAATGAATTATTTCTGAATTATTACACCTGTCCTGCACAACCCCAATATTCTCCTCCCCCCCTTTTTTTTAAAGAACTGAGGTAAAATGCACAAAACATAAAATTAACCATTTTAAAGTGTATATGTCATTGATATTTGTACATTGACAGTATTGGACAACTACTGCCTCTGTCTAGTTGCAAAGAATTTTTTTACCACCTCAAATGAAAATCCCATACCCATTAAGCAGTCATTTCCCATTCACCTGACAGTTATCAGTCTACTTTCTGTCTCTATGTATTTCCCTATTGTGGGTTTTTCATGTAAATGAAATCATAAAATGCATGTCTTTTTGTTCCTGAATAGTGTTTTTCACTTAACATAATGTTTTCAAAATTCATCCACGAAGAATGTATCAAAGTTGTTATTTTTATGGCTGAATAGTCCATTGCTATTTAGTTGCCGCAATTTTTGTCATGCATCAATGGACATTTGTATATTTTTTCCACTTTTTGGTTATTATCAATAATACTGCTGTAAACACATGTGTTTTAATCTCTTTATGGTCACATATTTTCATTTCTGTTCAGTATATACCTAGGAGTGGAGTGTTTTAATAGTTTATAGTTTTAGTTCTTACATTTAGGCCATTGATCTTTGAGTTAATATTTGTATGAAACGAGGAAGGAGTCCAGCTTTAGTCTTTTGCATACGTGATTCAGTTATCTCAGTACCATTTGTTGCATAGACTATTCCTTCTCCATTGAATGGTGTTGGCGCCATTGTCAAATATCTATTTAATATATTAGTGAGGGTTTATTTCTGGACTGTCAATTTTATCCATTGCTCTGTTTCTCTTATGCAGTATGACACCGTTTGATTACTATAGCTTTCTAGCAAGTTTTGAAATCAGTATGTGTGAGTCCTGTTTTTTTTTCTTTCTCAATATTATTTTGCTTTTCTATCTATTTGCAGTTCCATATGAATTTGAGATTCAGCTTTTCTATTTCTCCAAAGAGGGTTATGGAATTTTCATAAAGTGTGCCTTGAATATGTACATCATTTTGGGGAGTAGTTTAAATTGTTTCCATCTTTTTTTTTTTTTTAATATGGTGAATAGTGCTGCTGTGAACATGGCTTTACAAATATCTGTTTGAGTGCCTGCTTTTAGTTCTCTTCAGTATATAGGAGTGGAATTGCTAGATCATATGGTGATTTTTTTGTTTATGTTTTTGAGATATTGTTTCCAATTTTTATTAATGTGTTTTGCTTGGTTATCCAGTAGCTCATTAGTTTACTCTGTTTTGATAGTTGTGTGTGATAGTTTTTAATTTTCAATTTTTGTGGTGAGAATGGCCCCTGAAATTCTCTATTTATTTGTATTGTTTTTTTTTAATGTTTGTTTACTTTTGAGAGACAGAGACTGAGCACAAACAGGGGAGTGGCAGAGTGAGAGGGAAACACAGAATCAGAAGCAGGCTCCAGGCTCTGAGCTGTCAGCACGGAGCCCGATGTGGGGCTCGAACCCACAGACTGTGAGATCATGACCTGAGCTGAAGTCTAATGCTTAACCGACCGAGCCACCCAGGCGCCCCTATTTACTTGAATCTTCTGATGTCCCCCTAGGCACTTAATTGTGGCAACCTCTGCTTAAAATTTTGGAACTTATTTTAACTGTTTTTAGAACTTGACTGCATTTATCCAGAAAAATCAAGTAAGGTTTGAATCTGGTGAAGAAGTTAAACTAGTTAAATAACAGTTTAGGTTCTAAATGTGACTTGAAATTAACGTGAATGGTATTTATCATGTGATATGTAGAATTTATTTCTTAGTGGTAGTGTTTGGCAAAGTTTGGTCAAATCTGGCTACCACCTGTGTTTTTAACAGCCCATGTTCCAAGAATAGCTTTTAGGGGTGTCTGGGTGGCTCAGTCAGTTACAAGTTTGACTCTTGATTTCAACTCAGGTCATGATCTTATGGTTCATGAGATCAAGCCCTTCATTGGGCTCTGTGCTGACAGCTCGGAGGCTTCTTGGGATATTCATTCTTTCTCTTTCTCTCTCCCTCCCTCCCCTTTCCAGCCCCTCTCTCCCCCTTCCAGCCCGTCTCTCCCCTCTCACCTGCCTCTCTCTCCTTCACCCTATGCACTCTCTCTTTTTCAAAATAAATAAACTTAAAAAAAGAATAGCTTTTACATTTTTGAAAGGGTGGGAGAAAAATGGAAATATATTGTAACGTTAAACTCGTATCAGATTCTGTGGGGTGCCTGGGTGGCTCAGTCGATTAAGCATCCGACTTCAGCTCAGGTCATGATCTCGAGGTTCTTGGGTTCGAGCTCCGCATCAGGCTCTATGCTGACAGCTAGCTCAGAGCTTGGAGCCTGCCTTCAGATTCTGTGTCTCCCTCTCTCTCTGACCCTCCCCTGCTCATTTGCGTGCGCTCTCTCTCTCTCTCTCAGAAATAAATAAAACATTTTTAAAAAATCATATCAGATTCCAGTAACAATATAAAGTTCTATTGGAATGGCTCTTTTATGTGTTGTTTATGGCTACTTCTGTGCTATGATGAGAGTTGAGTAGTTGAGGAAAAGACTATGTCTTCTAGAGTAAAATATTTACTATCCAGCTCTTAACAGAAAAAAATTATCAACCTCTTGTGCATGTCATCCTGAGTTATTAAATGGTTTTGTAAGGACAATACTTGCTTATCAAGTACTGGTGTATATATCAAAATATTATTTGTTCTTAAGAACATCTAATATTTTGTTTTAATGAATGGAAATGGTAATTTGTAGTTAAATTAACTACAGTAACAATTTTTCTAGTTAATGGGAAGGATATTTATAGGTAGTCTGATAATCATGTCATTTTGGTTAGCATTTCTTCTTGATTTTTCAGCAAAGGGGGTAAAAAGTTCTTTGGAGTTCCCATTAATACTGTTACAGCATTTTTTAATAATACATTTTGATGATTATTCCTGTGTCCTCCACTAAACTTAGAACTTCAAGTTTGGGATTTGTGCTTGTTAAACTGTCTTTATTTTGTATCCTTGATGCCTGGCACAGTCTCTGGTAAGCAGGTAAGCAGTAATCTTTTCAGGAAGAATGAATACGTATTCTGTAAATAGAATTTACAAATACACAAATTATGTAAATTATTCTATTGCACAATTATACAATTATAATAATGAGTATTCTATAAATATTGACGTCATTTTTCATCTTGGCCCTCCTGTAGAGAGGAAGGCTAGGTTTATATTTCAGAGATGTAAAAAGAAAATAAGTAGGGATCTATGAGAGACTGAATCAGTTGGAGAAAATTATTATACAGTCAGGGCACCATTGCCCAAAATAGTTATCTTCCTTTTAACTCATCAGAGTATAGTTTGTATATATTTATTTCATTGATTGTGTTGGGGTTGTATTATCACAAATGTGATCACAAAAGCATTAGGGTTAATTTTCTATAATTTCTGTGATGAGTAGAAAGTTAATTTGAATATACATAAGTTACATAAAGTAGTAGCATTTTGAAAATTGCATTTAGAGATTTTTTTTCTTGGAAGGGCAAATAACGTTAAAGCTTTTTAATACAATAATGATATATCATTTAAATCACATGAAAAAAGGATATTTTGTGTGTTATTTAAACATTTAAATATGCATTTAAACATGCAGTTTTAAAGAATTAATCTTTAATGGCAAGGGATACATCCTGTCTGCATTTTATAGCAAGGTTTATTGGGGAATGGCACTTTCAAGTGAGAAAATTCTACCTTTTATTTCATTGACTTCACACTCAGTGTTTTGAATTAAACAGGAAATTGAAATAATCTAGTATTAAATTATTCTATCAGTTTTTATGATTGTATATCCAGTATATTGATGTCTGCATTTAAATGCATATAGATTTAATATATTTAATGTATATCTATATTGGTTTTATTTAAGTAATCTCTGCACCCAATGTGGGTTTGAACTCATGACCCCAGGATCAAGAATTATGCACTGTTCTAACTGAGCCAGCCAGGCACCCCTAACCAAAATATTTTAAATTGGCTTTTGTCATTACTTTTCCTGATGAGCACAGTAAAAATCAGGAAGTACTTGTGGCACCTGGTGGCTGAGTCAGTTAAGCAGCAGATTCTTGATTTCTGCTCAGGTCCTGATTTCATGGTTTGTGAGTTTGAGCTCTGAGTTGGGGTTCCTGCAGAAAGCCTGCTTAAGATCCTCTGTCTCCCTCAGTCTAGGCCTCTCCCAGTTGTGCGTTCTGTCTCTCTCAGAAATGAATGTTAAAATTTTTTTTTTAATTTTTAAAATTTATTTTTGAGAGACAGAGCAACAGAATATGAATGGGGCAGGGGCAGAGAGAGAGGGAGACACAGAATAGACCCCGGGCTCTGCTGACGGCTCCAGGTTCGAACCCACAAACCATGAGATCATGACCTGAGCCAAAGCTGGACCCATAACCGACTGAGCCACTCAGGCACCCCCAAAAATAGTTTTTTACATCTGGAAGTACTTATTTTTGTAAGGTATAAATCATTTTGGAAGAATTTAGGATCATTTAAAAATTTATTTTGTATTTTGTCAAAAAAGCCTTTGGTGATGATCTGTGGGTTCTTTTAACTCCAGAACTTAGTCCAGAGCCCAGATAGATACTCAGACTTTGGGATCAGTCTGAGTTGAATTTGGCATTTAATGATATCCTAGTGGAAACTCTGTTTGGGGTTTCTCAATAGTAGATGCAGGTAATACCTGCCTACTACAGTTTTTGATTTGATTTTGTTTTATTACATGTGGGAAAAGGCTTGGCACATAGTAGAAAGTTCTCAGAAATGTTATTTTCCTCTCTGCCTGAGATTCATCTTGGTCTTAGTTTTTAAAGTGTCATGATTTTTTTTGTTTTTTAATGTTTATTTTGAGGGGAGGGAGAGGAACAGAGAGAGGGAGAGGGGATCAGAAGCAGGCTCTGAGTTAACTCAGGAACTGTGAGATACGACCTGAGCCAGAGTGTGATTAACCTATTGAGCCACCCAGGCACCCCAAGACTTTTCTTTTAAAATTTAAATACTTGGCCCCAGATAATTGGGTTTTTCACATTATACATGTCACTGATCAGTTCACATACTATTGACTCAGTAATTTTGCTAAGTTGACTCTTTGATCTTTCATTAAGTTGGTATTTGATCCTACTTGTTCAACGGAAACCTAAATTTTTTTTCCTAGTTTATTTAGAGGGAATGAGTGAGTGAGTAGGGGCAGGGGCCAAGAGAGGGAGACAGAATCACAAGCAGCACTGACATTGTAGAGCCTTTCAGGATTCCATCTCAGTAACGTTATGGTCATGATCTGAGCTTAAACCAAGAGTCGGACACTCAACCCACTGAGCCACCCAGGAAACTTTAGATACAAAAGTTCCATAAATCCAGTAGGTTTAGCTTTGAGAATCTAAGCAGTGTAAATTAATTATGGAATATAGTGTTTTTTCCTAGTCCCTCCATATTTGTTATCAGGAGTCTCTTAGCACATGCAATAGCTTTCTTCTCTCAACTCTTTATTGTATTTGTATCATCCTTACCTCTGTGTGACTCAAACCTTATACCACCCAAAGAGACTAGTTAAATTTCTGGAATGTTTCTAGTAGATTATTGGCAACTAGAGGACAAAGTGTCCTTTGGCTATGGTTTCTAATGTGTGTGACACTTGGAAGGGATACTTTTCAGCTTTGTGGATTTAAGCTTTCCATTTGCATTGCATGCTATGTTTTCTTACCTATGTGTATTTACTATTGCCTTGGGACGCCTGGGTGGCTCAGTCGTTGGAGCATCTGACTCTTGGTTTTGGCTCAGGTCATGATCTTACGATTTGTGGGTTTAAGTACCATGTGGAGCTTTGTACTGATAGTGTGGAGCCTGCTTGCGATTCTCTTTGTCCCTCTCTATCTGCCTTTTGCCCGCTTGCTCTCTCAAAAATAAACATTAAAAAAAGTTGTCTTATGTTCTAGGGATTGAAGTGGAAGATAAAAATTTCCACATTTACAGTATTTCATTGTTTTTTTGCTCTTTTTTTTTTTTAACTTGTTATTCAGTGAATACTCAGCATTAACAGTGTGCCAGACACTGTTTTAAGTCTGGGAGTACAGTGATGAACAAAACATATATGGTCAGTCCTCCTGGATCTTCAGTTCAGGGTGTGGAGAAAACATTACACAAGTCATCCCACAATAGTTATGTAATTGCAGTTAAACCTAGGATAGGAAGAGAAGTGTTAGGGAACTTTAAACATGTATCCCCAGAAGACCTGATATAGTTTAGTGTTCAGGGAGGCTTCCCTAAGAAAGTGACATTGAGACTGGGATCCAAATACTAAGTTAAGAGTTACCTTGGGGGCGGCTAGATGCCCCGGCAGTTGAGCGTCCATCTTCGGCTCCTAAGTTCAAGCCCCACGTTGGGCTCACTGCTGTCAGTGCAGTCTGTAAGAGCCCACTTTGGATCCTCTGTCCCCTCCCCTGCTGGCGCTCTCTATCTTAAAAAAATAAACATAAAAGAAAGTTGACTTGAGCATAAAAGGGGATGGGAGGGTGGGAGTAGGATAAAGGATTGAGGGGCGCCTGGGTGGCTTAGTCGGTTAAGCGTCCGACTTTCACTTAGGTCATGATCTCGCGGTTTGTGGGTTCGAGCCCCGCGTCGGGCTCTGTGCTCACTGCCAGCTCGGAGCCTGGAGCCTGTTTCAGAGTCTGTGTCTCCCTCTCTCTCTGATCCTCCCCTGCTCACGCTGTCTCTCTGTCTCTCCTAGAAATAAATAAATAAAAATATTTAAAAAAAAAAAAAGATAAAGGATTGAAAGAGCATTTTTGGCAGAGGGACCTGCTTGAGTGGAGGCCAAAGGGTTGTGATCTCAAAAGTCATGATCTCACGGTTCATGAGTTTGAGCCCCATATTGGGCTCCCTGCTCTTAGCACAGAACCCATTTCTGATCCTCTGTCCCCCCTCCTTCTGCCACTTGTCTACTTATGCTTTCTCTCTCAAAAATAAAACAAAACAAAACAAAGAAAGGTATGCACCTAAAATGGTTAGCATTAAAAAAAAAAAAGTGTTGGATGCCCAACCAACTCAGCCACCCAGTCATCACTGCATGTGTATATATGCAAATATATGTAAATACACATACACTCTCACATATATATACACACGCCTACTTTTTACAAAAAGCGTTTTTAAAATTTTTTTTTAATGTTTATTTCTGAGAGAGAGAGAGAGAGAGAGAGAGAGACAGCACGAACAGGGGAGGGTCAGAGAGGGAGGGAGACACAGAATCTGAAACAGACTTCAGGCTCTGAGCTAGCTGTCAGCACAGAGCCCAACACGGGGCTCGAACCCACAAACTGTGAGATCATGACCTGAGCCAAAGTTGGACGCTTAGCTGACTGAGCCACCCAGGCGCCCCACAAAAAGTTAAAAAAAAAATTATTTTTTTTAAATGTTTATTTTTGAGAGAGAGACAGAGCATGAGCAGTGGAGGGGCAGAGGGGCGGGGGGAGACACAGAATCAGAAGCTTAACTCCAGGCTCCATGCTATCAGTACAGAGCACAGTGCGGGGCTTGAATTCACGAACTGCGAGATTATGACCCAAGCTGAAGTCAGATGCTTAACTGACTTAGCCACCCAGGCACCCCCTCAAAAAAGTTTATTTTGCAAGAGCAGGGAGGGGCAGAGAGAGAATGAGAGAGAGAATCCCAAGTAGGCTTCATGCTTCATCACCAAGCCTCACATGGGGCTTGAACTCATGAACCATGAGATTATGACCTGAGCTGAAACTAAGAATTGGACCTATAAAACCGACTGAGCCACTCAGGAGCCTCTGAGATAAGTATTTTTAAATGTGCTTGAAATTAATTTCAAACTATGTGAAAACGCCCTATCATTTTTCTAGTGCTTTTCTTGGAAGCACTTTTCTTGGAAGGAAAGTTCTTTTAGTTATTTAAATGTCCAGGTATAGTGTTATAACTCATTATGCTTTTTATCTAAGCCATTAATTCTGAATACAAGAACATGAGTAATTATGATTTTTTGTATCTTTATTTTTATTTATTAAGTTTATTTACTTTGAAAAAGAGAGTGAGTGAGCTGGAGAGTGGTAGAGAGAGAGGGAGGGGGAGAGAGAGAGAGAGAGAGAGAGAGAGAGAGAGAGAGAGAGAGAGAGAGAGAATTCCAAGCAGTCTCCCACTGTCAATGTGGAGTCCTACACGGGGCTCAAACCTACAAAACCATTAGATCATGACCTGAACCAAAATCAAGAGTCAGAGGCTTGACCAACTGAGCCATTCAGGCACCCCTATTTTTTATACTTTTAGGTGATTGCGAAGTTAATTTTTTTTTTCAAATTTAATTTCTATTGTCAGTTATAAGCTGTGTTAGTAATCAGAGGTAAAACAGATTAATTTACTTAAGTTTGGGTTGTTTTGGAATTGGTTTTAACTCAGTAGGAAACTTTGTTCTACTATAGGCTTAATGTGCCTGGCATATTGATGAAAGTGCTACAGCCTGTATATATTTGCATACTTAATAGCAATTCTGCCAGTACTTAATCAGGAACAGTTATAACCATTTTATAGACGAGCTCAAACAGAATTAACTGCACAAGATTATACATCTCTGATTCTAGAGAATGGATACTCTTGTAGAGCCCTCACAACCTGAATTATCATCATCATTGTTCATTTGAAGATCAGGCCCTATAATTGAGCATCTAATTCAAATTAAGACTGGTATATTACTGTATAGTTGGAGAATAGATTCAAACTTTGAGCTAGATTTAGTTTTTGAGGGAGATCTCTCTCTTTTTTTTTTGGCTGGGATTGGGAGAGATATCATGTCTTAATCATGTCTATAGCCCTAGGGCCTAGTTTAGCCTGGTGGTCAGTAACGTTTATTGAGTGGATGAATGAATGAGTGAACGAAAGTGATATTTTGCAGATTTGTTATGGTTTAGTTTCCTCAATGGACTCTCTCAAATTAAAAAAAAAGTACACAAAATAAACACACTCTCTTGTGAGTTATCTCCTTTTCTTGTATTCTTCCTGCTGAGGCAACAACTGATATGGACCAGCCTTGGAGGGACGTAAGAGGCTTGGCACAGGTGAGACATACAGACCCTAAATTGGAGCAACTGTCTAGATAACCAAAGCTTATCTTTTTTTTTTTTAATTTTTTTAATTTTTTAAGTTTATTTATTGAGAGAGAGATTGTGCAGAGTGGAGGGACAGAGAGGGAGGTCGAGAGAGAGAAAAGAGACAGGGAAAGGGAGAGTCCCAAACAGGTTCCATGATCAGCACAGAGCCTGAGGTGGGGCGTGATCTCGTGAATCATGAGATCATGACGTAAGCTGACATTAAGAGGCAGATGCTTAACCGACTAAACCATCCAGGCACCCATTTTCTCCTTCTTCTTCCTTTTTCCTCTTCCTTGTCCTCTTCCTCCTCCTCTTCTTCCTCCTCCTCCTCCTTCCTCCTCCTCTTCTTTCTTCTTCTTCTTCTTCTTCTTCTTCTTCTTCTTCTTCTTCCTCTTCTTCTTCCTCTTCCTCTTCCTCTTCCTCTTCTTCCTCTTCCTCTTCTTCTTCTTCGTGTTTATTTGTATATTTTGAGAGTGAGAGCTCAAGAGCTGGAGAGAGCATGGCTTCATGTTGTTAGTGCAGAGCCCAGTGCAGAGCTTAGTCATGAACTGTGAGATCATGACCTGAGCCAAAATCAAGATGGGTGCTTAACCTACTGAGCCACCCAGGTACCCTCCAGAGCTTATCTTTGATTTAAGGTGATCAGTGTTTTGAATCATGTTATGTCAGTAACTTATTGAGTGTCTGTTTTATACTGGAACTGTGCCAGACCCTCTGTAGGCATTTATTTCTAAATATATTATCTCCATTTTACAAGTGAAGGACTTGAAGTTCAGAGAAGTTAAATAATTTGTCTGAATTTACAGTCAGCAAGTGTTAGAGTCAGGATTGGTTCAAACCTTGTTTTGTTGAGCACCACAGCCTCTGCCAAAATTCTTGTGTCCTGGGGGCCTGGCTGGCTCAGTTGGTTGAGCATGCAACTCTTGATCTTGGAGTTAAGAGTTCAAGCGCCACATTGGGCATAGAGCCTACTTAAAAAAATTCTGGATCCTGGACTTCTCTCTTGTGCAAGAAGAATTGGATATATGATGTTAAGACTGGAAAGACAGCATTGTTTTTTGAGAAAAGGCATTAGAATAGAAGATGAGATGTTCTAGTCCTTTTGTCTTAAGGAAATCACTTTAGAAGAAATCACTTAAGTGTCAGCATCATTTTGCTTTTTAATTTTTTTATTAAAGAAATTTTTTTAATTCATTTTTGAGAGCGAGATAGAGACAGCATGAGCAGGGGAGGGTCAGAGAGAGTGGGAGACTCTGAGCTAGCTGTCAGCACAGAGCTTGACGCGGGGCTCGAACCCATGAACCATGAGATCATGACCTGAGCTGAAGTCGGACGCTTAACCGACTGAGCCACCCTGGTGCCCCCATTTTGCTTTTTTAAAGGCACAGGTTAAGTTTAGGGTGATTAATAAAAGCTCTTTTTTAAACTAAAAAATTTTTTTAATGTTTGTTTTTGAGATAGAGCGTGAACAGGGGAGGGACAGAGAGAGAAGGGAACAGAGGATCTGAGGTGGGGGCTTGGATGTGGGGCTCCAACTCAAAACCATGAGACCATGACCTGAGCTGAAGTTGAACACCCAACTGATTGAGCCACTAAAGTGCCCCAAAATTGTTCTTTTTTTTAAATTGAAAAAGGCTGTGTAGAAATTGTTTTATTATGTTTTCTGAAAATGTCTTTGTTTTAAATGTAAGCTAACTCTAATCTCCAGTTTAGTATTACCCAGTGAAGACTTACCTTTTAACAGCATTGTTTTTTTCTAGGTAAAGAAGTACAGGAAAAGAGCACAGATGTGTATGATGTGTCTGTTTTGAAGAGACCAGGGCCGTCTACTGTTAGTTGCATTGTAGTGTAAAGGTGTTTTAAGAAATATTTGCCTGATGAGAGTTTATTAACAGAATTTTCTCATTGAATGAGAGTATGGTCACAGTGTTGCCAACGTTAAATGCAGTTAGAGGTACTAAAGGCTGAAACAGACTAATGTTATAAATTTTTTTTCCTGTATGTAGTGGAAAGAGTGCAATTGAACAGAGCACCAGTATGGTTTTGTTTGGCATTTACCCACCTAGTTTCCCATTTCTGTGCCTCAGATTGTGTATTTATAACTAGAGGCTAATAATTAATACCTGCCTCATTATCAGTATGAGGTTTGAAGGAGAATAAAATGTATGGATGTTCTTAGAAGTTTATGGTACTTGGGTATCTAATATAATGCTTTCTTTCTCAAGGCTGGGCTTCTGCTGATAGTCACCTAACTCCAACCTTACCATATGATCCTCAGTGTACCAATTTCTACAACCAAACTAGCAGCTTTCCAGCTTTCTAGTTCTTCTTTCCAGCTTTCTTGTTGGGCCAGTTCTCTGTCCTTTTCCAAGACTTCGATATATTGTCCAGGCTTTCTATTTGATTTATTGCTCTTGGGTCCTAGCCAATAAGCAAGGGTCATTTCTTACCTACTCAGTAACAGTTAATTAGCTTTTACATAGTAATTTTTAGTCCTTTGCCTTAGTTTGCCGCAGACTAAAATTGTAATGCTGCCAGAGATCATTTATCTGTTATTCCTTGCTAGATTTGCTTACCTGTGTTCAAGGTACACTTTTTGTCTCGGCAAAAGTTAATAGACTGAGTTTTGACTCCCTCTGCCAGGTAGAGAGAATTAGCAGGAGGAGACTTCAAGTACTCTAGTTCACGCGTTTCTTCCGGCCTTGGTGTGGTGGAGTAGGGGGTCAAAAGATGCTGGCCCTTAATCCCTGCCTTTTGCTAACAGGCTCTTAACCTCTGGCAAGGTCATTCTGAGCCTCTGTTTTCTTGTCTGAAGTTATGAGATAATAAACCTGTGCCACCTACCTTACTTACCTGGTTGTTTCTGAGATTCAGGTGATATAGAACATTTTAAAAGGGCTTTAAAAACTAGAATACACAATGCATTTATTTATTATTATTATTATTCATCTAGTTTATGGAGGTCGAATTGACATAATGTTAGTTTTAGGTGTACAACATCATGATTTCATATGATCACCACAGTAACTCTAGTTAACATCCAACACCACACATAGTTAAAAGAAATTTTTTCTTGTGATGAGGTCTAATGTATTCTCTTAGCAACCTTTAAATAATGCAAAATAATATTATTGTTGTTATATATTTTTCTCATGTTCTTTTTAAAAAAATTTTTAATGTTTTATTTATTTTTGAGAGATAGAGACAGCATGAGCAGGGGAGGGTCAGAGAGAGAGGGAGACACAGAATCCAAAGACAGGCTCCAGGCTCTGAGCTGTCAACCCAGAGCCTGATGTGGGGCTCGAACCCACGAACCATGAGATCATGACCTGAGCTGCAGTCGCACGCTTAACCAACCGAGCCACCCAGGTGCCCCTATTGTGTTCTTTTTTTAAAAAATTATTTAAATTTACATTAAAGTTAGTGAACATAAAATATAATAATGATTTCAGGAATAGAATTTAGTGATTCATCACTTATATCTAGCACCTGATGCTCATCCCAGCAAATGTCCTCCTTAATACCTCTTGCCCATTTATCCATCCCACCACCCAAAACCCCTCCAGCAACCCTTATTTTGTTCTCTGTTATTAAGAGTCTCATAGGGTTTGTCTCCCGTCCCTGTTTTCATATTACTTTTGCTTTCCTTCCCTTATGTTCATCTGTTTTGTCTTAAATTCCACATATGAGTGAAGTCATATGATATTTTTCTTTCTCTAATTTTGCTTAGCATAATACACTCTAGTTCCATCCACATTGTTGCAAATGGCAAGATTTCATTCTTTTTGATTACTTACTGATATTCTATTGTGTACACACACACACACACACACACCTTCTTTGTCCATTCATCACTTGCTGGACATTTAGGCTCTTTCTACACTTAGGCTATTGTCAGTAGCGCTGCTATGAACATTGGGGTGCATGTGTCCCTTCCAAACAGCACTCCTGTGCCCTTTGGATTAAGTACCTAGTAGTACAGTTGCTGAGTTGTAGAGTAGTTCTATTTTTAATTTTTTGAGGAACTTCCATACTGTTTTCCAGAGTGGCTGCATTCAGTTTGCATTCCCACCAACAGTGCAAAAGGGTTCCTCTTTCTCCACATCCTTTCTAACATCTGTTGTTGCCTAAGTTGTTAATTTTAGCCATTCTGACAGGTGTGAGGTGGTATCTCATTGTGATTTTGATTTGTATTTCCCTGATGAGGAGTGATGTTGAGCCTCTTTAAATGTGTCTGTTAGCCCTCTGGATGTCTTCTTTGGAAAAGTGTCTGTTCGTGTCTTGCCCATTTCTTCACTGGATTGTTTTTTTTGGGTGTTGAGTTTGATAAGTTCTTTATAGATTTTGGATACTAACTCTTCATCTAATACGTCATTTGCAAATAACTTCTCCCAATCCATCAGTTGCCTTTTTAGTTTTGTTGATTGTTTCCTTTGCTATGCAGAAGCTTTTTATCTTGATGAGGTGCCAATAGTTCATTTTTTTATTTCCGTTTCCTCTGGAGACATGTCAAGTAAGAAGGTGGTGCACTCGAGGTCAAAGAGGTTGTTGCCTGTTTTCTCCTTTAGAATTTTTTTGATGGCTTCCTGTCTTACCTTTAGACTTTCATCCATTTTGAGTTTATTTTTCTATATGGTGTAAGAAAGTTTTCCAGGTTCATTCTTCTGCATGTTGCTGTCCAGTTTTCCCAGCACCATTTGCTGAAGAGACTGTCGTTTTTCATTGGATATTCTTTCCTGCTTTGTCAAAGACTAGTTGGTCATACATCTGTGAGTGTGGTTTTGGGTTCTCTATTCTGTTCCATTGATCTGAGTGTCTGTTTTTGTGCCAGTAGCATACTGTCTTGATGATTACAGCTTTGTAATACAGCTTGAAGTCTGGGATTGTGATGCCACCTGCTTTGGTTTTCTTTCTTTTTTTTTAAGATTGCTTTGGCTATTCAGGGTCTTTTCTGGTGTCATACGAATTTTAGAATTATTTGTTCTAGATCTGTGAAGAATGCTGGTATTATTTTGATAGGGATTGCATTGAATATGTAGATTGCTTTGGGTAGTATCGACATTTTAACAATATTTGTTGTTCCAATCCATGAGCATGGAATATTTTTCCATTTTTTGTGTTGTTTTCAATTTCTTTCATAAGCTTTCTATAGTTTTCAGTGTATAGATTTTTCACCTCTTTGGTTAGGTTTATTCTTAGGTATTTTATGGTTTTTGGTATAGTTGTAAATGGGATTTCTCTTTCTGTTGCTTCATTCTTAGTGTATAGGATTTTTGTGCATTGTTTTTATATCTTGCCACTTTGCTGAATTCATGGATCTTGAATAACAGTGGTTGAGAGTGGACATCCCTGTCTTGTTTCTGACCTTAGGGGGAAAGCTGTCAGTTTTCCCCCATTGGGGATTGATAGTAGCATTGGGTCTTTCATATATGGCTTGAGGTATGATCCTTCTGTCCCTGCTTTCTTGAGGATTTTTGTCAAGACTGGATGCTATATTTTGTCAAATGCTTTCTCTGCATCTGTTGAGAGGATCATGTGGTTCTTGTCCTTTCTTTTATTGATGTGATAAATTACATTGATTATTTTGTGGATATTGAACCAGCCCTGCATCCCCAGTATAAATCCCACTTGGTCGTGGTGAATAATTTTTTTCATGTTTTGTTGGATCCGGTTGGCTAATACCTCGTTGAGGATCCATGTTCATCAGGGAAACTTGCCTATAAGTTCTCCTTTTTAGTGAGGTCTTTTTGTCTGGTTTTGGAATCAAGGTGATACTGGCTTCATAGAAAAAGTTTGAAAGTTTTCCTTCCATTTCTATTTTTTGGAACAGCTTCAAGAGATTAGGTGTGAACTCTTGAGTTTCCTTAAATGTTTGGTAGAATTCCCCTGGAAAGCCATCTGGCCCTGGACTTTTGTTTCTTGGGAGATTTTGATTACTAATTTCATTTCTCTACTGGTTATGGGTCTGTTCAAATTTTCTATTTCTTTCTGTTTCAGGTTTGGTAGTTTATAGGTTTCTAGGAATGTGTCCATTTCTTCCAGATTGCCCATTTTATTGGCGTATAATTGCTCATAATATTCTCTTACTGTTTGTATTTCTGCTGTGTTGGTTGTGATCTCTCATTCTTGATTTAATTTATTTTTCTTTTTGCTCAAACTGGCTAGTGGTTTATCAATTTTGTTAATTCTTTTAAAGAACCAGTGTCTGGTTTCGTTGATCTGTTCTACTTTTTTTGTTTGTTTGTTTCGATAGCATTGATTTCTGCTCTAATCTTTATTATTTCCTGTCTTCTGCTAGTTTGGGTTTTATTTTCTGTTTTTTTTCCAGCTCTTTAAGGTGTACGGTTAGGTTGTGTATCTGAGACCTTTTTTCCTTCTTTAGGAAGGCCTGGATTGTATACCTCCCTCTTATTGACCACCTTTGCTGAGTCCCAGAGGTTTTGGACGTTAGTGTTAATTTTTCATTGCCTTCCATGTACTTTTTAATTTCCAACTTAACTTCTTGATTAGTTCATTCATTCTTTAGTAGGATGTCTTTTAGTCTCCAAGTATTTATCTTTCCAAATTTTTTCTTGTGGTTGATTTCGAGTTTCATAGCGTTGTGGTCTGAAAATACTCACAGTATGATCCTGATATTTTAGTACTTGTTGAGGGCTGCTTTGTGTCCCAGTATGTGATCTATTCTGGATAATGTTCCATGTGCAATGGAGAAGAATGTGAGTTCTGCTACTTTAGGATGAAATGTTCTGAATATATGTTAAGTCCATTTGGTCCCGTGTGTCATTCAAAGCCATTTTTTCTTGTTGATTTTCTGTCCACTGCTGTTAAGTGGGGTGTTGAAGTCCCGTAGTATTATGGTATTATTATCAATGCATTTCTTTATGTTTGTGATTCATTGATGTACATATTTGAGTGTTTTCACATTTGGAGCATAAATGTTTACAATTGTTAGGTCTTCTTGGTGGATAGACCCCTTATGATATACTGCCCTTCTTCAGCTCTTGTTACAGTCTTTATTTTAAAGTCTAAATTGTCTGATATATGTATGGATACTCTGGCTTTCTTTTGTGGACCATTAGCATGATAGATGGTTCTCCTTCCTCTTACTTTCAATCTGAAGGTGTCTCTAGGTCTAAAGTGGGTCTCTTGTAAACAGCATCTAGGTG
This sequence comes from Hyaena hyaena, assembly GCF_003009895.1. Lineage (NCBI taxonomy): Eukaryota > Metazoa > Chordata > Mammalia > Carnivora > Hyaenidae > Hyaena > Hyaena hyaena. The sequence goes on from NW_024080793.1 coordinate 1,840,518, forward strand.
GATCTTGTTTTCTTATCCATTCTGTTACCCTGTGTGTTTTGATTAGAGCATTTAGTCCATTGACGTTTAGAGTGAGTACTGAAAAGATATGAATTTATTGCCATTAGGTTTCTTGTAGAGTTGCAGTAAAAATTTTTTTAATGTTTTATTTTATTTTTGAGAGAGAGAGATAGAATACAAGTGGAGGAGGGGCAGAGAGAAAGGGAGACAGAGAATCCGAAGCAAGCTCCAGGCTCTGAAGTGTCAGCACAGAGCCTGATGTGGGGCTTTGAACTAATGAACTACAAGATCATTACCTGAGCCCAAGTTGGATATTTAACTGATTGAGTCACCCAGGGTCCCCAAGTCCTTTTCAATTCTGACTTGAATGAAATACTCTTGTGAGACTGGGCTGGCTGGAGGGATTTTTTGTTTGTTTGGTCCATCTTTGAAGTGAGTTGGAGACCCTAGAATGATTTTGAGTACTTACACTAGATTATGAAGACTTAGATTGGAAGTAGCTGGGGGTGTTTCTTATAGTAATACAATATTAGAAGTAGGTTTCCATTTTCACTTGTGCTCAGAAAAGTTTAAGTTAAGAGCTGAAGAGGCTTTAGAGAGGAAGTTTTATCTGTGGACCTTCCCAGAATTTCTAGTTAACCAGGAAACCAAACTTGTTAGTGTATCCAGTGTCTAAATGGACTTACTGTAGCTCATGTTCCCATGATGAATAAATGTCGGGGAAATAGTTCATTCCATTGTACTGGAGTATTTGTTTTGAATAGTCAGAGTACCCCCTTTCCAAAATCTGGATATTTGGGAGACTAATTGGTAATCTGAAGGTTGCTTAGAGAACTATGGTTTCACAGTTTAATAGTCTGTGACTAACTTATGATGTGTGTTCTGTCCCAGATTTAGCGGTATTGCCCATTTCCAAACCAGGGAGTTAAGGGGATATACACTGATTGCTGGTCATCTTTGAAAGTAAAGATCTTTAATGTAGATATGTTTGACTATATCAGGGTACCTGGCTGGCTCAGTAAGTAGAGCATGAGACTCTTGATCTCTGGGTTGTGAGTTCTGAGCACTACATGAGTTAGGTGTAGAGATTACTTAAAAAAATTTTTTTAATAAAAATTAAATTTAAAAAATCTTATCTTTTTTAAAAAATCATTTATCTTTTAAAGACAAATGAAGGTTTTGTGGATTAAGGACCCATGAGGTTTTAAATGTTTTTATTTTTTTTAAGCCTTTCTTGCCTTTTTTTTTTTTAATGTTTATTTATTTCTAGAGAGAGAGTGTGTATTGGAGGGACAGAGAGAAAGAGAGAGAGAGAATCCCAAGCAAGCTCTGCACTGTCCGGCAGACCCTGACTTGGACTCAGTTTCATGAACTGTGTGATCATGACCATAGCTTAACCGACTGAGCCACCCAGATGTCCCAAGAACCCATAAGTTTTGACAGTTGCCAAAATGGACAGAATAAGACATTAACAATTTTTTTAAACATTTATTCATTTTTGAGAGACAGGGAGAGACAGAGCATAAGCAGGTGAGGGGTAGACAGAGAGAGGGAGACACAGAATCCGAAGCAGGCTCCAGCCTATGAGCTGTCAACACAGAGCCCGACACGGGGCTCGAAGCCACCGACTGGACTGCAAGATCATGATCTGAGCTAAAGTCAGACACTTCACCGACTGAACCACCCAGGTGCCCCCAGAATAAGGCATTTAATTTTACTGCTTAGGAAATGTTTCAGTTCAGTTAAAACATTTTTATTGAACATGTATTCTGTCCTAATTAATGGAGATGTAGGAGTGGATAACACCTTGTCTTCCTGAAGTTTAGAGACTGTAATAGATAAATATAAACTCTAAATTCTGTATAACGGTAAACTAAGAGATAGGATACAGTAGACACTTAAGGCACTTAGCCCAGCCAAGAGATAGGAGGTGATGGATGTAAGGCTTTCTGAGGAGACCTAGGAGAAAGAGGAATTCCAGGTAGAAAGGAGATGGAAGAATAAAGAACATGTTCTAAAAGGGGAACTCTGGACAGCTTGGCGTAGTGTTTGGTAGCTTTTGAGGTAGGAATTGGTGGAATAGGCGATCAGAAACCAATATTATCTAGGTTCTAGCCCTATTTTACAGCTCTTCTTACCTTGATTGTTGTTATCTCTTGAAGTTTGTTTTGAGAAATTTGTTATTAATAATAAAACTAGTCATCCTTCCCCAAGACTACTCCACCTCCCATTCTAGTCCCACCTTAGCAGATACAGTGTTTTACTTTGTGCATTTCTGTCTTCCAGAGAGACTGAGCTCCCAGAAGACTTGTTTGTTCCATTTCTACATTCAGTTATATGCTAGTCAGAATATATTTTTTTTCTCTAGTGACGAACTGCAGAAATGATCCTTGAAAGTATAGTCTTGCCACCCATAACATTTATAAAATGCTTAAATATAAGGAAGTTTTTTGTAAATCATTGTTTACTGTAAAATAATAAAAAAGTGAGTCTTTCATAATTTTCACCCCCTACAAATAATCACTGTTTTTACCACTTTCCAAACTTAGTAAATTACTATTTGAATGATTGAGTGATCCAACACGAATTACTTAAACTAAATTTCATCAAGTCCGCAAACATCTGGCCATCTATTATATGACATGTTAGAGACATTGATAAGACTGTAATCTCTACGACCAGGTGATCTAAGGTTTTTTAGTATTGTTAATATATCCTAAAATGACTGAGGAGTAATGGGAGAAATTAAAAAACCCGTTTGACCAGTTTCACTCGGTCCATCTTCTTAATGCAAATTTTATGCATTTTTAACCAAATTGCATAAAACAATTACATGATTAAAGAATGTTTAAAATGAAAAAAACCCTCAGAATTTTGTACCTAACAATTAAAAATTTGTATTTATTATGCAAATTTTGTTTCCACAGTGGTAATAACACCTTTAAATAACATCTTTTTAGGAGCACCTGGGTGGCTCATTCTGTTGAGCTTCCCACTCTTGGTTTCAGCTCAGGTCCTGATCTCATGGTTTGTGAGTTCTAGCCCTGTGTCAGGCTCTGCATTGGTGGTGCAGAGCCTGTTTGGAATTTTCTCTTCCCCCAACCCCCGCTCCCCTGCTTACCCTCTCTCTCTCCCTCAAAATAAATATAAATAAACTTAAAAAACAAACAGTTAAAAAAAGAGTCTGGTTGGAAACTAATTTGACAGTAAACTATTTGTAAAAAAAAATATATATATATATATATATAGAGAGAGAGAGAGAGAGAGAGAGTCCAAAAAAAAAAAAGAATCTGGTGCTCAACCCACTGAGCCGCCCAGGTTCCCTTTGGTAATTAATTATTAACTTAATTACATTATGTACAGGAAATATGTTCTATATGATTGTAGTCCTTTCAAATTGGTTGAGATACACTGTATTGTTCTGGGCATGGTGAATATTTATAAATGGTCCCAATGCTAGGAAAAAAGTTACATTTTATGGGCTCTGGGGTGGCTCAGTCAGTCAAGCTTCTGAGTTTGGTGCAGATGATGATCTCCTGGTTTGTGAGTTTGAGCCCCACATTAGGATTCTCTCTCTCTCTCTCTCTCTCTCTCTCTCTCTCTCTCTGCCCCTCCCCCACTTGCCTCTGTGCCTGCTCTCTCTTTCTCTCTCTCTCTTTCTCAAAAGAAATACATTTTTTTGGTGGGATCTTTGTGGTTTTCTGCATATAAGATCCGCAAATAAGATAATTTTATTTATTCATTTCGAATGTGGTTGCTTTTTATTTCTTTTTCTTGCCTTGCATCCAGGAATTTGTCGAATGGAAGTGGAGAAAGTAGGCATCCTTACTATGTTCTTTATTTCAGAGGGAAGGCTTTCAGTCTTTCTCGATTAAGCATGTTCTCTACAGGATTTTCATATATGACTTTTACGATGTTGATAGTTTCCTATTCGTAGTTTGTTGAAAGGGTTTTTTATTATGAATGAGTATTGAATTTTCTTAAAAACTTTTTATGCATCCATGGTGATGATCATGATTTTTTTCCATTCTGTTAATGAAGTATATTAAATTTGCTGATTTTATATGTTGAACATTTGTCTTCCAGGAATAAATTCTACTTGGTTTTATGATGTATGGTTTTTTTGTTGTTGTTTGTTTTTATTAATTTTTTTGATTCCAGTATAGTTAACTATTTGTTTTTTGATATATAATTGTTATATAACATTGTGTTATGTAACAAAATAATGATTTGATTTTATATTCTGTTTTTTTAAGTATAATTTTCAGTTTGTTTTGCTAGTATTTTGTTGAAGATATTTGCATCCATGTTCGTAAGGATATTGGTCTGTAGTTTTCTTTTTCTTGTGGTGTCTTCATCTGGTTTTGATATCAGAGTAATACTGGTCTCAAAGAATGAATTAGGGAGTGTTCCTATTTAGTTTTTTGGAAAAGTTTGAGGAGAATGGGTGTTCTTATTTAAGGTTGAGTACAACTTGCCAATGAAGCTGTTAGGTCTAGGGGTTTTCTTTCTTTTTTTTTATTTTTAATGTTTTTATTTTAGCTTTTTGAGAGAGAGAGAGAGAGAGAGAGCGGGGGAGGGGCAGAGAGAGAGAGGAAGACACAGAATCTGAAGCAGGCTCAGAGCCACAGATGTGGGGTTCAAACCCACGAGCTGTGAGATCATGACCTGAGCTGAAGTTGGCCGCTTAACCAACTGAGCCACCCAGGCCCCCTTTTCTTTCTTTCATTCTTTCTTTTTTTTTTTCTTTTTTTTTTTTTTTTTTTTTTTTTTTTTTGCCCTTACTCATTACTGAGTCCATCTTCTCACTAGTTACAGGTTTATCCAGATATTCTGTTTCTCTGTCATTTAGTCTCAGTAGTTTTTGTTTCTAGGATTTGGTCTGTTTCATCTAGGTTATATAATTTATAGGCATACAGTTGTTCATTCTACTCTCCTAATCCATTTTGTTTCTATATAATCAGTAGTGGTGGCCACACTTTTATTTTTAATTTTAATAATTTGAATCTTCTCTTTTTCTTGGTCTGCCAGAAATTATCAGTTGTGTTGATCTTTTTAAAGAACCAACTTTTGGTTTTGTCAGTTTTTTTTCTAGATTCTCTATTCTTAATTTTCCCTCTAATCTTCATTATTCTTTCTCCTTGCTTTAGGTGTAGTCTGTTGTTCCTTGTCTAGCTTAAGGTGAAAGTTTAGGGTATTTGAGAGATTTAAAAAATATATACATGTCTGCAGCTAAAAATATCCCTCTAAAAACTGCTTTTGCTGCATCTTTTAACTTGTGGTATATTTTGTGTTCATTTTCTTTCAAAGTATTTTCCATGTGAATTCTTTGACTTAACTGGTTATTTAGTAGTGTATTGTTTAATTTCCCAATTTTCTTTGTCTTTTGGTTTCTAATTTTGTTCCGTGGTAGTTGGAGAACATATTCTCTATTTCACTTCTTTTAATTTTATTTTTGTGGCCTAATCTATGGTCTATACTTGAGAATGTTCATGTAGACTTAGGAGGATTGTGTATCTGTGATTGTTTGGTAAAATGTTCTTCAGATACCTCTTAGGCCTATTTGAATTATAGTGCTGTTCACATCTTTTGTGTCCTTATTGATCAATCTGTCTTGTTCTCTCCATTACTGAAAGTGGGTTTTGAAGTCTCTGTTATTATCTCTCCTTTTCTATATTTATTTCTGTCAGTTATTGCTTCATGAATTTGGGAGTTTGGTTTGTTATATGTATATTTGTAATTGTTATACCTTCCTGTTAGATTGACACTTTTGTTATTATATAATTTCCATGTTTGTCACTAGAAACCATTTTACCTTTAAGTGTATTTTGTGTAATATTAATATAGAGAAGCTACCCCTTTTTGTTACTGTTTTCTTGTTACTTTCAACCTTTTGCTTTCAACTCTGTTTTTTGAATTTGATATAAAGCGTCTTCTTGTAGATAGCATATAGTTGGATCATATTTTTTGTCCATTCTGCCAATTAGTTATTTGAATTGCAGGTTAAAAAAAAATTTTTTTTTTTTTATTTTAGAGAGAGAGAGAGCGAGAGGATTGAGGGAGAAGGGCAGAGGGAGAGAAGAATTAGAATCCCAAGCAGCAGACTCCATGCTCAGTGCATTGACGCGGGACTTGATCCTATGACCCTGGGATCATGAGCTGAGCCAAAACCAAGAGTTGGATACTCAGCCACTAAGCCACTCAGGCGACCCTGAATTGTAGTTTTAAATCGCCATATATTTTATTAAGTAGTGATAGGTAGGATTGATGTTTGCCATTTTACTATTTGTTGGGTTTTTTTTTTTTAAGGTATCTTACGATGTTTTTGTTCCTCTGATTCTGTTACTATCTTCTTTAATGTTAAATAGATATTTTCTAGTGCAACTTTTTAATTTTCTTGTCATTTATATGAAAGTGCCCCCTCTTTCCCTAAATATACACAGTGGTTTTCTTAGTGGTTGCTTTGGTGAAGTAGTTAAGATTGCAACTAACATCTTAATTTGTTACAATGTGGTTTGTATTAATACCACATTAGGACATTCTTTATTCATGAAGATTTGAACTATTGTTGTCTTTTATTTTAGCTAAAGAACTCTATATTTCTTGTAGGGCAGATTTGTTAGGGACTCTTTTAAATTGAGATATATACTTAAGTGTTCTTTTAGTAATAAAGTATATATACCATGTTAGTTTGTGGAATCAGCTAGTCAGTAGTTGCTTAATATCTACTCTTTACCAGGTACTGGGCTAAGGGTTAGACACAGATAGGATGGAAGGTCTCTTTCTACTGTTTAGGTGATTACAATCTCTGAAATCCTACTGTGGGCTTGGTGCTGTGCAGATTTTCAGAAAAGCTTTGCTACTATCAAATTTAATGAAATTATATCAATGCTTTATAGAGTACATAACACAAATGTAAGATTATCTGTTTTTATTTTATTCACTCTGTATGTTATTAAACGAACAACACTGTGAGTTTTATATAATCTCTTACCTTAGGTGTCTTTTTTGTAAAATAGAGTCATTACCTATTTTTATCATAAGAATAAGGGAGTCACTTTTGACTAGGTTAGGAAAAGGTGAAATTCCAAAGTAAAATTTAGATAGGTCTGTATAGTGTAGTTCTTACTATAACCTTTAAAACTTGGTATTTTAAATAAGTTACTAAAAATATTTGTTTTCTGGACTCTATAGAGGCAGTAGCAGACTGTTAACAAACGTTGAGAATATTTTTACTAACTAAAACAGGAACTGAATCCTAGAGTTGCAGTAAGTTCTGTGATCACATCCCTAGGTCCTTACCTTAAGTTCTATATCACTGTATACTCTAAAGTTGCTTTAGAAGATACTGTTTGTTGTACCAGTAGACATCCATGTATTGTACAGTTAAAATTTGTTGAAGATAGATCTCTGTTGAATGTCCTTACCAAAATAAAATTTTAAAAAGAGAAAAAAAAGATGCTATTGTTCTATGAGTTAGTTGATTAAAAATTTTTAAATGTTTATTTATTTTTGAGAGAGAGAGAGAGAGAATGAGCAGGGGAGGAGCAGAGAGAGAGAGGAATACACAGAATAAGAAGCAGACTCCAGGCTTTGACCTTACAGCACAGAGCCCAACGCGGGGCCTGAACCCATGAACCGCAAGATCATGACCTGAGCCGAAGTCGGACGCCCAACCGACTGAGCCACCCAGGTGCCCCAAGTAACTGATTTTAAATAGTTCACTCATTTCTAAGTTTTTGATATGCATGTAAGGATATTGGTATCCAAGGATTATGTATGCTCTGGTGCCATTCAATAAACATTAAAATGGGACATGATTTTAAGTCCTATCCCATATATCCAGGAACATACCTGAACCACCGGAGCACATTTTATCTTCGAAATGTAATATGGTTTGGGACCATATTACATTTGTAATCACCATATTGTAATATGGTGTGGACGTCTTCATGGAAATTTTATTAGTGAAAGTGCTTAAAGATCTCACCTAAAGTGTCTTTCAATCATAGTTTTTGGCTCAAGAGCCAGTTTTTGATTGTGATTGAAGGAGATGCATCAGTCCTTTAAAAATAGCAGTGACAAGATTTTTCAGCAAAGTTTACTGTTGAAATTACATGTTGCTGTCCATGAAAGAATGGAATTGGGGATTTTTAATGGAATTGGTTTTTAGATTTGATTTAAACAGTTTGAGAAAAACAAGTTCTAGTCATATTTATTCGGTTAAAATTGGAGGAAAAATATGTTGTATTAAAAAAACATGGTCTTTGGAATTAATCAGGTTTAAATTTTAGGTCTTTACAGTTGTGATTTAACCTTTTTGATTCTCAGTTTCTTTATATGTAAAATGGAGACCATGTCATTTCATAATGTGAGGATTAAATAAGATTATGTGTATTGCTTTCTGGGGCTGACATAATAAAGTGCCACAGACAGGGTGGCTTAAATAACAGAAATTTAATTGACTCACTATTCTGGAGACTAGAAATTCAGTGTTAAATTGTCATCAGGGGTTGTTATTTCCTGAGGGTTGTGAGAATATGTTCCAGGTCTCTCCTTAATGTCTAGTTGCTTCAAGAGTTCCTTGGTTGGTGGAAGGATTTTTCCTTGTGTCTTCCATCATCTTCCCTGTGTGTGTCTCTGTTTCCAAATTTTTCCTTTTTATAAGAACACAGTTATTTTGGATTAAGAGTCATCCTAATTGACCTTATCTTTATTATGTGCAAAGATGTATTTCCAAATGAGATCTTGTGGGGGTATTGTGGAGCATACTTTTGGGTAAGCGCTGTTCACCTCAATACTGTATATAAAAAGACTTAGAACCATTGTATTTCTTCCAACTGTGCATATAGAGATATTAGGAAAAGCCATTCTGGAATGTGCCTATCCTGCCCGTCTAAGTTCAGATGATATTTTTCACTCTAGTCTTCCTTGATATTCTCCAAGTGTTTTGGGATCAGGAATTATCCTGTTGTCTCTTGGTTAGCTTTCTATTGTGGTTGTTAAGTAACTTTGTATGCAGATGAATTATGGGTTTAACACTGGTTATTTGGGAGTCTTACTTTCCAAGGTGAAATATTTAAGCTTTTCTGAAGAAAAGGATCATATTTTTCCTTGCTATTATTTTCTCTGTTTCATGATTGCAGGCTTCTCTTCCTTCTGGAATCCTTGCCTGTGTCTAATTTTTTATGTGTTAAAGTTAGTTGGATTTGGTGATTACTGCCCGTGAATAATAGTATTAACAATATGTATTTGTATAGGCATTTTCCAGTGGGTTTGCACACATTGTTTTATTTGGTCTTCAGTCAAGATAGCATAGAGAGAGACGGGCTCAGTCATTAGAGCATGTGAGTCTTGATTTTGGCATTGTGAGTTTGAGCCCCATGTTGGATGTAGAGATTACTTAAAAATAAAATCTTTAAAAAAATTGGGAAAATGAATGCTTCAGGTTTGTGACAGTCTTTATCCATGATGCCAATAATTTAATGAAGCTTTCTTCTTTTTGAGAGAGCACCTGCAGCACCCAGGCACAAGTGGGGAAAGGGCAGATGGGGAGGGAGAGAGAGAAACTTAAGCAGGCTCCACATTCAGAATGAGCTCAACTCAGGACTCTCTCACGAATGTGAGATCATGACCTGAACTGAACACAGTAGCAAGAGTTGGATGTTTAATCAACTAAGCCACCCAGGTGCCCCAATGAAACAATTTTTTATTTGTATTTCTCATTGACTTTATTTTTTAAAATGATTACAGTTTCAGTGTAGTTTCTGAATGGTGATTCTACTGTATGTGTGGGTGTGTGTTACATTTTCATCATTTCATAACTTCATCTGCACTTTGCATATTTCATTGAGTTGTCAGCATATTTTGTTTAACACGTCTCTTGTTGAATGTTAATTTTTTGTTGTCATAAATAGCTGCTTAAAATATTTTTCTACAATTCATTTACTTATTTGGATTATTTCCTTTGGGTTACAGTATTAGGAATGGAATTGTTTTCATTTTGATAGTTCCAGGTAGAGCAGGTGTTTCTTGATTCTGTGGCTAAGAAACAGGCTGAATTAAGTGACTTGTTTAAAATGACATAATTTGTAAAGAGCTGAAGACAGAACTCATTACTGCTTTGTCTGGTTATGTGTTTCGGCTTCTGGCTTTACCTAATACCACTCATGTTCCTTCCTTGCTATTGAAAGTATGTTTTTGGGGTGCCTGGGTGGCTCAGTCAGTTGAGTGTCCAACTCTTGATTTTGGCTCAGGTCATGATCTCAGGGTTCCTGGGATTGGCCCTGCATTGGGCTGTGTACTAACAACACAGAGCCTTCTTGGGATCCTTTCTCTCCCTCGTTCTCTGCCCCTCCCACATTCATGTATGCTTTCTCTCTCCCTCAAAAAATAGACAAACATTAGAAAAAAAAATATGCTTAAAAATTGCTTATTGAAATACAGCTGACATTTGAAGGCATGTGTTTTATGGCTAAACTTACTGATAATATAATCACTTTGTTGAAGTAATAGGAGGACTGAGCCAATATTCTGTCATAGATTGATTATGGTTTAATTTATCGTAAAGCATATAATCATGGGGTTTTATTGTTACTGGATCGTAAGGCAGTGGTGGAGAGTTTGGGCTGTGGCATTGGACTGCCCAGATTTGAATTCTGTCTCTGCCACTTACTAAATACTATATGAGTCTAGTCATATAGTAAAATAAGAATAGTAATAAAGAATTTACTTTAGGATTAAAAAAATCTGTCTAGCACATAGCAAACAACAAGGAAATGTTAGTTACTATTTTTAAAGTGATTTAGGACTTGAATAAGTAAGCCAATACCATATTTAACAATGATTGCCAAATAAATGATCATAAATTGTATGGGAACCTACTCAAATTGTTGTTTTCGATACAGGCAAATAAAAGATTTGTTTTCCCATCCTGTCTATGTATCTTGGTTCTAAAGTTTCAGTTTCAAAGCCAAGTTTCATGCCTTGGTTTTTTTTTTTTTCCTGGTAATTTACAAACTAATAACAGGCAAAAATGGCCTTTTTTTGTTCTTTCAAAGCATAGCATGTAGTTTCTGTCTTATTTCCCAGTGTGTATATATTTGTAGAAATAATCATTATATTTTCAGTAAGAGCATTCTATGAGATTTAACTTCTGTCAATTTATTATTAAGTTTATTTTCATAGAGACGGATAGTGTGAGCAGGGAAGGGAGAGAGAGACAGGGAGAAAGAGGCTGCTGCCAGCAGAGCCCAATGGGGGAATTGAACTCAAGAACCATGAGATCATAACCTGAGCCAAAATCAAGAGTTGGATGCTTAATCGACTGAGCCATCCAGGCGCCCCTGAAAACAGAGTCTTAAAGTTGAATTGATAACTTATAAATCATTGGATTGAGCCCATTTCTTTGATATCCTTGAGGTGGGATATTGTTCATTTGAATAATGATTTATTTGAATGATTTCAGTCCGTTCATTTAGCATATTCTTTATTGAATGCTTGATTCATTTTCGGCATTAAGGAGGGAAGATTGAGTTTGGAGGAGGAGCTCTCTAAACCGTTTTCAAAACATGGCACTTACAGAAACTCTTAGTATTTGTATGCTTCCTTGAAGTAAATGGAAGAGGTTAATCTTTGTCCAAGTACCTTAGGTGCTTCTTTTGGCTACCTGGGAAAATCTCCATACACTTGGAACTCCTATGTGTGGTGTGTGCCAGGTGGGAAGCTCAGTCCTACTAATCACAAAGCTGTCTCCATCTTGAGGCAGAAGCTCTGCTTACGGTGTGTTAAAAGCCCAGGCATGAGTTTAGAACTTAGATGGAGGATGTTAGATTGCAGATAAATTAAGCATATTAGTTTTGGAGAAAAGATGTAGCCAGAGTCTCTATATTAGACAGGTCCAAGGAGCTTGATTCATATTCTTTTTATTCTACATGAATGGTGTTCCTTGGCTTTGCAGTATATTGTTCTTCAGGTCTAGAGTCCAGGTCAGTTGCACTGACACTGCTACAGCTTAGCCTGTAGTATTCAGGATTATTTCATTGGAGCCATTATTGTTATGTAATTAATAGGAATGCCTATGTTTGAGAAGAATGTCAAATATCACCTGCAGAAGTGATCATAGTTTCCCTGCCTCCGTCCCCTCTCCCACCCATTTTATTGAGATATAATTGACATGTTGTATTTAGAACAACATAGTCTCTTGACATTATTTATAAACTCTTTTTATAATCTTCCCACCTTCACCCAGCCATGTTGTTTTGTGATGCAAGGACTAGGGCAAAGACATCTTTTTCTACGAATGATTCTGTGTCTTTTTTCAGTTTTTAGGTTTTTATAAATCAAAATAATTACTATTTTTCTCTATGAATGTAGGTAGATTACTTATATAAAGCAAATATAAATTGAGAGCTGCTACTGTAATTAAAGGGCTGTGTTGAGCAATTAAGACAGTTTAGTTGTACTTTGTAATTGTTAAGCTGGCCATTTTCATTTAGAATTCTGTGGTATTGCTTTCTCAGAAGGCTTATAGCAAAATAGTACACTCTTTCAAAAGATTGTGATTCTCATTGATGTCCCATGGTTTTTCTGTCTAAAGTGTCAACCCAAGAAAAAGTCTACGCCACTGAAGTATGAAGTTGGAGATCTCATCTGGGCAAAATTCAAGAGACGCCCATGGTGGCCCTGCAGGATTTGTTCTGATCCGTTGATTAACACACATTCAAAAATGAAAGGTAATATTAGCAGTTGATTATATGTTATAAAATACAGTATATAATAAAAAATTTATAGTTGCCTTTAGTAATAATCTGTTTTTACCTTTGAGCATTTTTTGGTTGAATTGTTATTAATATGTCTTACCTTTTTGAATCTTTTTAAAGTTTTATTTTACTTTATGATTTCAAATTCTCTCATTCTATTTATAGATGCCAGGAAAATGTTAGGTTTATTACTTAAAGTTATACATTGTCTAGAATCACTTTGAGAATCTACCTCAGTCTTTAGGTTTGTATCTTTGCTGTTTTCTTTTTTCATTTATTTTTTCTTTGTAGAATTTTTTTTTAACTTTTATTCATTTTTTGAGAGAGAAAGAGAGAGGGAGACACAGAATCTGAAGCAGGCTACAGGCTCTGTGCTGACAGCACAGATGTGGGGCTTGAACTCATAGACTGTGAGATCATGACCTGAGCCGAAGTCGGATGCTTAACCGACTGAGCCACCCAGGTGCCTCATCTTTGCTGTTAAGTTTTCAAGCTGAAACAATTATAAAGAATGCTTTGAATTATTTTGAATTTTAAAATCTTGATTTAGAGTATTGCTTTTAATTACTGTACTTACTTATTTGGTTCTACTTGAATATCAGGTATCTTTTAAAAAAATGTTTATTCTTGAGAGGGAGAGGGAGACAGAGCATGAGTGGGGGAAGGCAGTGGGGTGGGGGGGCACAGTCTGCAGCAGGCTCCAGGCTCTGAGCTGTCAGCACAGAGCCCAATCCCAGGCCTCGAAATCGTGAGCCATGAGATGAAGTCAGGTGCTTAACGGACTGAGCCACCCAGGTGACTCATGAATATCAGTATCTTTAAAATAATGTAAGGTGGGAGCCAAAATTTGATCTTGTACTGCCTTTTTTCTGTTAAAATGTCCTTTGATTTAATTTTAATATATGTGTATTTTAGGTTTTGCATAGGTCATATATTCACAATATTCAAAAATTCAACTGCCTTCCTCCTTGTCTCTGACCTGCCCTTCCTTTTAAAAAGAATAACCAGTCATTTTCAATATTTCTTTCTATAATTTCAAGTATATATTCTCATCTTTACTTCAACACAACTGTAGCATATTTTTTTGCATGCTTTACAGCTTCTTTTGTTAGAGGTTTTCCATGTTAGTGCATTGAAAACGGTCTTTTCTTCTTTTTTTATTTTTTAAAAATGTTTATGTATTTTTGAGAGAGAGAGAAAGAGACAGGGTGCAGGACCGGAAGGGGCAGAGAGAGGGAGATACAGAATCTAAAAGCAGGCTCCAGACTCTCAGCTGTCGGCACAGAGCCTGATGCAGGACTTGAACTCACAGACCGTGAGATCGTGACCTGAGCCAAAGCTGGACACTTAACCAACTGAGCCACCCAGGCACCGCCCCCCCCTCTTTTTTTTTTTTTTAATTTTTTAATGTTTTTTATTTATTTCTAGGGGGGATAGAGAGAGAGAGAGACACCGTGAGCAGGGGAGGGTCAGAGAGAGAGGGAGTCACAGACTCTGAGACAGGCTCCAGGCTCTGAGCTGGCAGTCAGCACAGAGCCCGACGCGGGGCTTGAACCCACGAACCGCGAGATCATGACATGACCTAAGTGAAAGTCGGACACTTAACCAACTAAGCCACCCAGGCGCTCCACCCCCTCTCTCTTTTTAACAGCTGCATAGTTTCCCACTTTTTGAATATGCCATTTTCCTGTTAATGGATGTTTAGGTTGCTTCTGATCTTGTGTTGTAAAGCCTATACATGCTTATTTACATACATATGTACATAACATAAATGTGTCTCTATGCGCACACAGTAGTGTAAAGAATAACTTTCACATATGCATGTCTTTGTGGGATGATTTATCAAAAGTGGGATTGCAGGATTTGATTTTATATTTTGAATATTGAGGTATACCTAAAGATTTTATAGCCTACTGTTTTTTGTTTTTATTTCATTTTAATTCATCTAAATTTATTTTAAGTTTATTTATTTAGAGAGAGAGAGAGCGAGCAGAGGAGGGGCAGAGAGAAAGAGAAAATCCCAGGCAGGCTCTACACTGTTAGCGCAGAGGCCAGCATGGGGCTCAGACTCCAGAACTGTGAGATTAGGACCCTAACCAAAATCAAGACTTCTGTCCTTAACCAACTGAGCCACCCAGGCAGACCAGCACACTGTTTTTTAAATATCTTATTCTTTGTGGCTTGTTTGGACAGTTGAGTACTACTAGTAAAAAATTATTTTATTCCTCCCTCTGTGCTCTTCCTACTTGTTTCTACCTTGTCCTACTATTCTATGCACCGTAATTGGGTCCATGCAATTTATTCAACAATTTCTAACTATATTATACAGGTAGTATGCTAGGTATTGTGATCCATTAATGGGCAAAACATCAGTTCTGCTTGCCCTTTTATATAATTAGAGTCCAGTTAAAGAGACAAGATACCAACAAATAATCAGACAAATAGATTCTTAACTGAGAAGCTTGTCTAAACATGTGTATAGTTAGTGACATCGCAGGGGTACTTGGACTTCTGGTTCAGGAAATTCAGGGGCAGTTATGTTAGTAAAGTTATCTTTAATCTGAGACTTGAGGACGAGTAGGAATTAACTGGGGAATGAAGGAGATAATGGTTCTAGAAAACAGTGTATACTCTGGCTCTGAAATGTCTTCCACCCATAGAGTGATAGAAGGTGGCACAGTATGAGGCCAGGAAAGTTGAAATGAGTCAAATTGTGTGCCATTTTTTAGACTTGAATTAACATTTGGTACTTTATTCTTAGAACAGCATGATAAAGGACTTTGAGCAGAGGATGATATGTTTTGTAAACTTTTATAAGAGAAAATTGCTAAAAGGGTCATTGAAGTGATTATGGTGAGTTGAATATGGTGAATAGAGTATAAAGAACAACTTAGGAGATAAAATCTATCTGATTTGGTAATGGATGGGTAATGAGGAGTAAGGCAGGATGGAGTTCTAAGGTTTCTGTATCTTAGGATGGCTCCCAAGATTTTAGCTTCACCAGTACATCAGTAATGGTGCCATTTAGTGAGAACACTGAAACATCTGTAACTATATGGTGATATCTGTTTGTTGTTATTAACTGAAGCCATGAGCAAGGCATGGATGAGATGCGTTGTGACAAAATGTACCGTGAAAAATAAGATGACTTTGAGGAATCCAGTATTTGAGGCCCCTCTGCAGGATACTAAACTTGGGAAAGAGATGGGGGAAAAATCAGAGATGGAAAAGGAAAACCAGGATTATTTGGGATGTGGTACTGGTGACTAGTATGTTTTAAGAAGTAAGATGTGATTGACTTGGTTGAACTTTGCCTGGAGAGCAAATAAAATGTCCATTAGGTATAAGGCAGTGGAGATCAGTGGTGTTTTTGGTGGTATGTGTGGCTGAAGTTGAATTAGACTGGAAATGGACAAAAAGCCAAATATTTCAAATGGTATTAGAAAACTACATTTGTTTTTAAAAGGTTATTTTGAGAGAGAGAGAATGAGCAGGGGAGGGGCAGAGAGATGGAGAAATAAAATCCTCCTATACAGGCTCTGCACTATCAGCTTAGAGCCTGACACAGGCCTCAACTCATGAACCCATGAGATTATGACGTGAACTGAAATTCAGAGTTGGTTACTTAAATGACTGAGCCACCATGGTGCCCCAGAAAATCCAAATTTTTTAAATCACTTAAAAAAATTTTTTTTTAATGTTTTATTTATTTCTAGGAGAGAGAGAGACAGCGTGAGCAGGGGAGGGTCAGAGAGAGAGGGAGTCACAGACTGAAACAGGCTCCAGGCTCTGAGCTGCCAGTCAGCACAGAGCCCGATGTGGGGCTCGAACCCACAAACTGTGAGATCATGACCTAAGTGAAAGTCGGACGCTTAACTGACTAAGCCACCCAGGCACCCCTAAAATCACTTTTAAAAGTCATTGTTTACTTATGTTATATATGGTGCATATAATTTAAAAAGTCAAGTGGTTAATTCTATAAGCCTTGTTTGGAAAACAGTCTGCTGTTTGCTCTACCTTCTATTTAAGCTTTAACTCTGTCAGCTGGATCTTTCGAAAGTTAATTGCTGTATTTCAGTGTTCCATCCTTCGGAATTACTTTTTACTTCTCACTATAGATGTTTTGGATTAGTCATTTTCATCCTTGCCTTACCTCACCTCCCATCCACCTCTGGCATCCTGCTATTTTACCTGTTATGTTATAATTTTGGTTAGGAATTTTAGTGTGTATGTTATCATGTTAGCAGTATATATAGCTTAGCCATGTGGTATCCTGGGCTTACTTTGCCCTCACAACCTTTTGATTTCTCTGCAGTTGTGTGTGTGTGTGTGTGTGTGTGTTACAGAGTTCTTAGTCTTTTATATATTTATTGTGAATTGATAGTAAAACTCCTAGTTTTAATTTTTTCCACATGATCTGATACATTGGTTATTTGTCATTTTCATTATCTTTTGGAAATCTCACCTAGAACCTTAGGCTATTGACCTGTGAATAACACAGATTTGAATTATTTGGGTCCTATGTAATCTTTTACACACAGATTTTTTCAGCAAATATACTACAGCACTGTAAATTTATTTTCTCTTATGATTTTCTCTTTTTTTAGTGTTTATTTATTTATTTTAAGGGAGGGAGTGGGAGAGGGGCAGAGAGAGAGGGATGAGGGGAGGGAAGGAGGAAGGGAGAGATTCCTAAGCGGCTCACTGATATCAACATAGAGCTCAATGTGGGGCTCGATCCCATGAGATCATGACCTGAGCTAAAACCAAGAGTTGATGCTTAACCAACTGAGCCACCCAGGTGCCCAGTGACCTCTACTTTTTTTTTTTTTTTAAGTTTAGTCATTTTTGAGAGAAAGAGAGACAGAGTAAATGGGGTTGGAGCAGAGAGAGAATGAGAGAGAGACACAAAGAACCCAAAGCAGGCTCCAAGCTTTCAGCTGTCAGCACAGAGCCTGATGTGGGGCTCGAACGCATGAACTGTGAGATTGTGACCTGAGCCAAAGTCAGATGCTTAACCGACTGAGCTACCCAGGCGCCCTATATCTTACCAATTTTTAAAAAATGTTATTTTTGGGGCACCTGGGTGGCTCAGTCGGTTAAGTGTCCGACTTTCGCTTAGGTCATGGTCTCGCGGTTCGTGGGTTTAAGCCCCGCGTCGGGCTCTGTGCTGACTGCCAGCTCAGAGCCTGAAGCCTGTTTCAGTCTGTGACTTCCTCTCTCTTTGACCCTCCCCTGCTCATGCTGTCTCTCTCTCTCTCTCCTAGAAACAAATAAAACATTAAAAAAAAAATGTTATTTTTGTTTGAGAGAGAGAGAGAGAGAGAGAGAGAGAGAACGTGCACGCACTAGTGGGGGAGAGCCAGAGAGAGGGAAACAATCTGAAGCAGGCTCCAGGCTCTGAGCTGTCAGCACAAAGCCCAGTGTGGAGCTCGAACCCATGAACTCCTGAATGTGGAGCTGAGCTGAGGTCAGGAGCTTAATCAACTGAGCCACCCAGGCACCCCTATATCTCACCAATTTTAATCCTTATTTATAGGTGGCTACTATTGAAGGATTTAATTTAGTAGGTAGAGACTATAAGGAGTTCAACCTTTTTCACAAAATTGTTTTTGAAATGGACTAAAAAACAAAATTTGACCGTGTTGTAATTTTATTATTAACCTATTTTTATAGAGCAACAGCCATTACTAAAGTTTATGAGAGCTCATACGTACTCTTCATTTTTTGGTTATGTAACTTTGAAATTAATGTTTATAAAAAAGTTGCCATTGAAATTTACTTGACATTTTGGCTGCTCTTCCAGATACCGGGGAGACCTGAGTTTTATGGTTCAGTTTATAAATTTCACTCCCCTTTCTTTTCTTCCTTCGTTTTTCCTTTTCTTCTCTTTTTTCTTTCTTCTTGCTCCTTCCTTCTCATTCCTTCCTTCCTCCCCTCCCCTCTCCTCCCTTCCCCTTCTCATTCTGAAGGAAGTAGGCTTTTCCTAATTTTTTTCCCCAAAAGATGTTTGTATTCATTTTTTGTGTTTTAACAAATGGTTGTTAAGGGAATTAGATATAAGTTCCTGTATAAATGAATTTTTATATTAGATGATATCCTTTTCTAAAAAGAGACAAATTACTACACCTTGTATAGTCCTGGTGTATTTATTTTGTAAGTTTTTTTTTTACTGGCATGAAAAATGCCAAAATGCTAAATCTGGATGGAAGATACATATACTAGGTAAATTTGGTTATAATCTTTTCTGAACAAGATTTGTATTTTGTTGGGGTGTCTGGGTGGCTCAGTCCGTTAAGTGTCCAACTTCAGCTCAGGTAATGATCTCATAGTTCATGGGTTCAAGCCCCACGTCAGGCCCTGTGCTGACAGCTAGCTCAGAGCCTGGAGCCTGTTTGGATTCCATGTCTCCCTCTCTTTCTGACCCTCCCCTGTTCATGCTGTCTCTCAGAAATAAATTTTAAAAAAGATCTGTATTTTGTTGTTGTTGTTAATTGTATGCTTAGAACTTTGGACTACTAAGAAACTAGAATAATCTAGAAACTAGAATAAATGATATATTTTTGTTTTTATTGCTCTTGGGTGTTTTGTTTATTTTTTTTAATTTCAGTATCTTGAAATAAGTTCTGCTTTCTCTGCAAAGCCAATGTATCACTCTGAGTTTGCGTTCTCTGAAGTTACTTACTTACCATGTCTATAAAATGGAGATTGTACTACTTATTTCTTAGAGTTTGTTGTTGTGAAGACTAAGACTCCACGCAAAGCACCTAGTATAAGTGAGTGCCTGGTCAAGAGTAGCCATTCCATAAATCTTAGCATATCATACATAGTGTAGTGTTGAAACATTTTTTTCCCTCCATTATATTTTAGCAAAGTGTTTTAAAGTTTGTTTGGTGGTTAGTTCTTGTTGATTTTTTTTTTTATTTCTGGTGCTGTGTCTTATTAAATGCTCTTTGTATTTTCTGATACCAAGGGTATAAGACTTATTTGGTTGCTATGTTAATTTGTTCTGTGATTAATAACCAATCAATCTCTAACAGGTTTAGAATATACAGGATATCACCAGACCAAACTATTGAAGTTCTTTCGGAAACTCTTGGGCATTTTCTTGCCACCTGAATTGAAATATTTAAAACTTTCCTTCTCTCTGACCTACTGTAGAGTTGCTTGTTCTATAGGTTTTTAAACAGTTTTTCTTCTTTTTTTAAAAATTGAGATTTCTTTGGCAATAGTTTTGTGGCATTTCTCTTCATGATGAATCTTTTTAAAGTAATGACTCTGGTATATCTTTATTTAGTTTCAAACCGGAGACCCTATCGACAGTACTACGTGGAGGCTTTTGGGGACCCTTCAGAGAAAGCCTGGGTGGCTGGAAAAGCAATCGTCATGTTCGAAGGCAGACATCAATTTGAAGAGCTACCTGTGCTTAGGAGAAGAGGGAAGCAGAAAGAAAAAGGATATAGGCATAAGGTAAAAAAAAAACAAAAAAAAAACCCTCTCAAATTGTCTTCTTTGTGGTGGGCAGGGAGGAGGCAAGGAAGAAGTATTATCTTTTTGAAATGTTAGTTCTTCCTTTGGCATTGGGATATTTGTGAGAAAATGGCTGAGAGCAGTAATTTTTGTAGGCAGGAAATAGGGCTAGTCTTCCAAATATTTATACTCAATTTTTTGAGAAAAGATTTCAGGTAACTTTTACTATGTCACTTAGATGTAATAGTATAAAATGACATGACCATTCGTGGGTTTGTCTTGGGTTTTTGTTTGTATACATGTTTTTGTTTAGTCACCTGGTATTCCTCACAGACAAATACATTCCTTTATCCCTATCCCCTATTTCACCTATCTCCCAACTCACCTCCCTTTTGGTAACCATAAGTTTGCTCTCTATAGTTTAAAGAGTCTGTTTCTTTTTCTCTCATTCTCTTTTTACTCCTTTGTTCTTTTATTTCTTAAATTCCACATGAGTGAAATCTTAGGGGATTTGTCTTTCTCTGACTGACTTATTTCAGTTAGTGTAACACTCTAGCTCTATCCATGGTGTTACATATGCCATTTTTTGTTTTTGTGTGTGGTTGTTAATGCTTATGGTTGTGGTTTCATACGCGCAACCCGCAGTTGTTGTAGTTTTTTAATTTTTAATGTTTGTTTATTTTTGAGAAATGGAGAGGGCAAGCTGGGGAGGGACTTAGAGAGAGGGAGACAGAGGATCTGAAGCGGGCACTGTGTTGACAGTAGAGAACCCATTGTGGGGCTCAAACCCACAAGCCGTGAGATCATGACCTTAGCCAAAGTTGGATGCTTAACTGATTGAGCCACCTAGGGTCCATCTTACCCCCCATTCCTCATAATATTTTATTTTAAAACATTGTGTTTTTGTTCCATTTGCTTGATGATTTGTGTTAAAGTTGGCTGAGTACGTTTTGGTTTATTTCTTCTCATATTCTTTTATATTCAGTCCTAGAAGGTGACATAGTTCACTAAACTTTCCGATTCTGGAAAGTTGATTGATTCTTATCACAGTCATGAGAATTAATGAATGTGTACTTGAGTGTGAAATAAACTAAGATGGTCAACTCATTGCTTTATAAGAGGAGGCTACCTATCCAATGTCTTGAATTTTTACATGCTCAGTGAAACACCCCTTTTACAAGTATTATAGTTAGCTGATAGTTGGAACCTTGCCTAATATCTCCTGTATGAAGTCAAGGAGGTAAGTAAGAGTTTGAAAAATTAGGTATATTTCACAGAGCATCAGTGTCTCCATACTGTGTGGAATCAAGAAAGGAACATATATAATACCCAAGGTTTTCTGTTGTCTTTGGGATAAATGATTAAAGCCTAAGAGACTGCTTAGGCAGTCTAACCTTGGCCTAAACTTTATTTATCTGTTATAATCCAGATTTTATGTAACATGTATAGAATAATCAGATACATCACCAGAAATAAAAGGGCTTAGTGATAACCAGAAGTTCAAATTTAGGATCACCTAGGGTGGATCTGTGACCTCATTTCGTCTTTCTTCATTTTTCCATATTCCATCTTGAGCCTTTTGCTTTCTCTTTTATATAACTGAGCAAGTGCTTGACCTTCATAAGTCAGGAAGAACATAAATCCTTATTTTAAAGTGTGGAGGGGTAGGTAGGATGAGTCTCATTATTCCTTGATTTAGTAATGTAATGTTGATGAGTAATGCAATCCTAGTTATGGTCCACTCTTTTATTCTTTATTTTATGGAAGAGTGGAGGGTGTATGGGCTTAATTTTTCCTCTAATGATAGATCTTAATGTTAGAAGTAGTTTTGAAGAATCCCCCATTCGTTAGGCTCTGGGTGAGCAATGGATGCTAACCACCTGATTAGTACCATAAAAGTGTCTTGAAGAGCACCTGGGTGGCTCTGTTAGTTAGGCATCCAACTCTTGATTTGGGGTCAGATTATGGTCTTACTGTTCGTGAGTTTAAGCCCTACATCGGGCTCTGCACTGGCAATGCAGACACTGCTTGTGATTTTCTCTTTCCTTCTCTTTGTCCCTCCCTCCCCTGCTTGCGTTCTTTCTCAAAATACATAAGGGAACATTAAAAGCAAATTTGTTTTAAGGTGCCTTGAAGATGTTACAAGGCTCAAAAAAGCTTATTTGAGAGGTCTTCACTGATAATCTCCTTTTTCCCTTTCGCATTTTTTGATAAGTTATAATCTCTTTCTCCTTTAAATTTAAGGTTCCTCAGAAAATTTTGAGTAAATGGGAAGCCAGTGTTGGTCTCGCTGAACAATATGATGTTCCCAAAGGGTCAAAGAACCGAAGATGTGTCACCAGTTCAATCAAGTTGGACAGTGAGGAGGATATGCCATTTGAGGACTGTACTAATGATCCTGAATCAGAACATGATCTGTTACTTAATGGCTGCTTGAAATCTCTGGCTTTTGACTCAGAACATTCTGCAGATGAGAAAGAAAAGCCTTGTGCTAAGTCTCGAGCCAGAAAGAGTTCTGATAATCCAAAAAGGACTAGTATGAAAAAGGGCCACATACAATTTGAAGCACATAAGGAAGAACGAAGGGGAAAGATTCCAGAGAACCTTGGCCTAAACTTTATTTCTGGGGATGTATCTGATAAGCAGGCCTCTAATGAACTTTCCAGGATAGCAAACAGCCTCACAGGGTCCAGCACTGCCCCAGGAAGCTTCCTGTTTTCTTCTTGTGCAAAAAACACTGCAAAGAAAGAATTTGAGGCTTCAAATTGTGACTCTTTACTGGGCTTGTCTGAGGGTGCCTTGATCTCTAAACATTCTGGGGAAAAGAAAAAACTCCAAAGAGGTTTGGTGTGTAGTTCGAAAGTGCAGCTCTGTTATATTGGAGCAGGTGATGAAGAAAAGCGCAGTGATTCCATTAGTATCTGTACCACTTCTGATGATGGAAGCAGTGATCTGGATCCCATAGATCATAGTTCAGAATCTGATAACAGTGTCCTTGAAATTACAGATGCTTTTGATAGAACAGAAAACATATTATCTGTGCAGAAAAATGAAAAGGTAAAGTATACTAGGTATCCTGCCACAAACACTAAGGTAAAAGCAAAGCAAAAGTCCCTCATTACTAATTCACATACAGACCACTTAATGGATTGTAGTAAGACAGCAGAGCCTGGAACTGAGACATCTCAGGTTAATCTCTCTGATCTTAAAGTGTCTACTCTTGTCCGCAAACCCCAATTGGATTTTAGAAATGATGGTTTCTCTCCAAAATTCAACACACCATCAAGCATTTCCAGTGAGAATTCACTAATAAAAGGTGGGGCTACAAATCAAGCTCTGTTACATTCAAAAAGCAAACAGCCCAAGATCCGAAGTATAAAGTGCAAGCATAAAGAAAATCCAGTTGTAGTGGAATCTCCAGTTACAAATGAGGACTGCAGTTTGAAATGCTGCTCTTCTGATACTAAAGGCTCTCCTTTAGCCAGCATTTCCAAAAGTGGGAAAGTGGATGGGCTAAAACTACTGAGCAACATGCATGAGAAAACCAGGGATTCAAATGACATAGAAACAGCAGTGGTGAAACATGTTCTATCAGAGTTGAAGGAACTCTCCTATAGATCCTTAAGTGAAGATGTCAGTGATTCTGGAACATCAAAGCCATCAAAACCATTACTTTTTTCTCCTGCCTCTGGTCAGAATCATATACCTATTGAACCAGATTACAAATTCAGTACATTGTTAATGATGTTGAAAGATATGCATGATAGTAAGACCAAGGAGCAACGCTTAATGACTGCTCAAAACTTGGTCTCCTATCGGAGTCCTGGTCTTGGGGACTGTTCTACCAGTAGTCCTGTAGGTGCTTCTAAGGCTTTGGTTTCGGGAAACTCCACTCACAATTCAGAAAAAAATGGAGATGGCACTCAGAACGCAGTCCGTCCTAGCCCTAGTGGAGGTGACTCTGCACTGTCTGGGGAGTTGTCTGTATCCGTACCCAGCTTAGTGTCTGACAGAAGAGACCTCCCTGCTTCTGGTAAAAGTCGTTCAAACTGTGTTACTAGGCGCAACTGTGGGCGATCAAAACCCTCATCTAAATTGCGTGATAGTTTATCAGCCCAGATGGGAAAGAACACATTAAACCGTAAAGCCTTAAAGACAGAACGCAAAAGAAAACTGAACCAACTTCCAGCTGTGACTCTTCAGACTGCACTGAAGGGAGACAGACCAAGTGGGGGTTCAGAGAATGGCTGCTCAAGAGGTGGGCTAGAAGACCCTGGTAAAGAAGAACCCCTTCAGTTAATGGGTCATTTAACAAGTGAAGACAGTACTCATTTTTCCAGTGTTAATTTTGATGACAAAGTCAACCAGTCTGACCCTGACAAAATTCCTGAAAAAGGCCCTTCTTTTGAAAACAGAAAAGGCCCAGAGTTGGATACCGAAATGAACAGTGAGAATGATGAACCCAGTGGTGTAAATCAAGCGGTGCCTAAAAAGCGGTGGCAGCGTTTAAACCAAAGGCGCACTAAACCTCGTAAGCGCACTAACAGAGTTAGGGAGAAAGAAAACTCAGAGGGTGCCTTTGGGGTTTTGCTTCCAGCTGACCCTGTAAAGAAGGGGGATGAGTTCCCAGAGCATAGACCCCCTACTTCGACAAACATACTAGAAGATGCCCTGGCAGATCCAAATCATGCTAGCTGCTTAGATTCAGTTGGGCCACGGTTGAATGTTTGTGATAAATCCAGTGCCAGCATTGAGGAAATGGAAAAAGATCCAGGAATTCCCAGTTTGACTCCCCAGCCTGAGCTCCCTGAACCAGGTAAGGACTTGAGTATGATAAGGGATTAGAGGAAGTGGTCATAATGTTACCCTCCTGAAATTGGTGTGTTTTGATGGAAAAAGGAAGGGTAAATTGATAAAGACTTAACACAACATTTGAAGTGAAGAGCGGGCTTTTTGTAGAAGGTCCTGACTTTTGACCTTCCCGGGTTTCCATATAGTTTGAGAAATTATATATTACCAGAGGCTCTTTTTTTTTTTTTTTTTTTTTTTTTTGAACTTTTGTTTTTAGTAAGTTTTAAGAACATTTTATTTCTATTCACCATTTCCGGTCTTTTTAAGTCTGAACTTTTTGGGACTCAGCCTGGGATTTTAGGTAATTGAGAGGCTCTGAGCCTAAAATTTAAATGGAGTTGTTAGTTTAGAGAAAGTGAATACATTTTATTGAATGATAGGCTTCCTTTACTATAATTTGAGGAAGATCTGCCTATTATGTAGACAGAAGGGGACATGTGCTTTTGGGAAAAAGAAAATGTTCTGTAGTAGTACCTATTCAAAGGCCTTAGGGAGCCTTGAGATTTGAGAACAACAAAAAAACTGACATACCAGGGTATCTTTCCTAAGCAAAATGTTAGAAGTCTTTTAAGATATAAATATTATACAATATAGTTACTGAGGATAAAACTGACTATCCTTTTTAAAAAAATTTGTGTTTTGTTTATTTCTGAGAGAGAGAGAGAGACAGCATGAACAGGAGAGGGTCAGAGAGAGAGAGAGAGATACAGAATCTGAAACAGTCTCCAAGTTCTGAGCTAGCTGTCAGCACAGAGCCCGACGCGGGGCTCAAACCCATGAACTGTGAGATCATGACCTGAGCTGAAGTCGGATGCTTAACCGACTGAGCCACTGAAGTGCCCCAAAACTGACTGTCCTTAAACATAAAATTCTCAAAGTTGTTATCACAGTAGATTCTGTTTTCTAATAGCTTTATTGAGATATAATTCACATACCGTGAGATATCACATTATTTTAAAGTTTATACTTCGGGGGTTTTTAGTATATTCACAGACTTGTGCAATCATCAGTACAATCAGTTTAATATTTGCATCATCCCAGAAAGAATATTGTACCCTTTACTAATCTCCTTTCATTTCCCCCCAATCTGTAGATTTGCCTATTCGTACATTTCTTTTTCCTTTCCTTTTCCTTTTCTTTTTCCTTTTCCTTTTCCTTTCCTACTTCGATGCTTTTACCTTTTTAAAAAAATTTTTTTAATATAATTTATTTCAGGTTAGCTAACTGTCAGTATATAAACTGTTCTCTTGGTTTCAGGAGTACATGCCCGTGATTCATCGTTTACATATTTATAATACCCAGTGCTCATCTCAGCAAGTACACTCCTCAATACCCATCACCCATTTTCCCCTCTCCACACCGCACCCCCCCATCAACCCTCAGTTAAGTTTCTAAACTTCCCCAGATGAGTGAAAACGTGAAATCTTTCTCTGATAGACTTATTTCACTTATCATAATACCCTCCAGTTCCATCCACATTGTTGCAAATGGCAGGATTTCATTCGTTCTCCCTGCCAAATAAGTATTCGATTGTATGTATAAACCACATCTTTATCCATTCATCAGTTGATGGACATTTGGGCTCTTTCCATGATTTGGCTGTTGTTGAAAGCGCTACTATAAAATTGGGGTACAAGTGCTCCTATGAATTAGCACTCCTGTGTCATTTGGATAAATTCCTAGGAGTGCTATTGCTGGGTCCTAAGGTAGTTCTATTTTTAACTTTTGAGGAACCTCCACACTGTTTTCCAGAGTGGCTTCACCAGTTTGCATTCCCACCAACAGTACAAGAGGGTTCCTCTTTCTCCACATCCTCACCAACATCTGTTGTTAATTGAGTTGTTAGTTTTAGCCACTCTACTGGTGTGAGGTGGTATCGCAGTGAGGTTTTGATTTATATTTCCCTGATGATGAGCAGTGTTGGGCATCATTTCATATGTCTGTTAGCCATCTAGATGTTCTTTGGAACAGTGTCTGTTCATGCCTTCTGCCCATTTCTTCACTGTTTTTCAGCTGTTGAGTTTGGCAAGTTCTTTGTAGATTTTGGATACTAACCCTTTACCCGATATATCATTTGCAGATATTTTGTCCCATTCCATCAGTTGCCTTTTAGTTTTCCTGATTGTTTCCTTTGCTGTGCAGAAGCGTTTGATCTTGATGAGGTCCCAAAGTTCCTTTGCTTTTGTTTCCCGTGCCTTCAGAGACGCATTGAGTAAGAATTTGCTGTGGTTGATGTCAAAGAAGTCGTTGCCTGTTTTCCCCTCTAGGGTTTTGTTGGATTCCTGTCTCACATTTATTAGGTCTTTCATCCATTTTGAGTTAATTTTTGTGTATGGTGTAAGAAAGTGGTCCATGTTCATTTATCTGCATATTACTGTCCAGTTCTCCCAGCACCATTTGCATTTTTTCCACCAGATACTCTTTTCCTGCTTTGTCAAAGATTAGTTGGCCGTAACATTTGAGGGTCCAATTTTGGGTTCTCTATGTTATTCCAAAGGTGTTATGAGTCTTGTTTTGTGCCAGTACTATGCTGTCTTGATGGTTACACCTTTGTAGTAGAGGCTAAAGTCCAGGATTGTGATGCCTCCCACTTTGATTTTCTTTTTCAACATTACTTAGTCTATTCAGTGTCTTTTGTGGCTCCATATAAATTTTAAGATTGTTTGTTCTAGCTTTGAGAAGAATGCCAGTGCAATTTTGATTGCGGTTGCATTGAATGTGTAGATTGCTTTGGGTAGTATTGATATTTTAACAATATTTATTCTTCTAATCCATAAACATGGGATGTTTTTCTATTTCTTTGAGTGTTCTTCAATTTCTTTCATAAGTTTTCTATAGTTTTCAGCATAGAGATCTTTGATATCTTTGGTTAGGTTTATTCCTATGTATTTTATGGGTTTTGGGGCAATTGTAAATGGGGTAGATGCCTTGAATTCTCTTTCTCTTGCTTTATTATTGGTGTATAGAAATGCAACCAATTTCTGTACCTTGATTTTGTTTCCTGTGACTTGGCTGAATTCATGTGTCAGTTCTAGCAGCTTTTTGGTGGAGTCTTTTGGGTTTTCTGTATAGAGTATTGTCATCTGTGAAGAGTGAAAGTTTGACTTCTCCTTGCTGATTTGGCTGCCCTTTATTTTGTTTTGATTTGTTTTGTTTTGTTTATTGTTGTCTGATTGCTGAGGCTAGGACTTCCAACACCATGTTAAACAACAGTGGTGAGAGTAGACATCCCTGTCCTGTTCCTGATCTCAGGGGGAAAGCTCTCAGTTTTTCCCCATTGTGAATGGTATTAGCTGTAGGCTTTCCATACATGGCTTTTATGATGTTAAGGTTATGCTCCTTCTATCCTGACTTCTTGAGGGTTTTTATTAAAGGATGCTGTATTTTGTCACATGCATTTTCTGCATCTATTGACAGGATCATATGGTCCTTATCCTTTCTTTTCTATTAATTGATTTGCGAATATTGAACCAGTCCTGCAGCCCAGGAGTGAATCCCACTTGATTTTGGTGAATAATTCTTTTTTTTTTTTAATATATTTTTTGAATGTTTTATTTATTTCTAGGAGAGAGAGAGAGAGAGAGAGACAGCGTGAGCAGGGGAGGGTCAGAGAGAGAGGGAGCCACAGACTGAAACAGGCTCCAGGCTCTGAGCAGGCAGTCAGCACAGAGCCCGACCCGGGGCTCGAACCCACGAACCGCGAGATCATGACCTAAGCGAAAGTCGAACGCTTAACCGACTAAGCCACCCAGGCGCCCCGGTGAATAATTCTTTTAATATACTGTCGAATTCTATTGTTAGTATCTTGCTGAGAATTTTTGCATCCATGTTTGTCAGGATATTGGCCTTTGTCATGTTTGGGAATCAAGGTAATGTTGGCTTCATAGAATGAGTCTGGAAGCATTCCTTCCGATTCTGTCTTTTGGAACAGCTTGAGACAATAGGTATTAACCCTGCTTTAAATGTCTGGTGCAATTCCGCTGGGAAGGCATTTGGCCCAGGATTCTAATTTTTTGGGAGATTTTTGATAACGGATTGAATTTCTTCATTGGTTATGGATCTCTTCAAATTTTCTCTATCTTCCCATTTGAGTTTTGGTAGTGTGTGAGTATCTAGGAAGTTGTCTATTTCTTCCAGGTTGTCCAGTTTGTTGGCATATAATTTTTCATAGTATTCTCTAATAATTGTGTGGTGTGGTTGTGATCTTACCTCTTTCATTCATGATTTTATCTATTTGGGTACTCTCTCTTTTCTTTTTGAGAAGTCTGGCTAGGGATTTATCAATTTTGTTTACTTTAAAAAAAAAAAACAGGTCTTAGAGTCGTTCTGTTTTTATTTATTTATTTATTTATTTTGGATTCTATATTGTTTATTTCTGCTCCAATCTTTATTATTTCTCTTCTTCTGCTGACCTTGGTGTTTCTTTGCTGTTCTACTTCTGTTTCCTGTAGGTGTGCAGTTAGGTTTTATATTTGGGATTTTTCTTGTTTCTTGAGATAGGTATGGATGGCAATGTATTTTCCGCTTAGGACTGGACTGCCTTTGCTGCATCTTAGACGGTTTGGACTGTTGTGTTTTCATTTTCATTTGCTTCCATATATTTTTAAATTTCTTCTTTAATTGCTTGTTTGACCCATTCATTCTTTAGTAGGATGTTCTTTAACTTCTTGCATTTGGAGGCTTTCTAATTTTTTTCTTGTGATTTCAACTTTCATAGCATTGTGATCTGGAAATATACATGGTATGATCTTAATTCTTTTATACTATTATTTTTTAATTTTTTTAATGTTTATTTTTGAATGAGAGAGACAGTGTGTAAGCAGAGGAAGGCAGAGAGAGAGGAAGACATAGAATCCTAAGCAGGCTTCAGGTTCTGAGCTGTCAGCATAGAGTCCGAGGCAGGGCTTCGAACTCATGATCCAGGAGATCATGATATTTATTGAGGGCTGTTTTGTGACCTGGTATGTGATCTGTGTTAGAGAATGTTCCATGTGCACTCATGAAGAAGGTATATTCTGCTGTTTTTGGATGAAAAGTTCTGAATATATGTCAAGTCCATCTGGTCCAGTGTATCATTCAAGGCCATTTTTTTTTGGTACATTTCTTATCAATAGAATCATACAATATGTGGTATTTTGGTGTTTTGTTCTTTTAGTTAGAATGTAGCAATGGATTATTATTGTGGTAAAAAAATACATAGATTTACCTTCTGAACAAGTGCCAAATTAACATTACAGCATTCTGTTCACATTATTGTACAACAGATCTCTTGAACTTTTTCATGTCTGAAACTATACTCTTTGAACAGCAACTCTCCATTTCCTTTCCCCCCCATCTCCTGGCAACCACTCTCTTTCTGTTTTTAGGAGTTAGATTACTTTAGATACCTCATATAAATGGAATTGTGTAATATTTGTCTTTTTGAGGTTGGTTTATTTCACTTAGCATAATGTCCTCAAGGTTCATCCATGTTCTAGCACGTGAAGTGATTTTCATCTTTCTTGAGTTGAATAATAGTTCATTGTATGTACATAACATGTATTTTTTAAAATCTATTCATCTACTAGTGGAACTTTGAGATTGGACATTAAGTTGCTTCCATAACTTACCTATTATGAATAAGGCTGCATTGAACATGGAAGTGCAAATAAGTATCTTTTTGAGATCATGTTTTCTTTTCTTTTTTAATGTTTATTTATTTTTGAGAGAGAGAGAGAGCATGAGTGGGAGAGGGGGAGAGAGAGAGGAAGACACAGAATCCGAAGCAGGCTCCAGGCTCTGAGCTGTCAGCACAGAGCCCAATGAGAGAGAGAGAGCATGAGTGGGAGAGGGGTAGAGAGAGAGGGAGACACAGAATCCAAAGCAGGCTACAGGCTCTGAGCTGTCAGCACAGAGCCCAATGAGGGGCTTGAACTCATGAGGGGTGAGGTCATGACCCGAGCCGCAGTCAGATGCTTAATGGACTGAGCCACCTAGGTGCCCCTGAGACCACATTTTCAATTCTTTTAAATGTATGCCAGAATTGGAACGGGTCATATAATTCCATTTTTATTTTTTATTAAAAAAATTTTTTTTAATGTTTTATTTCTGAGAGAGAGATTGAGTTTGAGTAGGGGAGGGTCAGAGAGAGAGGGAGACATAGAACCTGAAGCAGGCTCCAGGCTCTGAGCTAGCTGTCAGCACAGAGCCCTATGCGGGGCTGGAACCCATGAACCTTGAGATCATGACCTGAGTCGAAGTTGGATACTTAACCGTCTGAACCATCCAGACGCCCCATATAATTCCATTTTTAATATTTTGAGGAAACTCCATATTGTTTTCCATAGTGGCTGCACCATATTATAATCCAACGAACAGTGCACTAGTGTCCCAATTTCCTCACATCCTCACTAGCACTTGTTATTTATTTTTTTGATGGTGGCTAACCTAACAGAGGTAAGTTGATGTCTCATTGTAGTTTTGATTTGCATTTCCCTGGTGAGTGATATCGAGCATCTTTTCATATGCTTATTGGCTATTTGTATATCTTCTTTGAAGAAATTTCTCTCCAAGTTCTTTGCCCAGTTTTGAATTGGGTTGTTCTTTTGTTACTGACTTGTTTAATCTGGGTGATCACCCCTTATTTTTGGTATATGATTTGTAAATATTTTCTTTCATTTTGTAGGTTGTCTTTTCATTATGTTAGTTGTTTCCTTTGCTGTTCATAAAATTTTAAGTCTCATATAGTCAGATTAGTGTAATTGTTGCTTTTTTTGTCGGTGCTTTTTTATCCTATCAAAGAAATAGTTGCTCTTTTCAATCATGAATTGAATCTTTTTCTTCTGGAGTTTCATAGTTTCAGATCTTAGATTTATGTTTTTTATATCATTTTAAGTTAATTAAAAAAATTTTTTTTAATGTTTTTATTTATTTCTAGGAGAGAGAGAGAGAGACAGCGTGAGCAGGGGAGGGTCAGAGAGAGAGGGAGTCACAGACTGAAACAGGCTTCAGGCTCTGAGCTGGCAGTCAGCACAGAGCCCGACGCGGGGCTCGAACCCACGAACCGCGAGACCATGATCTAAGCGAAAAGTCGGACGCTTAACCGACTAAGCCACCCAGGCGCCCCAATTTTGGGTTAATTTTTGTATGTAGTATATAATAAAGATCCATCTTTCTTTTGCATGTTGATATCCACTTTTCCCAGCACCATTTGCTGATGAGACTACCCTTTCCTCTTTGTTTAGTCTTAGCATTACTGGTCAAAAATAATTTGACCTTACAAGTATGGGTTTATTTCTGTACTCTGCTTTCTGTTCCAGTGATCTAGATGTTTGTCTGTATGGGGTCTGTATGGGAATATCATATTGTAAAGTAGCTTTGTAATATATTTTAAAAACTGGATATGTTTGTTCTTTTCCATTGTTGACTATTTGAGGTCCTTTAAGATTCCAGTTGCACTTTCAAATTTTTTTTTTCTATTTCTGCAAAAAAATGCCATTGGGGTTTTGGTAGCAATTGCAGTCAGTCTGAAGATCACTCTTTGGTAGTATGAACATTTTGACAATATTAAGTCTTCCAGTTCATGAATGTGGGTATCTTACCATTTATTTGTCTTTAACTTCAGCAGTGTTTTGTAATTGCCCATGCATAAGTTTTTCATACCTTGGTTAAACTGATTCCTAAGTATTTTATTCTATTTTATGCTATTGTAAATGGGATTATTTTCTTAATTTTCTTTTTATATTGTTCATTATTAGTGTATAGAAATGCAACTGATTTTAAAGATAAAAACATTAAAAAAATTTTTAAAGCTCATTTTTGTGTACTGCAACTTTATGCAATTATTTGTTCTTACCTTTTTATTTTTATTTATTTATTTATTTTTAATATTTTTATTTTATTTCTAGGAGAGAGAGAGAGAGAGAGACAGCGTGAGCAGGGGAGGGTCAGAGAGAGAGGGAGTCACAGACTCCGAAACAGGCTCCAGGCTCTGAGCTGGCAGTCAGCACAGAGCCCGACGCGGGGCTCGAACCCACGAACCGCGAGATCATGACCTAAGCAAAAGTCGGACGCTTAACTGACTAAGCCACCCAGGCGCCCCTTTACCTTTTTATTTTTTAATATTTTGGTGGAATCTTTAGGATTTTCTACATAAAAGATCACGTCATCTATGAACAGAGACCATATTACTTTTTTCTTACCAGTTTGGATATTTTTATTTGTAATTCTTGCCTAGTTGCTCTATTTTTTTTTGAAATTTTAAAAATGTTTTATTTATTTCTGAGAGAGAGAGAGAGAGAGACAGCGTGAGCAGGGTAGGGTCAGAGAGAGAGGGAGACACAGAATCTGAAGACAGGCTCCAGGCTCTGAGCTAGCTATCAGCACAGAGCCTGACGTGGGACTTGAACCCACGAACCGGGAGATCATGACCTGAGCTGAAGTCGGATGCTTAACTGACTAAACCACCCAGGTGCCCCTAATTTTATTTTTTGATGCTGTTATAAATGAGATTCTTTTCTTAATTTAATTCTGGGGTTGTTCATTGCAAGTATACTGAAATACACTTGATTTTTGTATATTGATTTTGCATGTTGGAACCTTGCTGAACTCATTTTTTCTAATATGTTTTATTGTGAACTCTTTAGGATTGTCTATGCCCATCATCATGTCATTAACTAATATACTTTTGCTTCATCCTTTCTAGTCTGGTTATATATTTACTTATTTATTTTATTTTTGCCTAATTGCCCTAGCTAAAGCCTCCAGTGCAGTGTTAAGCATAAATGGAGTGAACAGGGACTCTTGTCTTGTTCCGTATCTTAGGGCAAATGTATCCAGTCTTTCACTATTAACTATGATGTTAGCTATGACTTTAATAGATGGCCTTTCAGGTTTAGAAAGTTGCCTTTTATTCCTAGTTTGTTAGATAGTTTTTCTGTGTTTGTTGAGATTATCATTCCTTTTTATGCCCTTTATTCTGTTAACATGATGTATTAATTGCTTGATATTCTTATGGGGGCTACAAATCCACAGGTGGACCAGTCACGGCTTCTCAAGGACTTATTCTCTCTCCTACTCTCCTTCTACTTCTTGCCAAGGTACTTTTCCTTGTGGTCTACTGGAAGCTGGGACATAGTGTTCTTTTGCTGTATTGTAGCCCTGAGAATAGAGTTATTTGAGGCCTCAAATAACTAGTTTATTCTCTAAAACTTCTGCCTCATATACTTTAGCAGGATCACAAAAAAAGTCCTTAGGACAAAATCCATTTCATTGCTTTATTTCTCTAGTTATTACTTTATAATTTGGGTTTGTATTCTTTACAGTCTTGTCTCTGCTTTGCTGCTTTTAAAGTAGTTTTAAAGACACTTTGCAGCATTTTTTATTTGTTTTCAACAGGAGGTTGGGCTGAGTAACTTTATTATGAAGAAATGTGTGGACTTTTGCCTTTTTGTTCCCTTCCTTTATCTCTTTTGCCTCTGAGGTTTCTGAACTAGGAAAGTAGGTGTATGACAAGGGCTAATAATGTGTAGTGAGGAATGATGTAGCTCTTTGTACTGTAATGTAGTTCGTTAGGAAAAGAAAAATTTGTAATTCAGCCTTTGTTTTTTTAAAGTTTATCTTGAGAAAGAGATAAAGCACAGCTTATATACCATAAGGTTCACACATTTTAAGTGCATGAGGAAGTGATCTGTAGTAAATTTATTGAGTTGTGCAACCATCCCTATAAATCAGTTTTAGAATATTTGTTCTACCCATTAAGAGCCCTCCATCCCACTTATAGTTTGTTTGTACTTCTATCCCCAGCAACTACTGATTTCACCTTCAACACCCCCCCCCCAGTTTCCTCTTCTAGACATTTCATATTAATGGAATCATACACTATATGATCTTTTGTGTCTTGCTCTTATCATTTAGCATAATGTTTTTCTGGTTATCCATATTGTAGCATGTATCGATATTTTGTTTTTGTTTTAAGTTTGTTTATTTTTGAGAGACAGAGCATAAGCGGGAGGCGGGGCGGGGGGCAGAGAGAGACTCCAAAGCAGGCTCCAGGCTGTCAGCATAGAGCCCAACATGGGGCTCAAACTCATGATCCACGAGATAATGACCTGAGCCAAATTAGGATGTTTAACCAACTGAACCAGCCAGGCGTCCCTCAATAGTTTGGTTTTTATTGGTGTATAGAATTCCAGTGTATAGGTAAACCACATTTTATTTATGTATCTTCAGTTCGTGGAAACTTGTTTGATTTAACTTTATGGATATTTCATTATTTCAGCTGATATGTATATACTCTGCAGTCAAAAAAAGACATTGCTAAGCTTGTCCTGTATGAACAATTTATTTCCATTCTTTTCAACAGGTCCTGGCTCTGTGCTAGGAATTGATGTATAGTTGCCGAGAAACTTAATGATGATCATATTTTGGCTCCTGCTCAGTTTCATATTTGCTCTGTGCCATATATTGAGGATTGCATGATTTATTCCTCTATTAGCTTTTGTAATTTTCTACCTTTTAATATTTACCTTTAGTTTCGAAAGGTCATATTCCTCTTTTGTTCTTGATATTCTTTATGTTTGGCAAATGAGTTCCTTTTAGCCATTTGTAGAGTAGTTGGAAATGGTGAGTTTCTTCTGGTTCTTTCAGCTCTAAAGTGGTTTTGTGGGATGAGTAATCTAGGTGAGAACATACGTGAGAGTAGTGGGTTGTGGTGTCAGGAGTAGTTGAGGAGGACAAGAAACAAACTCAGGAAGCATCTTAGGTTTTAAGTCATTCAATTATGACAAGGCTGTTTTTATTTACAGGGCATTATTCTATTGTACATTTAAGGGGGGGGGTGGGATTGGTAATCTTTTCCTTAAAAAGACAGGTAGTAAATATTTTAGGCTTGGAAGCCATACTGTCTTCTGTCACTCTCAACTCTTTGTATCACAAAAGCAGTCATAAATCAGTGGCAAATAAATGAGCATGGCTGTATTCCAATAAGACATTATTTACAATAATAGTCCCATTAGGGGTGCCTGGGTGGCCTAGGCGGTTGAGCGTCCGACTTCAGCACAGCTTATCATCTCATGGTTTGTGAGTTGGAGCTCCGCATTGGGCTCTGTGCTGACAACCTGGAGCCTGCTTCAGATCCTGTGTCTCCCTCTCTCTTCGCCCCTCCCCTGTTCATGTTCTGTCTCTCTCTCTCAAAAATAAAAACATTCATAAAAAAGATAGTCCCATTGGTTGTTTGCCAAACCCTAAACCTTTAAAGGATCGTTGTATATAACTTGGTGAAGAGCAATACATGCACTTGTGCAAGAACATAATAGGTAAATAGGTATGTCAGACATAGTTTTCCTCTTAATTTCCAGTCTTTTGTGTCCTTGCTGATTTTCTTGTGGATCTCAAGGAAATGGAGAACTGGAGGACTAAAGTTTAATCTGAGAAGTTACTCTGAGAGAAGTGAACTCAAAGATAGAATGGGGGTCAGAGGCTTCAGGAGGAAAGGGAAGAAGGATTAGCCTGTGCAACCTTTTAAAACAAAGGAGAGTGGTGCCTGGGCCACTCAGTCATTTAGGCATCCGACTTCATGAGTTCGAGCCCCACGTCAGGCTCTGTGCTGACAGTTCAGGGCCTTGAGCCTGTTTCAGTCTGTGACTCCCTCTCTCTCTGACCCTCCCCTGCTCACGCTGTCTCTCTCTCTCTCTCTCCTAGAAATAAATAAAAACCTTAAAAAAATTAAGACAACAAAGGAGAGAACACAACCTCTTTAGGACTGAGTTTCAATTAGTATGGGAAAGTATTGATAGATGGTGGCAAGGAGACTGGTTAAAGTGATATGATGATGTGACAGTATAGGGATAGGTTTTAGTAAAGAGTACCCAGTAGTTTTGGAGTGTGGACAGATTTTGGTTCAAATCATTGCCTTGCCACTTAAATAATGGACTGATTTCAATGGACTTAGGCAAGGCACTTTCCTTTTCTAGCCTCAGTTACATTTTTTATAAAATGGGGGTGTTATCACCTACCTTGTGTTGAAGTGAAGATTAGAAATTCATGAATGTGACATGGCTGAACTGTGACTTGGGCATAGTAAACCCCTGTTATCCCCTGCCATTTCCTTGGTCTTATGTGTTAAAAAATGCTGTTGGTGTTAAAAAAAACTTGGATGCTATGTCTTTGGGAATACATTAAAGGCATAATGTATTTGCCTCAGAGCATAAAGTTATTACCCATCAACTGCCACAGGTACAGATGTATATTTATTTCAAGGTCTATTTGGCTTATTTCTTTGCTCTAAGATTTTTCAGATATTATTTGAGGGGAACATTTTAAGTAATTGGTTGGCTTAAGGGTTTTTAAATTTCTTTTGAAATACTTGCTTGGGAAATACCAATTTCGGTCACTTACAGGTTCATGGTTTAAAAATGTTAAGATAATTGCATTGGTTGAAAGGTCAAGCCCCATAATTATAGTGGGAGCTCTGTAGGTATATAAATTTGATAAGTATTTCAGCCTCTACCATTAACTTTTTATTTTTTATTAATACCTTAATTTTTATTAAAAAATTTTTTTAATTTTTTAAATTTATTTCTGAGAGAGACAGACAGCATGAGCAGAGGAAGGTCAGAGAGAGAGGGAGATAACAGAATCTGAAACAGTCTCCAGGCTCTGAGCTAGCTGTCAGCACAGAGCCTGATGCAGGGCTCGAACCCACAAACTGAGATCATGACCTGAGCCAAAGTCGGACACTTAACCGACTGAGCCAGCCAGGCACCCAATACCTTAATATTTTAGAGCAATTTTGGGGTCACAGCAAAGTTGAGGATAAGACACATAGATTGCCAACTTTGTCCACACACATACACAACCTTCCCTATTATGAACATCTCTCACCAGAGTGGTACATTTGTTTCAATTGATGAACCTTATGTTGACACATTATAATCACCCAAGTCCACAGTTTACCTTAGGGTTCATTCTTTGTGTTGTACATTATTTGGGTTTGGACAAATGTATAATGACATATTTCCATGATTATGATATCCTACAGATTATTTTCGCTGCTCTAAAAATCCTCTGTGTTCTGCTTATTTTTTAAATCCCTCTATCTCTCCTATGTGTCCCTTCCCTACCCCATAACCATTTTTCATGGTCTTTATAGTTTTGGCTTTTCCAGAATGTCATATAGTTGAAATCATGTAGTGTGTATGTAGTCTTTTCATATCGTATTTTTTTTTCCACTTTGTAATATGCATTTAAATATCTTTCATGGCTTGATATTTTAGTGCTGAGTAATATTCTGTTGTTTGGACATAACAGAGTTTATTTTTCCATTCACCTGCATCTTGGTTCCTTCCAAGTTTTGGTACTTATGAATGAAACTACTTTAAAAATTGATACGCAGGTTTTCAAGTCAACATAAGATTTTTGCTTTTTTTTTTTTAATGTTTTATTTATTTCTGAGAGAGACAGCCTGAACAGGGGAGGTTTAGAGAGAGAGAGAGGGAGACCCAGAATCCGAAACAGGCTCCAGGCTCTGAGCTAGCTGTCAGCACAGAGCCCAGTGTGTGGCTCGAACCCACGAGCCGTGAGATCATGACCTGAGCCAAAGTTGGATGCTTAACTGACTGAGCCACACAGGCACCCCTCAACATAAGTTTTCAACTCCTTATATATTAGATTGAAATAATTAAGTGGTATATTATTACTGTGAAATTACAGGAGAGTTAGAAAAAAATTATTTTCCATATCTTATCATAATACAGTTTTATGGCTTATATCTAAGGAATAAAAGCCTCTGCCAAGCTGTCGTTTGACCTTTTCATTTTAGTCTCAACTTCTGCATTTTTTTTTATTGACGGAATGTCAGTGTTGCCACATTCAGCTGAGGCAGAAATTATTTCCTATTTCCATTGTGTAATGAAATACCTCTTGCCTCTTGAGTAGACTGTGTCTTATGTTCTGTACTGATTAGCTTTTGCTTCCAAAAAACCTCATAAAAGAATGATCGCATGTTAAGCTGGGACAATGTTTTGTCAGGAAACTATAATAGATCATTGTTTTACCATTAATTCAATGAAAATTGGTATGATACTTCCAAAATTTGACCATAAAATATGACAAGCTTTTTCTTTTTAAGGTACCCTAAACTCTTTTTTTTTTATCCTGACTTTGACATACATGGCATATACATTTTATGTCACTGAGGTAATAGTGTATGTATAATTATTTACATATTTTTAAATGATTCTGTTTAGAAATATTCCTCGGGTTTCTAATGTGAAACTCACTACAACCATGATATGAAGTTGTGTAAATTGCTTTTGAAATTCTCATGGTAGTAATGATTAGGTAAAATTTTCATCTGAATATCCATGCAGTATTCTGCAAAATCCAGAGGGATGTTATTAAAATAGCTCATGATGTATTTTTTGAATTTGCTTGATTTAGACTATATTTTAATGTTAGGCGTATCTGTCACAAGAATACCAGTTAGTTTCAATTTAATCTTTTCCTTAACTTCAGATGGGCTATGTGTATGTGTATAGAGCAACACAGGTCTTTTTGCTCTCAACTTTTGCATATTAGAAACCATAGGAAATCTACTTTTAGCCTTTTGGAGCTTAAGCAGAGTGTTTTTTCAAAGTTTCCCATCTCTGTAACTTTGAGAGTGCAGGGATGGTTGCATGAAAACAGTTCTCTAACTTTTTGGTTAATATGAACTTGTTCCTCTTTTAGCTGTGCGGTCAGAGAAGAAGCGTCTTAGGAAGCCAAGCAAGTGGCTTTTGGAATATACAGAAGAATATGATCAGATATTTGCTCCTAAGAAAAAACAAAAGAAGGTACAGGAACAGGTGCACAAGGTGTGTTCCAACATAGTCTTTTCATCAGTCTTTGTAGGATGCTGCAGTTTTGTCTTCAATATTATATTTTGTTTGCATGGGATAATAAATTTCTTAACTGGGATCTTGCTTTTTCAGCTTTTTATCACCAGTTTCTGGCACATTACTTAGAATATGCTAATTATACAGGAAATGTATAAATGTGTCTATGCACTGTGTATAGTAATGTATATATATTTGTGTGTGTGTATGTATATGTGTATATAGTGTGTGTGCACACAAAAAATTCTCCCCTTTCAAAGAGTAATGATTTAGGATAAAGTATTTAGAAAAATCATAGAATATAAATCTATATGGTAGGATCATAAAGCAAATGTTACTGATACCTTATTTGCTTTATTAATTCAGTTTTTCTGAAGTTTTATTTTTATTTAAGTAATCTCTACACCGAGCTTAGGGCTTGATCTCATGACCCCATGTTCAAGAGTTGCACAGTCTTCTGAGTGTGCCACCTAGATACCCCTTAATTCATTTTTTTTAAGTTGATGTATTTTATTTTTTTATTAAATTGTTTTTAATGTTTGTTTATTTTTGAGAGAAAGAGACAGAGCCTGAATGGGGGAGAGGCAGAAAGAGAGAGGGATACACAGAATCTGAAACAGGCTGTAGATTCTGAGCTGTCAGCACAGAGCGTGATGTGGGGCTTAAACAGCAGGATCATGACCTAGGCTGAAGTCAGAAGCTTTATCAGTTGAACTACCCAGGTGCCCCTAAGCTGAAGTACTTTAAAGTAAATTTAAGACACTTTACCTTCAATCCCTAAATAATATGCACCTCTAAAAAATAGAACATTTCCCTTCATAACTGATACAACATTACCATATCTGATAAGATCGGTTTATCTAATAAGAAATCCATATTTAGATATCCTCACTTGTCCTCTGACTTTTGTATTTGGTTTATCCTTTCCAAGACTACACATTATATCTAGATGTTATATTTTTTAAATTTCTTTAAATCCAGAACAACTTCCCTGTTCTATGACTCTTTCTATCTAAATAATGAGAGTGAATACCTTTACAGTATCCCCTTCTAGATTTGTATGATTGCTTCTTTAAAGGTGTCACTAATCTATCCTCTATTTTCCTTGTTAAATTGAAAACAATTTGATGGATTCAAGTTAAACAATTTTAGCTAGATTAAATTATAGGTGCTACTATGTCATATATTACATGACATTAGAAGGTATTTAACATCCAGTTGTCCACAGTCCTGACTAGTTTCTTTTAAGTCATATTTTGCCCCCTTTGATCAAGAAGAAGTATATGTGTGGGGCATCTGGGTGGGTCAGTCGGTTGAGTGTCCATGTTAACCCCAGGTCATAATCTCGCAGTTTGTTGGTTTTAGCATTGCTTCTGGCTCTGTGCTAACAGTTTGAAACCTAGAGCCCATTTTTGATTTTGTGTCTCCCTCTCTCTCTGTCCTTCCCTGACTCATGCTCTGTCTCTGTCTCTCTTAAAAATAAATAAACATTAAGGATACCTGGGTGGCTCAGTTGGTTAAGCGTCCGACTTCGGCTCAGGTCATGATCTCACAGTTCATGGATTCAAGCCCTTCATCGGGTTTTTGCAGTCATCTCAGAGCCTGGATGCCAAATTCTGTGTCTCCCGGGGCTCCGGGGCTTAGTCAGTTAAACGTCCGACTTTCGCTTAGGTCCTGATCTCACGGTTCGTGGGTTCGAGCCCCGCGTTGGGCTCTGTGCTGACTGCCTGCTCAGAGCCTGGGGCCTGTATCAGAGTCTGTGACTCCCTCTCTCTCAGACCCTCTCCTGCTCACTCTGTCTGTCTCTCTCCTAGAAATAAATAAATAAAAGAAAGAAAAAAATATTAGAATTCTGTGTCTCCCTCTTTCTCTGCCCCTTCCCTGCTCATGCTCTGTCTCTGGTTCAAAAGTAAATAAAAACTATAAAAGAAAATAAACATTAAAAAATATTTTTGTGGGCAGGGAGTATTATCACTATGGCCTTAAAGAATTATAGCTTTAGTGTATCTTAATTTCATTTTCCTTTTTTAAAGATCACAGTAAAGTACATACAACATAAAATTTAGAATTGTAGACATTTTTAGGTGTATAGTTCTCTGTCATTAAGTACATTCACGTTGTTGTGCAATAATCATCACCACCATCCATCATCTCTAGACTTCTTTTCATGTTGGCAAACTCAAACTCTACCTATTAAAGAATAACTTCCCACTTTACTCTCCTCTCACCCCTGGCAACCACCATTCTGTTTTCTGTCTCTGAATTTTACTATTCTAGTTACCTCATATAAGTGGACTCATATAATATCCTTTTATGTCTTGGCTTATTTCATTTAGCATAATGTCTTCAAGGTTGATTCATGTTGTAACATGTGTCAGAATTTCATTTTTAAGTACATTATTTTTAACAATGGAATTAAAGCAACTTTGGTCTATGGATTCTACTTCTGTTTTTTGCCCTTAGGTAAGTTCCCGCTGTGAAGAGGAAAGCCTTTTAGCCCGATGTCGATCTAGTGCTCAGAACAAGCGGGTGGATGAGAGTTCTTTGATTTCAACCAAAGAAGAGCCTCCAGTTCTTGAACGGGAGGCTCCATTTTTGGAAGGGCCTGTGGCTCAGTCAGAACTTGGAGGTGGACATGCTGAGTTGCCACAGCTGACCTTGTCTGTGCCTGTGGCTCCGGAAGTCTCTCCACGGCCTGCCCTTGAGTCTGAGGAATTGCTAGTTAAAACACCAGGTAAGATGGGGTTGGGATCTCAGTATGTAAGTGGATAGGATTTTAGTATGTTGTGATGAAAAGCTAATAGTGTATCTCTGTACAACAAACTACCCACTCTTGTCTTGGGAAATCCCAAAAGTGCTGGCCAAATGAATATAATTCAGTGGCCATGAATTGGTGGTACACTGTCCAGAAGAAATATTTTAAAAACGATTCTCCTTACTACACTGTTACTCTTCAAGACTGTTGATCAACCACCATGTGTGTCAACACTCAGGATAACAGGGCTTGGGGGAGGGGCACTACACACTATAACATGAAACTTATACTTCAGATACTGACTCCACCAATC
The DNA here is from genome assembly GCF_003009895.1 of Hyaena hyaena. Taxonomy (NCBI): domain Eukaryota; kingdom Metazoa; phylum Chordata; class Mammalia; order Carnivora; family Hyaenidae; genus Hyaena; species Hyaena hyaena. The sequence continues at coordinate 1,883,520 of NW_024080793.1, forward strand.
CTCGTGTTACTTAGGAAGTTGTTTAACCCCTCTCAACGTGTTTCGTCATATATAAAATGGACATCATAATGTAGTTTACCTGATACATAGTAAGCAGCTAATTGTAAATATTCCCTTGAAATTAATTACCAATTGATTTTCACTTTATCATCCTTTTATACATGTCAACCTTTTGGGAGTTGGATCTAAACATATGGTCTTTAATTTACCTTCTGATTCTTGAATATTATAGTCACTGAAGGAAAATTTCGGATGTAATTTTTTTTATATTCCTAACAATAGCTTGTGATATTATTCCTTAAAGAAAATAAAAGTACCACAGTTGTGCTTATTAATCAAGGCAGAATCAAAAAGACTTAAAAATGAGTAATAATGATAGTTACTATTTCATTATTTATTTGTGTACCAAACTCTGTTATTAGGCTCTTTTATATAATTCTTAAGAACAGCCCTACAAAGTAAATGTCTCTTTTATTTGGTTAGGAGCAGAATAAATATTGAGATCTTGGTGCTGTTATGCCTAAATTCAGGCTCTACTTCACCTTATTCTCCTTTTGTCCTTACTACCAATTAATTATTATAAGAGCAGTTCTACCCTTTTTAATTTTTCCTTTAGTCCTTTTATGAGAGAGTTATATAAAAATATCTTCACATTAGTTTGTATCCTCATTGAGAACTATTATTTTATGTTAATTAATATTTTAGAATAAATAAATTCCTATCCTGTTACTACCCAGAAGATGAGGAGGAAAACAAAAATTATGGCGATTCGTTTTTATGTGACGTATAGATTTTTTTTTTTTTAAAGTAGCATGTGCCCAGTTTCTAAATCATCTAATGAAAAGATAACATGCATTTCAGGAAATTATGAAAGTAAACGTCAGAGAAAACCAACTAAGAAACTTCTTGAATCCAACGATTTAGACCCGGGATTTATGCCCAAGAAAGGGGATCTTGGCCTTTCTAAAAAGGTATGTTATTTTAGTGCATTCTAAAATATGATTAAACGAAATGGAAATACATTTTAAAAACAAATCTTATAGTAATACTTAGCTACATTGATGCACACTTAACATAGAGATTATAGAATGTTAGAGTATATTCATTTGGTCTCAGAGATGCCATATTGAGAGACTGTTTTGCATTTGTGTGGACATGTTTATCAGTTGGTTTTAGATTTTCTTTTCAAATGAAAATGAAAAGAGGTTTTAAGATTGGTAAAATTTGTGTTTGTTGTCATTTCTTTTCTGGGCTCAAAAACTCTTACCTGATTTCTACTTCACTTCTGTCTGTAAGCCACTAACCTACTCTTATCCCATTGCTCATCTGCATACCACCTCAGAAAAGACTCAGCTCAATTATAAACTAGATAGAAGCATTTGAATTTAAGTTTTTGAGTTTGCAGACTTGGTTTTCATTAGCTAAGAAAGCATCATTTTTTTTTTTAATGTTTTATTTATTTCTAGGAGAGAGAGAGAGAGAGACAGCGTGAGCAGGGGAGGGTCAGAGAGGGAGGGAGTCACAGACTCTGAAACAGGCTCCAGGCTCTGAGCTAGCAGTCAGCACAGAGCCCAATGTGGGGCTTGAACCCATGAACCGCGAGATCATGACCTAAGCGAAAGTTGGACGCTTAACTGACTAAGCCACCCAGGCGCCCCTAAGAAAGCATCATTAAATAGTAGATGGAGGTAGAAAATTGTTTTCTAATTCTATAATGATAATAGTTGGATATTAATTTTTAAGAAACATCCTGTTGCCCATATGTGTGAGGACTAACTCAGGGTAAGTATTAGTTCAGTAGTTAGGATGCACAGATTTCCGATTAAAGAAAAAATGGAGATTGCAATCAAATCACAAATAATTTGAGTTTTTAGACTTCTTTACTTAGCTATAGCAGCCTTCTATCATTTAATCCTATTAAGGACCCTAGGTTTTGTTTTTGTTAGATATTCACTCATGTCGATTAGCGTATAAATGTAAAATTCATTATTTGTGTTTTTGTACCTCATTGTATTTTATTTCTTTGAAAAATTTAAAAAAATTTTTTTGTTCATTTCTGAGAGATAGAGACCTCCTGAGCAGAGGAGGGTCAGAGAGAGAGGGAGACACAGAATCCATAACAGGTTCCAGGCTCTGAGCTGTCAGCACAGAGCCCGAAGCAGACTTGAACCCCTGAACCGTGAGATCATGAGGTGAGCTGAAGTCCGACGCTTAAGTGACTGAGCCACCCAGGCGCCCTTGCACCTCATTTAAAATGAGGCTGCATTATATCCTTTAATTCTTTTATTCTTCTCAGTCCATGTCCTAAGACTGGGACTTTGTCTTAGGACTTAGACTTTCAGTTCTTAGGTTCATCTGCTCTCTGAACTTTATCTGCAGTTTGTACAATGATCAGTGACAGTATCATGTCTCCAAATCATCATCCTCTCATTGCACTTTACACTTATAAGGCTATGATTGTCTCCTTCTGCAATGCTTTGTCCCCTAGCCTTGTCTTATTCAAATCTTAGCCATTTTCAAGATTGTTGGAAGAGGTAGATTGTCAGGGACAGGGAAATTGAGATTCAATTGAATATTTTGAGCGTGGAAGGGACATTTGCAATCAGTTGATAAATTTAGTAGTTTTATACAAGGTGAGTTAGGTAAGGCTATGTCATCACTGCTAGAGGTGAGATAATGACAGACTTTAAAGAAATCAGCATTTGGGCCAATTAAGTGAATGATTTTTCCCGTTTTATCGATATGTAGCTGACATACATTAAGTGAATAGTTTGGCTAATTTATATAGTGAGCATTTTAAAATTTGCTGCTCTACATATTGTTTTCACCCCAAGCTTTAGCACCTTTACAGCAAGAATAGCATCCATTATGTTGACTTTCTGTGGCCACTAAATTTTGTTTTACAGTCATGTTGAAGAATATTTTTATTGTAGGAGAAGGCATTTTCTTGGACTGGAACTAATTTATACAGACAGTATTAGTAGGGAAATAAAATGTAGGAAATTACTCTTGTTGTCTGAGTTTTTTGTTTTGATTTTTAAAATTTTTAAAAAATTTTTTTATGTCTTTAAGAAAAAATTTTTATTTTATTTTTATTTTTGAGAGTCAGAGCGTGAGCAGGGGAAGGTCAGAGAGACATACAGAATCTGAAACAGGCTCCAGGTTCTGAGCTAGCTCTCAGCACAGAGCCTGACGCGGGGCTCAAACCCACAAACCATGAGATCATGACCTGAGTCAAAGTTGGACGCTTAACCAACTGAGCCACCCAGGCACCCCTGTTTTGTTTTGATTTTAATGTTCCTTTCATTTACATTAACCTGCAGCCACTCAAATCAGAAAGACATTCTGTGGTTTAGAGCATTCTAGTATATGTGTTACAGAAGCAAGCACTGATTCAGAGCTCTTTAATATTTAGAATTCACCAAGTAAGTATGTCTTTGTAAAAACAATGGGTATAAATGCAATTTTAAGAAAATAGATTTTAAATACACAGTGGTATAGAACAGAACAGATGATGGGCCGGTCTCTGGTAACATACCCTTTCTTTCTCTTTGTCTTTCACCTCAGTCAGAGCAGCGTTCTGTATCTGCTTGACATATTGAGAGTTGCTGCATAAGCCCACCCACCTCTTATCCCCTATTTTTAAAGGAGTAGGTGTTTTGTATGAGTCTTTTGGAGTTGTGTTTTTTATCGTCGAGTTTTATGTCATGTCTTTTCCCCATGCAGTTTCTGTTCAATCCGTCACGTTATACCATTTTTTAAATTTTAATACAGCCAGGATTTCTGTATTTGACAGTAGACAGTTCAACTTTTGGCATATAATATAAAGGGTTTATTTTCTGTTCCTTTGTAAACCTATTGCATTTTATTTATTTGTAGTGTTATGAAGCTGGTCACTTGGAGAATGACATTAATGAATCACGTGCTGCATCTCATTCTAAAGAGTTTGGTGGAGGTGCGTATTTTTGAGATTTAAATGTTTGAGAAAATGTAATGCAGAAACAACTGTGAAGCACCTTGTCAGCTAACTAGAAAGGTTGTTACATATGTAATCAAGACCAGCGAGGTTGCAACTTCTAAGACTTGTTTGCCCAAGGGGTTCCTGGCTGGCTCAGTTGGAAGACTTGGTTCCTGACTGGCTCAGTTGGAAGAGCATGTGACTATTGATCTCAGGGTTGTGAGTTTGAGCCCTACATTGGGTGTAGAGATTGCTTAAAAATAAATAAGTAAACCTAAAAAAAAAAGACTGTCCAAAATATGGTTCCCAGTAGAATGCATGATACTAGAAAATTGGCTGGTCATCTTTGGCTTCATGCTGAAATTAGGATTAATGGATTTCGAATTTAGAATTCTTGAATTAGAATTCTGTTAGAGTAAGGAACTGGTAGGAACAATAGAGAAAAATGATCTACTTAATTTTCTTATTAGATGGTTCTCCAACTCTATCAATACTTTCTTGGCTTTGATTCAGTTTTTATTCTGTAGGACAGAAAATAATGGAATCTGAGTTGAGAGGGAAATTACAAGTCATCTAAGCCAATCTTTCACAAATAGTCTTAGTTTCTTTTACCACATCTATGATCTTTGGTGATTGAGCATATGCTTGAAAAAGGGAGCTTCATTTCAGTCTGATCCATTGTGGTTGCTTCTTAAGGGCTTAGAAATCTTTTAAATTGTTTTTGAATGTGACTCCTGAAACTTAAGACTCAGTGATTTTGGTTCTGCCAATTGGAGGAATGGGAAGCTGTTTTATTGAGTAACATACTATAATGGTAATTTGAACATTTACTCTGTCAGGTCCTTTGCTCAGTTCCTTTGCCTTGGACTGTTAACCTCTAATCCATCTAAAGCATTATAGAGAATTAGGATATTATCCGTACTATCCCTGTTTTACAGAAGAATGTTTAGATGAAAGAAGTGGCAGAATTGGGAGGAGTAAATCCATACCTAACCACATTCATTGCCACACTACCATCTTGTTATACACCCCAAATTTTCTACATGCCAATTCTTTCTGCCACTTTGATCGTTCATCTGACAGTGCCATTTATTGATTACTGTCATATCTGAAATGTTAGGCCAGATTTGAGCACACTGCATCAGATGTGCCAGCAAAAGTTACCATTGGAAGGTTATATTGCACATCTTTATATGTGACCCATGAGCACATCTTTAGATGTGACCCATAATTATTAAGTTTTCTAGTAAGTAAATCTAGCAGGATATTCACTTATGTTAATCTTGTGTGCAAATATAATTTCCTAGGTTTCGTCAATTTGCTTGCTCTAAAAAAACTTTCAAAATAATATCAGCTTTGCTCTTATACTTTTGTACTCTAGTTTTTGTAAAACCTAAAACTTGTGCTTTATGTACTGTAAATTTCATCTGAATATTTCAACTCCTGAGAATTTTGAACCTTGCTTCTGCTATTCTATTAGTTATTCTTTTAGTCATAGGCAGTCAGCAGCTTTGATAGCAGAGCTTCTCCATCTCTATCAGGCAGTCCCAAGAAGAGAATACTAAGTCAGTTTTCAATTTTCCAGAGTCTAGCCTTCATGTTGATACCTAGCCTAATTATCCTGGAATCTTTTATGAAATATTACTTCAGATCCCTTGATATTTCTATAACAAAGGGGTGAAGTAAATATAAAAGACAATGAGGGAGAAACTGGAATTTCATTTTGCACGTATGCCAGATTAGACCATACATATATTTTAAATTGTTGGATGTTCAAGTTTATAGTACCATTGCTAAATATCCTTTAAGCTACTAAATCTATTAGGGGAGATCTCTCCTTTCCTCACGTCAGATGTTATGTATTTCAGCCTTTCATCTTAATCCTTAAATCCTATACTGTTATAATTTACTGTCTTTAATTGTGAAGGTTGGGTTTTAGTATCTTTTCTTGACTACTAAATGTATTTCCTTCCCATCTATAGGATATTAAAGTCCTTTGGCAGATTACAAAGTTTTTCATTTCAATCCTGTAAAATAAAATTGTTTTTTAACGTATTTAAACATTTACTATTTAATGTGTATGAGGCAGAATTTATGTGTAGATATTTTCCCAACTAAGTACAGAGTCATGGGTAAATCTTTCCCTCTCTGTGCCTCATCTACCAAGTTGGGGAATTAAATGGGTTTTGATTGTTCTTTTTGCTCTAACATTCCATAATTCTATGAGGTCCTTTTAGTTGAGGATAGGAGTTCTTGGATATGTAAGTGATTAGTCAGGAGGTAACACCTGTTTTCCTGTCATAGGCACTACCAAGATATTTGATAAACCAAGGAAGCGAAAACGACAGAGGCATGCTACGGCCAAGGTGCATTGTAAAAAAATGAAAAATGACGACTCATCAAAAGAAACTCCAGGTTCAGAGGTATTACTCAGTTCCTCATCTTTTGACCTTCCAAAGCAGATCTACTTTTCACAGTAGAGGCCACATCCCTCTTTCCCTTGAGTTGAGATAAGAATAATGTTCTACTGAAACAGCTAATGAAAAGCTATAAGGAATCCTGGAGTAAAAGGAGAGCCTGATGCTAGTAAAAATCAGGAAGACAATATATGGCAACTATGGTTATGATCTTTAACATCCTATACTCTAGGTGTCTGATGAATTTTATAACTGTTTCATCACAAAGTAAGCTTTTTCTAAAACCAAAGAGCACAATAACAAGTAACCATATAATTTGAATGAACTTTTCATACTGCCCTTTAATAGTTGAGACTGCTATGATTAGAGGCGAAGGAAACTCATTTGCTTATTTCTTGAAACCGACATCTGCTTAATTTTAGAATAATATTTGTAAACATTGGCTTTAAGGAAACAAAGGTAGATTTAAAACCGTTTCCTTGCAGAACATCAATGCAGTCGTTGATGCTCTCTGGCTTTTCAACTCAAAGGAGAATTAGGACAAGTCAGGTCAGCATTATACATTATGATACAGAGTGTTTCTTTCCAGGATAATTTGAATAGAATGCCCAAGTTGGGCATTATTTAGGAAACACTGATCTTGGAAGGACAAATAAGTAATCAAATAAACTTAAGAATGTTTTCTCTCCCTTAGTGAAACCTTAAAATGGAACAGCTCAAAAAGTTCCAGTGGAACAGCCTCAGAGCAGTTAGTGGCAGGGCATGAGGCGCCCACTACCCGCCCAATCACAGCAGGGTTAGAACTAACATTGCATGCAGTCCGCCCGCGTGATTGGCTGAACATCTGTAAGTGCTTAATGGCTAGACAAATAGCAGCCCAGAGGGCGGGGGTCAGATGGAGGAGACATGAATAATACAGATATGGGACATTATTTTTTCTCTGCAAGGGAGAACTGATGACACACAGAACGCCTGCAAGCCCCAAGGAGACTGTTGAGGAGGGTGTAGAGAATGATCATGGGATGCCAGCATCTAAAAAGCTTCAGGGCGAACGAGGCGGAGGAGCTGCACTCAAGGAGAATGTTTGTCAGGTAGAAGATGTTGCCCACTTGAATTTTGATTGCTTACTTGTCTTTTGAGAGAAGCCTTCTTCATCTCTTAATACGTATTTATATAGTACCTACTGTGTTATCAAGAGTTTCATAACAGTCTTGTAAAGTAGATTACCACTATTATCCTCACTTTTATAGATGAGGAAACTGAGGCATAAATATGTTACATAGCCTGCTTATAGCCAAACAGTGAAGCCAGGATTGAAACCCAGGCAGTCTGGGTTTAGAGACTTAACCACTATGTTGTGTTGCCTCTGTGTAAAGAGCCTTTATCAGACTTAAGAGTAGAGTCAGTTAAATGGATGCTTTGATTATGCTATTTATGGGCTTGATTTACTTTTGTAAATTATAAATTCTTAAAAGCTGGCATATTAAAAAAATTGAAGATACTTGGGTTTGTTTCTTCTTTTCTGATTGAAAAGATTTGTTCCTTTGTTCATTTTCACTCTTCCACAAAGAAGGGTGATCATATTCAGATGAGCACTGAAACACAGTGTTAGTTAGTCCTTAGAGATTGTATGCCCACAAAGATTATCAAGAAAAAATGGTTAAGGGTATAGTGGCCTTAAGGCCTTGGATTGTTTGGGTCACTCTTTGTTTAAATCTATTGTCCTTGTATAATATTGTGTTAATATCGTGTCCTTTCACTAACGTGGTTCCTAATTTGAAAGATGAATTACATAGTCATCCCAATTAAAGGGTTAGTCTCTAACTTCTGGTTAATTTGAAAACATTAGTGTTTGATATGTATTATAATTGAAGTTTTCCTGTTTAAATGATGAAAGCAAATTTGTTTATTGTACATAAAAGCTGGTATCACTGGCACTGTGAATATACAAAACATGGCATTTTTTAATTTTTATGTTAATAAGGGATAGTGGAATAGACAAAATTTAATAAGACTAACTTATACTGTTGGTTTATTAAGACCTTGAGGTCTGTCTGCTCTTAATCCCTGGCTATCTCTGACCTTTTCCCCAAAGTTCTCCTACTTACTTTCTTTATTTAAGTTATGATGTTTAAGTGGCCAAGACCAGTTCTGTTTCTTGGGTTCTTAAACATATTAGACTTGCCTAGTCACTTTTTCTCTTTCTTCTCTTACATAATAAGTATGAGACTTTTTGTCATTTTTGTATTTTTCTGCTAAATCGGTATGGGGAAACAAGTTAGAGTGTTAAGAGGGATAAAAGTAACAAATGTTGGGAATTTGCAGAATTTTCATAAATCTTACAGTGTTTTGAAACACATCTGGATCTTTATTTCCTAAGGCCCAGTCAAAAATGGTACCCTATCTTAGATGAGATCATTTTAGAAAGGTGACCTCTCTTGAGATGGTTGTAGATGTATCTGAAAGGTCGTTCAGACCTTGAGTGGAGCCCTTTTGGGACTGTTACAACCCATGTCTAGCTAATCAAGATCTCTTGCTTGAACTATTAGAGTAGCCTTCTTGATTATCTCTTTGCTACTGTTCTCACATATCTCATTCTTAAACTCAGTTTCCATGTAGTAATCAGATCTGTTTTTAAATTAATATTTGATTTTAGCCTTCCCTTCATAAAGCCCTCTAATGGTACATCTTTGTAATGAGAATAAAATCTGAAACTATACCATAATGTGTAAGGCCACACAATCGATCAGCTTGTTGCCTTTTTTTTTTTTTTTTTTTTTACCTCATCTTCTACCACTTCTAACTTTTGTTCACTTTAGTCCACTGATTTTCCTTATGATTTTTAGACATGACATAGTTTTTCCTATCTGTGAACTTTCTATACTGTTCTTCCTGGTCTTTCTGTCAGATTCACATGACTGACTTGTATTTCAGAACCCTGTCTGAGAGGCCATTCCTAATCATCCAATCCAAAATAGCTATTTGAATTCTCTACCTAATCTTATCATTTTCTGGTATCTTTCCTGTTTGTTTGTTTACTTGTATTTTCTATTCTTAGAATATATGAGCCATGAAAGCCACGGGACCTTGTGGTACCTGGCATAGAGGAGTTAATCACTAAATATTGGCTGAGTGAAGAAAGGGCTTTCTGCTTTCCAGAAAGTTACTACTTAACCTTTGTCTTCATGAAAGCCTTTTGCTTGGGACTTTTAAAATGCTTTTTCTATAGACATACCTGTCTTCTTTCTCTTAACAGAACTGTGAGAAACTGGGTGAGCTGCTGTTATGTGAAGCTCAGTGCTGTGGGGCTTTCCACCTGGAGTGCCTTGGATTAACTGAGATGCCGAGAGGAAAATTTATCTGCAATGAATGTCGCACAGGTGAACTGGATATAGAAGGGTCTTCTTCCAAAGATGGTTTGAGTTTTAAGTTTTTCATGAAAAATTCCCAACATTTATTGGATACACTGTTTTTGTGGCAATACTGGACTAGTTGCTATAGACACAGATAGGTGCTTTGTGATCTCTGCCTGTAGAAAAGAATACCAAGTGAATAATGACTGAATGGTATAATAACGGTGCAAAAGTATTGTAGTAGAGATACATTTAAAGTGATATCTAAACAAAGATGAACCAGTGCCACAGAGAAAAATAACTGAGTTTGCCTTTAAGAGAGACATGGACATTGGTGTAGGGAGGGGAAGAACAGAAGATCCAATAATTAGTGTATAGACTGTTTGGGTAATAGGAGGCTTTATGTGTTTAGAGTTTAAGATATTTTAGGGAAGAAGCATTGGTAGCGACAAGGAGGCTTTCTGGATTAATGTCAGTGTTTTCTATTTCTTGAGCTGAGTGGTGATTACATAAGCGACTTTATGGTTATTTGTGAACTATATACTTAGGATGCTATACTTTTTTGTGTGTATATCCTATGTCAACAAAACTGGTTACCCAGAAAATAAAGACCTATTTTGAGAGGTGTAATATACAGATTGGGCCAGAAATTAAGAATGTTCAGATGCAACCAACCTGTAAAGTACCTCACAGGCTGTGCTACAGAGATTGTTCTTTTTTCAGCATTATATGCGAATGTTACAGCATTTAAGTAATTTAAAAAAATGGAGGATGACAGCTATTATACTCCTAAGTCACTAAAACCTAAGTGTGAATGATCCTGCCCAAAGAGAAAGCAAGTGTAGAGTGAGAAGTGGGCTGACAACGCTCTTTAGGGGATGCCTGCATAGGAGAACTAATGGAAAGTGAGGAGGAGCTAGTCAAAGAATGGCTGTGAATCCAGGGTCAGTGGGGTGTCATAAGCAGCAGCAGATGTGCTAGAGAGACCAGGGTGGTTCTGAAAAAAAGGTTGTTGTATTTGGCAGTGGGAAAAGCCTTGACTTTTTGCCAGAGGGTGCTATACTAAACCAGGTTGAAGGGTGACTGGATATCAGCATACACTATTTCTTACAGAAGCCTGATATCCATGGAAAAGGGGATAGTAGTTGAAGGGAGGATATTATAGGGTCAAGGGGAAGAACATCTTGATTGTAGGATAAAGGTTTAAAACCACATAGATAAATTTTTGCAATAGGAGAGGGAATAATTAGTGGAGTACAGTTACAGAGACAAGAGAGAATAATTTTGAAGAGGCAGAAAGATAAAACAGGAATGTTCCTTGAAGTGGTGGGGCAGAAGAAGGAAGCCAAAGTTTTTTCTTAGTTTGGTGAGAATGATGAGGAAAGGTGGGTCTCTCGCTTGAAGCATAGAGTGTAGGTTTAGAGTAGCCCCTGTGAGAACAAGAAACAATTAACTTGTGTCTGTAGATAAGTGGCTCTATTACCTTATCTCATCTTTCTACCACTGCTTTTAGCAGAATGCAAATAAGAGCTGGAAGACAAGATAGTTGTGGGTCATTTTGCCTCCTGCATGGTACATTTTTGATGATTGTGGAAAATAGTGCCATACAGCCCTATATATGAAATGTAGGAAAAAATGTTTTGGTATGTGCATATATCTTATCCTAATCTTAAAGCTTCTTGCCTTTTGTGCAAATGATCCAGTTTTGCTAGTCTTAATTTTTTTCATTTTTTAAAAAATATTTTATTTTTGAGAGACAGAGACAGAGTATGAGCAAGAGAGGGGCAGAGAGAGAGGGTTACAGAATCTGAAGAAGGCTCTAGGCCCTGAGCTGTCAGCACAGAGCCCAGTGTGGGGCTTGAACTCCTGAACTATGAGATCATGACCTGAGCTGAAGTTGGATGCTTAACCAACTGAACCACCCAAGGTGCCCCACTGGTCTTACCTTTATTATAATGTGATATTCTCTCACCCAAGTCAAGGCAAAGCTATTTTTGTTTTTAAATTAGCCTCACTTAAGTATAATTTGCCTACTATAAAATTCACTCATTTTCATGTATGTTTTGATAATATTTGTATACACTCATGTAACTACAACCATAGTGAAGATTTAGAACATTTCCATCACTTCAGAAGGTTCTCTTGTACTGATCACAGTTGATCCTTAATCTCTTCACTCCCCCAATCTTATTTCAGGCAAATAATGATCTGCTTTCTGTTACTACACATTAAATTTATCCTTTTTATGAGTTATATATATATAAGTGGAACAAAACGTATATAGTCTTTTGTATCTGGCTCCACATAATGTTTTTGATGCTCTTCTATGTTAATATGTGTATCAGTTCATTCTCTGTCTTAAAATAGCTTTATTGAGGTATAGTAGAGGTGCAGTAAACTGCACAAAGTGTAGTTTGATAAGTTTTGACATATGTATGTCATATATATAACACCTGTGAAACCATCCCTCGGCATAGTTGATTTGAGATTCAACAACATTGTCGCAGGTTCATTCCTTTTTATTGCTGGGTAGTATGTCATTATATGGATATATCATGTTTGGTTTATTCATTCATCTATTGATATACATTTGGGTTCTCAGGTTGGGGTCTTACTAATAAAGCTGCTGTGAACATTCAAGTCTTTGGATGGACACATTTTCTTTTTACTTGTGTAAATATGTAAGGGTGGAATGGCATGGTAGGTATATGTTTAATTTTTTAAGAAACATTCAAACTGTTTCCCAAAGTGTTTGCACCATTTTAAATTTTAACTGGTAATGCATGAGAGTTTCAGTTTTTCCACGTCTTCATCAATACTTGGAATTGTCAGTCTTTTTAAATTCAGCACTACTGGCAGATGTGTAGTGGTATCTCATCATTATGGTTTTATTTTTAAATATTTGAGAGAAAGGGAGAGAGAATCCCAAGGAGGTTCCACTCTGTTAGCGCAGAGCCTGATGCAGGGCTTGATCCTATGAACCGTGAGATCATGACCTGAACCGATATCAAGAGTCATATGCTTAACCCACAGAGCCATCCAGGTGCCACCTCATTGTGATTTTAATGTGCATTTCCTAATGACAAATGATATTGTGTATCTTTTTTATTTTTATTTATTTGCACGTATATTTTTAACAGTTTTTTAATATTTTATTTATTTTTGAGAGAAAGGTAGAGACAGCATGAGCAGGGGAGGGTCAGAGAGAGAGGGAGACATAGAATCCAAAGACAGGCTCCAGGCTCTGAGCTAGCTGTCAGCACAGAGCGCAGCACGGGACTCGAACGAACCAATGAACCATGAGATCATGATCTTAACTGAAGCCGGAAGCTAAACGGACTGAGCCATCCAGACGCCCCAACAATTGTTTTTTAATGTTTAGTTTTGAGAGAGTGCAAGCAGGGGAGGGGCAGAGAGGCGGTTGAGAGGATCCAAAGTGGCCTATGCACTGACAGCATGGCTCAAATTCAGGTACCATAGGATCGTGACCTGAGCTTTGTGAAATACTCGATCAGCTGAGCCCCATTTGCCCCTGTGCATCATAATGTGCTTTTTTTTTTTTTTGAGATACTCAACTGATTGAGCCACCCATGTGCCCCTGTGCATCTTAATGTGCTTTGTTGCCATCTTGATGAAGTGTCTGTTCAAATCTTTTTTTTTTAATTAGGTGGTTTATTTTCTTTTAAGAGCCTGTTTTATATTCTGGACAAAAGTTCTTTATCTGCTACTTACTTCTAAAATTATTTTCCCAGTCTGTGGGTTGGTCTTTCATTTCCTTAATGGTGTCTTTTGAAGAGCAGTTTTTGATTATGTTTATTAGTTTGTTCTTTTTAGAGATTTTGCTTTGGTGTCATATTTAAATCTTGCATAATCCAATGTCACAAATCTTGGTTTTCTAAAAAAATTTTATAGTTTTAGGTTTCACCTTTAGGTCTGTGGTCTTCTGAATCAATTTTTGTATATGATGTAAGGTAGAGAGTTATTGGTTTTGAGGATAGGAAATTTTACTCTGGTTTTAGTAAAGATGAATAGAGTAAGAATAAAGGAGTTATTTCTTACTGTTTGTGGCTCATCCTGTTTTCCTAATGTGCAGTGACTACCCTGTAATTTGGGTTATTCTAATCTAATATGGGCTGCCAGTTACTGAGCATTAGGCAGTAAGTAGTTTGCTTCTTTACAAATGCATAATTAAAAGTTTTTCCTAAGATCATTATTGGCTGAGTGAACTTACTATTTGTAGGTGAGCTTTTATTTCCAGCAAGTGTCAGAAACAAGATTCATGTTCAGATATGTCTCTCAAGCCTGGGCTATTTCCTTTATGTTGTATTGCTTCTCAGAGAAAGGTAGATTTTTTTTTTCTTAAACTTTGTATTACAGAAATCCTCAGACGTTCGGGGTGCCTGGGTGGTGCAGTCGGTTAAGCATCTGACTTTGCTTCAGGGTCACGATTTCGCGGCTTATGAGTTGTGAGTTCTGCGTTGGGCTCTGTGCTGACAGGCTCAGAGTGTGGAGCCTGTTTTGTATTCTGTTGTCTCCCTCTCTGCCCCTCTCCCACTCATGGTGTCTCTTTCTCGCTTTCTCTCAAAAATAGAGACAGAAAGAAAGATCATCAGAAATTTAGAAAAGTAGAGAGAACAGTGTAAAGAATCCCCTTGTATTCATTACATAGCTTCAGTAGTTCTCGGTGTTCTGCCTCTGTTTACCCATATGTTTCAAAAAGTCTAACACTGCTTAAAAAAATGTATCTAACGTGTACAGTTATATTATACAGTACCCAGTCCCATTTAAAAAATTTCCCATTTGTTTCAAAGGTGTCTTTTTACAGCATTTAAATCAAGTTCCAGATAAGGTTTCCTTTATTGTATTTTTTTTTATATGTCTCTTAAATTTCTCTTAATCTACAGTACTACTCTTACCCTGTTTTTAAGTGTCATTATTTGTTGAGATAATGGTCATTTGTCCTGCTCAGTTTTCCACATTGTAAATTTGGTTGATTACATCTTTGAGGTGTCCTTTTAATGTCTTCCTCTATCTATTCCATATTTCCTGGAAACTTGTAGTTAGGTCTAGAGGCTGAATTCATTTCAGGTCAGTTTTCTTCTAGTGGGAATACTTTGTAGGTAATGCGTAGTTCCTATTGTGTCACATCAGCAAGCAAGTATTGTCAAGAGTTTCTCAGTGGTGATTGATTGTTCACTGGGTTCATGTTGTCATCCTAATCAGTCTCTTAGAAAGTTCTTTACTGTGATATTTTGATTTATACTAAGAAACGTGTGTTTTGGTCTTTAGTTTGTGGCACAGAGATCTCAAGACCTTGGCCTCTCCTAAGGGGTGAGAGAGATAAAGATGTCCTTTGTGTGTATTTTATTATGTTAATGAAAGACACACCTAAGGATGGGGGCTTGATTGCCAGGAGAATCCACCCTGATTAGAGGGCTAGAACTTTTCAGTCCTACCCCCCTAATGTCTTGTAAGGAAAGAGGGCTGGAGGTTGAATCAGTCCACACTGACCAGTGGTTTAGTGAGCTATGCCTATGCAATGAAATCTCCATCAAAACCTAAAAGGGTGGATTTCAGAGAGCTTCTGAATGATTGGTGAGCATGTGGAGATTCAGAAGAAAGTGTTGCCTCTTGGAAAGGGAATGAAACCTCCACACCCTTTCCTCATATCTTGCCTTATTCATATCTTCCATCTAGCTGTTCATGAGTTATATCCTTTCATAATAAACTGGTGATCCAGTAAATAAAAATGTTTCTCTGAGTTCTGTGAGCCATTTTAGCAGATTAATCAAACCTGAGGAAGACAGGGTCATGAGAACCTCTGCTGTCGAGCCAGTCAGAAGTATAGGTGACAACCTGGGCTTGAGACGGGCATCTGAAGTTGAGGGCGGGGGCAGTCTTGTAGAACTGAGTCCTTAACCTGTGGGAATGATGTTATATTCAAGTATATAGTCTCAGAATTAAATTGAATTGAATTAAGACACCCAGCTGGTATTGGAGAATTGCTTGGTGGTAGGGGAACCTCCCCCATCCCCCCACGTGTGCGTACGCACGCACGCGCACGCACACACACACACACATATATACTCAAACCTCATACTGGAACTTAGTACAGAATTATGTACTTGGAAACTTTCATCCAATGCTACCAACTCTAGAGTTGGTAGTAATTTATTACTTTTTTTCTGTTTCCCAGGAATCCATACCTGTTTTGTTTGTAAGCAGAGTGGGGAAGATGTTAAAAGGTGCCTTTTGCCCTTGTGTGGAAAGTTTTACCATGAAGAATGTGTCCAGAAATATCCACCCACTGTTATGCAGAACAAGGGCTTCCGGTGCTCCCTCCACATCTGTATAACCTGCCATGCTGCTAATCCAGCCAGCGTTTCTGCATCTAAAGGTATGGGTTTCTCATATGGATCAGTCTAGTTGTAGAACCTTGCTTTCATTGGCAATGTGTATTTCCAGGTGCTATCTGGCATGTCTCTTCATGGCCTCTTTAGCTTTTGTCAGAGTATCAGCATTTTATGTGTGAGAGAGAATAATGGACTATTCCAGCACTTCCCACATTGTATTCTGTGGAGCTCTAGTGTTCTGTGGTGGTTTGAAATACTTGAATTTCATGTGATATTTAGTTTGGAGAAAATGTTGTGCTGCATGCCTTCTCCCCCTACTCCATTAGACCAAAGTATATTCTTTTCCTATAGACTCTTTATATCTATGGTTGTCAGATGTGATATCATTCAGGCCTGAATTTAGGGTAGAACTGAGGTTTTTGTTTTGTATTGGTTTGTTTTATATTTTTTAAATGGAGGCATCTGTCCTGAAATCTCTTTCCTCCATTATAGTTAGACTGAGAGCCAAGGTTTCCAAAACTGCCTGTAGATACAGGTAAACTCAAGTTTTTAGGTCTATTCTATTGGGAAAATAATCATTTATTTCTCTTCAATAATAATAGGGTCTCTTTGTAATTTTCTTATGTCAAATATTGTGTCTCTACTATTATATGCTTGTGTACCCAAGGAGCCCTCCCTTCTCCATAGGGGATTGAGCAGGAAAAATGTAGCAGTACTTTTTTTTGGCTTTGCTTTTAATTACTTAGACTGGCAGTACCTTTTTTAATATAATTCCCTGGGCCTATTGTTCTCATCAATCTTAAGTACAGTAATTTAACTTGCTTGATCAAAATTACAGTTTAATCAGCTTACCTTCCCATTTTCAGTTGCTATTGTAGATACAATTAGGTGATTTGGTAATGGGTTCTGGTTGGTGATGTATGTTAGAGGACATATTTTATCTGGAATGGGTTCATTCACCTTAAAGTTCAGGCTTTAAGAATCACATGGTACCAAGCAATATTATTACTCTTTCTCCCTCCCATCTACTGTATATCCTTCCTATTTAGTTTGAGGCTGATTCCAGGTTTCATAGGAGTCCAGGCAGTGGATTGAATAGGGTTTCTCTTGGTGAGGCAGGCTCACTTAACAGTCATGAGATCTTATCACATAGCTCCCATCTGAGCTTTTCATAGTGAATTATGTGTTTCATGATCCCTTGTCCTAGTATTGCTTCCTTCTGTTTGTGTTATTTTCTGAGTGCTGACAAAGAGATTTCAGTAACTCATGTTGTTTTTATATTTAATCTCTTTGTTTTTCTTCTGCTACTCTGGTTTTCCTGCTTCCTGTAATTTTAGGTCGTCTGATGCGCTGTGTCCGTTGCCCTGTGGCATACCATGCCAATGACTTTTGCCTGGCTGCTGGGTCCAAGATCCTTGCATCTAATAGTATCATCTGCCCTAATCACTTTACCCCTCGGAGGGGCTGCCGAAATCATGAGCATGTTAACGTGAGCTGGTGTTTTGTATGCTCAGAAGGTAAGACATGACTGCTTAATATATAAATAGTTTAGAATTAATACAGTATTTTAAGTGCAACAAAAATCATATTCTTCACATTGCTAATAGAGAAAATATTGGGATGTAATGTCATGAATTTATGATAACATAGCAGAACTTTAAACTTGGTTTTTTCCCTGATAAGGGAGAGGTTTTATTTTGTTACTTTGAATAATGACCTTATTTTTATTAAAATGATAAATGCAACAAAGAAAAAGACAAGGGAAAGGAAATACACTCACCTTTGGAAAATGGGGGAATGTGATCAAACAGTACAAATTTCCAATTAGAAGATTTTTAAGTTTAAAGGACTTAATATACACCATGGTAACTATAGTGAGCAATACTGTATTATATATCTGCAACTTGTTAAAAAGAGTAGGTCTTAAAAGCTCTTACTACCACCAAAAAGAAAAAGTTATAACTATGTGAGGTGTTTGATCTGTTGCCTAATCTTATTTGGGCAATCATTTCACAGTATATACATCTAGTCATTATGTTGTATACTTTAACCTTATGCAATGTTATATGTCAAATAAACTGGAAGTAAAGAATAATAATTAATAAATAATAAATCCCAAGTCATCCCAACTTCCACCATCAGAAGAAAAACCATTGCTTAATTTTAAGTGATACTACTTAAGACATTTGTGCACATAAGCAGATTGCAGGCATGTATAGGAATAGTTCTAGAAGATGGTATTATATTGTATAATTGAGTTTCTTTTTTGTTAAGTCATTTATTCATGAATATAAAGGGAAAGTGAAGAAATTTATGAACATCTGTTAAGTATCTAACTTTTATATTCCTAAAAGTTCTTCTGAAGAGGAGGAAAAATAAATTTTTTATCTTTATATCTTTTTTCCATCAACTTAAAACATACTTCTTTCTTTAAGAGAGTCAATGTTAAGCTGTTTTCATTCCTCACAGCCTGATTTCTGCTAGTTATTGTAAGTGGATGATTTAGTGATCATCACTAGTCAGTTTACTATGGTGCTTATAATTCTGATTTCCTTATTTTAATTTTTCTCTTGGTTGACTGAACTTCTAGGAAGCACCCAGAGGTGCTTAATTCTCTACTTGAGGCTATTCATCATTTGCCTCTATACTGGAAACATGTGTTGGGTTACTATAAAACAATTAGGATACATGTTCTTTTTCTAATACTACTGTGGACATTTCTTCACTATTTATTCTGATGTTGAGGGTGATACCAGTTCTCTTATGTATTTTCTTCCTTACTTTTCAAATAGACTGAATTTTGTTGATTAGTAACAACTAAACAACTGATCTCACTTGTCTGGTTTTTAATACATTTTGGCTCTGCAATTTCATGAAAATTTGGCTGGTTATGAACATTCTGAGGGACTCATTTAAAAAGTCAATGTGTCTAATTGAATGAACATCCTTCTTGAGAAATTTGGATATAATAAATAGTGCTAAAGCCATGAAAGAAGGTTTTTGACTGCTTTTTGTGATTGAAAATGGTCAATTTGGACCTTTTTTATGCTCTTAGATGATTTATCTAACATGAAAATTTAAGGAAAAGATATGCTTACAGTACATGGATTGTATCCTCAAACTATGCTGCTAATATAGAATAAATAAAAAGAATGTTATGTGCTGTTATGGATAAAGAGGGAAGCCTTTGGTATAGAGGTGTTTTAATTCACAAAGAGGACATTCTTTTCTTCCAATACCTGCTCCTTATTAACACTGTCTTGTGAAAACTGCTCTGTTTATCATACCACCCTTCTTTCATTTAGAAGAAAGTTAAAGACAAGAGTTTTGGACAAAAGCTATTTAATAGCTTTTAAATATAACATTCTCAGGGCACCCAGGTGGTTCAGTTAGTTAACCATCTGACTCTTGATTTCGGCTCACGTCACAATCTCATAGTTCATGGGATTTAGCCCCGCATCGGGCTCTGCACGGACAGTGTGGAGCTTACTTGGGATTCTCTGTCTGTCTGTCTTTCTCTGTCTGTCTCTGCCCCTCTCTCACTTGTACACGCACTCACTTCCTCTGTCTCAAAATAAATAAATAAACTTTAAATATAACATTCTGCAATTCTACTCTTAGAATAAAAACAGGTGTCTGGGAGGCTTAAGTGTAGGCTCCAGAAGTTTTCCACATTTCTTGGAGATGAGACCATGGAACAGTTTCAGAATTAGACCATTTCTAACTCCAGAGTGGGATGAAATGAATAAGATGGTTTACGAGTGAGAGTGCCCATGTGATAGCATTCCTAACATGGAGTATCATAACTGAAAAGCTACTGAATCCAATAATGGACACACATAATGGTAACTGAGTTTCCAAGAAAACTTAGTAGCTGCAGCAGTAACGCTCACAGAGTGTAATCTGTGATCGTTCTGTCCTTTGATCCTCAGAAGGGTTACCCATGAGGCCCTTTCAGGGACTCCATGAAGTCATAACCCTTTTCATAATCATAATAAGATATTACTCACCTTTTATAACTTGTTGACATTTACACTGATGGTTCAAAACCGTAGTGGGTAAAACTGCTGGCACCTACACCTAATACTAATCAAGGCAGTGACTCTAAACCATACAACTAGAAGCAGTCCCTTGTGTTCTGTGTCACCACATACTCTCTCAGTTAAAAAAAAAAGTTTCACTTAAGACTATCTTTGTATAATATTCATTAATTTTATTAAATATCAACCCTCAAATGAACATTAATATTCTGTATTATAAAATGGGAAGTACATATAAAGTGAAGTGGTTCTGTTGTATACTGATGGTTATCTTAAGTTAAAGCACTCATGCAGTTGAGTTGCAGTCTGAACTAGTTGCCTTGTTCATGGAACACCAATTTTAGTTGTAAGAACGAACTACTGTGACAAACTATGGCTCTTCATACTTGGATATTTGTCAGACATTTTTTTGAAAATGGATAAAATGAGCTTGTCAATTCAAGGAAAACACACAGAAATCATTGCCAGTGATAAAACTTGAGCTCTTAGGTGAAAATTAGAGTTTGGAAAACTGGTTAACTATCACCCTGCGGCTTAACAGCTTTTTAGTATTATTCTGAAATCCTCATGATACTAATAACTGTTATAATAATAATATATAATGAAATAGATGAACATTTGGAAGATCCATTCAATTCAGTAAACCACTATTTTCCATATGACCAATGTACAAAGTTAAAAACCATGCATATATAAAAGATCCATTCAAAGTGCAAGACAGATCAATGAATTTTAATGTAGTAGTTCTAAAAGCTTATTTCAGATTTGACACTGCAACTAAAGTCTACCCTGTGGAGTTTTAGTGTATAGATAGTATCAAGGAAGGAATTTGTATAGTTATTGAACAAGTTACTAAAGTAGTCCTTTTTTGTAAGTATCTGTGAAAGAACAGAATTTCTTCATGTGCCTCAATCGAACAGCATATTGCAACAAATTCAGTTTAAAATATTTGCAAAAATGTGAAACACTAAGCCCCATTAACATTTATTTTGGAAATTTTTTTTTTTTTACAAAAAAACCCTAATTTATCTTAACAGAATTTGATACTTTTTTTTTTAAAGATTTTTTTTTTTAATGTTTTATTTATTTCTAGGAGAAAGAGAGAGAGACAGCGTGAGCAGGGGAGGGTCAGAGAGAGAGGTAGTCACAGACTGAAACAGGCTCCAGTCTCTGAGCTGGCAGTCAGCACAGAGCCCGACGCCGGGCTCGAACCCACGAACCGCAAGATCATGACCTAAGCGAAAGTCGGACGCTTAACCGACTAAGCCACCCAGGCGCCCCCAGAATTTGATACTTTTAAATGAATTAATAAATATTTTAAAATTTTCTTAATTTTGATTTCTGCTTAGTAAATATCTATATTTTTAGCATACATAAGCAAAATTTATTTGGAAATCTCCAAGAGTATAAAGTTGTCATGAAGCCAGAAAGCCTGAGACCTACTAGACACGAACATACACTTTGCTAAGGCTTTTTATCCCCACTAACTTTTCAGGACGAGACTTGGAGTTAGTTGTATGTTTGAGTTCAGTGTGTTTGAAGCATGCTCACTTGTGGCCCAAGATAACAGGGTACTTACTATATTCCCTAAGTATGATTCCTCTTCACCTGAAATTCTTTACAATCTGTAACCATGGGATTTCAGTGTCAGACATATAAATTGAATTACTTTAAGTGAAAATCTTTAGGAAGTGAAAATTCCTTGTCATTGCAATATACGTAATTATCCTGGTGTCTCAAAAGCTCAGTGGAGTAGAGAGAACATATATTTAACTGAAGTGTAGGCAACAGACTACATTAGTACCTGTGACTTTTGTCAATAGTGAAAATTATAGATATTTCATTTGTTGTACATATCTTAAAATATTTTGGAATCATTGCTACTGCTAGATTTTACTATTTTTTGCATTACAAAGATATATACATCATTTCTTGTTCTAGCATTTTGATAATTATATCTTAATGTAACAGTGTCCTTCCAATCTACGTGTTAGGTTTATGCATTTGTAAATGTTATTCTGAAAAGAGCCCATAGGCGTCAGAGTACCAAACATAAAAATGATTAAAGAGTTAGTAATTTAAAAAGAGGGAAGGAACTGACCATATGGAGACTATGTATGTGTCAGACACTGTTGGGGCCATTTATTCACTTATTTAGTCTTCATATAGATGTGATTGAGGAAATTATATCTTAGCAAGAAAATGAATTCCCTAAGGTCATAGATCTTGGAGCTCAAATTTTAACATCAGTTAAAATTTATGCTCTTCATACTCTGGTCATTGTATATTTAATAAACCCCCAAGGTTGTGGTTCACAGGAATATGAGAGAGGGAATAAATGCTCTTGCAGAAAAGCCTTTCTAAATAACTAATTAAATTACTAAGCCCTTAGCTGCGAGATAATTGGTTAGGAGCAAAAGCTGATTCAGCTGGGTCATGATATGCAGGCTTATGATTCTGAGTGCCAGATTTTTTGATTCCCACAGGAGGCAGCCTTCTGTGCTGTGATTCTTGTCCTGCTGCTTTTCATCGTGAATGCCTGAACATTGATATTCCTGAAGGAAACTGGTATTGCAATGATTGTAAGGCAGGCAAAAAGCCACATTACAGAGAAATTGTCTGGGTAAAAGTTGGACGATACAGGTGAGTGAGCATGAAGGAGACTGACGCTCATTTCTTTAATTTACCATCCTCTGTTTCTTGGGATCTTAGATAAATGTTTAGCACTTTTTTAAAATTTTTATTTTTCTGATTAAGCAAGGTGCACCCCCCCATTAATTTTTTTATTATAAAAAATCTAATGTTATGTTTTGTGGTTATAGGAATAATACATATTGCCTATAGAAAATTCATTAATGAAAAACCCATAACAAGGAAGATAAGTTGCTAATATTTGAGCATAATTACTTGAAGACATACCAGGGCATGTTCCATCAAGATAATTAATTAGCCTTAGAGTTTACACCCAGTTTTGTGTCTTTTTTTAAATTATTTTTATTGATCATGGAATGTACAAAAGAATCATAACATGCATGATTTAAAAGAATCAGAGATTTACTTTTCTGATACATACATAGGTATATACCTATGTATGTCCCCCCCACCCCCTTAAAGAAATAGCATACTGAGGCTCCCTCCATGACCCTTTCTGAATATATTGTTACCCCATCCCTAGCAGGTAGCCTCTGTACAACATTTTGTGTTTTTTATTCCCTTGCCTTGCTGTAAGTTTACTACATATATAATGTTTTGTTTTGCATGTTTAGACCTTTTATATAAAGGAATTGATGCTATATTTCCTGCTACTTGTTTTTTTCATTCGCTATTACAGTCTTGAGATTTATAGTGATTAGTGCCATGCTCTACTTCATACTTAGCTGTTCTGCATTTCTTTTTCATACAGACTTATGATATAGTGAAGTTAATTTATCCATTTTCCTGTTTGGAGCAGTTTGTCAGTGTTCCTTAGTGTACATGCACAGGAGTTTTTCTAGGATAGGGGTTTCCACCTTAAATAGCTAATGCCAAATGTCTTCCTAAAGTGGACATGTAAGGCATTAATTTACATACTTTTTATTTTATTTTACTTTGGAGGGCATTTCTTGGTATCATTTTTCTATATGCCTAACAATTTTTTATTTTTATTTTTTTTAATGTTTTTTATTTCTGAGCGAGAGAGAGAGCGCAAGCAGGGAAGGGTCAGAGAGAGAGAGGGAGACACAGAATCTGAAACAGGCTCCAGGCAGATCCCAGTGGGGGGCTTAAACCCATGAACTGTGAGATCATGACTTGAGCTGAAGTCAGAAGCTTAACCAACTGAGCCATCCAGGCTCCCTCTAACAATTTTTTAAAGGCCAAATTGTATATCATTGTATCATGTACCATAGCTACTTTATCATTCATTCCCTTACTGTTGAGAATTTTGATTATTGTCCAGGTTTTCATTCTTAAAGATAATACTTCAGTTAACATTATAGTCAAGAGCTTTGTTCATACCTGTGAGATAATTATTTGTTAAATTATTATTTTCTAGTATAGATTCCTTTAAGTCGAATAACTGAGTCTAACTTTATATGTGAGTACATCTGTGAAGGTGGGTGTTTTCAGCACATACTTCTTGTTTGTTCTCTAGTTAGATTGTAAAAATGTGCTAAGTTGGATGTTAATGTGGATAGACCTTGTTATTCCTTACTCCTGTCCTAAAAAGTAGGTTGTTACTAATTGCTTTGCAGCCTTCTAAAGGTTTCCTTGATTGTTTTCACCTTTCCCAGGTGGTGGCCAGCTGAGATCTGCCATCCTCGAGCTGTACCTTCCAATATTGATAAGATGAGACATGACGTTGGCGAGTTCCCTGTGTTATTCTTTGGGTCTAATGACTATCTGTGGACACACCAGGCCCGAGTCTTTCCCTATATGGAGGGTGATGTGAGCAGCAAGGATAAGATGGGCAAAGGAGTGGATGGGACATATAAAAAAGGTAACTTTGTCCCGTTTGTTTCTCAGACCAGCACAGACTTCTGTTGTCCAAGTATTTGTTCTGCTATGTGTTAGAATTTACATATATTCCATTAGCTGCTGTATTCCAATATCTGGGGCATTATGTGGCTATAGCCACAGAATTTTACTGGGTAGTTGATCCACATAGCTCAATATTTTTAGCCTAATTTAGGTAAATGGAATTTCCTTGAGGAAGTTTTAAGTTTATTTATTTACTTTTTAGACAGAAAGAGAGAAAGCAAGCCTCAGCGGGGGAGAGGCAGAGAGAATTCCAAGCAGGCGCTGTGCTATCAGCCCAGAGCCCAGTATGGAGCTCTGTCCCATGAACCTTGAGATCATGACTTGAGTTGAAATCAAGAGTGAGACACTTTAACCAACTGAGACATCCAGGTGCCCCTTGAGGGAAGTGTTTTTTTATATCAGTTCTGTTTCCTCAGCATCTTATCAACTACTGGAACTTTGGAACTATTTTATAGCATAAACAGTGTAGTTTGCTAGACAGGAGTCAGACTCCTAGTAGAGTTGTTTGTTCCAAGGAGGTGTTTTGTTTTGTTTTTTAATTTGTTGTGAAGAAATAAAATTCACCAGAAATTATAAAGCAAAGTAAAATAGTGAAAATGAAAGCATTAATGTTCTGAATCAAAAGAGATACTTTTTTTAAGCTGGCATGGCAGTGAAGGAAAGGGGACATTTGGAGCTCGGGGGGGGGGGGGGATCGTTGAGTCAACCATGAGCCTCAGTTTTCTCTTACTACATAATGAGTAAAAGTTGCTTTGAGAATTCAGTGAGATAATAAAAACATCAACAGGGCACATAGTTGGGTGTTATCCCATCAACAGTAATTACCTTCTTTTTTTAGCTGTCCTTTGAAAGGCAATATAAATATCTCTTGTTTCTTAACATACTTGGACATTGAAGTATGTAAGATTTTATTTGCATGGTGAGGTAGAGATTCTAAACAGGTGAAACTTTGAGGACACCTGGGTGGCTCAGTTGGTTGAACCTCCGGTTTTGGCTCAGGTCATGATCTCGCAGTTCATGAATTCAAGCCTCACATTGGGCTCGCTGCTGTCAGCACATAACACACTTCGAAGCGTTTGTCCCCCCCCATCTCTGCCCCTCCCCAATTTGGGCTCCCTCAAAAATAAACATTTTAGGGTTACCTGGGTAGCTCACTCTGTTAAGTGTCCGACTGTTGGTTTCACCTTAGGTCATGATCTCAGAGTTGTTGCATTTGAGCTCTGTGTCCAGTTCTGTGCTGACAGTGTGGAAGACTTCTTGGGTTTTCTGTCTCCCTCTCTCTGCCTCTTCCCAGCTTGCATGTGTGCGCATGCTTGCGCTCTCTCTCCTCCCTCCCAAATAAATAAATAAACATATTTAAAAAGATAAACATTAAAAAAAATAGTGAAACTTTTTGATTCGGTGAAGATTCCTCCTAAGAAGATTGTAAGCAGGTAAAACTTCCTGGATGAGGAATGAGAATGATGTCCATAGGGAACAAGTTTCACAAAGGTTCCATTTGCCTCATGTCATTTCGGTGGGTCCTCCCTTATCTGCTGACCATGTTGTTTCTGTGCAGAGATGTATTATTATTATTAATACTATAGGAGCTTGGCTCCTGAGTGTTGTAATCTTAGAATCATCAGGGACCAGTTTAGCAACATCTTTGCCTGCATGGAGCTGACTGCCACAGAGGCCTGGGAGAAGGTGGAGTTGTAGGGAATACCATAAGTCTGAGCCTGTTAAAGCTCTAGGATTCTGCTCTTTCTATGCCTCGATCCTGGGCTGACTGGGTGCCTCTGCCTTCAAGGAATACATGTTTTTATGGGCAAATTAGAGATACAAATAGTCAAAATGCCATTCTTTGAGCATTGTGGCAGAAATGTCCATGGTACACTATGGGAACAGACTAAGAGGAAGCATAACTGTGCTGGGGATCAAAGTTTAGAAGTCATGGGTGGTTTTTTCCAAGTGACTTTGAAGAGTGAATCATAATCTTAGTTCTCATTTATTGTTTACCAGGCCCTGTTCAGGTTTTTTTCTGCTTTAAGTCCTTGTGAGACCCCCTGTAAGTTAGATGTCCTTTTCCTTACCTTACAGATGAGGAAACTAAGGATCATAAAAGTTAAAATTACTTACCCAAGGTACTAGTGCTGACAGCACAGAGCCTGCTTGAGATTCTCTGTCTCCATCTCTCTCTGCCCCTCCCCCTCTTACTCTGTCTCAAAAATAAACATTTAAACTTAAAAAAAATTAACTTACGAAAATGTTAACAAGAAGACAGCATATGGGAAAGCATACGTTAAATCTTAACACACTGAGCTAGTGACCTCTGTGCACTATAGTTGAAAATGGGTTTGGGGAACACAGGGCTATTCGCCAGAAAAGGTAGCTAAGTTACATGGTCAGAGCTGTGTTTTTACAAATTTTTGTCCCAAGAAGAGTTTGGGGTCCATAGAAGGTGAGAGGCTGCAGCCAGGAATGTCAGTGAGATGGCTTTTTCAGTACTTCAGGACAGAGATGACAAGACTGAAGTGTCCCTGGGATGGAGAGGATGATGAGTACTTGGATAGAGATTAGGTAGACAGACTAGGCAGGACATGCTGAATAATAGCATGAAGAAAGGAGTGATTATAACAGTAAGTTAGAGGATGCAAGGCAACACAAGTTGTTAGATGGTGACAGGGAAATGGAGAAAAAGGGATGTATTAAAGGGGACATTTTCTAGGGCGCCTGGGTGGCTTAGTCGATTAAGTGTCCGACTTTCGCTTAGGTCATGATCTCGCGGTTCATGGGTTTGGGCCCCGCATCGGGCTCTGTGCTGCTGACTGCCAGCTCAGAGCCTGGAGCCTGTTTCAGTCTGTGACTACCTCTCTCTCTGACCCTCCCCTGCTCATGCTGTCTCTCTCTCTCTCTCCTAGAAATAAATAAAAACATTAAAAAAAAGGGGGGGGGACATTTTCTGTAAATAACTAACAGAATATGGGGAAAGCTGCAGAGAGGAAAGGGGGGGAGGAATTGGAATTCTTTTCAGAATTTTTAACCTGGTTCAAGAATAATGAATTTTAAAAAAGGAAAAGAATGAATTAAAAATTTGTTTTAAGTGGAAAAAGAAAGAAAATCTTAAGATTTTGTTGGGCTTCTAAGATATTACAATCTTTTAAGCATAGAAAGTACAGTGCTTGAATACAAATCAGCTATGAAGATCTGTCTTTGTATCTTTATAGCTAGTAGTTGGTATTTACAGAATGAATCTTAGGAGAGGAATAGGACAGGTACTGTAGAAAAATGGGTAAGAAGGAGAGGAAAATTTAACTTTGAATTTCTTCTAAAGGAATATAACATGTTATTCAGCACTAAGGAAACAGAATGCTTTTGGAGGCAAGAGTGGTTCAGAACTGAGGCAAGAATTTGGCTTAATGAAGGACAGTGACTTTGCTGAGCAGATGCAGTGTCTTTGTTAGGAGATGTTTTTTGTGAATTTTTTCAAATCATTTAGCTGGATTTGTTTTTCTTTCAAATTTTCCTATAAAGGTGATAGCCTGTATTGTGCCATTTAATAATGGATTATGTTTTGTCTTAAATGCTAAATCTTAATATCCTGTGGACTATAAATTAACTTGAAAATAGCAGTCATATATACTTCTTAGTTTTATATATGCTGGTTATGTTTTGTCTAAAACATGGATTTTCTCCAGCTTTAAGGGGGGGGGGAAGGGTAAAATGAACAAGTCCACCCAAGATTAAGTGATTTGTGCTGTGTGTTTCCTTAGCTCTTCAAGAAGCTGCAGCGAGGTTTGAGGAGTTAAAGGCACAAAAAGAGCTAAGACAGCTGCAGGAGGACCGAAAGAATGACAAGAAGCCACCACCTTACAAGCATATAAAGGTGAGAGAAGACTTCAGGAACCTCTGTCTCTAGGAGAGACCCTATATAGATCGCTCTTTTCCTCCTCTGTTCATGATGAGATTTGGACGCCCAAATACAGTTGCTTTTAGGTAGAGGTACGAACTTGAAAGAAGATAAGAGAAAGTTCAGAGCAGCGTTCCTAGCACCTTGTCTACACTTTTATGTAAAATCGTTTTGATAATTTTTTCTGTTGCCTTGGAAAGTCTTCTTATAGAGGTAGACTGGATTAGATTATGTGCACAGTCAACACCTTGAAGTTTGAAGGAGGTTCAAGAACCATGATAAAAAGTGATACATAGCCCCGAGATAGTGTGAATAATACACATGGTAAGTCTTCTTGGTAATGGGTGATACTAAGGATATTATAGGTAACCACTATGACTAGGTTTCCCAAGGTCAGGAAAGTTAATGTATAACTGTACCTAACCCTGAATATACCTAGTACAGTAAGAGTCTGCTGGACCCTTTGTATTTCATTTATGTTTTAAGTAATTTTTATGAATAATTTACAGAATTTAAAAATACAGGAATAATGTAGAATAAATTTAGTAGACATTTCAGTATTTACTAAAACTTTTTTTTTTTTTTTTTTTTTTTAGAGTAAATTAACAAATATGTTTATTTTCTGGGCATCTTTTTTTTTTTTTTTTACAAATAGTTTATTGTCAAATTAGTTTCCACATAACACCCAGTGCTCATCCCCACAAGTGCCCTCCTCCATGCCCATCCCCCCCCCCCCCCCCCCCTCAGTCCTCAGTTTTTGTCAGCATTCAAGAGTCTCTCATGGTTTGCCTCTCTCCCTTTCCCCCACCATTTCCCCCCTTCTTCTCCCGATTGGTTCTTTCTTTTTTTTTTTTAAGTTTTATTTATTTAAGTAAGTAATCTCTAAACCCAACATGGAGCTTGAACTCACAGCCCTGAGGTTAAGAGTCACAGATTTCAACTGAGCTAGCCAGGCACTCTTATAACCTCTTTACAAAACATCTTTTTATGGGGCGCCTGGGCGGCCCAGTTGGTTAAGCATCTCACTTCAGCTTAGGTCATGATCTTATGGTTTATGAGTTCAAGCTCTGCGTCAGGCTCTGTTCTAACAGCTTGAAGCCTGGAGCCTGCTTTGGATTCTGTGTCTCCCTCTCTCTCTGCTCCTCCCTTGTTCACACTCTGTCTCTCAAAAATGAATAAATGTTTAAAAAAAACCAAAAACACTTTTTAAGGAGTTAGTTGTGTTCAAACATCAGAAGACATGAAAGAATACAATTAACTCTGTTAACAAAATGAGACTGCCCAAGTTCTTATTGTCTTATTGTACAGTATTTATGGTGATGTCATTCCCGAACAACATACTTCTTTTTTTGGCAATAGAAATTCATTATTAGTATGTCCATTGATATTTGAGCTTCTGAAGTTTTCTAGTCTGAGGTTTCACTTAGAGATCAATTTCATATAGGCTAATGTGGTCAGATATATCCCAAATACTCCATGGGACATACCTAAACTAGAAGTCTATTTTATTTTTTCAATCTAAAATTCAGATTTAATCAGGTATCTCGGATTTTTATTTGCTCACTAAAGCAACCCTACTAAAATCAGATTACAAAGATGTTATCTCTACTCTTTTATACTTTCTAGAAAGATAATATAGTACTTTGGGTGATGCCATACAGAAACTAAAATGTGACTGTTTAACTGTTGCATGTATAAACTTTTGTGATTTCATCATTTTCTGTTTCTTGCCAGTTAAATCTTTATTGGCATAGTTGGGAATCGCTTATGAGTAATGATGAGTTGAGGAGTTATTGTGCATGGAGATATAATGCATGAAGATCTAAGTGTAGTTAAGCCTCAAAACGGCGAAAGTAATCTGGTTTCCCACAGTCAGACAACAAGAAGAGAGGTGGTTCAGAGTAGCACATCAACCGTATTGAGCTATTGAGAGAGCAACTTCCTGTGAGTGATCTAGATCACAGAATTAGAAGCCAGCTTCTTTCCTTCATGCAGCCTTCCCTCCTTTTTATAAACAAATATATTTCCAGGAAAAACTTAGATCAGTGTTGGCAAACTATGGTCCATGGCCCACATGGCAAACCATTGGCAAACCAATGGTCCATGGACCAAATCTGGCCTACTCTGGTTGGGAAAAATATAAAAATGAAAAGCAAAACATAAAGATGATATGAAATACAGATAATCAGTGTCTATAAATGAAATTTTATTGACACTCATCTATGCCTCTTTAGAAATTATCTTATGCTACTTTTGTGCTATAATGACAGAATTAAGCTGCATGAATCAGAAATCTGTAGCCTTCAGACACTGAAATATTTACTGTCTAGCCATTTACAGGAAAAGTTTGTCAATCTCTGATCTAGAGTGAGCTAAGTTAAACTGTAATTACATGTCTCTATTATTCCTACTAAACCATGTGTTTTTTGTTTTGCTTTATGTTATGTTAGGCAAGAAACTAATTTGGGATTAGTAATATATTAGATCACATGTTAAGAAAAAATGATTGAAACATATCTTTATTGAAGAAAAGGCGTAGGATGAAACTTTTGTGGGAGGAAGGTCAGATAAGGATACTCCTCTTGAGACAGAGGTGCATGTTCAAATGGCCTATTTGTAGGACCTGCAGTCTGAGGTAATTAAGCTTAGCCCTTACCTTCTATACTCTTAGAATTTACTTTCCTCAGTTTTGTGACTTCAGTGGTATACAGTATTCCTTCAGCAGTGTAACTGCATGTGGTAACAGTATTCCTCCATTAACAAGTTTACAATTTTTACCAGTATTTTGAAGAATCTGGGAAGAGATCTGGAAGTCCATCCTTGTAAGGTGTTATCAAGAACTGGTTTGAGGACAGTGTATTTCTGCAAAGAGATTGAAGATTTTATGATATTGTTAAACAATAAGCAAAAACTAAAATGTTAGAAATGAAACCTTTTGGGAATTTACAAGGTGGAAATAACTGTTAATTGTAGTGATTTTATATTGAATAGATAAGGTAATCTAGAATATTTGATATGGCAGATACTTAAAAGGGATATTTAGGGGCGCATAGATGGTTCAGTTGGCTAAGCATCTGACTCTTGATTTCAGCTCAGGTCATGCATGATCCCAGGTCATGGGATCAAGTTTTGTATTGGGCTCCACACTGAGCATGGAGCCTGCTTAAGATTCATATTCTCTCTCTCTCTCTCTCTCTCTCCCCCCCCATCTCTCTCTTTCAATAAATAAATAGATAAATATTAAAAGAAAGATAACTGAATTTTAATATCTACCATGTTTTCAGAGGCTGTGGTAACCTCTGTACTAGAACTTTTACATGTATTTCTTATTCTCACAACAATCTTAAGTGATTTATCAAAATCAAAAATTCCTGAACAGCCAATTTTTATGTATGGGATGAGGGTTTTGTTTTTTTGTTTTTTTTTTTAAGATGTTTTATTTATTTCTGGGGGAGAGAGAGAGAGACAGCATGAGCAGGTGAGGGTCAGAGAGAGAGAGGGAGATATAGAATCTTAAGCAGACTCCGAGCTCTGAGCTAGCTGTCAGCACAGAGCCTCATGCGGGGCACGAACCCACAAACCGTGAGATCATGACCTGAGCCGAAGCCAGACGCTTAACTGACTGAACCACCCAGGCTCCCCTATGGGGTGGGTTTTTAAAGACTCACAGTTTGAGTGTTCCCCATGAAATGATATCAGGTAAGGGAGTCTCATTCTCATAGCGCACAAATCCATCTATCTGTATTATGGAATGTCTGTCCCAGATTTTTGCTACTAGCATCTGAAAACCTAATGGCTTCAGTGTTACAACAGGTATGTGTTTGACCGCAACAGATTTTCACTGCACTGTTTTTCACTACTACTACTACTACTACTACTACTACTACTACTACTAAATAAATGCATGAGTGACAGTGCCGTAGTCTATTAGATTTCAAACTGTAGTAATAAATATTAAAATATATCTTCACATATGGGAACCTCAGTTACCCAAAGACCTTTTCGTGTAAGCCATTACCATTTAAGTTTTTTTTTCTTTTTTTTTATGTAGCAGCTAAAGTGGTGCCACCATGTGGTAATAGCAGAAACTCAGTTTACAGTTCACTTTGGAATACCAGCTTTGAAACTATAATTTTTTAAAGTGATTTTTAAAAAAATTTTGTTGGATTCATAATTTATATATTAAGTAAAGCTTTATGTCAAACTTTCCTAAATCTTTTTTCCATTTTTTTATTGTGGTAAAATACAGATAACATAAAATTTATCAGCCTAATCCTATGTAAACATACAGTTCAGTGGTAACTAAATGCATTCATAATGTTTGCAGCCATTACCAACATATATCTCTAGAACTCTTTTCTCTCATCTGGTAAAACTGAAACTCTACCCATTAAACATTAGCTTCCCATTCCCCTGTCCTGTCATTTCTTGAAAACCACCATTCTACTTTTTGTCTTTATGATTTTGACTACTTGAAGTACCAAACATAAGTTGGAGTCATATAGTATTTGTCTTTTTGTTACTTGCTTATTTTGTGTAAGATAATGTCCTTCAGGTTCATCCGTGTTATAACCTGTGTCAAAATTTCCTTTCTTTTTAAGCTGAATAATGTTCCATTATTTGTACTGCATTTTGCATATCCATGTGTTATCCATCTGTGGAGGGCCTGGATTCTTGCCATATTTTAGCTATTGTGAATGATGCCGCCAAGTTCAAAATCCTGTAAAATGTGGCATTCAGCTTCAAGGAAAAGTCTACCTTTAAATAGATCCTAAACTGTCTTGTGTTGGCTTGCCTGATGTTCTATGGTGTTTCTACTCCAGGTGAACCGTCCTATTGGCAGGGTGCAGATCTTTACTGCAGACTTGTCTGAAATTCCCCGTTGCAACTGTAAAGCTACTGATGATAACCCCTGTGGGATAGACTCCGAGTGCATCAACCGCATGCTGCTCTATGAGTGCCACCCCACAGTATGTCCTGCCGGAGGACGTTGCCAAAACCAGTGCTTCACTAAGCGCCAGTATCCAGAGGTTGAAATTTTTCGCACATTACAGAGAGGCTGGGGTCTCCGGACAAAAACAGATATTAAAAAGGTGAAGAAATTTTTTTGTAATTTATAGATTTTTTTTCCTTCTTTGCATTTGCTTAATAGGAATAATCTTGATGAATATGAGATGGTCATTAGAGGGAAGATAACAGATAAGGATTAATCTTACTATTATGTCTTGCTGTGTCGTTCTAGAGTTTAGAGTCTTGGGAAAGTCTCCTTTGCCTCTAAAGTCCTTAGTATTAATTATGTTCACTGTGTATGAGGATGAAAAAATGAAGGGAATTCATAGAGATAATAGGACCTTATTTGTTCTTTTGTGACGATCCTGGAGCCTGTAATTAATAGAAAGGGGATAATGAACATGTGATACAGAGGTGTTAATCACCTAATAAAATAAAATCTGTTTTCACTGGGTTTGGGTTCATGGAAAATGAAGAAGGGGATTAGGCCTTCTCTAATGAAAGCACACTAACATTTTCAACCTCAACCTTAGAAGGACCTGCAAGTTTCTGATAGATAGTATTATGTAGTATTTGTGTGGAATATATCTTGACATTTGAATAAAATAAACTTTAGTTATACTTTTCTGAAGAATTCTGAAGTTTGTTTCTAGAAAAGGAAGTGAATATCAGCTAGTCTGTTTAGTTATTTGATAAGTAGTTATTATAGATCTACTGTGTGTTAGGCATTGTGCTCCAAATGCAGTGATCAATAATAGAGACATGGCCCATGCTTTCATAAAATTTACATTCTAAGGTGGACAGATGTTGATAAGTAATCACCCAGTATGGAAACACAAAGGGTTCTGGAGGCAGTGGTAAATAGTAAAGGGCCTGAAAGTAGTTTTGACTCAGAATATTTTAAGCTGAAAATTGAAAGACAAGTAGTTGTGGCTTAGACTAGTTGAATGTTAAAGCATTGTAGGCAAGGTGGACAGCATAAGTGAAAGCTAGTATGGCTGTAGTGTCAGGAGGACAGTATTATAAATTGTGGAAAGGCAGTAAACAGCATATTCTTAGGAAAAGGATCATAGTTTAGGGAAACTGACTTTCAGGTTTTGGGGCACTTAAGGGGTTCAGCTGTCCATATCACCATTATAATGGAGCCCTAGTTTACTTACTTCCATCTTGATAGATCTTCATTGTCCAGTGTATCCCAGTCTTTCTCCTGATAACAGCGATAGGAAAGGTGGTTTTCCTTGTCAAATAGTTGAAACAGCATATTTGTGTTTCTTGAATAATCCTTTGCTAAAGTGACTAGTTACATGTACATGAACTGTTTTGGAGATTCTGTTATTTTCATTAATTTTTTTAAAAATAAGGTATACTTGGGAACACAGTTGTGCTTTTTGCCATTAAGAGCTATTTCTTGTTCTAGGGTGAATTTGTAAATGAGTATGTGGGTGAGCTAATAGATGAAGAAGAGTGCAGAGCTCGAATCCGTTATGCCCAAGAACATGATATCACTAATTTCTATATGCTCACCCTAGACAAAGTAAGTAATGGAAAGTATTACTTCCATTGTTATAAGATTGTGAAACTGATATTGTCCCAGCTATAGTGTTTGTAGGCATGTAATTCACTGCCCAAAACAGTGTCTTTCCCTTACATTTATAGAGATTGCTTGGTCAAGGTTCTGGAGTAGCTAAATTTGCTCTTTTCTTGCATCCATGGCCAAAGGCAACAAAGCTATTGTTTGCTTTCTTTTTAAAATGTTTAATGTAATGTAATTTGAAATGTTTAATGTATTATGTCTTTTAGCTTTTCCTGTAGGATTAAAACTTGAAGCCAACAAAGTAAATAATCATTCTTTTACCTTTTTACTTTACAGATTGAGAAACTGGTTTGTTGATATTTAGTGCATTAAGAAGGTCATAAAAATTGATTATAGAACCTAGCTTCTGAACACAACTCATCTTTCCAATTATAGGAATTTGCTGATGAGTTTCATTTCATCTGTGCCTAGTATTATATTTGGGACTCATTCCTAATTCTAGCATCTTATGTGTTTATTTTCTCTTCCTTGTATCAGATTCTTCCTTGTATTAGAATATTGGGGTTTACTAGCTCTCTACCTACCTCCACCCCTTCCATTGGCTATTACATTAGATTTCTTTCCTGGCGTGAAACTTTGTGAACATTTATCAAGTTGAACCCTTTGGTTTGTGATAACCATTACCTCTAGATACTCACATCTTAGTTTGGGATGGGGTCACATTAAAATCTCCTTAGGTGATTTCTAATTTGTAGCCAGGGTTCAGGACTACCTAACTGAGAGGATGGGACAAGCTGCTGCTTCTAAGGCAGTGGTCCTAAACTTCAACATATATTAGAATCACCTAGTGGGCTTGTTATAACACAGATTGCTGGGCACCACCTAAAAGTTTATGCTTTAGTATATCTGAAGTGCAGCCCATGAATTTGCATTTCTAGCAAGTAACAAATGTGGTGGTAATGCTGGATTAATGACTACACTCTGAGAACCATCCTGGGAGAGTTAGACGTGACAAATAGGAATTCCAGTTTATTGGAATTTGTAGGAATTGTCTAATGAGCAGCATCTTTTGGAATTCTAGGACCGGATCATTGATGCTGGTCCTAAAGGAAACTATGCTCGATTCATGAATCATTGCTGTCAGCCCAACTGTGAAACACAGAAATGGTCTGTGAATGGAGATACCCGTGTTGGTCTTTTTGCCCTGAGTGACATTAAAGCAGGTAAGAATCAATTAAGGGTTCTGGAGCTAAGAAAGGAATTTCAGGTTTTAGCATCTAAAAATCCCATGTCCCATAATCCAAAATGAGGTTTGCAAACTCTTAAGGATATGTAAGACTTTCAAGTACCACGTGGTACTTGTCTTGGAATATTTTCTTGGTGGTGGTATGGTAAAATATACATAACATAAAAGTTAACATTTAACCATTTTTTAATGTGTACAGTTTTGTGGCATTACATCCATTCACATTGTTGTGCAACTAACACCTCCATCCATCTCTAACCTTTTCATCTTCCCCAAGTGAAACTGTGTACCCATTATACACTCCCATTTTCTCTCCCCTCAGCCCCTGGCACCACTGCCAGACACTATTCCAAGCATATTATTGTATTTAATCCTTGCAAAAATGCAGCGAGGTATATGGTATACCTATGTTACTTGAATTCTTAGGTCTGGCACTTCTAACCACCCTGGAGGACTGTCCTATGTATTAATTACTCAGATGTTACTCAGTCAAATGACTAGTTCTTACATCTCTCCTGACTGCTTTCAGTACATTTGTACTTGAAACTTCAGTCTTTGTCCCTGGGGATAGATTCCTCTTCCAGTCTCACCACAAGTTTTTCTTCTCTTTTCTCCCATATTCACTTAGCTCAAGTAGCATGGTGTGGGAAGTCACAGACCTTGCTCTTGTCTTCACTTGACTTTCAGTCTGCATGGGTAGGATAAGGGGAATGAGACAGAATGTACTATGTGGAGTGCCTGTGGGAGCTGCAGCCTTGGCAGGTGGAGTCTGAACTTTTTAGCTTCCTCTCTTTAACTCATCATTCACTTTCATGGACTCTTCACATACCTGCTATACTTTCTGTCTACCACATCCTATCTTTTCTCCAGAGCCCTTTGCCATCCCCTAAGTGCAGACCTCTCTTTGTATTGTATATTGGACTCTTCTAGAAATGTATGAGTCTTCCCTTTATGTACACCAGTCCTTCTAATTTATCCCCCAAGCAGTATGTTTATATAGTGGATAGTGAGTAAACAGCAGGTTATATCAAGTATCCTCCTATGTTAAACTTTGTATATATGGTTGAGTTGCATATAAGCACATTAAATTAATGAAAATTCAGTTACATACTTCTAAATTGTGTAATAAGAAAGGAATTGTATGAATAGAATTATCTGTCATTTAGTGCAGTACTTCACCATGGGTCTTTGAGAGGGGAGATGTAACCCTGCCTTCCCCGGGTCAGTTTCAGTTCCTGTAAGCTCCTTACATTGTGAGCTTCACCAGACCATGAGTGATTTATACCATTTTGACCCCTAAATGTAAGGCAGCTGCTTTATAATTTGCTTAGTTGAATAAACAAATAATGATCTATATTAATACAGTATTAGATGAAAAACTATATATACTGGTTGGTCTCACTGAAGGAAGATAGGTCAGTTTACAATGGGAAATCTTCCTAAGATTTGATAATTTTGCCCTAAAGGTTATCCTTTTATATGTTAATAGTGATCCATTACCCCCACCCAGAAATAATCTCTTTTGTATACATAGATAAAATTCTTGTATTTGTTAGACCTTCCCTAATGTGCTTTTAGTTTGAATGTTGGTGTGTTTTATTTGTTCTTTCAGTTCTGATAAAATGCACTTTTGACAGAAAGGGGACAATTTGTACCTTAAATCCATATATCTTTTTTTTTTAATATATTTGTTTTAGTTCATGTATTTATTTTTGAGAGAGTGAGTGCATGTGAACCAAGGAGAGGCAGAGAGCGAGGGAGAGAGCATTCCATTCTGGCTTGAATTCAAAGAACTGTGATATTATGATCTGAGCCAAAATCAAGGGTCGGTCCCTCAACTGACTGACTGAGACACCTAGCTGCCCCTGGATATCTCTTTTTAAAGTTTACAAATTATGACTATGTATATTTTGCAAATATCCTATATAAGCTTGTGAGATTATTGTTTCTCCATTTAACAAATGTACTCAGGGCTCAAATCACCCACCTAGGTTGTGGTAACAGGAATTTAAAGCCAGACCTTAGGTCTGTGGTATAGAGTTCTCTGGCATTAACACTGTATTGAGATGACTCTCCCTTAAGTTCTGCCAGGTTTAGCACAGACCAACAGGTTTTCTTCATACTTGCATTCCTAGTGCCTAGCAAATCACTGTACACAATGAGTTGTTGTTTGTTAGTTTTTGGTAATGAATTAATATATTTAGAATCTGAATGGCTAGAAAACAAACAACTTGGGATAATTACCATCTGTAGTAAAGGTTATTTTAAATATTAACTTGCTGAGCCATTTGTTTTTCTGTTATTAAATGTATTTGATGATTAATAATGTTACAGGATTAGAATTTATTAATATAGTGGGGTTAGAGTTAATAAGTCTTTTTTTTTTTTTTTTAATGTATGTTTATTTTTGAGAGAGAGAGAAAGGCAGCACGAGCAGGGGAGGGGCAGAGAGAGACAGACTCAGAATCTGAAGCAGGCCACAGACTCTGAGCTGTCAGCACAGAGCCCAAATAAACCCCTTTCTATCCTCCCCCAAATTTGTTCTCTTGGAAGTCAGTATCCTTTGTGATTAATACAGAAATAATGTAATTAGGGGCACCTGGGTGGTTCAGTTAAGTGTCCAATTTCAGCCTAAGTCATGGTCTCCCACCTTGTGCATTTGAGCCCTGCATTAGGCCATGTGCTGACAGCTCAGAGCCTGGAGCCTGCTTCAGATTCTGTGTCTCCCTCTCTCTCTGCCCCTACCCTATGCTCGCTTGCCTGCCTCTCTCGCAAAAATAAACAAACATTAAAAAAAATTTTTTTAAAGAAATAATGTAATAAAGCCATAGATATTAATATTGTCATGGTGTTTTATGCAGGGACTGAACTTACCTTCAACTACAACCTAGAATGTCTTGGGAATGGAAAGACTGTTTGCAAATGTGGAGCCCCAAACTGCAGTGGCTTTTTGGGTGTAAGGCCAAAGGTACCTTCCAAACGTTTCCATCGGGAATAATGGTGTGGTCCTCCCTCCGTAATGTGGCACGGCTGACTGTTTAAGATGTCTCTTTGGAATAATAACATTGAGGTCTGGCACTTAAAGAACCATTCTGATGATCAGTTTGGTTATATAAGAGCTGATCTTTGGGTATTGTTGAAGTGTTTTGAGCAGTCTAACTTCTAATTGGTGATACCTTTCTAGCTAAAAATGCTGTAAAATAGGAATCCATAAAGTAGGTTACTTTCCATGTCTTTATTGGTCTCAGCTAATCTCACTTACATTTTCCTAGTAAGCTACTTAGATTCTTGGTGTCTGTGACTCCTTCTTCCCCTCTCTTTTTAAAGCTGTCAAAGAATCCAGTATTGAATTTAAGATTCTAAATGTAGTATAACACTGTAGATAAACATAGGACCCTTAATCTTATCTTAACAAAGTATAAATATTGCTGTGTCTTCCTGGGTTTTTATGTACATTTAACTGACATACAATTCTGTAACTGTAAAGAATTGCTTGCAAGTCTGTGTCCTGCATTTCTTAAATACTATAAAATTTTTTCCTTGCTGTCACATCGTCTTCTTAACCATCATTTTTAGTAACTGTTTTATTTTCTGTATAATGGATGGACCATAAGAGATGAATATACATCCAGATTTCTCTATCATAAGTTATAGTACACTGAAAATTGAACTTTAATTTTGATGAAGAGTAAACTACACAGTTACTCTAATTGGATATTTCCCATTATGCTTTTTTGATTATGGAAGTCAACATTAAGGACTGAAAAATGCAAATTAGCATAGAAACCAGTAACTATAGGGGTTCAAAAACACAGGATAATGAACACCCACCAATTATTCTTTTATTAAATAAGGATAATTATCTTTATATTTTATTGAATTTTGGGATTTTTCCTTCAGTCAGTTGGTTAAATGGTCTTGGTTCTTAAAGGTGTCCAGTTGATTTATTCCATATAAATCAAAATAACTATGTTTAACGCAAGTGTAAAGGTGTTATATTCACTAGGGATATCACTTTCTGCATCCTTAATATCTATGTGACATTTCACACATGAATCTGAGAGAGAGCATTTTGAGAGAAGTTTAGAAATGGGAGATCACTGTGGGACAGTAATAAATTTAGTCGATCCTGGATGTTTCTAGTCTAACATAAATAATGTGATAAAAACCATGGGGTTTGGTAAGCAAGTGTGTGCTACAGGGAACACAGAGGAGAAGTGCTGGCCGCACCAGGGTCTGTCTTGGGGAGTAGTCAACATGTTTCTAATTTGACATAGATGAAGGCACATAGCTTGTTGAGGGCAAAGACAATGAATTAGTTTTCTGTGTCTTCCTAGCATGTGGCTCTTACTAAGTGTTCAGTGAAGGTTTGTTGAATAAATTAAGAAATATGTATGCACACACAAACATACACGCCCAAACCTAAAAATAAAACTTACAAAAGGGGAACCTTTAACACCAGCCTTTTATATTAACAAAATGAAGTGTATTTCTCTTATTTCATGCAGGTGGCAGGAGTAGTTCATAGAAAAGTTAGAATTAATGCAAGTATATATTGGGTACCTATGATGGTGCCAGGTGCCTTTCCTGCATTTTCTCTTATCTTTACAACAGTCTATGAGGATTGTCTCTTCCCAGAGGAGAGACTGAGGCTCAGAGAGGATAGTTAACCTGGTCAAGATCATATAACTAATGTATCAACAGAATGCTGACTGCTCAATATCTGACCTCTAGAATCAACCCATTGCCACGGAAGAAAAGTCAAAGAAATTCAAGAAGAAACAACAGGGGAAGCGCAGGACCCAGGGTGAGATCACAAAGGAGCGAGAGGATGAGTGTTTCAGCTGTGGAGATGCTGGCCAGCTCGTCTCTTGTAAGAAGCCAGGCTGCCCAAAAGTTTACCACGCTGACTGTCTCAATCTAACCAAGCGACCAGCAGGTGGGTGCTAAAATCCATGTAGAGCGTTTTTTGTTCTCTGCTGGAATTGTGACAGCCCCTTGGTCTTCTCATGCATAGTGTTGAGGGGGTATGGTTCATGTTCTCATTCTGGAAATAAATGACCATAAAGGCTTGGAATTCTAGGTTATAGAGAAGGGAACAGAAGCTTACTTATTATATGTCAAGCACTTTATTTACATTTATGTTATGTTATTTTATCCTCCCAGCAACCCATAAAGATGAGACCTTTTCACCTTCCCATGATGCAGATGAGGAAACTGAGAGTCCAGTTTGGTGAGATGACTTGTCACAATAGAGCATATAGATGGAGGAGCTGGATTGAAAGCCAGGTTTTCTGACTTCAAGGCCACTAAATCATGTTTCCTTTCTAAAGAGAGGTTAAGACAGCATGGAGTCTGGGGTTATTGCGGTCAGTGAGTTGTGGTCTAGATACCCCTTTAGCCCCCTTCACCCACTTCCTCTGCATCAGCTAACATGTGAGAGAGCTGCTTAGGCAAATAGGTGTCCAGGAATTTGTAGCTGGAGAAGCCACTAACTTTTGAGTTGTTACTTGGAGTTAGAAAGGGACTTGGATATGTGGTCTGTTTTTGATGACAGAGGTATGAAAACTGTATGGAGCCACTCCTGATGAAATTATACTTCACTAGTGGCCTGCTTCCAGGAACTGCAGAAAGAGAAGAACGTTAGGGTGAGAGTGAGAGGAGTTTTTCCCTGAACTAGCTTTTCTTCAATGTACAGTTAGCACGGTTATGAAATAATAGAAATGGAGGTAGTATGAGGGCAAGGCCACAAGATGACCTGTCAGTTGATTTACTTTAAAATCAATAATTCAGGATGATAGCTGGCACAGGGTGCAGTAGAAATGATCTTGCCTGTGAGCCAGGAGTCAGGGCTAGCATAGTTTATTTGGAAACTATGAGCCGAAGCAGAAACGCTGTCCGTGGCAAAGACTCTCAGGTGTTATAAAATAGGGGCAAATAGATGGTAAGTAAGGGTCTTTTCCACTGATTCTGTGTGGACAGTATAGGTAACGTTTATGCTGGTTTCAAGACTTCAAATTGGGCAAAGGAAAATGTCACATTTTCCACATTTGTGTATCTACTACCTGTTCCTAAATATAACCAAATAGAAGTTTAAATAGCTGAGTTTAATTATCCTCTTAGAGTTGAATATTTAAAGGCTATATAAGACAAATGGAGTTTGCAAAACTGTGGAAGTAATAGCTTCACATTCTATCTAAGGGGACTTTTGGGTTTTTTTCCCCTTGCTAGAAATAGTCATAGTAATAAGAAATTACCTCTGACTCTATATTTAGTTGATACTCAATTGCTGCTTGGTATTTGGCTTTTATTTTTATGTGTTGTACAGGAAAATCTGAGACTTTGGGGCACGGGGAGGTGTTGGGTGAGTGGCATGAGCTCTCTGCAGAAGGTGGCAGTTTGAAATCACTCCTTTGACCCAGGCTCAGAGCCATGGCCCATTTCATGTGCCTTGCTTATTTTCCTAAACATTTGTTTCACATCTGTGTTTTCAGGGAAATGGGAGTGTCCTTGGCATCAATGTGACATCTGTGGGAAGGAAGCAGCCTCCTTCTGTGAGATGTGTCCCAGTTCCTTTTGTAAGCAGCATCGGGAAGGGATGCTCTTCATCTCCAAGTTGGATGGGCGTTTGTCTTGTACTGAGCATGACCCCTGTGGGCCCAATCCTCTGGAACCTGGGGAGATCCGTGAGTATGTGCCTCCCCCAGTACCGCTGCCTCCAGGCCCAGGCACTCACCTGGCAGAGCATTCGTCAGGAGTGGCTGCTCAGGGGCCCAAGATGATGGATAAGCTGCCTGCTGACA
Organism: Hyaena hyaena; assembly: GCF_003009895.1. Lineage (NCBI taxonomy): Eukaryota > Metazoa > Chordata > Mammalia > Carnivora > Hyaenidae > Hyaena > Hyaena hyaena. The sequence continues at coordinate 1,926,641 of NW_024080793.1, forward strand.
CCAACCAGACACTGTCACTGTCCAAAAAAGCTCTGGCAGGAACTTGTCAGAGGCCACCGCTGCCTGAAAGACCTCCTGACAGAACTGACTCCAGGCCCCAGCCTGTAGATAGGGTCAGGGACCTTGCTGGGTCGGGGACCAAACCCCAATCCTTGGTATCCAGCCAGAAGCCACTGGACAGGCCACCTGCAGTGGCAGGACCAAGACCCCCACTATCTGACAAACCCTCTCCAGTGACCGGCATAAGCTCCTCACCCTCAGTCAGGTCCCAACCACTGGAAAGACCTCTGGGGACGGCTGACCCAAGGATGGATAAATCCATAGGTGCTGCCAGCCCAAGGCCCCAGTCGCTGGAGAAAACCCCAGTCCCTACTGGCCTAAGACTTCCACCGCCTGACAGACTGCTAGTCACCAGCGGTCCCAAACCCCAGACTTCAGACAGGCCCCCAGACAAATCCCATGCTCCTTTGTCCCAGAGACTCCCACCTCCTGACAAAGTACTGTCAGCTGTGGTCCAGACCCTGGTAGCTAAGGAAAAAGCACTGAGGCCTGTGGACCAGAATACTCAGTCAAAAAATAGAGCTGCTTTGGTAATGGATCTCATAGACTTAACTCCTCACCAGAAAGAACGGGCTGCTTCACCTCATGAGGTCACATCACAGATTGATGAGAAGATGCCGGTGTTGGAATCAAGCTCATGGACTGCCAGCAAAGGTCTAGGGCAGATGCCGAGGGCTATAGAGAGAGGCAATGTGGCAGATGCTGTCCTGCAGCCACCGGGGAAAGCAGCAGTCCCTTTGGAGCACCCCTGGCAAGCGGTTAAATCACTCACCCAGGCCAGACTTCTCTCTCAGTCCCCTGCCAAGGCTTTTTTATATGAGCCAACAACTCCGGCCTCAGGAAGAGCATCTGCGGGGGTAGAGCAGACATCAGGGCCTCCTGGTCAAGCATCGGGCCTCGTGAAGCAGGTGAAGCAGATGGCCGGAGGCCAGCAACTACCTGGACTTGCTGCCAAGAGTGGGCAGTCCTTCAGGCCCCTTGGGAAGGCCCCATCCTCCCTCTGTACTGAAGAGAAGAAGTTGGCAACCACAGAGCAGAGTCCCTGGGCCCTGGGAAAGGCCTCACCAGGGCCAGGGCTCTGGCCCATGGTGGCTGGACAGACAATATCACCGTCTTGCTGGTCCTCTGGGAGCACACAGACATTGGCACAGACTTGCTGGTCTCTTGGAAGAGGGCAAGACCCTAAACCAGAGCAAAATACACTTCCAGCTCTTAACCAGGCTCCTTCCAGTCACACGTGTGCAGAGTCAGAACAGAAATAATACAAGTAAATGTCACATGACCAGACCAGCTGCCCCCAGGGTTCTTGGGGAAGGGAAATCATCTTTCTTTTCCTCTCTTAAAAAAAACAGACCCCAACACTTTCCCACTGTTATTCTTTCCTTATATCCCAACACTCAGAACTCTTGTGACATTAGCCAGTGGGGGCATGTGGTTGTGTAAACCATGTATGGAAATCCAAGTGGGCCCCAACCAAGGAGACAGACAAACTTGGGTCTTTTTCCTCCAACCTTTACACATGGTAACTTGAAATAAAAAGTCCACTCTGGAGTCAAGCATGGGATTCAATTCCACTGGTTAGGTTGGAAGCTAGAGGGGCTCTCAAAGCTATTTCTCTAGCTCTACAGAGCCCCACTGAGGGCACCTGATGAACACTTGGGAGGAACTGACATCTATTCATATCAGTGGTGATTTCTTGATCATTCACATGTGCTAGGCCAGGTGCTAGTCACTGACAGGAGATACAGAGATAAAGAAGACCTGATCCCTGTGAGCCTAACCTGCCTGCCTGGGTCCCAGGCTATTTTCACGAACCTTTGACTGGGAAATAACAGGAAGTTCTGAGGGGCCCTGGGGTTCCACAGACTCATTTCGTAATGTCCTCTGTAGCCCCAGAAGTGGTTGTGTTGAGTAAGTGTCCCCTGGTTGAGTGTGCATGTTTATGCACACACCCTTATGTGGGGGTCTTCTCTGTAGGCAAGAGGGGGTTGCATCAAGGCCAAGTGGAGCTGCTGGCTGGGCAGAGTCTAAAGCTCTGTCCTTGGCAGAGCAGCTGATTTGGGGGCTGAGCTCTACAAGGATGTAGCTTTCTCAGAGTACAAGAAGGCAATTGGCAAGCTTACCTTTCTTTTCTACTGGTTTTTTTCCTTTTACATCAACCCACTCCATGCCTGCCCCCCAAACTCAGGTGCTTTCAGATTTCAGAGTCAGGCAGTGGACATAGGGAATCTCTGGCAAGCTCTGGGCTAGATCTACCACCAGCTCAGGGAGAGTCCCAGGTCCTGATGGAAAATTGCTTCTCTTTTGATCCTTTGCCCTCCTACCTAAATGGAGGGAGTCCCCTCCTTCACTGGTGAGTTCTACCACCCTATCCCTGAGAATTGCTGTGTTCTATATTAAGAGCACCTGCCTGCTAATTTAGTTCAAAGGCAAGCCAGAACCTCTCCCCTATGACCGGCAAGATACGGTGTTTAGAGCAATGTCCAGTCTGAGATATGATTCCTCATAACTGCTGATTATCTGTTACTGCTGCCCTGAGCTGGGGCCCAAGGGCTGGGAAATCTGTTGGTGCTACCCTGCCCTACTATTCACCCAGCTCACCAACTGCCAACAGGAAGTGCTGTTTGGCCAGTTCCTTCCCATTCATTCACCCCTCCTTTGTCCCTAGACCAAATGTGTTTACCTCTCTGCTTTGCCAACTTAGCCAGCAGCTTTAGCCAACAGGCCATCTCCTGACCCAAATGTCTCCTGGCCATTCTGTCTCACTTACGGCTTTTACACCCTCAACAGGATTCTGTATTTTGTCCCAATTTCCTCCTCCTAAGTTCCTATCAAGGTTGCCCGTATCACTTCTAAGGAGGGAACAATGGTTACAGAAGCATTTGCGCTTTATATAAAGATTAGAAGAAAAATTTGCTTTTATTTCCCAAAGTCTGTCTCGGGATGAGACGCTTGAACTCAGGCAGAGGTACGAGGCTGGGCAGGGCTGTCCCAAGTTTGGGGGCATATCTCTGCATCTCACTTAGACCTCGGAATCTCCTCTGTAAATTCCACCTGCCTAGTTCTCCCCTTTCCATCCTGTCTCTCTTCCCATATCATGAGAGAGGAAATGCTCTTTGTTTAAAAGGAAGAGAAAACAAAGCATCTTATTTTCTTTTAAAAAAATTTTAAACCATGGAGAAGATATTTTTAAAGAAATCCACCCAGAACATTAAAGTTCATTATATTAAGTATTTATCATGTGTGAGAATAAGTATATAACTGCAGCTAGTAGGTCCCTTTCCTTAATCTCTTAGGCTGTATGAGTAGGGTTTGCTTGGTGCCAGTCCTGTGCCCTTTTCTCTCCTGTCATCAGTAGTTGTGATCAGAAAGCTATTCCCACTGCACTGTCAGAATCTCCTTTCACTATGTTGTGTGTTAAATTACCGTAGCTCTTTGTTTCATGAAATAAACTGTGAATTTGGGGGGGGCGGGGTATGTGCAGGCTATGTAAAAAATTTTAAGTGGAGAAGTTTGATCCTTAAATAGCTTCTCTGAAGTAGGCTTTGGTAGGTAATTGACTTGACAGCCGCTCAAGATATGTCTCACAGGACAAGGAGTTAAGGGAAAGGTGGGCCATGATTGGCCACTTTGTGATTTTGGTTTGGTTCTTTCCATTCTCCACCATTTACTGGAAACTTCCTTCCAGACCTGTCTGGGAAAACAACTTTTGTGCTTGGTTTGGGGGTGGGGTGGGGATGGTGGCAGTTCTTTATCTAAATGGATGGACAGCCAGGCTTTTTTGAGGGTTATTGAAAGACTCTTCGGTGGAATGGAAACTAGAAATTCAGCTATCAGGTCCACTGACAGCAGCTTCTGATACCAGATTGTTAACATGAAAGCAGTCACTGTACAATTAGAAGCAGAGTCCAAGGACTGGACTCTGGGAAATTGAGACCCTTCCATAAGGACAGTGGTGAGGGAGTGACCTTGCCAGCCCTTGGGGACTCTTCCTGGAGTCTTGTACTGAGACCTTTTCTCCAGAGGACATGAATTGGCAGTTAAAAGGAAAGCTTTTCTCTTAGAAACTCCTGATCTTTGTGCAGGATAGCATTTTGGTATTTGGCCAAGTCCCTGGAAATCAGGATCTCAAAGAGTGTCTGCCTCTAAGCCAGTCCTCAGGAAGTGTTTCAGAGGGGGAAGCCATGGCTTCCATAGCTAAAGAACCAATGCTTCTCCTAGCCCTGTTAAGTCAGAAAAACTGTTGAAATTTGAATTCAAAGCCTCATTTGCTTTGCCTGGAGCAAACTCATTCTAATAGCAAAATAACTGTCTTTGCTACAGAAGCATCCCAGGTTTTTAAATGTCTGCTTCCCCCTGAAGTTACTGAGTTTGAGGTGATTTAAATCACTGTGTTTGTTGATCCTCTAAAGAAAAACTACCAAATCTGCATCTTTAGCATCGATGAAAATAATTATTTTATCTTCACATTCTCTACCCCACACTACAATCAGGGCACAAAGTGCATCAGCGATCCTTTCCCAGGCTCAGCAGCATCTACTCACTGGAGCTGGACTCCCGGGTTGCATCATGAGAACAGAGTGGCAGGAAAGAAATCTGGTCCTGGCAGCTTCCCCTGTGGAGAGGAATCAGGAAAGCACTAAGTGTGGATGGATTTTGCCCTCAGCTCCTATAAAGTGGATTTTCTCCTAAGGCTTTTTGGAGGATATTGTCATCCTCTTGGGGTTTGTCAACCAGGAGGTCAGAGTGACGCAGTGTCCTAACCGGAGATCATGACAAGAAAGGAGCTGCCACAAGCCCCTTTTCCTGCTGAATAATGCTCGGGCTGCTTCGTGTGCTAGACATTCCAGATCACTTAGAGCTAGGTAGCTGCTGCATGAGACTTTCGTTGGCTGCAGCCAGTGAGCTCTCAGCTGAGCTTCCTAGGGCCAATGCAGCAGGGCCAGAGGTTGCTGTAGTAAAATTGAAATAAGAATAGATAATTGCTTTGAACACACAAAAATGTAATGATGGTGCTAATTTTCTGATATAAATAAGCACTGCCAAGGGTTGAGGGACTGGTGACTTGAGAAACTCGGGTTCCTGTTTGGGAGGAAGAAGTTTCATGTAGAATGGTTTCTTTGAGGCTCTATTAGAGAAGAAGGCAGAGCCTCAGCGAAGCCTGCACCTGACCCTGGAGTGGTTCAGCGCAGTCCTAGGTGGAAGAGATGCTGTATCCAGATGAGGGTGGTCATTGAGTTTCTCAGGGCTGGTGTCACTTTGTCACCTGGTGTAGCCTCCGTCCACACTGCCTAGGACAGTTTGGTAGAGAGCTCCTACTCTGGGGTTCTCCTTCAGTTACCTTCTGCCCCTCTCTACCTCTTCCACTCTCATGGGAGCACCTCTACCGCTTATGAAGATTAAGGGTAATATTTCTTAAGGAGGTGGAAAGAGTTTATTTTAATTAGAAATCCACCACCTGAGAAGAAATGTTTCCTACCAGCATAAGCAAAATCATGTTAAACTCTTACATGGTCCCTTCTCTGGAGCTGCTTTCCCATGGCTTTCAAAACATCCGGCTATTGAGGGGCTTCAGGTGCAACACCCTGGAAGTCCAGTAAATGTGGACAGGAGATGAGCCCAGGGAACAGGAGCAGAAGTGAATGGTCCTGGTGCTTTAGACTTCCAGGGGAGGGGCAGAGAGCAGGTGGTCTCCAGGTCCAAGGTGGGTGCTGCCTGTGTGTGCATGTAGAGGAGTGTGTTGAAGATGGGTGAGTGCAGCACACAGGAGCGCATGGAAGAGCAGCTTTCTAAGTCTTGGCAAAGAAACAAGCTGACAATACAAATCTCTATATTTTTAAGAAAGGTGTGTTGGGGGGGGTGTTGGCCGAGGTCCATCACTGGTCTTTTGTCCCTTCCCCCCATAGATGGTCAGCTGTAAGTGAAACTTAGTGAAAAAGAGGGGAGCCCTGTAGGAGTCCCCATAAACATGTACTGTAATTCTTTGTATATAGAAAAAAAAATTACTGTAAAGTAAAGTTTAACTTTACTCTTATGGCCCTTGCCCTGTGTTTTGTTTGTTGTCCGTGGGGAGATGTAGCGTAACAGGAGGGAGGATGTGTGTGGGTGAGAGCAGAAGCCAGCCCCTGAGATAGTTCCCAGGTCGGGGACATGGTGGAGGTAGCCCCTCTGAGCATCTCCTAGGAGTTGTATGGGTTTTCTTGCAGCAGCCACCATCTGCCAGAATGGTTTTCACTTCCTTTGGGAGTGGCCGGTGTCTGTTCTAGCCCCTATACAGGAAGCTTCCATTACCCATGAAGGAAGGATATTTTGAGGAATTGGTTTTAAAAAGGGAAGTGGAACCATAGTACTTTCAGAGTGTGAGTCTGGCCATTCTGGCCACATTTTTAGTTCTTCAGAGATAGATGCTAGGCGGTGTAGAAAACCTGGCCCAGGCTCCCATAACTGGAAAGGACTGGCGTATGCTTTTTAGTTGAAGAGGAAGCACCAGCCCTGTCTACAGATATATGCCTAAGGCCCAAAAATATACTTTGGGGGAGTCTTGGGAGTCTGTCTCTCCTCCTCACGTAGTCCTGAACTTCCTGCCCCTTCAGCACAAAGCTCTGGGGAAGAGTAGCATGAGAAGACAAGCATTCAGGCCTAGAGTTAACTAGAGTCACTTTTTCCAGATCTTGAGCATCCTGAACTTGGTGATGGTCACCTCATTTTACAAATGAGAAACTCAGCCGAGTTCAGGTCCTTTTCTGTTGATAGCTGAACTGGATCCCAGTCTGGATCTAGGAGACCTTTCTGTCTTGCAGAACTTATGATTCTTCTCCCATTAACCCACATTGTTAAGATATTGCTGGGAAGCTTAAGGTCTGAGCCACAGACATGACTCATGGACCTAGACAACAATAGTGGTAGAACCAACCAGTGAGATAGGAGTGCTTGACCCTTTGATATCTGGACACCATTTAAGTGCCTGCCTTGCTCTTCTCAATACCAAGATGGAAACGTGAGCTTTGCATTGCCCCAACCACAATCTCTCACCTATCTTTGTCTCCCCTAAAGAACAGAAGAAGGTCCTTTTGTTTCTCCATTATCTCAGCTGCTTCCCTGGGGTGAAGTTACTTGGTTTCCAAAATAAGAGCTGGGAGGAGCCTTCATATAGGAAGTGAGGACAGCCAAGTGGCACCAGAAAGAACTAGGTGTCTTGGCACAGCAGGGAGAGGGGCTGAGTGTGATTCACAGTGCATTGCTTTTATTTACAAATCAGAAGCCACTTAAATAATTTGCAGACACAAGTGCTGTCCAGGGCAGGACCCTGGGGTCCAAATAAGCCTTTACCCTCCTCATGCCCATCAGTCAGCCCAATGCTGCCTCCGTTCCATGGGCCAGCACAGGCAGGTGCCACCCCTGCTGTCATGGGGACTGGGGGTAGCTCAGACAGTTGACCACTCAACCCCAGACAAGAGCTAGGTCTAGCTCTCTGGGGAAATTCCTTTAATATCCAGCCCCCCCCCAGGCCAGGTGAACGGTGGTGACTCAGTGATGACAACAGCTGTAGAAGTAGGGGTTTGCCTTCTGGCCCAGATCCACGCCCTTGTCCTCTGTCAACGAGAGGTGGCAATTTAGCACCATTCTGTTTGGGGATCAGGTAACTTGTGAAGGGGGCAAGATGCAGCAGGCCTAGAGGAAGGAAGTCTCCAGAGAGGCTGGGGAAGCACACACCTGTCATCACCTGGAAGGCAGCCACACTGACGTAATCCTCTGCCACTTTCTGGAAAAGCTCGTCTGGCAGGAAAAAGGACAAGTCGGTGAGAGCTCAAAGCCAGTAACCTTGGAATCACCCAATAACCCAGCCCTCTAGGCTCTTCTCTGCCTCCTCTGGTGCCCCTTCCTGTTCTGCTGTGAGGCCCAGGACAGCACTCACCCACACTCTGGCCTGTCTTGCTGGATGTTTCAAAGAGCTGAGCTTTGATATCTGTAAAGAGAAATGACTAATGCCTCCTACCTGAGAAGGTGGACACAAAGGGGAAGGCTAGCAATTCAGGGAATCTTACTGGAACCCACACGTTCAGGGAGGCCAGAAGAAACTCCCAAGGGATCTTGCCATGGCAGCTAAGGCAGTCCCTATTTTATGGTCCACCCAAGCAACCACTTCCCCCACCCCCAGAGAGCTGAGGAATAGCTACTGTCTGCATAGTCCTGGACGTCATGGAAGTCCACACGGCGACGCCGCCTGTCCTCCTCCAGCAGATCACTCTTGGTGCCGCACAGGTAGATCTGACAGCCCTGCAGCAGAAGGCAAGGTCAGGGTCACTCCCATGGACCACCAGCCTCTGGTCCTCTGGTGAGGTCTGAGCACTTACCTCCTCTAGGTTGCGCAGTTCCTTCACCCAGAACTTTGCCCGCTCAAAGCTGCTGCTGTCCGTCAGGTCTTGATGTGGGACACACAGGAAACACAACCAAGGGTTAGGGGCTGTTCTCTAAGGCCAGCCTGACACCCAACCCTTGTTTGAGGTACAGGCCAGAACCTCTCTTACCATAGCAGACGATGGCAGCCTTGGCACCCCGGTAGTAGATTCGGCTCATGGCCTCGTAGCGCTCAGAGCCTGCTGTGTCCTGAAGGGCAGGGGGTGGCTCAGCCCTGGCCTGAGTTACTGAGCTACTCCCCAAGACTGCAAACTAATAATACCACGTCCTTCAGACCCCCATTTTTACACTGGGGTTTAGAGAAATGGCCTCTATGAGACTACAAGTCAGCCAGTAATAGGAGAACCTAAGCCTCCTCAGAATTGGGTTATCTCAGGACTACTTGCCCAGGGGACTTACCCAAATACCTAAAGTCACTGTCCGGTCTCCAACGGACATCACCTTGGCCACGAAGGCGGCCCCGATGGTCTGCAATCGTTGGGGGGGGGGGGGAGGAAGCGATCAGGGCCGCGGGTGCCGGTCAGCTCCCTCCCACTCGTGCCCGGCCCCGCAGAGCGCACTCACGTTCTGATAGGGCCCCACCAGGAAGCGGTCGTGCACGTATCGTTCCACCAGGCTTGTCTTGCCCACGTACTCCTTGCCCAGCATCACCACCTTGACGTCCACGCGCTGCCCGCTCATGCTCCCGGGGCCGCCTCACCCGCGTCAGGGTCCTGAGCGGGGGCGGAGGCAAACCCGGATCTCCGCTCTGGCAGGCAGTGCCCACACCTCGGTCCCCGACCCCAGGCACCAACCTAAGACTGGAGACACTGAGTCGGCTCGAGCTCCGGCAGTGCCCCCGTCTGCCCTGCTCTTTGGCCCCAGGCGCGGATCCTCCTTCGAAGAGCCCAGGATTCGGGGCGGCCTGGGAGCGCGCGCGGCAGCGCCCTTAACGGCGCCGCGCGCCGCACGCCGCCGCCCAGCTCGTTTGAGGGACTTAGGTGTCGCTCCCGCACGGATTCCCCACGGAACCTGGGGGCCCCTTCAACCCGGGTCAGACCCGCAGCGCCGCGACTCCCGCGGGGGAGGGGGAGGGGGGAGAGGGGGAGGGGCGGGACCGCGGGATCACGTGTGAGGGCGCCGGAAGTGCTGGCTGAGCGGCTGCGCCGGAAGTTGCGCGCGGCTCGACAACTCCTCATGGCGGCGGAGGCTGCTTGGGCGCGGCGCGGTGGTGACTGAGCTGCGAGCCTGGCGGGCGTGCGCCGAGCCCCGGCCCGGCCTCCGCGTGCCCACCCCGGGCTTTGCACCCCTGATGCTGCTTGGGTGCTGAGCCCGCCCCGGCCGGGACGATGGTGAAATATTTCCTGGGCCAGAGCGTGCTCCGGAGTTCCTGGGACCAAGTGTTCGCTGCCTTCTGGCAGCGGTACCCGAATCCCTATAGGTACGTGGCCCTGGAAAGAGCAATCCTACCCCCTCACTGGATATCGAAGTGTGGGACCGGGAAAGACTCGACATCGAGTCGTAGGTAGGGGTTCGGCGGAACCGCGGCCGTCTGTAGGGTAAGAAAACCCTATCCGTGAAGCGGCCAGGCCAGGCCTGCAAGGTAGTGGAAGGAGGCTGGGCCTTGAGGCTGTAGTCCAAGGTTCTCTCACTTCTCAGGAAGAGGCGGCGGCACAGGAGTTGGGAGGGATCTTGAGGTTGGAAACCCGGGCGCTGGCCAACTCCAGTGCCTGTGGCATTCTCCACGGGTGTAATAAATCATGAGGTCCAGTCCCCACTGGAATCCGGTCAGCGAGGGGGCGGGAGTTGGAATTTGCCTGCGGATAGGCTCAAGGCACTGTAGATCAGGTCCAAACTACACCACTTATCACTGCAAGTGATACTGCCAAGTTTGGGGAAGGCATGGCCATTCTGGGCCAGGAGGCTCCAAATGCAAGCCCAGCAGGCGGTATGTTCCGGAGAGTCACGTTTACTCTGATACTTGCAGCAAACATGTCTTGACGGAAGACATAGTGCACCGGGAGGTGACCCCTGACCAGAAGCTCCTGTCCCGGCGTCTCCTGACCAAGACCAACAGGATGCCCCGCTGGGCCGAGCGACTGTTTCCTGCCAATGTTGCTCACTCGGTGTACATCCTGGAGGATTCTATTGTGGACCCGCAGAACCAGACCATGACCACCTTCACCTGGAACATCAACCATGCCCGGCTGATGGTGAGACTACCCTCCCCTTGGTCACATAGAAGTAGAAAGCTCCAGGTGTCTGTGTCTAGGGAGCCAGTGAAGGAACTTCTGTGGTCTGGGGCATATCTGGGTTACTAGGGAGTGATAGCTCTAGAGTGTAAACTCAGATGATCTTTTTATCTGGTTAGCATCTCTGGACCAGTCTTTTAAGTCGTTCAAACTGAGGGTATCCGTTCTACAGAGTTGTTTCAAGGACTAAATACAGAGTATCCTCATGGTGCCTGGCACATGTTTAGTTTGGGCCCACAGGAGTGATGCTGAGGGAGGGGGGTGGTAATTTTCAAACAGGACTCCATCAAGCCGCCAGGGGGAATTTCTTTGTGCCTCAGAGAGGAGAGGCTATGGGCCAGAGTTGTTCTGTTGTATGATATTTATTAAGACATTTATCTGTCTTACATAATGGATTTCTGCCTGAGATTTTGGAGGAAGAGGTTCTTACACGTTTTGATTTCTTGCACATAAAATAGCTTGAAAATCTATTGTTAAAGAAATATAGTGCAGTATCTTCTTTCTTTCATGTGAACATTTTTTTTTTAATGTTTTATTTCTGAGAGAGACAGCATGAACAGGGGAGGGTCAGAGAGAGAGGGAGACATGGAATCAGAAGCAGGCTCCAGGCTCTGAGCTAGCTGTCAGCACAGAGCCCGACGCGGGGCTCGAACCCACGAACCGTGAGATCATGACCTGAGCCAGAAGTCTGACGCTTAGCCGGCTGAGCCCCACCCCCCACCCCACCCCAGTCGCCCCTCTCCTGTGAATATTCTAAAAGCTTTCAGAGTACTCTTCTTTCTCAGCTAATCTTCACAGTGACCCTGGGAGGTAGGTATTACTGTTATGCAAAGCGGGAAGTGAGGTTCAGAGAGGGGAAGTGTCCTACAAGGTCACAGAGTGAGCAGGCACCCTGATATTCTCCCCTGGAGTGTTCTGAAGGCTTCACAGCAGACTCTCCTGAGGGCATAATCTGTGTTTTTATAAGTTACAAAGATAGTGATCCAGATGTCAAGACATCTCTTTTAAGGGTTTCTTTTTGGAAATACTGGTGGTACACTTCGCTGATAACGGGAGGGAGTGGTGATGGGAGCTGTGACGATGCCAGATTTCCCTTTTTATTTCAACTGCCAGGGAGCTCAAGAGCTGCAGTCAGTGGAAGGCAGGCTAAAAGCACAGCACAGAAAGCTACCAGGGCCAGGATGGAGCTGGAAGGCGCTCTAGTGATCTCGAATCTATATGCCTTTTAGTTTGAAGAGTCAGAGGAGAGGTTTTAGAGAGCAGAATGGCCTTTTTTTATGTTCTTGCTGTCTTCCTGAAACGCAGATTGGGAATACAGTAAGCAAAAGAAGTAGATTCTCATTTTATTGCCTTGTCTTGTGAAAAAGAGGCAAGAGATCAAATTGATGTGCACGTTTGGTAAAGGGAAAGATTCCCCATGATTGTGGTTGGCCTGATTCCCCACACAGGTGGTGGAGGAACGATGTGTTTACTGTGTGAACTCTGATAACAGTGGCTGGACCGAAATCCGCCGGGAAGCCTGGGTCTCCTCTAGTTTATTCGGTGTCTCCAGAGCTGTCCAGGTGAGCAGCTTTGTGGGGGTGCTGGGTCTTTGGGGGCCCAGGCATTTGGCTCAAAGGCTTGGCTAGGGATCAATGGGAAGCTCCACGTCTTCCCCCTTTTCTTTTGCCAGGAATTTGGCCTTGCCCGGTTCAAAAGCAATGTGACCAAGACTATGAAGGGCTTTGAATACATCTTGGCCAAGCTGCAAGGTGAGGGCTCTGGGCACAAAGAGAAGTTGGGGTCAAGTCCTAGCTGCCCCGAATGGTATGGAGTCTGTGGCTATCACCACCCCCTCTAAGCCTGGGACTCCTCATCTGTCCCCTGGGGCAAATACCACCCTTCCGAGGGGGCCTGGCCCAAAGAGGGTGAATGTCACGGAGGGGTGATGAAGCAGGTCTTCTTGGCATCCTCTGAAGCCGGCCCCTGCCCTTTGCTGCAGGTGAGGCCCCTTCCAAAACCCTTGTTGAGACAGCCAAGGAAGCCAAGGAGAAGGCAAAGGAGACGGCTCTGGCAGCTACAGAGAAGGCCAAGGACCTTGCCAGCAAGGCAGCCACCAAGCAGCAGCAGCAGCAGCAGCAATTCGTGTAGCTATAGCCCAGGCCCTGGTGCGGTAGGACGCCTGACCACCCGGCTCAAATCCCTCCGCCCTTCCCCCTCCTTCTTGATTATTAAAAGTCAGCTTCCGGCTCTTGCTATTGTCTAGGTGGTGGGTTGGAGGGGGGGGCGGGGGTGTCCCGTTTGGCATTTACGGTACACCAGGCATGTTACCCATGTCTGAGCCGGGCCTGCTTACTCCCGCATCGGGCAGCTGAGGACAGGCAGAGAGGTGCAGTGACATACCCGGGGTCACAGCGTGCAGATGCAAGGGTAACAAACACTAGACTGTAAGCTCCATGAGGGCAGGGACCTTTATTGCATTCTCTGATGTGTCCCAAGTACCTGGAACAATACCTAGCACATAATAGGCATTCAATAAATATTTGTTGAATTCAATCAGCCCTAGCTCTGGAGTCAGAAACCTTTAGTTCGAATCTTGACTCCGTGCTTTGCTGGCTTTGGACCTCAGGCAGGCAGGTCACCCCGCTCAGCCTCCTCCAGCCTGTGAGGTGGAGACAGCCCCCAACTGTGAAGATTAAAGGGACACTGCTGATATGGTCAACAGTGTTAGTAATGGCTACTGATCTCATTTCCTCTTTTCCAGTTTGTCAGCAGCGGGGTGTTCCCCGTTTTCATCGGGTAAGACCATGTACAGGAAGTTAGTAAAGAGGCTTTTAATGACAATACTGTACAGTATCTGGGACAGAGGCCAAGAGGGCCTTGTCTAGGAAGGACTGTGAGGGCCCAAGAGGCTTCCTGCCTCCTTGGGGACAGCAGAGCCAAGTGCTACAAAAAAAGGCCTGGATGAGTGGCCCAGGCCTAAGCTGCCTGCCCCGGAGGACTCGGGAAACCCAGGCACCCCTCCCCCAGGAGGGACAGCTAACAGCCAGCGGCAAGGTGAGGGGCAGGCATCTGTTCCCGCACAAGGGTCCTTTTAGTCCATTCCAACAGGAGGTGACTCCAAGCAGCCCCCGAGGCTTGGGGGAGCCTTGCCGGCAGAGCGGAGAGTAGTCTGAGGGTGGAGGTCCACTCCGGGACGGTGAAGGTCATAGCCAGGTGCCGCTGCCGTGTGAGTAGCTGTGCTCCTGGCCCGCGCCGAAGCCCCGCAGCAGCTCAGCCTCGCCCCCGAACACCAGGCTCTCCACGTCCACCTCGGCCTCCTCTGCACAGGGAGGGATCCGGTCAGCAGACGCAGCCCGCTTGCTCCCTGCGACCTCTCAGCTTCAGGGCACTCACCTTGGTCTGAGTCCGAGCGCTCTGACGAGAGGCCAGAAGAGTCCAGGCTGTCTGCCCGCGGCCGCTCCCTCTCACCTGGCCCTGCCGGCCCCCGGAGCTGCTCCAGCTGCTGCTGCAGGCTCTGCTGTTTGCTGCGCAGCTTCTCCTTGAGCCACCGCGCCTGCTGCTCCTGCTCCTCCAGCTTCTGCAGGTCCCAAGGGAGCAAGGGGCTGTGGGGTCAGTTGCCTGGAGGCTTGGGCCCATGTAAAGAGCCCATGAGCACTCTTCTGTTGAGTTAGGGAGGGCGGGCACCCCAATCTCAGGCTCTCAGAGCCCAGTCCGGTGACATTAAAGGAGTCCGGTAATGGCGAGCAGCAGGGACTGGGGAGGACTGTTGCACACCGGCCAGTGGGCACCACAGCTCAAGGTGGCCACCTCCAGGTACTAGCCAGGTGCGGCTTACACAAACAGGCTTGGTGCTGCCAGACATCCTCCTTTCTCTAAGAGAAGCTGTAAAGTCGGACTTTTTCATGTCCAATGTCCTTTTAAGTACTGCCAACTAATACAAATTTTTAGAAAACTACAGGCCGAACAAAGGCTACCAGTTTGTAACTCCCAGTCAAGACTCCCAGGAACCCTGCGGCTTCAGCATTAATCCTCCTCAACCTCCGCCAGCCTGGGTTCCAAGGACTGGAGGGCCAAGGGTCCTCCCACCAGAGCCTTTGGTGGCCAGAAGCCTGCGTTCAGTCAACAAGAAGGGGAGAACTGGAGGAGGGGACGTTTGTACTGGGTGTAGAAGGATGAGTAAGAGCTGCCTAGGCAAAGACGGAGCAGGAGGAAGCATCGTAGCTGAAGGAAACTGAGAAGAGCATAGCGAATTCAGCTTTGCTGGTGAGGCACAGGGATACGGGAGACCAAAAGCTGACCAGTGGCAAGGCCTGAGTTGTGAAGGGCCTACAGTTTTGCAGGAACTGAGACTGTCCTGTCAAGAGCCACGGAAGGTTTCCAGCAGTAGACCTAGAGAGAGCTATGTGCTGCAAAGAACATTCTAGGGCAAGATGGAGGACAGCCTGGAGAAGGCAAAACAGGAGGTAGGGAGTCCAGGTGAGGCGTGATAGGACTTCAAGGAAGGAGCAATCCCCAGCTCCTGCGCACGGGCCAGCCAGCACCCAAGGGGACACATCACCCCTCCAAGCTCCATGCCAGGTAAGCTCCATGTGAGAAATGGACCTGCTACCTGGCCAGGGTGTTCTTCAACAGAGTGAGGGGATGCAGGCACTACAGGGCAGTGCTGACGTTCCCTGCACCATGATTTACTTGTGTAAGCACATGGATCTCTGCCACAACCCCTGGTGCCTAGAACAGGGCCTGGTAGAACAGGAGCTCAATAAACACTCGACCTGGGTGGCTCAGTCCGGTTAAGCATCCGACTGGCCTCAGGTCATGAGCTCAGTTTGCGAATTCGAGCCCCGCATCAGACTCTGTGCTGGCAGCTCAGAGCCTGGAGTCTGCTTCAGATTCTGCAAGTCAGGGAACCTGAGCCTGGGTTATGATTCTGCCTCTCAGTATCTATGCTGCTTGGTACTTAGCCTGCCTGTGTCCCCATTTCTGCCTCTGTCAAAAGGGCCAAGTGGGCAAGAAAAGGCCTCTTGTTTTCTTTTTAAAATTTTTTAAAATGTTATATTTATTTCAGAGAGAGAGCGTGAGCAGGGGAGGGTCAGAGAGAGGGAGACAACAGAACCCGAAGCAGGCTCCAGGCTGAGCTAGCTGTCAGCACAGAGCCCGACGCGGGGCTCAAACCATGAGATCATGACCTGAGCCGAAGTCGGACGCTTAACCAGCTGAGCCACCCAGGTTCCCCAAGGCCTCTTCTGGTCCACTCCCCAACCTCCCATGGAGGTTGGTGGGGGGCTGCCTGGGGCACACCCCACTCCTGTCCACCAGGGGGTGCTAAGCTTAGCACAAGCAGCGAAAGGGCCCTGGGAGGATGGGTGACTGACTTGCTCTGTCCTTCCCCTGTCCTGGCCTCAGAACTACTTTTCAAAATGGTATCAGAATAGAGGGCTCAGAACAGGAGGCCTTGAAGGACGGGAGAGTGGGAGAGTGAAAAACAGCCCTCTGCAGTTCTAGGGACCCTGACACATGACCCATCAATATTTTCAACAGTCATGCCCCTCTTACAGAGGAGGATAAAGTCCAAAGAGGCTAAGTAACTTGCACAGTTAGGATGAAGTGATAACTGTAATAGCCATGAACCTTTACTGGGCAAACTCACTAAGCCTCCTAACAATCCTTACTTTCTCCTGTTCTTCCTCTTTAACACATATGGAAGCTAAAAGCACAGAAAACTGTCCCATGTCACACTGTTGGGCTATGACCTTAGGCCTTTCTCCCCAGTTTCACTCAGCACCTCCCTACTATACCTCTCATGAGTTCTGGCAGGTTGGCCCCAGGGTGCGGGTAGCTCCATACCTGGATATGCATCCTGGCCCAGCGCAGAAGGCTCAGTGTGGTGTAACGGGCACAGTCAGCCCCCAGGGGCATCTGCTGTTTTAGCTGTTCCAGGCACCGCTTCAGCTGGGCTCTCCTGCAGGAGAAGGAGTCTGGAGGGCGGTGCCAGCCCAGCCTTGCTGGCCAGAGGGACAGTAGGGGAGGGAAGGCCAAAGGGAGTTGGTTCCTGGGGCCTGATGCTGTCAGGGCAAAGCTGCAACTCACCTGCGCTTCTCCAGCTCGTTGTGTACAGACCTGCCAATGCCAGGGAGGATGCGGTGAGGGGGTGGCGACTACTACCACACCCTCAGTCCCAGGGGCTTAAAATCCACTATAGTTGTCTGCCCCAATGTAGCCCGATGTGGGGACTTTGTGCCAGCCATGGGCACTGCAGTCCCCAGGCAGAGAGAGAGAAAACTGGGCCCAAAGCTGAAAGGCCTGCCCAGGTGGTTGTGGGGTCCAAACGAGGCCACCTACCAGCAGTCAGGAAGGGCTTCCCGGGCAGAGATGACAGCTGAGCTGGGCCAGAAACAAGCTATCCCAAGTGGGTAGTGGAGGGAGAGGCATTAAAATTGGAGGGAATAGCAAGTGCAAAGGGTTGAGACGAGAGAAGAGGAGGAAGCCTGTGGGAGAAATCGAGTGGAGTGAGACGTGAAGTGCAGAAGTGCGAGTGGAAGAAGGACCCTGAAGTGTCCTATTTATAGTTCCTGACATATCGGGGTTGCTCAAGAAATAGTCCCCTGATGAATAGAGGGGAGTGAGGAGATGGCAGGAGAGGTCTGAATTGCCCCCAGAGTAAGGGATCTGGCCTAGAAGATGCAAGCAACAAGGAGGAAGTGGGCAAAGGTGAGGCCCCATGAAGGATGGGACCCATCCCCCCTCCTCTCCCCACCGTCCCCAGCGCTCCTCACCGCCCACTGTCCAGCGTGCCAGAAGCTTGGGGGGATCGCTTCCTCCTCCTGTAGACTGGGCCCGTACTGCGGTGCGGGCACAGGGATGCGTAGCCATGCTCAGCTTCTGCCAGAGAGAGTCCCCCCCACCCCGCCCGCTTCAGGCTGGGGCTGGTCCCTGCAGGCGCCCCTGGCAGGGCACGTCAGGGAAGGGCTTTTGGCCCCGGGGCCATTTTCCCAACCCCACCACCCGTGGACCAACCCCCACCCCGCCAAAGTGTGAAAGGGTGCCTCAGGGTTACTGCCTAAGGCCATGCATGCATCCTTCCAGTTGGGAGCCAAGTCTAGTCCAGGCCCGTGTCAGCGAGGTTGCCGCCTGGTGTCTGGCCAAGGGTTCTTCCTCACCTCTCTCACGGCGCTCTAGGAACTCGGCCGCCTGCAGCAGGACCTGGATATTGCTGGCCACAGGTTCCATGTCGGAGACAGCTGGTGGCGGGCGGGCCTAAGGTGCTGGTCTGAAGAGCGGCTGCACCACTTTTGTTACAATGTAACTGACACGGTGCAACAAACACGGGGCTGGGCCCCGCCTCCGGGCACCCCGCCCCCCGGACGGCCCAGTTCTTGGCTCCGCCCCTCTGGGAAGGGACCAGGGAACCGCAGCCCACCTCCACGAGCCCGCCCATCCCCTCAGACTCCCAGGGCTGCCACAGGCACTGACTCCAGGCCCAGTATTTGGGTGAGCCCCCAGGCTGAAGGGAGCAGGATCTTGTCCATTTCGTTCAGCGACCCCACACCAACTCCTTGGAGTACCAGGGCCTGTTTCCAGCTCGGAGCTGATAGTGAAGGATCTGCCCCTAGAATGTAGTCCGGGAACCCGTGGCCTCTGGGAGGCCCCAGCTCGGCTGCTGCACGTGGGCGCCACAGAGGCGGGGCCAGCAAGCACCTTTGCCCATTTGCCCATTGCCCACTACAATTTGCTGTCGTCACCTTCAGGGCGGGGCTGGGGAGCTTCTGAGGCACTATTGGCTGCGTACGGCCCCGCCCTCCCCCTGCGCTGGTCTACAAGTTCGGGCGGGAAAAGGAGCAGGTTTCAAATTTGAAAACCCGGGCGATTGGGCGGGGTTGGGCGGGAACGGAGCTGCGGTGCGCAGGCGCCAGAGGAGTGGGCAAGGATCCAGCTCCCAAGGCTCGGGGGTCTGTACCCTAGCCTGCCTTGCCATCTGCCCCTGTAGACCCCTGTTATGCCTCAGCTTCCTATTGTGGTGAAAGGGAATGGTCTCCTGGCTCCTTCCCCTCATCTACAGGGAAACTACTGTTGCTACGAAAATGTCAGTAAGGTACCAATTTCCCAAACCAGGCTGTACCCTGGAAGCAGCCAACCTAGCTTGCAGGGGAGCCCTGGGTTCTAGAGCCGACAGGGTTGAGTTCCTCTCCTGTCCCTGCTGCTTCTCAGCCGTGTGACTCGGAAAGTGACCCAGCCCATCCATGCCCAGTAGGTTGCAGCTGACTTCTGAGGCCAGTGCAACCAGACGCAGGTTTCTTCCTCCCACAGAGCCCCTGGTTGCCTGAGTTAAGGAGCACTTCTTTGCAACAGGACTTTTTAGCTTTCTAAAAGGGTACATGCAGTGATTTCTAAGGGTAGCACCAGTAGGTGTGGCTACATCTGCGGGAACAGGGAGAGTCTAAGGGTGGAAGATGAAAGCAGCTGTTACAGGGTAGAGAATTAAGCCAGGCTGCGGCTTAGTGTGAGATGGAGAGAAGGGAGGAGGGGTTACATCCCTTTACTAAGAGACACTCCTGGGAAACACATGATAGAAAGCAGTCAGTCCTTGACGGGGGAAAAAACCTTCAGGTTTCTCTAAGAGTCACTCCTAGAGGAACCACTAACATGCTCAGCCAGAATGCTGCTGGAACTGCCCACCGGCTCACCCATCCATTCACTCACAAGGTGTTACCAGAGCAGTTACCGGCCCCCAGGCTCTGTGCTGGTTACTGGAGAACACAAAATGGGCAAAACCAGACAATGTTCCTGCCTTTGCAGAGCTTACAGGCAAAGGGGAGAGGGATCAACATAGTAATCACGCAACAGAGTTACAGCTTCGACAGGTCCTCATAGGAAAAGACACACTGTGAAGGCAAGTTCTTAGGAGCATTTGTCTTCATCCCGGAGGCCAGAGGTTTTTCTGGGGAAGTGGATGACTAGGCGTAATCTCTGTATAGGAGGTATACAGAATGCCTCACGGAGGAGCAACAGGTGCAAAGGCCTGAGACTGAAAAGAATGTATGCGGACCAAAAGAAGGCCGATGTAGCTAGCACACCAAAAGCAAAGAGCACAGTGCAGGCTGACACTAGAGGCTGCTGACACTAGAGGCTGGCAAGGCCCACAATACGCTGACTCGTTGTCTAAACCCCCACCCACAGTCAATTATGTCTGAAGAAAGGATGCCACAAGGCTTGTGGATGAATTTACAATTTTATGTCACTAAAGTCAGTACCCACACAATGCAGGCAAAACATACTATTCAGACATCTAGGACCCAGGAGGTCCAGCTTGAAATAGAGGAGAAGATGGCAGGGAGGGATTCTGAAGGAGGAGAGTTCCCAGAAGAAGGCGGCAAGGCACACTTGAAGAGCTGGAGACCCTCCAAGTAGATGTTGCGGGAAGTGAGAGAGCAGCTGCAAGGGCGCCACAGTGATCACAAAGAAGAGTGGACTTCATCCTAGAAGCTACAGGTAGGATTCAAGCTAGAACAGCATGGAGACTAATGTCAGGGCCTGGATATGCATCTGGGCCACTGGCTGGGGATAGGAAGCAATACCTCCCAGGAAACAGGGCTGGTGGGGAGAATGGGGAGGGATGTGTCATTTTCCTCTATCTGCTTTCTTCTTTCTTTCTTTTTTTTTTTAATGTTTTTTATTTATTTCTAGGAGAGAGAGAGAGACAGCGTGAGCAGGGGAGGGTCAGAGAGGGAGTCACAGACTGAAACAGGCTCCAGGCTCTGAGCTGGCAGTCAGCACAGAGCCCGACATGGGGCTCGAACCCACGAACCGCGAGATCATGACCTAAGCAAAAGTCGGACACTTAACCGACTAAGCCACCCAGGTGCCCCTAATTTTTATATTTATTTCTGAGAGAGAGAGAGAGACAGCGTGAGCAGGGGAGGGTCAGAGAGGGAGTCACAGACTGAAACAGGCTCCAGGCTCTGAGCTGGCAGTCAGCACAGAGCCCGACAAGGGGCTCGAACCCACGAACCGAGAGATTGTGACCTGAGCTGAAGTCAGACACTTAACCGACTGAGCCACCCAGGCGCCCCTGCTTTTTTCTTTTTATCATGGTTTTCAGCTGTTGGCTATGATAACCTGGGTACGATTTCTTTTATCTGTCTTGCTTAACAATGTTGTGAGCTTCCAGAAAGTTTTTTAGTCTTTATTTCTTCAAATATTTTTTCCTGCCCTATTTTCTCTCTATTGATCCCAATTTCATGTAAGCTCCCAGTTTGATAACATATGCGAAGTGATGTTGTTAGTGTGTTCTGGTGGTGGTGGTGTTGTTCCTGTTAACATTTTTTAACGTTTGAGAGACTGAAAAGGTAAGAGAGGGAGAGGGAGAGAGAGTGGGAGAGCGAGAAAGATAGCGAGCATGAGAGAGCGCATCCATGGAGGAGCAGAGAGGGAGAGAGAGTGAGAATCCCAAGCAGGCTCTGCACTGGCAGTGCAGAGCCCGATGAGGGCCTTGAACTCATGAATTATGAGATCATGACCTGAGCCGAAATCAACAGTCAGATGCTTAACTGGCTGAGCCATCCAGGCGCCCCTCAGGTTTTTTTCTTTTAATTTTCTCTGCTTCAGTGTGGTAACTTCTATTTATTTGCCTTCAAGTTCACTTCTTTCTTCTGTAACATCCAATTTGGTGTTCAGGCCATCCATTGTGGTTTTGACTTTAGCTACTGGATTTTTCAGATCTAGAATTTCCATTTGGTCCTTTTTAAGAAGTTTGCTATCCATACCCTAGAATATCTCATTACCCTGTGTATTAATTTCCTAGGGCCATAACAAAGTACTATGAAATGGATGGCTTGAAACAACAGGAATGTATTCTCTCACAGTTCTGGAGGTTGAAAGTCCAAAATCCAGGTGTCAGCAGGGTTAGAGGTTCTGAGGGACGATCTGTTCCAGGTCTCCCTCCTCACTTCTGGTGGCTGCCAGCACTGGCATTCCTCAGCTTGCAGATGCCTCGCTTCAATCTCTGCCCCTGTCTTCACACCCTCTCCTCTGTGTCTCTCTGTATCCAGGTTTCCCTCTTCTTATAAGGGCACCAGTCACTGGATTAGGACCCAATAGCAGGGCTGCACTGTAACTTCCCTAACTCCATCTGTAAAGACTATTTCCAAATCAGGTCACATTCTGAGGTTCTGGATAGACAAAAAATTTTGAGAAATACTCTTCAACTCATTATACCACTTGTCTATCCCAAGTGTTCTTTTCCAACTATTTTATATACTTGTAATCGTTTATGCCCTTGTCTGCTAATTCCAATAATGGGTGTGGAACTTCTCTACTGACTGTATTTTCTCTTGATTTTAAGACAGGAGAGGAAGAAAATGTGCTTTATAATTTTGTAATTCTAGAATAGAAAAGTGAGGAAAAACACACTATAACTATCAAAGTGTGTGTGTGTGTGTGTGTGTGTGTGTGTGTGTGTGTGTGTGTGAGAGAGAGAGAGAGAGAGAGAGAGAGAGAGAGAGAGAGATCTATTTTCCTGAGAAACCAAGTTTTTGCCTATCTGGCAGAGCAAACAGCTTATGATTCAGATTCCTCTTGAGTAGAGTTTTGTAAGGAACTTAGCTAACTGTATAGTAAGAGTGAACGCAATCTACACAAGACCACAGCCCCTTCTTCTTCTACCAACTGCAAGTTAAGGGGATTCCCAAAACTGCTAGGGAGGATTTGCTAGGATTCACAGAACCTACTCACCACTATAATACTCACTGTATATACTGTATAATACAGCTTATTACAGTAAAAGGATACAAAGTAAGACTGGCCAAGGAAAGAAGCTCATGAGTCTGGGGAACTATGAGGTGTAGGACTGCCAGGCCCTCTCCCCTATGCAGTCAGGACAAGTTACTTTCCCAGTATTGATGTGTGACAATACACACAGAATAGTGTGCACTGGGGAGGCTATTCCAAGACTCAGTCTCAGCTTTGGGGGCTCCGTTACATGGGCATGATTAATCGAGCCCCCATGGGGTTGATCTCAAGTCTCCACTGGACTGCTACCATGTGACCCAAAGCCTTACCTTAAATCACAATGTCATTCCCTGTCTAGCCTAAGGCCTCTGGGCAAACAAAGATCATCTTCCAAGAGTTGAGGACAGAAGACAGAGACCTCTTCTGTGGTGAAGTTAAATGCCACTCGCATCTCTGGCCAAGACTCTTACAGCAATAGGGGCGCCTGGGTGGCTCAGTCAGTTGAACATCCAACTTCGGCTCAGGTCATGATCTCATGGTTCATGGGTTCAAGCCCCGCATCGGGTTCTGTGCTGACAGCTGGCTCAGAGCCTGGAGCCTGTTTCAGATTCTGTGTCTCCCTCTCTCTCTGACCCTCCCCTGCTCATGCTGTCTCTCTCTCAGAAATAAACATTAAAAAAAAAAATTTTTTTTGAAAGACTCTTACAGAAAAATAATCATATTCCCTATGATTTGGAAGAGCCAATGTGTAGGTGGGGATAGATTTAAAGAAACAACTATTATAAAGCTGGTATATACATTTTCATATTTTTGTCTTAGTCATTCCCCTCCTAGTATCTTATGATAAACTAGTGCAGAACTATTCAGCTCAGAAATTAGCTTGCGTTGGGGTGCCTGGGTGACTCAGTCAGTTGAGCATCCTACTCTTGATTTTGGCTGAGGTCATGATCCCAGAGTCATGGATCGAGCCCTGTATCGGGCTCTGAGCTGAGGGAGCCTGCTTGGGATTCATTCTCTCTCTCTCTCTCTCTCTCTCTCTCTCTCTCTCTCTCTCTCTCTNCTCTCTCTCTCTCTCTCTCTCTCTCTCTCTCTCTCTCTCTCTCTCTCCTCTCTCCTCTCTCCTCTCTCTCTGCTCCTCTTCCTGACTTGTGTGCACACAGGTGCGCTCTCTCAAAAATAAAAATAAAAATAAAAAGCAGGAAAAGGCCCTGACAGAAAAACTTTGAAGAAGAAATTAGCTGACATTGAGGTAAGTACAGTGCTTTCTAAGGCCTGTCATTTTCCATCTGTGTGACTTCCTGAGGAGGCTCTAACTCAATTTCTGAATGCATCTATCGGTACCAGTACTGTAATAAGGCCCAGTGATACACCCCCTCGCAGTGTGCTGGTAGATGTGTCCTGAAAAGCTCTGGCACATTACCAGAGTCCCACTCAGCCGTTAACAATTGATCTAGTCCATCATCACATTGTGTGACTGAAGTATCATCCCCCAGAGTGACACCACTCAGGTTTGCAGACTCCCATTCAATTTTTTTTTTTTTTAGGTTCCAAAAGCAAGAGTGGTCTCACAGCAGCACACATCTCCAAAATCTCAGGCAGCTGGAGTAACTGGGCTACGAGACAGCAACATCTGGCTGCCAGTGCCGGTGCCACCCTCCATTTCCCTCACTACATAAGCCACTGTTTCACTCCTTTACCCTTAGCTACCATCCCTCCTCTTCTCCACTGATACCCTAACTTTTCGACCTTTGGAAGCGGTGTCAGGTTTGGCCACTGCTGGTCCAGGCTGCCAGGAGAAATACTAGTCTAGCATACGCCCCCCTCAGGCCTCTTCCATGCCGGAGGTGGCGGGGTGGGGGGTGCGCGGAGTGGCAACTACCGGGTGCAGAGCCAAGGTGAAGCTGTCTAGACCACTCTGCAGTACAACTGCATTCAGTGGCAGCCCCAACTGGGTGGGGTGAAGGCAAAACCTACCTCATCCTTCCCTCAGCAATTCTGACATAAAGGTTTCAAGGTACAGTTTCTCACTCAGGGATTCCCGCGCTTCTGAGTTGCAGGCCTGGTCCCAGGAACACTGTATCAGGCAGGACAAAGGAAGCTGCGGTGATGTGGGAAAAACTCTCCATTCCCTCTTCTCCAAATCCTCACCCAAAAGCAGAGAAATCTGTCTAGTGGGGACCCTCCCTTGGCCTCATGTTGAGTGTGAGCACACACTCATGGAGGTGTGTAAACCAGTCCTTCATGCCTTTATTTCCGTTTTATACCAAAAAAAAAAAAAAAAAAAGTTTCAGTTGCCTGTTGCAATTTTCCAACTAACTATTCTTCTGAAACTTCTATCACTCTGTCTACTGCTGGCCATTATGGGCTGTAAAATGTGTTCCTTGGAAGATATATGACCTGACAGTCCACAGAGTTCTCGTATCTTGTGTTTCGGTCCTTTTACTGCACACTGAGCACTTATATCTACCACGGAATAGGCTAATCCTAGAACAGAATAACTGTCTGTTCCTGTCACGATCCATTTGTACCACCCCCACCCCCAGGTTTACTGTGCAGCACCAGTCCAATTTGCCAGATACATGACTACTGCCTGTAAGTCAATAAAAACCCAAACACAGGGGCTCTTACCTTTGTTCAATGCTTCCATAATTGCTAGAAAAACAGCATACAACTCAGCCCAATGAACTGATTTGTTTTGACCCTCTTCAACAGAGGAGTGGACTTCCAAACAGGAAGCTGTCCATTTACCATAGAACTGCCCTCCGGAAACCAAGCAACTTTGTTGGTCAAAGGAGAGCTTTTCACAGGGCACTGCCTGAGTGGCCATAGGATCCAGAAGCTACTAAGATGGTTCCAGAATCAACCATAGGCAAAAAGAGGCTCCCTACTCATGAGTACTTCCTCTCATTCTCCTGGTGGCCTGTTCCTGCATAAACCATTTCCATTTTATGATGGAATACTTCTGGGCATTACCCTCTCCATTAAAGTACTTCCTCAACATCACCCAAGGCATTGTGGGTAGTTCAGGTTTCAAAGTTATTTTATGTCCTTCAGTCACAGGAGAAAATCTCAAAGTCTAAGAATAACTCTCTCTCAAATGGGAATTTTCTGGTCACAAATCCCAGCAATTGCCACTAGGTGGCACTCACAGGCTTTTCCATAATTTCCAGTAGGCTCCATATGGGGCTGTGTTACAGCAAATTAACAACCAGAATGGGCTTGTGCAATCTCATGGATTCCCATTTAGCATGTCCAATCAATATTGGTGGAAGGGCAGATTTCTATGTCATCTGTTATAGAGCGCAGGCAGAGTAGATTTAGTATAATTCTTAGAGGCCCTAGGATTTTTGGAATGTTAAAAAAAAAAAAAAAAAAGCACACTTGCTCATACTTAAAATCACCACCTGTACTAGCTCCTAATGAGAATGTCAGCCTGTCCCTTGAAGCTTTGAAGGCAGGTACTAACTGCTCCTCCCTAGCTATGAAAGCCCTAGATAGCATCTTGGTTCCTAGATAGCTTGTTTGGTATATGCTGAAAATGTTTTGTAGTGTAGCCACCTTCATGAATGATCTTGGCTACATCTTCTGGATAACTTACAGCTTCTCCATCAGCACCTGCTGCCTCACCTTGCACTTTCATGTCATGCAGGAGACTTCTTTCCTTGCACCTCATGAACCAACCTCTGCTAGCTTCAAACTTTTCTCTTGCAGCTTCTTCACCTCTCAGCCATCACAGAGTTGGAGAGAGCGCCTCACTTTCAGTTAGGCTTTCGCTTAAGGGAATGTTGTGGCAAAAAGGCTGTTTCACTTTCTTATCATTCGTGTATTCACTGTAGTAGCACTTTCAATTTCCTTCAAGAACTTTCCCTTTGCATTCACAACTTGGCTGACTGATCAGCACAAGAGGCCTTGCTTTCAGCATGCCTTCCTCACTGACTTTAATCATTTCTAGCTTCTGATTTAAAGTGAGAGACCATGAGACTCTTCCTTTCACTTAAACACTCAGAGGTTTATTAATTGGCCTAATTTCAATATTGCTGTTTCTCTGGGAATAGGCCCAAGGAGAGGGGAAGGGTGGGGGCAAAGACCAGCTGGTTGACCAGTCAGAACACACACAACACGTATCAATTAGGTTCACAGTCTTACAGGGGCGCAGTTATTGGTGTTGCCAAACAATGGTTACAATAGTAACATCAAAGAGCCATGACCACAAATCACCATAACCAACACAATAATGAACAATTTTGAAATAGTACAAGAATTACCAAAATGTGACACAGAGACAGAAAATGAGCAAGAAAAATGGCACCAACAGACTTGCTCGATACAGGGTTGCCACAAATCTTCAATTTCTAAAAAACTCGGTATCTGCAAAGCACAATAAAACGGGGCATGCCTATACATACTCAACCCCAACAACACTGTTCCTTGGGGAAGCCAATCTGTTCATCCCAAGAAAATGGCAGGGAACCAAGAAGTCCCCCAGTGAGGTGAAAATTGTCACCATGGTTTTGAATTTGTATAGTTATTTGATGTGTACTGCTATCTGGCATGCTTTCTCTACAGAGGTGAAGCAAGGGTTGTTCTATTCCATGGAGAAACTTCCTTGGACGGTTGACAAATTCAACCTTGGTACTGAGGCCGGGTCTCGGTAAAGCTCTAAGGGTAATAGTTTTTACAACTACTATCCTGCCAGAAGTATTTGAGTTTTTTTTTAGAGTGAGCGAGCATGAGTGAGGGAGAAGGGCAGAGGGAGAAAGGGAGAGAAGCAGAGGGAGAAAAGGAGAGGGGCAGAGGGAGAAGAGGGTGGGAGAGAGAGGGGAAGACAGAGGGAGGAAGAAAACGAATCTCAAGCAGGTTCCATGCTCAGCACAGAGTCCAACATGGGGCTACACCCTATGACCCTGGGATCATGACCTGAGCCGAAATCAAGGGTCAGACACTCAACCAACCGAGCCACCCCGGTGCCTCATGCCAGAAGTATTTTTAAGGTCCTTTTCAGTTCCTCCAGTTTGTGTTCAGTAACTAGGGGGTACCACACCAGCTGCTACCAGGTTTCACAGACAGAATCTTTAACTCGATGGGCATCACCTTTCTTAAGATCCCCAAGTTTGGCAGCGTGCCTGACTTGCCAAGAAGTGATCTCACAGGTCATCAAACAACCAAGTCTGAGCACTTTCCAGGCACCTTCTCCAAAAGTGCTCAGAGTGCCAACCAGCCCTGAGTGAGACACAGTTGGCACTGGTGTGGTCACAAGTCCAGCTTATCTAGCAACACTCTAGAAGGAAGGAAGGTGAGCTCTGAGCCTTTGCAAAGAGTTCCAGCGCCATGGGAACTAAAGCTGCTTGTCTGGCAGTTCCTCAAAGGTAAACATGGAATTACCCTATGACTGCAATTCTACTGTTGGGTCTATCCAACAAAAGAACTGAAAGCAGGGACTCAAACATACTGGTCTCCATGTTCATAGCAGCATTATTCACCCTAGCCAAAAGGTACAAGCAACCCAAGTGTCCGTCAGCAGATGAATAAAATGTGATATATCCATACAATGAAATATTGTTTGGCCATACTATTCTGATACATGTTAACCTTGATGACACTGAAACCCTAACCTTGAAAACATATGCAAAGTGAAAGAAGCCAGACACAAAAGGACAAATGTTACGTGACTGAACTAACTAACATACGAGGTATCTAGAACAGGCAAATTCAGACAAGAGCAGAACAGAAGTTACCAGGGGCTATGGAGAGAAGGCAACGGGTTTTAGTGTTTAATGAGCAGAATGTCAGTTGGGTAAGATGAAAAAGTTCTGGACATGGATGGTGATGGCTGCACAACACTGTGAATATACTTAATGTCACTGAGTTTACACTTAAAAATGGTCAAAATAGGGGCACCTGCTGGTTTCCTCAGTACAGCATGCAACTGCTGACCTCAACATCATGAGTTCGAGCCCCACACTAGGTGTAGAGATCACTTAAATATTTTTTAAAAATACAGTTTACACTGGGATGCCTGGGTAGCTCAGTCAGTTAAGCGTCCAACTTCGGCCTAGGTCATGATCTTGCCATTCCCAAGCCCCACGATGGGCTCTGTGCTGACAGCTCAGAGCCTGGAGCCTGTTTCAGATTCTGTGTTTCCCTCTCTCTCTCTTCCCCTGTCCCACTCATGCTCTGCCTTGCTCTCTCAAAAATAAACATTTTTTTGGGGGGGGAGGGGGGGATGGGCATGAAGGAGGGCACTTTGGGGATGAGCACTGAGTGTTATGTAGAAACTAATTTGACAATAAACTATTTGTAAAAAAAAAAAATAATAAAAAATAAACATTTTTTTAAAAATACAATTTAAGCAGTTTGCCTAACATCTGACCACCACTGGGGCACCTTTGGGGTCTCAACTGGTTGAGCGTCAGACTCTTGATTTCAGCTCAGGTCAGGATCCTAGGGAGCCTCGTGTTGGGCTCCACAATGAGCAAGGAAACTGCTTAAAATTCCCTCTCTCTTTTGCTCTCTCTCTCTCTCCCTCTCTTGCTCTGCCACTCTGCCCTGCTCATGCTCTCTAAAATAAAAAAAAAAATTAATTCTAAAAAAATCATTAACATTTGACTACTATTTTGGGTAGTTTTATAGACATGGCAGGTCAATATGTCATATTTTCAAAGAATCATCTTATCAAGATCTCCTGATGATCTGCTAGCCTACAATCTATATGATCTCTCAGTGGATATTTTTCCTTAATACTGAAAGATTTAATTTAGTTGGAACAAGATATCAAAGAGTGCTTCATTTCGTTTTGTACAAGTATAGCTTGTACAATTAGATCAAGAAAGGATTAGAGGTAGATCAAGAAAAAACATGAAGCACTTCTGCATATACCTCTCAGGAAAAAAACATTAAAAAATGCCAACTCTGTATGTTATGCATAAATTAAAAGTTATTTAAAATAACAGTGCTCAAAAACAAATAACCTCAGTTGGTTTTTAGTTTATGTGCTGCCAAAGCAAGCACAACCTCTATCGGCTTTTATCAATCATACAAACTACACAAAGGACAAGTATGAGGTATCTGGACACCCGAATAAAGCTGATCTAATAACAGACACATCAAATTCTAATTACACAATTTCCATATACAAGCCCTACCTACAGAAATCGACTACATTTCATACCACAAAGAAAAAAGCTCAACTTAATGCCAGGATATAGACCAGACCTCAACGGAAGGCATGTGCCCTTATGTCTCTCTCCAAAAAACCCATTATTTAAAAAAAAAAACAAAAAAAAAACTACACACAAATGGTCTATTCAGACCCCACAATTCTGAGAGAAATTTCTATAGGTCAGGTATATATGGACAGAAAAGCTTGAGCCCAAAAAACAACAACAACAAAAAAAACAACGCCCACATCTATAGGAGGAGACTATTCAGAGGTTAAGAGGCACAATGCCTGAGAGAATAAATGGGAAGTGACGGCACCAGATAGCACTCAAGGAAACAGGAGCTAAAATAAGACACTGTTTTCCTCTCTGTGGTCTGGGGAAGCGGGCATGTACTCTGCCCTACAAATGGTGGGTGAGCTGTGCCAGGGGCAGACCAGAGGAAGTGAGGTCTCCAACATTCCAGGGGAACAGAGGGCATGGCAATGGAAGACTCCGGGAGAACCCTAACTGGACCTGAGGGATGGTATCTCTGTTGATGGAGACAAAAAGGCACGGACCCCAAGTTGGTCAGAAATGGGAAAATCATCAGAAGCGCAGGCAGGCTTCCCGCGCCTGCACACCCGGGGGGCTGCCAGCCGAGCAGGAGCACAGACGGATAAAATCAGGGGCCTTAGTGAAGGTGCTCGAGAGAGGACAGCAGAACTGGAAGTACTTTGAAAACCTAGCTATTCCTTTTCTCCTTTCAAACAGGGCTTGAACCTTTCTGAGTGAAGAATTAGGTCCCACTGGGTAATGTAAATTACAGTTAACTAGGTTTAAAAAAAATCGATTTCTAGGGACTCTTCAGAATCCCCAGAACTGTTTCAGGAAATCGGTATTTTCATTAAATAACTGAAGTCTCTCAGGCACCAGTCAGAAACTGAGTTAGATGAGAGTAAAAGGCCAACCCATGTATTAACCAAGCAGAGATTTGTTTTCACGCTAATGTTCAGCATCAGGAGCGCAGGGCTGACAGGAGGGCTGCAGGCCGACAGCTCCTGCCTTCTGCTTGCCCATCCTTAACGAGAGGTCTGTCCCAAAGTTCACCCCGTAGTCTGAGGTAGCCGCGCACATCCACACATCTGCTGGACACTCCAGCAAGGAGGAGGGCTAGGGCAGAGGGGTGTGCCTCAGGCTGAACCAGCTCTTTCAAAGAATTTTCTAGAAGTGCCACCTGATGACTATTAACTTCTCCTAACCAACATCAGCAAGACAGCTGGAAATCCAAATTAAATCTGGATTCTGGTAGGAGGAAAGTAGATATCACTTATCAGGGATACAACCAGTCCCCCAAGTGAGAACATATGAAACCTGTGGGTATTTTATCTTTTTTTTTTCTTTTGACAGAAAATGTTTTTTATTGCTTGACAGTGACAATTTTTTTTAAACCTTACAGATACAATTGCTGATATAGTTGATCTGATTACAAAGGAAGCTGCTGGATTCAAACTAATTCAAAATAAAATGTTCCTATTTTTTAAAGAAGGATCAGAAAACATAACAGAAGATTTATGGGACATCTGGGTGGCTCGGTTAAGGGTCCAACTCTTGATTCAGCTCAGGTCATGATCGCACAGTTCAAGAGACTGAGCCCCAAGCTGGGCTCTGCACTGACAGCCTGGAGCCTACTTGGGATTCTCTCTCTCCCTCTCTCCTCTGACCCTATCCCGCTTGCACTCACTCTCTAAATAAATAAACTCTTTTTTTTTTTAAGTTCTTTCTGTGGTTACTTTTTTTTAACATTTATTTCGGAGGGGGGGGGGCGGGGAGACAGAGAGAGAGGCAGAGAGAATTCCAAGCAGGCTCTGTGCTGTCAGTGCTCAATCTCCCAAACTGTAAGATCATGACCTGAGCTGAAATCAAGAGTCTGATGCTTAACCAACTGAGCCCCCCAGGCGCCCCTCTGAAGTTATTTTAGAGTTAGGAGAAAGAGAAGCCAAGGCCACGCCAGAGTTCAAAGTTTAGATTCTTACAAAACAAGGCTGCTGTGCTTCGAAAGAGCTGTATATGCCAGAAGAACTGCTCCAACTCAGAAGGACATAGAAGGGAAGACCCAGGCATGGGTGTGTGGCTACTGGGTGCAGGCAGGGAGGAGGAACATGTCTGGAAAAGGAGGCAAAGACAATGACATAGGACTTTAGAAAGAAGTGAAGATTGGGGCACCTGGTGGCTCAGTCCACTGAGCGTCCAAGGCCCAGGTCATGAACACAGGGTTGTAGGATCAAGCCCCCCACCTCAGGCTCCACACTGAGCATGTGGAGGGGGAGAGATAAAGGAAGGAAGAGGGAGAGAGACAGAGAAAGAGAGAGCAAGCAAGAAAAAGAGAGACTGTATATGGGAAAAATTATGTTAGCAAGGAGGCAAGTGTCTGGGGCACCTGGCTGGCTCAGTGGGTAGAACATAAGACTCCAGATCCCATGAGTTTGAGCCTCACACTGGGTGTAGAGATTGCTTTAAAAAAAAAAAAAAAAAAATGGGGCGGGGCGCCTCAGTGGCTCAGTCGGTTGAGCGTCCAACTTCAGCTCAGGTCATGATCTCGCTGTTCGTGAGTTTAGAGCCCCGCATTGGGCTCTGTGCTGACAGCCAGCCCAGAGCCTAGAGCCTGCTTTGGATTCTGTGTCACCCTCTCTCACTGCTCCTCCTCCACTCATGCTCTGTCTCAAAAATAAACAAACATTAAAAAAAAAAAAAAATGAAGCAAGTATCAATTCACGAAGAAGTTTAAAACCGCAATCGGGGTGCTGTAACTGGGGTGCTGTATCTGGCTTGAGAGTAGAATGTGTTTACATAATAATGACCATTTACTTAGCTAAAAACAGAGAGAGAAGCTGGAGAGAAGGTATAAAAGAGCTAAACCTCAAGAAGCATACAAGGAAATACATACATAATGCTAAAAACTTACAAATTAAGACAGAAGGATGTAATTGAGAAATACAAAAGGAACTATTAGGAGAAAGAACTGACAGAGCTGAAAATCATTGCTCCCAAAACATGTAAGAGTGGTTATTTCTGTTGTTGCTATGAGCCTTTGGTATATTTGATTTTTAAATTAATCACATACATAGTTTGCTGCATACATTTAAATAAAAACACAACTGATAAAACCTATAGATTATTTCAATAAACCCTGCAAACTGTTTTTAGCAAGGTTTTTTCTTTCCTTGGTGAAAAACTGGGGCGCCTGGGTGGCTCAGTCAGTTAAGCATCCGACTTCGGCTCCAGTCATGATCTCACAGTTCGTGGGTTCAAGCCCCATGTCGGGCTCTGTGCTGACAGCTCAGAGCCTGGACCCTGCTTCAGATTCTGTGTCTCCCTCTCTCTCGACCTTCCCTTTCTCATGCTGTCTCCCTCTCTCTCTCGCAAATAAAGAAAAACATTTAAAAAAAATTATTTCCTTGGTGGAAAACTAAGTTCATAATTAAGTTTCTACTCTAAAAGATTTTCATCCTTTTTCAGAGTCATAAACGTTCGCAGAGCATGATTCTGTCTATGGAAGGGATAATACCCTCTTGTGTAAACTGTGAGGCTTATTTAAAGGAACTTTCATTGCTAAGCGTACATTAGGTGATATTAACTTTGTTCTCAAGTGATGTGCAGGGGTGAACAGAAACCAATACACTGCAAATCATGACATTCTGGGGCACCTGGGTGGCTCAAATGGTTAAGCATTCGGCTGAGGTCATGATCTCACAGTTCATGAATTCGAGTCCCAGCATGAGGCTCTGTACTGACAGCTCAGAGCCTGGAGCCTGCTTGGGATTCTATGTCTCCCTCTCTCTCTCTCTGCCCCTCCCCAGCTTGTGCTCACTCACACACACCCCACCAAATAAACAAATATCTTAAAAAAGAAAATTAGACTGTATCCTAAAAACATCTACTTTTGTATTCCAGGTTTAAATTTTTATAAGCAGATTTAACGGGGGGGTGGGGGGGGGTCTTACCAAAATCCTGAATCAGCACACAGCTTCAGAGGGAAAAAATAATTTACAGCTGGTTTAAAATTTAGCTCCAACTCACAACTGTGGGGCAAACATATCCTGAGGAAAAACTGGCAAGCTCCCCCTTGGATGAAGTTGCCTCGAGGGTGACCATGCTCTTGGAAACTGAGAGAACACTAACAACGGGTCTTTGAGACAGAATACGAGACTAAAATGCAAACTAGATTGTTTTCAGTTTGGGAATTTCCTTACTAAGTGATTCTATTTTGACTTTGAGAATCAGTAGGAGCGAGCTGCCAGGAGGCACTTTCTAGGGTTTATAGTGCCTGTTCCCATCCTCAAATGGAGACCAGCTAAGGAGATGAATGCTTGAAGCTCTAGGGTGTCAATATTGTGCTTGCCTGCTTTCCGGGGAAGAAGATAGTACCATTACAAAATGAAATTTGTGTCCAAGGTGATGAATACAGAAATTCTGTTTCGTCCTCGAACAGATAAAGCAATATTGGACTAATCCAATAAAATTTTTCATAACCTTTCAAATATGCTTTGTGGTGGCCATAAGCCACCACAGAATGCTAACACAGACACAAGACACATCTAATCTGATGTTCCTCAACTGTCAGTGTGCTTAGGACTCCCCTCAAGTGCTTATTAAAAATGCGTATTCCTGGGGCGCCTGGATGTCTCAGTCATTTAAGTGTCTGACTTCAGCTCAGGTCAGTTCGTGAGTTCAAGCCCCACATCCAGCTCTGCACTGTCAGTGAGGAGCCTGCTTCTGATTCTCTGTCTCTGTCTCCCTCTCTCAGCTCCTCCCCTGCTCACACCCTCACTCTCTCAAAAATGTTTTTGTTTTTAAATGCATATTCCACAGTGCCTGGGTGGCTCAGTTGGTTAAGTGCCAGACTTCAGCTCAAGCCATTATCTCTAATGACATGAGTTTGAGCCCCACGTCAGGCTCAGAGCCTGAAGCCTCCTTCGAATTGTGTCTCCCTCTCTCTCTCTCTCTCTGCCTCCCCCCTCCCCCAATCAAAAACAAACAAACATTAAAAAGCATATTCCTATGCTCCACTACCAGCAGTCTGGTGACTCACAGACCCCATCCTGAGAACCATGGTCTAATTATGCCAATCATCTGGATGTCTGCATCCCATCTTCCTGAAATTAGAAAGGGGAATGCTCATGTTTTTCAAAGACCTAGGCTTCAGCACCCAACACTCTGAAGAATTCACCTGGCTATTAGGTGCACAGAATGTCTGTTATATATTAAAGCAGGTCAAGTAGGTCAGGAGCCACTTACCCTGAGTACACAAACCTGTGGCCTTGTATGTGTCGGGATTGTCCTTCCCTTGCCTGGCAGAAGTGGGTACCTTATCTGTAAGGGTCAGTTAATAGAGGAGGGCATGTATGCCTTAGTCCAAATGTCACAAAGTCAGAGTCAACATGAGGTATTTATTGGCTAAAGGCTCACATCTGTAGTGGGGAATTCCTACTTTCCGACAATCAGATGACCGAAAACACAAGACAACAGGAGGATCAAGGCCAAGACCACTTCAATGCCCTTTCCCCCCTCTACTCCCAAGAGAAATTCGGAAAGAGAGATTAAGAGATGGCAAGGAAGGGTGGGGTATGTATGTAGTCCAACCATCTACCACTGCATAAAGGGCTACCCTGAAGGCTAGTGGTATAAAACAACAATCACTTTTATGCTCAGGGTTCTGTGGGTTAGGGATTTGAAAGGAGCATGGAAATATGGTGAATTCTCCACTTCATGATATCTGGGCTTCTGATGGGATGACTTGAACAATGGACATAGGAACTCAGAGGGCTCCTTCCTTGCACATTTGGCACCTGGGCCCCAGTGGCCGAGGATGGACACCAGCTGGAACTGTCAGCTGGAGTGCCTCCACAGGGCTCCCTAGCAGGGAGCTTCAGGTAGTGGGGTTTCTTACATGGTGGATGGAGCTCCGGCCAGTGTCCCTGCCAACCTGACAAAGCTTCCTGACAGCAACCCCCAACCCCCCCTCCCCCCCCAAAAAAAAGATGACACGGGACACAAGAATCACAGAGCAAGACTAGGAAAGTAAGTAACTGCATATTTTAAAACATTAACACCAATTCTGGAACCAAAGTCCCAAGTAATTTCTGTTGGCTTCCTGTTCTGCCTTCCCAAGATGGCAGTGATGACGCACGATTTAAAACTGCTTTCGAAGGATCTAGAGTCCAGATATCTGGAGTTGTCAGCTAAGGAGTGCTATCTAAGGAGTAGATCAGCTGAGACTATGAGGATGTGCCATTGCACTGACACGTGGCCCAAGTCTCCCAGCTTATTCTGTATCAGTCACTTCCACCGCATGATTTCACATCAATCCAAGGTTTGCTCCTTTCCCTCCTAACATTCTCCCTCCACAATATCCCACTAGCTTCTAAATTTACCAACCTAACCATTTCAAGTCCTTCCCTCCTTCTACATAATAGACTCTCCCTCCGGTCACCAATCCCTACTTGCACGAGCCAGGATTAGGTTCAGATTTGAGTAAAAGAAAACCCAACGTAATGCATGCACAGAAGTGGGTTTCTCTAGGAATGCCATCTGTGGTGGTGGCCAGTCCAGGGACCTTGGCCTCCACCCTCCAGATGCCCTTGCGCCCAGCAGCCTCCTGCCTGCAAGTTATTCACCCACCATCTCTCAGCCTCAAGCCTGACTCTCCATACTGGTGTATGATGCCGGGTCTGGAACTCTGCACCATTTCCCAGGCTCCCTAATCAGCTGGTCTCCTGCTGAGTTCTGCTACTGGGAAGAGGTATTAAAAGGAAGGGGAGGCAGGAAAAGGGGACTTCCTTTTTTCCAAAGCCAGCAGCAGGTGCCAGGGAGCTCCTGCCTCCAGCACTCCCAGCAGCAGAGAACTTGCCCTGCCGTCTGAGAAAGCCCAGCTGCCCCAGGGTCCCTCCTCACCAAGGCTGTATTTCCCTTCCAAGTCCAAGTAACCACCAGCTTCCATATTCTCACAGGTTTCAGCACCAACCACAGGGCCCTCCAAGCTTCAAGGTAACATCACCTCTTCTGTTTGATCCCTCTGGGAGGTATCTGTTTCCCACACTGAATTTCTGGTATATCTCAGGGACCCTTTTTGTTCTTTCAGCCTTCCCACACACCCATGACCAACCCCCTGTATTAAGTGGCCTCTGTCTGGATCCTAGGTCATACGCTCTGTCTTCTCAGCCAGACTTTGCATTCCATGAAAGCAGGATCTGTACGTCGGCACCCTTGCCTGTTGCCTAGTACATACTAGTTTATTAACAAAAACTAGCTGAATTAATTAGCCTTTAATCCATGAGGGAACTAAAGTCAGAAATCAAAATAAAGTAAGATAAAACCATGGGCGGGGGTGCCTGGGTGACTCAGTAAGTTAAGCATCCAACTTGGGTTCAGGTCATATCTCATGGTTTGTGGGTTGAAGCCTCATGTCATCAGGTTCTGTGCTCCAGCTCAGAGCCTGGAGCCTGCTTCAGATTCTATCTCCCTCTCTCTGCCCCTCCTCCCATGGGGCTGTCTCTTTCTCTCTCAAAAGTAAACATTAAAAAAAAAAAAACTACCCAGGGGTGCCTGGGTGGCACAGTCATTTAGGCATCCAACTTTGGCTCGGGTCATGATCTCACAGTTAGTACGTTAGAGCCCCACGTCAGGCTCTGTGCTGAGAGCCAGCTCAGAGCCTGGAGCCTGCTTCGGATTCTGTGTCTCCCTCTCTCTCTGAGACTCCCCTGCTCACGCTGTCTCTCCCTCTCAGAAACAAATAAAAAAAAAAAAAAAAAAAAAAAAACCCAGAGGCAAGATTTTAGTGCACACACGCAATACCAATATTGATTGCAGTCAAGAAATGCCAAATAATGATCATGAGATTCTTATAATGCTACTCTTTTGAAAACAAAAGCAGAAAATAAACTATTGGGACTACACCAAAACAAAAATCTTTTGTACAGTGATTAAAAACCATCAACAAAATGAAAAGGCAACCTACTAAATGGGAGAAGATATCTGCAAATGATCTATCCAATAAGTAACTAATATCCAAAACATACAAAGTTGTACAACTCAACACCAAACACACGGATTCAACTAAAATGTGGGCAGAGGACCTGAAGAGACATTTTTCCAAAGAAGACAGATGGACAACAGACATATAAAGTGATGGTCAACATCACTAATCACCAGGGAAATGCAAATCAAAACCACAATGACATATGATCTTACACCTGTCAGAATGGCCAGAATCAAAAAGATGAGAAATAATAAGTGTACATGAAGATGTGAGGGGAAAAAAGGAACCCTCAAGCAACCATTGGTGGGAATGTAAACTGATGCAGCCACTGTGGAAAACAGTATGAAAGCTCCTTAAAAAATTAAGTACAGAAATACAATATGATCCAGTAATTCCACTATTGGGTATTTACCCAAAGAAAACAAAAACAGTAATTCAAAAAAACATATGCAGCCCTAGTTAATTGCAGCATTTATAATATCCAAGGTACAGAGGCAACCCAAGTGTCCCACAGATAGATGAATGGATAAAGATGTGGTACACACACACAATGGAATATTACTCAGCCATATAAAAAAAACAAACTCTTGCCACTTGCAGCAACATGAATGGACCTGGGGGTATTACGCTAAGTGAAATAAATCAGAGAAAGACAAATACTGTATGACTTCACTTATATGTGAAAACTAACAACAAAGCAGACCCAGATATATAGAGAGCTGATGGTTGCCAAAGGGGAGGGAGGTAGGGGGCTGGGCAAAATGGGTGAAGGGGAGTGGGCGATACAGGCTTCTAGGTATGGCATAAGTCACAGGGATGAAGAGTACAGCATAGGGAATACAGTCAATGGTACTGTAATAGCATTGTATGGGGACAGATGGCAGCCACACTTGTGGTGAGCACAGCATAACAGAGCTGTCAAAGCCTTATGTTGTATACCTGAAATTAATGTAACATTGTGTGTTAATACTGCAGTTTTAAAAAAAAGCTGTTTTTGATAGTTATTGTTTATTAAAATATTATATATGGAAAAATATATATATATACACAAATCTAAAGCTCAATGAATTTTCACTCTGTTTCCCATAGGTTGTTAGTCAAATGCAGGTCTTTCACCATTTTCATCCGACTCCTTGTATCCACTTTTTCCTAGTTTTGTTCCCCTTAATCACTGTTCCAGTTTGAGCTGTGTTCCCCCCAAAAGCTACGCTGAGTCCTAACCCCAGAATATGACTATATGTGGAAACAGGTTCTATATAGATCTATTCCAGTCAGATGAGGTCATGGGGATGGCTAAGCCAATGTGACTGACTGGCGTGCTAATACAAGGGAAATTTGGAGACCGAAGAAGACAGGGTGAAGATGGCCATGCAATGATGGAGTCAAAGACTGGAGTGCCAGGTCTACAAGCCAAGGAATGCCAAGTGTTGCAGTGAATCTCCAGAATTTAGGAAGAGGCAGGGACAGATAGTCCCCTAGAGCGATCAGAGGGAACATGGCCCTGCAACACCTTGACTTCAGACTTCCAGCCTCCAGACTGTGAGACAATAAACTTCTGTCGTTTAAAGCCACCAGTCTGTGGTATGTAGTTATGGGAGCTACGAGAAACAAATACAAGTACTAACGTGGCATATGTTATACTTACTATATACTTTAAACTTACTTTATACCATAAATACTTATTTCACCTGATTTCCCCACCAGACTGTAAGTTCCATGGGGGACTGTAAGTTCCTTTTGGTGTCGTGTCCCAGTACCCAAAACTGTGGCACCAAGTGGACACATCAACATTACCTGCAGAGAAGACCCTTATGGGTTAGAAAAGCTGACATATACACGGGGGGGGGGGGGGGGAGGGCTATTCTTAGCCTCAAATAACAGAAAACATGACTCACGGTAGTTTGAGCAAATACAAATTTATTTATTTATTTATTTTTTTACATAAAAGCCCAGCAGTCAGCAGTCCAGGGCTGTCCTGAGGATGTGTGCTCCACCCAGCTCTGGTACTCGCTTCTGCCCCCACGGTCACAGGGGCCTCTGCACCTCTGGGGGTCACCTCCACGGTCCAGCAGGAGGAGGGGGATGGGCAAACAGCCACACCAGCTGCCATCTGGCACTTTTTATGGAGCACCTCCTCGGCAGGCACAGCTCTCACAGAGCCAACCTAGCTAAGAAACTGGAGGGTTTAGCTAAGCATATGGTCTTCTGGCCACGGAACAGAAGGAAGACGAGGGAGCAGTGTCTGGAGCGCTTGACTCAGCAGTGCTGTGGCTTGTGTAGAAGGATGAATGTCAGGAAATGTGTTGTGACAACTGGCTATACATAGTGGGAAAACCAGATCCCTATACCACACCCCACACAAAAATTAATTTCATGGAGGTTATAAACGAAGTTTGAACAAAATTTTCAGACTTTTGGGGGAAAAATATTTGGAAAAGATTAGTAAATGACATTAAAATATAGACTGTAAATCACAAAACATTAGAAAAGCAAAAGACAAGCATACTGAGAGGTAATCTGCAAAACACACACCAGAAAATCCCATGAGAATTCGCATATATCCACAAGAAAAAGGTGAGGGGTAAAAAAAAATTAAACCACATGGACGGATCCTTGAGGATACAAAAATCCTCAACCTGACTAGTTGAGAAATGCAAATTAAAACTTTTACACCTATCAGATCATCAATAAGCAAACAGTGATGATATCAAGTGCTGAGAAATGGGCAGAGGGAATATCAGTCACCAAGGTGGGAGCAGAATGGATACAACCGACAGAGAAGCCAGGACAACCAGTAAGACTGGAACGTATGGAAGTTACAACCTGGCAGTTCCTCCCACATGTGCATGGATGGAGACATGCTTCAGAACAGTTAGGGCAGCATTCTAAGAGCAAACACCCAGAAACCATCCAAACATCCAGCAGTGGCCAGAGAACCTGGAGTCCACTCATGCCACATCTTGAGCTACATCTAATGCAAAGATCCATGAACAATGCTGAATTTTAAGAGTTGAGGAATACATCTGTGTACCATTTGTAAATTTTTAGAATGCAAAATACTACTCTGTATTTAGGCATACATACCTCCACTGTAACATTTTTAAGAAACATAAAAAAACTCAGGGGCACCTGGGTGGCTCAGCTGGTTGAGCATTGGACTTCAGCTCAGGTCATGACCTCATAGCTCATGAGTCCAAGCCCCACATAGGGCTCACTGCTGTCAGCACAGAGCCTGCTTCAGATCCTCTGTCCCCGTTCTCACTGTCCCTCACCCTCACCTGCACTCTCTTGAAAATAAATATAACATTAAAAAAGAAAGAAAGAAAAAAATCAGAATCTGCAGCAATCACCTCCAAAAGGAGGGGCACATATTTGGGGCAGGGGACAAATATGGATGCAAATGTGTCAGCAGTGTTTCACTGCACAACAGGTGCAGGGATATACATTTTTATTTAAACTCTGTATGATGAAATAACTCTGCTTTTAAACATATGTGGCAGGGGTACATGGGTGGCTCAGTCGGTTGAACATTCAACTACAGCTCAGGTCATGATCGCACAGTTTGTGAGTTCGAGCCCCACATCGGGATCACTGTGCTGAAGCTGTCAACGTGGAGTTGGCTTCAAATCCTCTGTCCCCCTTTCTCTGCTCCTTCCCCCTCTCAAACACAAACATTTAAAAATAATAATAAATGCATGTGGCAAAAATGTAGATTATAGCAGCATGATCCCACATGCGTGAAAAAGCAGATGTGAGAACACAAACCTAACCTTCTAGGGAAGCATCTCCAGGTTTGAACTTTGAAAGGGATGCAAACAAGACGCTGACCGCCAAGAACAGCCCAGGACCACTTCAATCTCAGCCTTCAAATCACTGATCTACACCTGCGAGTTCCCAAGCCTAATGCGCTCATCCAAACCACCTGGCGGGGTTGTTTTCAAACTCCCCTTGCCCACACCCCACCTACTTCTTAAACCCAAACTACAGATCACACAGAACATTTATTCTCCAGATGTCTCCAACATGCAGCCAAGGGCAAGAGCCATATAGGACAGGATGCCAATTTGCCTCATAATTCAGGAAATCCAGGAAGGCCATGATAGGGCCAAAATTAAAGGCCAGGTATGATGAGTGTAGTGCTGCTGATGATGGTTGTAACAGCCACAGAGAGTTCCAGATTCCAGGCCTCGGCCATTCACATCAGTATGGACATGGCGCTCACCGAAGGGGGAGATGCTCAGTGAGGCAGGAGCCACCCAACCTAGCAGATTTCTCATGTCCAAGTGGGTTAAGTATTGGGGAAAGAAATGATTTAATACATGTCAACTGCTCAGAACCATGCCTGGCATATAGTAAGCACTCCAAGTTAGCTTTTCAAGTAAAGAAACTCTTCTAGGGAAAGTCCTCAATAAAATATTTCAATAAGGAAGATCATGCTTTCTCTTACAGCTTCACGAACAGGCTCCCAGCCCCATGAGAGAGAACACAGCTCAGACTTCTCAGTCACTGTGATCTTATAAACAATCTCAACATTTAACCTGTTGAAAGACAAGTCCCATGTATACACAGGACACATCGAGAGGGACAAAAGATTGTGAACAGCAGATCAACCAAGAGCTCAAGGAGTGAAGGTGAAAGACTGACAGGAAAATAGGTTCTTACTTTTCACCTCATCCACTTCTATCCATTTTTTAGAAGAACCTAATCAAGGGGCGCCTGGGTGGCTTAGTCGGTTAAGCGTCCGACTTTCGCTTAGGTCATGATCTCGCGGTTCGTGGGTTCGAGCCCCGCGTCGGGCTCTGTGCTGACTGCCAGCTCAGAGCCTGGAGCCTGTTTCAGTCTGTGACTCCCTCTCTCTCTGACCCTCCCCTGCTCACGCTGTCTCTCACTCTCTCCTAGAAATAAATAAAAAATATAAAAAAAAAAAAAAAAGAAGAACCTAATCAAGAATATTAATTACAACAAGTCTGGTTACAACAGGGACACAGGGTTGCTCTTGCTTTTAAGATGGAGACTCCGGGCACCTGGATGGCTCAGATGGTTGAGCATCAGACTTTGGCTCAGGGCATGGTCTCACAGTCCGTGGGTTTGAGCCCCGCATCAGGCCCTATGCTGACAGCCTGGAGCCTGCTTCGGATTCTGTGTCTCCCTCTCTCTGCTCTTCCCTGCCCCTCCCCCTCAAAAATAAACAAACATTAAAAAAATTTTTTTTTAAAGAGAGAGACTCAATTGTTATTTAAGTGGAAAATGCTGAAGATGGCTCTGGAATGGATGGGGACACACTGTTCCATGGTGGGGTCAGGAGCACCTAAGAACAGTCTGGAGAGCAGAGGCAGACCATGGCCAGAACAGACAGACCCAAGAAAGCTGCCAGATGATGGTTCTTTCCTTTAACTGCTGGCTTTCTTCCACTCCCTGTGCCATCTTTTTCCCCTCGATGCACCCCAAAGGACCCCAACCTGTCCTCCTGTACCCACCAATCCCTTCCAGCTCTTCCTGAAGCCCCCTAAGCTAGAGGTCCCTAGAGTTCGCTTGCACTCAGGTCCCACCCTCTGTGTGGTACCCTACATCTTCCCCTGCCGGAGCCTTTTCAGTGAGAGGCTCAGAGTACGTGGGAGATGGCACAAGGCCCCAGCCCCATGACCCCATTTGCTATGTGACACTGGACAAGTTTCCCTCGACCTCCCAGAGCTGTGCTTCCCTATCTGGGAACAGAAGGCACAGCACTTGCCTCCTGGGGCTGTGTGGCAGGGCCGAGGGGAGGAGGCTGAGAGCTGTAAAGCTGGCCACTTGGAAGTTACTCGAAGGAAAAGAGAAGCAAGCCCCTTAGGACAGTCGCACAGCTGAGGTTGGTTATTTCACTTTATTTAGCAAACGGTCACACTCTGAGCCCCACCAAATTACT
Organism: Hyaena hyaena; assembly: GCF_003009895.1. NCBI lineage: Eukaryota > Metazoa > Chordata > Mammalia > Carnivora > Hyaenidae > Hyaena > Hyaena hyaena. Next base: position 1,970,135 of record NW_024080793.1, read on the forward strand.
CCTCCAGCCTGACTCGAGGGTCTGCCTTGGGAAGAAGCTCAGAGGGTGACCAGGAGGGCCCAGGTTCCCCAGTCAGCCTCCTTTTCCACCAACACACACCGCACAAAACAACATCACTGCTTGCATCCTCAGGCACCCACCCAATGTGGTTGGGGGGCCCTCCAGTGTTCAAAAGCTACCTGCCAGGGCCCCGCTCCGGGCACAGACTCCTCCCTGCTCCTGAAATGTTGGCAACGGCCGAGGAACTCTGCCCCAGGTGTGGGGATGCCAAACCCTATTCCCCAGCCCTGCAGTTTGTCCCTGCTGGGCAAGAAGCAAAATGTACGAAAATACTTTAATTATTTCTTTGAAACGGTTAAGAAATAAGGTTGTCCTGTTTTTCTTTTACAATCCCAGTAAAAAAAAAAAAAAAAAAGTTCACATTAGTGCCGGGGCCCAAAACAAGGCCTTCCCCAGAGCAAAGCACCGGCCACTCAGTAGAATCGCTTGTTCCGCTCCTGTCGCTTCTGAAACACTACGGCCCCCACCACGGCGCACACGATGATGCCCAGGAGCGCACACAGCAACAGCAGGAACACCCGCCACCCCGTCAGGGGCCCGCTGCGGAAGTTTCCCGTCGGGTCATCCACATTGTCTGGGGGAGAAGAGAAGGGGAGCTGAAGTGGCAAAGTGGAGAAGTCAGGCGGGCTCCCAGGAGACAGAGAGTCCAACAGGATGGTGCAGAGCAACAGGCAGCAAACAGCCCTGTGTCCGACTCGCAGCTGTACGAGGGAGGGGCAGGGGAATGGACAGAGGAATAATCCCACTGGGGCCGAGGTTCCCAGGGAGCAAGGCGCCAGGTGTCTTCTCTGCAAGGAGCTGGTGAAAACTGGATTCATGGCCTCCCCAGGAGAGGCTGAGTCAGCACAAGGCAGGCCCAAGAACTGCATTCACAAGCCCCACCTCGGCGCCATGCAGTGGTCCAAGATCCCGATCTGGAGAGACACAGCCCTGGCCAAAAGCTGCCCTGATTCACACCTGAATGCATTCCATGGTCCCTAGGGAACTCTCCCCTCCAGCCCCTGTCCTTCTGCTCCAGCCACACCACTTCTCTGCCTGCTAACATCAAGGACTCTGCCGGAAACGAGGCCCTGACACGAGGTATTCTCCTGGAATCCCAACTACCCTGGGATGGGGAACTCATGATCTCGCTTTTAGAGGAGACTGACAGCAGGAACGGACTTAGTCAAGTTCACTAGCCTGTGGGGGAAGGGACGGGGGTCTAGACTCAAGTCCATCTGCCCTGTGCAGCCTAGACCCTGTTCCTGCCACTCGGCCTTCCTTCCGAGCCCCAGCCCTCCATTCCTCACTGTGGAGAAGGCCTGGAATGCCAGGTAGGAGCCAAGCTATGTCCTCCTTTCCCACACAACCTGACCAGGGCAGGTCTGCTGACACGGTCTCACCACCAGCCTCTCTCTTCCTCTGCCCCCTTCTTTGCCTCAGTCACTAGACTGAGCCCTAGGACAGCACCTAGCCCATGGCCAGGCAGCGAGTGGAAGCTCTGGAACCATCTGCTAAAGGAACAAATGGATCAGCAAGTCTGCAAACGAATTAATTCCTGCCTGGCCAACCTTAGGGGGTTGCCGGGTAGGTCAGAGCAGATGAGTTCTCTGAAAGCCCTCAGCCAGAAAACCTTCAATTAAAGGTTGCAAAAACAGCAGTACATGGCAGGATTTGTTTACCTCCTGAGATGTTGATAAGCAGTTTGAATCTTCAAAAAGTGAGAAGTCACTCTGGCTCACACTCCACATGGTGACCTTGGGCTAGGCTGAGAGGCTTCTCAGTGCCCCACCCCAGCCCACAGGCACAACTTCAGGGTTCTTAGAGTGGATGTCCACACATAGGAGTTTCACTTCAACCAGAACCCTTGCTCTGTGAGAAGAGACTGGTGGGTAATTAGCACCATGAGAAGAGTCCAGGCTTTGGGGTTTTGCAAAAACTCAAGGTTGAATCTTTTCTCACTTCGTTCTAGCTCATGAAACCTGGAGGACCAGTTCCCCTGGCTAGTGGCAGCACCTACTTCCCAGGCCATTCACTGAGACCTCACATGTGTTACATGAGAATGCCCTGCGTGCCAACTATACCAACAAACTGGCCCCTTTGGCTTTATTGGCCATTAACCCAGCATGAAGCAATAGCAGAAATAGGTACCAGGTGCTCACAAATCTACTCATTAGCACTGACTGCTGATCCAAGACCCCAGGCCACAATCACAGCTGGACCGAGGAAAAGCAAATGGACCATATGCACTCAGCCAAGCCAGCCCCACCGCAACCCCATACCAGGCTGCCCAGGCCAAGATGGGCCTTGCACACATACCTTTGGGCGACTTGAGGAAATTGACACTGGGCTCAATCTTGGTCCAATCAATGTTCTCTTCATCAGGCGTATGTTCTACCATCAGCTGGAACAGTTTCATGGAGATGATGTCATGATTGTCTGTAGGACCAAGAGTTAGCTTAGAAGGAGCATGGAGACTGCCTTCCCCAGCGAGAAGTGCTGCTCCAGTCCCTGAGAATGGCCAGGTCCCCAGGGAAGAACTCTGCTCCTACCTAGTGAGGGGCCTGTTTTCTTCCCAGCAACTCCCAGCCACCCCCAGCAGGTATTCCAGGAGCCAGAACACCTCTAGAACACAACAGTAAGAAATCTGAGAGGAGGCAGGACAGAAAAAAAAAAAGCATGAGTTTTACAGTCAAAATCACCTAGGTCTAAATCCTGAGTCAGTTTCTTTGTAAATCCAGGTGATAATCTCCATCTTGCCTGGTTATCACAGCAAGAAAAAGAAGACAGCTTGCCCGGCAGACAGTATGTACCAGAAAAGGACCTGCATGTTATTCTACAGCCGGCTGAGAAGTCTGATCCTCCCAAGGGGCAGGCAGGCAGCTGCCAAGTGCTCCTGTCAGAGACCCCAAGTTCTGGATGCAGATGAACGAATCAGCAACCAGCTGAGGGCTAGGCTCTAATATCTGGGCAGTGATTATCCCAGAAAACACTTGAGGGGCACCTGGGTGGCTCAGTCAGTTAAGCGTCCGACTTCGGCTCAGGTCATGATCTCATGGGTCATGATCTCATGGTTGGTGGGTTCGAGCCCCGCGTCGGGCTCTGTGCTGACAGCCAGCTTAGGGCCTGGAGCTTGTTTCAGATTCTGTATCTCCCTCTCTCTAACCCTCCCCTGCTCACACTGTCTATCAGAAATAGATAAAACATTAGGAAAAAAAATTAAAAAAACAAAAACATTTGAGAGGGGCACCTGGGTGGCTCAGTCAGTTAAGCATCCAACTTTGGCTCAGGTCATGATCCCACGGTTCGGGAGTTCAAGCTCCGCGTCGGGCTCTCTGCTGTCAGCACAGAGTCTGCTTTAGATTCTCTCTCTCTCTCTCTCTCTCTCTCTCTCTCTTTCTCCCCCTCCCTCCCTCCCTCCCCCTGTGCATGTTCTCTTTCTCTCCCCCTCCCTCCCAGAACATTAAAAAAAAGAATTAAAAGGGAAAAGAGACCACTATATCATGTGACTACCCATGAGATTACTGCTGCAGAGGCTGGCATTCACAACTCTCTGATTAATGGTCAGGCCCTACTGTGTACACAGCCATTTCCAACACTCTTCATTGGGCCTCTCCAATGCTTAGAGAGCACCCACCTGCCACAGATCTCGCTTTTTTTCCAGAACCTTCTCCTGACATATGCTAAAGTACTACCCAATGAAATTCCAGACAACCTGAGAGGAAGGACTGTGCTGGAATCCTGGGTGACTTAAGACTGACATTCAGCTAGTAACTGATTACCAAGTAATCAGCAAGCAAGTAATGATTACCTGAAGCTGGGTAACGGGCAAAGGGAGTTATTGGACTATCCTCCCCACTTTTGGGTGTATAATTAAAATATCCACACTAAAAACTTTAAAACCCCAAAGCAATGGACTCTCTGGGGACCAAGTGGACCTAGACATTTCAATGGTGAAGGGGAGGCTCCTGGAAATGTTTATCCTGAGGATAAATAAGCCCTCTGTCTGGTCCTGTATGTTGTTTCCCACTTCTGGTCAGCAAGAGCTGGCCCAGAGCTTGGTGCCTGCCCTCTGGGGACCCTGATTGCCTTCTAAGGACCATGGCCAAGGGTCACTATAAAGTGTCACCCAGGCCTGGTGGCCCAGTGAGGCTTGCACAGGTTAGCAGCACCCCAATGCATACAGACACACTGTGGGCCAAAGAAGACAAGAGCCCTGACTTTATGAAGCTTACAATTCAGTCAAGCAGACCCAAAAAATGAAATAAGTTACATGGGAGATTCCAGGATGGTTAAATGCTATGAAGAAAAATAAAGCCAGGAAAGGGGATAAGGAGTGTACAGGAGACTGGGGTACGTGTAATTTTAAAATAAGGGAATCAGGGAAGGCCCCACTGAGGAAGTGACATCTGAGCAAGACCTGAAGGAGTCAAGAATGAAGCACAGGTACAAAGGCCCGAGGCAGGAGGGCACTGGTGTACCTGAAGAACAGGTGAGGGGGATATAAGGGAGCAGGAAGCCATGAGTCCATAGGGGAGGCATGGCACACAGCGCCCAGCAAACACCACTGGGGCAGACAGGGGCCTTGATTCTGTAGGAGACGAGAGGAGTGGCAAGACTTCACTTGGGCTTTAATGGAATCGTTCTGACTGCTGAACTGGGAGAGACTATAGGAAGGCTGACATGGAAGGAGGGGACCACATGGGAGGCTCCTGCAGTTGTCCAAGTGCGTGAAGATGACGGCCTGGACCTGGCAGGTACTATCAGAGGGAAAGAAGTGGTCTGCTGCACCAAGAAGACAAAGCCAGCAGGACTCACCAAAGGATGAGAGGTGGTGTGTGAGAGAAAAAATAGAGACCACAGTGGCACCAAGGTGTCTTGGACTGAACAACTAGAATAACAGAGATGCTATTTATGCCTTGGCAAGATGTGGGCTTCAGCTATAAGCATGTGACTACTGAAATGCCTGTTGGGTATCCAGACAGAGATGCTGAGCAGGCTACTGGTGACAGGTCTGAAAAGGTCTGAGCTGGTGATGGAAATGTAGGACCCTGTAGTATATGGATTCAAAGTCCCCTAGCTGCAGAGGGGAAGACGGCCGAAGGAGTTCTCACGGAATAAAGCCCCAGGTATGTCAACATCCCCAGATGCTGAAAAGTAGAGGAAGAAACCCAGATGTGTGTGGAACCAAACAAAGGAAGTTCAAAAAGGAAAGCGATCAACTATGTCACAAGTTCCCAAAAGACCAGGGAAGGTCAAGATAGACTTAATGCCTCGCTCAACCCAGATGCTCACCAGACAGGTCTCCAGTGCCAGCCGAGGCTCCAAAGTAGTAGCCAGTGGGTAGGCGCACTCCCGTGATGTCAATGCAATTCTTCCACTCGTTCTTGTCCTCTAGGTCGGTCATCACCTGCAGACAGCCAGCAAGTCAAGTACATGCCAGGTCCAAGCCCACCCATCAACTTAAGCCTACACAGAAGTAGCACAGGCATAACCAGCCCCCATCCTGCCTGCTCACCGTCAGACGGCCCCGGGAGTAGCGCACAGCCAGGAAGGTATCGTGATCACGGTTGCGGAAGTCAGCCGTGCAGCCCGCCAGCTCGGTCCAGCGGCCATCTTTGCTATGGTCGTAGGACAGGGAGCCATTGTTCACCATCACCGAGATGTACGGGAACACACGCTGAGATCGAGACACCAGTTACTCTAAGGCCAGCGCATCCTGTGGGAGGCACTGGGGTCACCCACCACCCTGATCCCTGGAGGCCCCTTTTGTGCTGAGAACAGAGAGAAGTCCTGGTTCCAACCCCCCAGCCAAATACCCAGTCCTTCCTGTCCTGCCTGAGGGAGAGAGCAGCGGCATACCTCTGTAGTCTCATCATTGGGATATGTATCCAAGAAGATGGCTAGGCCGTGGAAGTTGTCTTTGCTTCCAAACACAGGCCCTGGAATTAGAAGGAGATGCTCTCGTAATGGGAGATATTGGAGTTGTCCCCTGTGTACCTGAAGGACAAAGTATTGCCAGTATGGGTGAGGGAAAGAGAGGCTAATTTATGGTCATTCGCCCAGGAAAGAGAAGGGATCTCTAAGGGAGGAGGAGGTGTAAGGGGTATAGCAGAGAGGACTCAAAATCTGAAACGGTAACTTGTTTAAGGGACAGCACCTGGCCATGTGTTCTGACATGTCAGGTGACAAGGAGACAGAAAGGACTTATAGAGAGGAAAGGAAGCCCCATGCCCCATCCTCTGACCCAAGGGTCAGCAACTTTCTGTCAAGGGCCAGAAGAAAAAACATTAGGCTTTGCAGCCACATATGGCCTCAGCCACACAGTCTTCCTTTTGTTTTAAAAATGGTAGAATGGTAAAATCCATTCTCAGCTGGTGTACAACACCAGGCCACAATGGGCTAGAGTTGAGCTGCAGGATCCAGCTGTTCCTCTTCACAAAGGGACACTCCCCAAAGTAGATTGGAGGTCCCGGGTGTCCTCAAAGAAGAGAGCAGTGCTCGAATCTGGGCAGAACGCCCCCACCTTCCTACCTGGCACAAGGCGGTCCCGGGTATACCACAAGGCAATGCCATCTCCATGAAGATTCTTCTTCCCTGCACCATGGACTTTGAAGTGGACATGCATCTCCCAGTCCTTGAGGAAGCAAGGCTGGAGAGAAAGCAGAGAGAGGAACTCAGAGCCCCCTGGGCCTTCCTGCCACACAGAGGTGACCCGTACAGGCCCATCTCCTCCACAGAGACTGGGCAGTCCTTGGAAAAGGGCCAGGCAGCAGGGTCACAAGTACCACTGACCAAAAGACCACCTCAGCAGGAAGGGAGGGGGATGCTGGGCCTCCCAGGTGGGAAGGAGGGAGGCCATACAGTGTCCCAAGGCCGTCTGAGGCCCAGACTGCCCACTCTGGCCTAGTCTTCTCTTGGGCCTGGTTCTCACACTGATTCACCTTCCTCAACACCAGCCAAACCCATCAGCCCTGTTTCCTCTTCATCTCCACTGCTCCTTGTGGAATTAACCCTATTGGAGCCACATATTTTACAAAAAAGAAAACCCGTTCAGAGACAAAATAACATGTCCACAGCAGGTAAGTGGATGGTCCTGACTCAAACTCAGATCTGACTCAGAAATTTGTGTTATGTCTTCTATACCTCCCATGGCCGTCAGACCTTTAACATAAAAGTACAGCAACTCTTTTCTGGTCTCCCAACCCCACTGTCTTTCCCTTCTAACCAATCTTCTGGATGACTCCAAACCCCAAGTTCTTGGCCCCCATACTTCTTGCCAGCCCAGCTTCAGTGTGAGGACAGTGCCAGGGCTGGAGGGCCGGAAGGGTCATGCTCTGGGGTCTCGGAACTACTGCGATATGAAAGAAGGCAGATACACCGTGGCATTCAGGAACATCAGGTGCAGAGCTGGGCACGGTCCACAGTAAGGGAAACACAGCTTGGCCTTATCCACCAGAAAATTGCTTGTGAAAGCTAAAGTATTCACAAATACTTTAACAAGAATCCACTTCGAGGAAGTCTGCAGCTGGGTACATGAGGAAGTGTTTAAACAAAGGCCCAGGGGCACCTGGGTGGTTCAGTCAGTTAAGTGTCTGACTTCGGCTCAGGTCACGACCTCGAAATTCTTGAGTTCGAGTCCCACATCAGGCTCTGTGCTGACAGCTCAGAGCCTGGAGCCTGCTTCGGATTCTGTGTCTCCCTCTCTCTCTGCCCCTCATCTCCTCTAAAATAAACATTTAAAAAATTAAAAATGAAGGCCCATCAGAAAAGCTAACTAGAACAAGACATTGTTGACTTATCTGATTGGCAACTATTAAAGAGATCATTAATACCAGTGTAAATAAGGATGGAAGGAAACACATGTTCTCGATCAATGGGACTATTGATGCTTCCGTCTTCCAGGGGTCAATCTGGTTGTTTCAGGTTTTTAACAGACCACGACAGATCCATAAGCCTTTACATTTGAAGATATCAAAGATACTAAGAGAAGGAAAATAAGTGGCAAAAGTTTTCTGAAAAAAAGGAATTAGTATATACAGAGGAAAAAATTTTTAAAAAATGAACCAACATTAATAATAGGTGATGTTGGTAGGGGAACTACAAGAAATATTTTCTATATTTGAATTTTATATAGTGAACATAATTTAAAAAGTAAAAAATAAAAAACTTTAAGAGCACTTGGCTGGCTCAGTCAGTAGAGCATGGGACTTTTTTTTTTTAATATTTTATTTATTTCTGAGAGAGAAAGACAGCGTGAGCAGGGGAGGGTCAGAGAGAGAGGGAGACAAAGAATCCGAAGCAGGCTCCAGGCTCTGAGCTGGCTGTCAGCACAGAGCCTAACGCGGGGCTCGAACTCACGAACGATAAGATCATGACCTAGAGCCGAAGTTGGACACTTAACCGACTGAGCCACCCAGGCACCCCTAGAGCATGGGGCTCTTAATCTCAGGATTGTTGGGCATAACACTGGGCATAATGCTCACTTTATTTTAAAAAATGTTTAAAAAAATAAAAACAACGAACTGAATAACTTTACATGCCACCAGGGGTGATGTGGCTTGTGCATTCACTGATGCATCAGAAGTACAGCTTCAGCTCTGGGCACCAAAAACCAAGGTGATGAGACCCAGCTCTGGCCCCTGAGAATGTAGAGCTGGTGGACATCTAACAACAGCTTGCAAGTAGTGTGAAGTCTTAGCCTTCCCAGCTCTTGGCCAGTTCTGGCTCTGCGGAATCTGTAGATTCGAGAAGGAGACAACTGAGAGGTGAGAAGACCAGACAGATAGACAAAAGATAGATGGACAAAGACTCTGACTCCAAGGCCTACTGAGGGAGTGGAAGGCCTGGTGAGCCAAACTTGCCTTGGGCTGGAACCGCAAAGACAGCAACCCAAAAAACAACAGTGAATGAGGAAAGGCCCTCCCAGGGGCAATAGCCAGCTTGAGCCCTCTCACCTCTCAATCCCTGAAAGTAGACTAAAGTGATTCACCCAGGCCTCAAGTTTTTCAACAATCTTACAAATAAATATCTGGCATAAAATAAATAACCAGACACATAAAAGACAAGTTATCAACAAGACCAGAAAAGAGGGAGGGAGAAAACAGGCTGATGGGAACTCCAGATACTGGACTTTCAAATAACGAGTTTACTATAACCAAGGGAATAAAACATAAGATTGAGAATTTTGAAAAGTAACTGAAATTTTATATATATTTTTTTTTAATTTTTTTTTTTAATGTTTTTATTTATTTCCAGGAGAGAGAGAGAGAGACAGCGTGAGCAGGGGAGGGTCAGAGAGAGAGGGAGTCACAGACTCCGAAACAGGCTCCAGGCTCTGAGCTGGCAGTCAGCACAGAGCCCGACGCAGGGCTCAAACCCACGAACCGCGAGATCATGACCTAAGCGAAAGTCGGACGCTTAACCGACTAAGCCACCCAGGCGCCCCATTTTATATATATATTTTAATGTTTATTAATTTTGACACAGAGAGAGAGAGGGAGAGAGAGAGCACGCGCGAGCGAGCGCATGAGCAAGGAAGGGGCTGAGAGAGAGGGAGACAGAGAGGATCCCAAGCAGTCTCCACAACACCAGTGTCCAATGAAGGGCCTGATCTCATGAACCATGAGATCATGACCTGAGCTGAAACCAAGAATAAGACACTTTAACTGACTGAGCCACCCAGGTGTCCTAAAAATTACTGAAAAAAAAAAAAGGGGGGGGGAATCACACTACAAAAAAAATCTTAGAACTAAAAAAATACAATAACTGAAATTACCAATGTAATGGACAGGTAGATTAATAAAAACAGATGGAGAGAATCGGTGATCCATGGGTCAGAGAAGTAAAAAAATATATATATATATTATATATATATACATACACACACACACACACACATATATATCTATCCAGGATGAAGCAGATAGAATGGTAGATATAAAATTGTCAGAGACAGAGAGTAAAATACTCTATGTAAACTGGAATTTCAGAATCAGTGGTGAGAGAACAGGGCAAGGGAATATTTAAAGAGATATCCAAGTACTTACTAAAACTGATTCGCAGACATTACGCCACAAATCTTAAATCTGACAAACCAAAGAAGACAAATAAAACCAGGGACACCTGGGTGACTTAGTCGGTTAAGTAACCGACTTCTGCTCATGTCATAATCTCATGGTTCGTGGGTTTGAGCCCCGCCATCAGGCTCTGTGCTGACAGTGTGGAGACTACTTAGGATTCTCTCTCTCTGCCCGTTTCCCACTTGCACATTCTCTCTTCTGTCAAAAATAAACTTTAAAAAAAGAAAATCACACCTAGGAACATTTAAAAAGGAGGGAAGGAAGGAGTGGTAGAAAATCAAACACTTAAAAGCAACAAGCGGGGGTCTTGGGGCGCCTGGGTGGCTTAGTCGGTTGGGCGTCCGACTTTCGCTTGGGTCATGATCTCACGGTTCGTGGGTTCGAGCCCCGCGTCAGGCTCTGTGCTGACTGCCAGCTCAGAGCCTGGAGCCTGTTTCAGAGTCTGTGTCTCCCTCTCTCTCTGACCCTCCCCTGCTCATGCTGTCTCTCTCTCACTCCTAGAAATAAAAAAATATTTAAAAAAAAAAAAAAAAGCAACAAGCGGGGGATAAAAACCACAAGATTATCTTCAAAGAAATAATTAGCCTGATATGGGACTTTTGCACAGAAACACTGGTAGCCAGAAGACAACAGACTGAAGTATTTGTAGTAAAAAGAAAATAACAAAAGGTGCGTGGTTGACTCAGTCAGTTAAGCATCCAACTCTTCATTTCGGCTTACGTTATGATCTTATGGTTCATGGGATTGAGCTGTGCATGGGGCTCAGAGCTGACAACACAGAGCCTGCTTGGGATTCTCTCTCTGTCTCTGTGTGTGTGCACTTTTCCTCTCTCCCAATAAACATTTTTAAAAATAAGTGAATAAGGGGCGCCTGGGTGGCTCAGTTGGTTAAGCATCTGACTTTGGCTCAGGTCATGATCTCGCAGTTTGTGAGTTTGAGCCCTGCATCAACCTCTGTGCTGACAGCTAGGAGCCTGAGGCCTGCTTCAGATTCTGTCTCCCTCTCTCTGCCCCTGCCCTGCTCGCATGTGCTCTCTCTCAAAAAAGGAATAAAAATTTTTTTTAATTTTTTAATAAGTAAATAAAATAATGGAGAACACAGGATTCTATGCTTAGCAAATGCATCCTTCAAGAATGAAGATGAAATTAAGACATTTTCAGATAAAAAAGACTTTTTAAAAAGAGACATTTTTATTTATTTAGTTTATCTGAGAGAGAGCAGGTGTGCCTGTGCACACAAGCAGGGGAGGGACGGGGGGGAAGGAGAGAGAGAATCCCTTGCTGGCAGGGCTCAAACTCACAAACCACAAGACCATTACCTGAGCCAAGCGTTGGACACTTAACTGACTGAGCCACCCAGACACCCTAAACAAGACCCATTTTTAGATTTAAAATATATATATATATATTAAAATTGTCTTTCATTCATCAGAGAGAAGGAAAACTATCCAGATATAAAATCAGAGATTCAGGAAGGAGCAAAGAGCAACAACAGTAAATGTGAGAGTTAAAATCTAAGTAAATATTTGACTGCATAAAACAATAATGTTTTATGAGAAGATTAAATAAATGACAGAGAGAGGATTAAAATAAATAACAATGGGGTAAATAAAGTTAAACTATTCTAAGATCCTTGCATTGTCCAGGAAGAAGGTACACATTATCATCAGACTTTGGTAAAATATGGCTGCACGTTTTAAACTCGAGTAATCACTTAAAAATTGGGAAGAAAGCGGGGCGCCTGGGTGGCTTAGTCGGCTAAGCGTCCGACTTTCGCTCAGGTCATGATCTCGCGGTTCATGGGTTCGAGCCCCGCGTCGGGCTTTGTGCTGACTGCCAGCTCAGAGCCTGGAGCCTGTTTCAGTCTGTGACTCCCTCTCTCTTTGACCCTCCCCTGCTCACGCTGTCTCTCTCTCTCTCTCTCCTAGAAATAAATAAAACATTAAATTTAATAAAAAAAAAAATTGGGAAGAAAGCAAAGAACTTTTAAGCTAGCAGAAGAGTAAAAAGGGAATAAAAATTAACCAACTCAAAAGAAGACCGGAGAGAAAAAAATGAACAGAGAATGTGCAGTACAAATAGAAAGTAAATAATAAAAAATAATTTTTTAATTTTCTTAAAGTTTATTTTGAGAGAGAGAGAGAGAGCAAGCGAGCATGAGTGGGGGAGGAACAGTGAGAGAGGGAGACAGAATCCAAAGCAGGCTCCAGGCTCTGAGCTGTCAGCACAGAGCCCGACGCAGGTCTTGAACTCACAAACCATGAGATCATGACCTGAGCCCAGGTCGGATGCTTAAATGAGCCACCCAGGCACCCCATAATAACTTTTAAAAATTAAAAAATTTTCAAAAAGTAAAAATAATAGGTAGATGGATTAAAACCAAAGGCATCAGTAATTTTACTAAATGTAGATGAACTATATGCTGAAAAGGGTACATAAGATCTCTCTGTATTATTTTTTTTACAACTGCACAGAATTTATAATTATTTCAAGAAGTTTAAGAAGTAAATAAACGGGGTGCCTGGGTGGCTCAGTTAGTTAAGCGTCCAACTTCGGCTCAGGTCATGATCTCATGGTTCATGGGTTCAAGCCCCATGTCAGGCTCTCTGCTGGCAGCACAGAGCCTGAAGCCTGTTTTGGATTCTGTGTCCCTCTCTCTCTGCCCCTTGCCCACTCATGCTCGCACGCGCTCTCTCAAAAATGAGTGAACGTTTAAAAAAATCAAAATTAATTACAAAAAATAAAAACTAAGTAAAGGATAAAAGACTTAAAGAGCAAAAACCATAAACCTCTTAGAAGAAAACACAGGGAAAATCTTCATAACGTTGGATTTAACAAGATTTCTTGGACAGGACACCAAAGCAGGATTCTTTGCTTAGCAAATGTGTCCTTCAAGAATGAAGATGAAATTAAGACATTTTCAGATTAAAAAAAAAAAGGAAAAGGACAGGAAAAGATACAGCATGCAAACGCTAACTGAAAGCAACCTTGTGAGGCTATATCAATAACAAAATTTAAAAATGGACATTTTAATAACAGAAACATTTAATAAAAGATCCCATTGACCAGGAAAATTTTGGGCTCAAAATCTGTAAAGCAGAAACTAATGGAATTACAAAAATAAAAACAAATCCAGAGAGTAATTTTAACATACCTCTCTTAGTAATTGATAAAAACAAGCAAAAACCTCAGGAAGAATACAGATATTCGAACCCAATCAGCAAATCTGACTAAGGACCAAATGGCACACAGTACTTAACTACCTGAGAATCCACATTCTTTGCAGACACACAGAAAATTTTCCAAAAATCGGACCATTTGCAAGACTCAACAGACCTCCAAGGACTGAAATAACAGACTGTGTTCCTTGACTAAGATGAAATCCGACTGGATATTAACAATAACTTAATTTTTTAATAACTAGAAAAGCACTCACATATTTGAAAAAAATTTTTTAATATCTCACCTCTACAAAAGTCAGCCCAGAAACCAGATTTCAAACGGTCTCTTTCGTGCCCAGAAGTTTTCTGCACCTGGGAACAATGCACTGAGCTAAGACCCCAAGCTGGTGCAAGGTGTGCCTTCAAGCAGAAGGGCAACTGCGAACAGGGAGATGAGAAAGGAACACCTACCCTCCTGCCCCTGGTATGTTCATACGGAAAGGAGTTTCAGGAGAGAATAACACACAGAGGGTGAAACCTGGAAACTGATTCCTGTAGGACTATCCGGGCCTTAGAAAGTCTCTGCGCATGGCAGACTGAAGACTGCAGATCAGTGGAGGGAAATACCAAAACGGAGACAATATAAAACCTCTGAGGGATTTTAAGCAGGTGCAGGTGAAATACCAGCTGGAACGAATTTAGAGGCTGCTTTCTGGAAGCAGAGCATGACACAGCTGTGATTTTCCACCCTAGATGCACAGCAGAGCCAGCTGGGGAGCTCAGAAATCTTAATGCCCTGACCCTCCCCCGGGCCAATTAAATCAGAATCACTTGGCCATCATAGAGCATTTTACAGTTAGTGGTTTCCATGTCCTTGCTTGCAACAAGTGGAAGGCAGAGCTGATCCAATAGTCAACTGATACATCATCAAACATTTTGATGAAAGATTGCTACATGATTTTGAGCTTATAAACCAACAGAAGTTTAAAATATTGAGTGGCCCTGCTATAACAAACCCCCCCTGCATCTCCATCTACTATTTAAGTGAACACAGATTCTCAGCATTCACATCTATAAAAACAAAAAGAAGTGGTGCTGAGGCCTGTCTCGTTCTGACAATAATATCCATCCAGACAGGGGTGGGGGACAACAGTTTATTGAGATGCATTTCAATAAATGTTTACTTTTACAATAAGTATCTCAAAATTGTGTAATCAATTTATTTTGACCAACTGTGTATCAATACTAATCGTAACATCCCACCCAAATATTAAAACTTAGTTTCAAGGTCCCAACAAAGTTAAAAGGTTAATTTTTTCGAATTTATTTTTATTTTAGAGAGAGAGAGAGAATGGGGGAGAGGGGTAGAGGAAAAGAGAGACAGAGAATCTTAAGCAGACTCCACATTCCCTCTGCACAGAGCCCAACGCAGGGCTCGATCCCACAACCCTGGGATCATGGCCTGAGTGGAAACAAAGAGTCAGATACTCAACTGAATGAGCCACCCAGGTGCGCCCAATGTTAAAAGGCTTAAATTATTACACTTATTTTAGGTCCAGAAGATAGAACAAGCTAATCAAGAAGTTTTCAAGCATTAAATATATGCATAGGATAAAATTCTGTGTGGGCAGAAATGAAAATACAAATTAAATTTTAAAAACTGAGGTATAATTTGGGCTGATTCACAGTGTTTAAAAGGCATAATGGATACCAAGTTGAAATATTTAGATTCCACCGAATATACTTAAGAGTAATGAACAGCTTTATTTTAAAATGGCAATATTTTAAATATGCTAGAAACGACATCCTTTGCAAATATTTAAACTTACGATAAGTAATTTCGGAAATGAACTTTTTTTTTATGTTTTTTTTTTTTTAATTTCTAGGAGAGAGAGAGAGAGAGAGAGAGACAGCGTAAGCAGGGGAGGGTCAGAGAGAGAGAGGGAGTCACAGACCGAAACAGGCTCCAGGCTCTGAGCTGGCAGTCAGCACAGAGCCCGACGCAGGGCTCGAACCCACGAACCGAGAGATCATGACCTAAGCGAAAGTCGGACGCTTAACCGACTAAGCCACCCAGGTGCCCCGGATATGAACTTTTAAAAAGCGCAAGAAGATATACACTTTCAGACAGTACATCAGCCAGAAAAGGTTAAGCACCACCTCTGCAGCCTCCACACAAGGCTCCTCAAGATGGGGCCCATCAGGCCCTTGGGCTTCTCCCTATGTCCTGTGCTCCAGCCACTAGACTCGAGACTTCACCTTGGGACCACTACATGGTCTGGACCTCTCTGTTGAAACACAGCAGAAGCTGTGTTCTCTCTGTTTAGGCAACAGCAGATGCTTAGGAGGGTTTGCTAATTCAGCCCCTCTGGGGGCAGACAACAAAGAAAAGTCCAGAAAGCACTTCTCCTGCCCAGTAAAAGAAGAGGTGGTTCTTGGGAAACACTAGGCAGAAAATTTTAATAGTTCCAAGCAATTTCTTTTAAGATTTACAGGAAACACTCCAACCTTTTAAGAATATCCGCAGGGCCAAATAGGAAAGGTCCTAGAACTGAATGGGGAAGTGGGGAAAGGATAATAATTATATTCCAGCCTGAAAATCTGATGAAGTGCAGAATCCTCTCAGCCCTGTGACATCGCCACACCACTGACATGACAATGCCAACCAATAGTTCTATACAACCATAATTAAGTTACTTGTAACTGAACCAATTTCTAACAGTTCTAGCCCTATTTGTACCTTGCTTAAAAAATAAAAAATTTAGGGGCGCCTGGGTGGCTTAGTCGGTTAAGCGTCCGACTTTCGCTTAAGTCATGATCTCGCGGTTCGTGGGTTCGAGCCCCACGTCGGGCTCTGTGCTGACTGCCAGCTCAGAGTCTGGAGCCTATTTCAGAGTCTGTATCTCCTTCTCTCTCTGACCCTCCCCTGCTCACGCTGTCTCTCTCTCTCCTAGAAATAAAATTTAAAAAAATATAAAAATATATATAAAAAAATAAAAAATTTAATGCTATACTGAACTCACTTCCATAAAAAAATGTAACACTACATTCAAACTTTTTAAAATTATCCATAAGCCTTAAGACAGAATAATGTGACAGAATGTGACTCGGGGGAGATTAGGTAGTTAATGAAATACTGAGTGGGTGGCACTCAAGCAGAGACATACCAGATGAGAAAGAACCAGGCATGAAGAGCCAGGAGGCAGTGTCCCAGACAGAGGGAACAACAAGTGCAAAGATCCTGAGGCAAGAAGGCAGCCAGAGAGGCTGGAACAAAATTACTAGAATGAAGGGAGATGCCAGGCACCAGGGGCCAGACTGTATAGACATATGCTTGTTTATCCCTTGACAGGAGACCCCAGACTCTGAGGATCAGAGTGAAAACTGAAGAAAGTAACCCAGATGCCCCTAGCAAAGGAGAGGAGGAGCGAAGAGACAGGCAGATGAGGCAACACAAGGATGGCACAGTCTCCCAGAACGGACCAAAGAACAGGGTAGAGAAAACTAGGACAATGGCCAACAGCTTAAGCCATGGGAAGAGTTGGAATCAGGCAGGCTGAGGCAGCGGCAAAGTCTGCCCCAAGCTGTGACCCAGCCCAAAATTATTCCCCTTTCACCCCTTTCCTGACCTCGACTTCCTCAGTGTGGAGTCTGTGTAGCAATTTATCTTGGCCACTGATTATGTAGGACATGACAGTGACACGTGAGGTTCCCTAACCTCTGGAGCAAAAGTCACAGAAATTAAAACTGCCCACAAGTCCAGCTCCTCTATACCATTGATGACAAGACCATCAGTGAAGTGCTGGGGAAATGGATGGAGTCTGCAAGTATTTCCAAGGGATTCCTCCACTGTCCAGGGGCAGGGGGTCAAGTGTAGCAAGTGAATTGCTGGACTTCAATATCAGAGGGATCAGAATTTAAATGCTTATATCATTCACTGTGTTAGCTCGGCATAAAGCCACAACAGCCATCTATTTCAGACAGCCTGTTTGAGAATTAAATGCAATTAAATCATATAAGGCCAGTGCCTAACACACTTAAACTACCCAATAAAGATTCTGTTCTTTCCATTTATCCCACTATTGAGTTCAATTCAGACAGCCTGAGAACATCACTGCTTACTAGCTCTTCGACTTTGAGAAAGGTACTTTCAACTCTAAGCCCAGCTTCGTCAGTAAAATGGAAACAACATCACTTACTTCGCAAGGCTTTTGAAGAAACTAAATGAGAAAGGTGGAAAGTGTTAGGCACAATTCCTGACACGTGGTAACTTCAACAGCCATTACCTGTTAACTTCATTACTGATGAGCAAGACCGGGGCTAGGGAGAAAGGTGCCAAGCAAACCTTCAAACTACGCTCAGGTCTAGGTGCTGCGGAGATTGGGAGTAGTGGCTTACTTAAGGATACACCTAACCTCCCGGGAGCCACTCACCTGGTGGTTCCAGATAGAGCCCTCTTTGCTGCGCTCATCAGGGGTCAAACGCACGTACTGGCTTGTGAGGATAGTGCTGCCTTGGAAATCCCAGAGGGGCATGGAGCTGGAACCGACCCCTGTGGGCAGAGACCGGCAGACAGGTGCGTAAGAGGCCATTCCAGGACTGGCCTTGCCAACGGCAGGAAACCCACAGAGCTGCTTTGCTCGGGAGAAAGACAACTCACATGTCCAACCCTGTCCAGCCTCGCCCTCACCCTGCATTCATTCCCGCCCCAGGCCTCACCTTGGTAGGGCTTGATAAGCGAATGCTCCCGCTTGAGGTGTTCACTGTTGCCGTCTGTTATATCCGCAACAACCGGCCCCAGCAACAGGAGAAGAAGCAGAGGTGTAGTGGGGCCAGGGCCGGGACCGGGAAGCCCAGGCCTCCCCGGGCACCGCCGGCCCCAGCCCCAGCGCCAAATCGAGCCTTCCGCCGCCATTCTCCGTTCCACTCGGACACTTCCGCCCTAGGACTTCCGCCTTCCGGGTGTCCTATTTAATGGCCTCCGGCCGGAAACCCTCCAAACCTAGTGTCACCGGAAAGTTAAAAAAGCAAAGCCTCGCAGCCGGAGGCAAGGTGGCTTTATTTACCCACCAACCCCCCAGTCTAGTCAAGTAGTGTTCCATCTCCTTAGCGGCTCCAAGGAACCTGTCGGCCAGCCTCAGCAATGGGTTCTTATGAGCGACAAGAGCCGCAACCAATCATGGAACAGCACGTTAAGCTTGTGGGCCAATGAGGAACAGAGAGATGGTTTGAGTCGGGGGCAGCGCGAGGGTCCTCTGCGAAGCGAGGCATGCTGGGACTTGTAGTTTTTTGGGCCTTTCGCGCAGGTTGGACAGACGAATACTATTAACTATACTGTTCACCGGCCGGTGATCGCGTCTCTAGAGTAACGTTTCCCAGTCCCGAGCGAAAGAGCTCAGAGTTGAAGGCGGATGCCTGAACTCCAACTCCTGTGCTCCCTCAGACTCACTGGGTGGCTCTGGCTAGCTTCCCTTTAGCCGTCCTGGCTCCATCTCTGGCCAGCATCATGCCTTTGGAGAAGTAAAGGGTGTACGCAGCCCCAGCTCCTCATGCCCAGTCGAGTTTAAGCAATAGGAGCAGACCGGAATCCTGTCCCGGGACCCCAGTGACAATATGCGACCCATCTGGATACAAACCATCTCAGTGCCCATCTTCTGTAGCTGGAAGCAATCCTAAAAGGTTGAGGAAAGCTGGCTTAAGACCAGAGGTCAAAAACTGCTGGCTCTGTTTTACTGGCTCATGCTATTTCAATACATGATTTAAATATCAATATTTTTGTTTTGGTTTTTGTGGGATTTTGGGGGATGAGGAAGAGAGGGAGAGAATGTGAGTGGGGGAGGGGCAGAGAACGAGAGAGAATCTTAAGCAGGCTCCACACCCAACATGGAGCCCAACTCCCAGCTCTATGACCTTGGGATCTTGACCTAAGCCAAAATCAAGAGTCCGACACCCAACCAACTGAGTACCCGAGTACCCCTCAATATTTTTAACTTGAGAGACTTAGATCCACATTAGAAATGCAAATTGCTGGGGTTTTGTTTTTTTTTTTTTTTCAGGAAAATCTGAAGATCCCACCACACTAGGCCCATGAAGCCCCACAAAGGCTTTCCTCTGATGAGCTAGCCTCCCCACTGACTACTAATTTATAGCACCTCTGGCCCCTCTAGACATTTGAATTAATGACCACTATTTCAGATCAGAGGGGCACTGGGGATCACTTGTTGGTTGCTCCTTTATTTAAAGAAGCTGCCCCTCACAGCACCTGGGTGGCACTTGGGTGGCTCACTCGGTTAAGCAGCTGACTCCTGGTTAATAGAGAAGCTGCTCATTGGAATGAATGAATTTATCAGGGTTAAGTGCTGAGACGTCTTTTCTGGATCACATATTTTTAATAAGCCTATTAAAGTAACACACTCACATATGTAGTACAGATAAATAATCCAACAAAAGTCCCCTGCCACTCCCCTCCCTAAGGACATTGCCTTTCAGAGGTTATCTACATCTATACAAACAGGAATCTGTATATTCCACTAGACCGCTAGGAAGGGTGGGATTTTTATCGGTTATGGTCACTTCTGCATCCCCAGCAACTACAACAGTGCTTGGCACTGTTTAGAACAAACAATATTTGCTTTAAAACAGATCTGGGTTTTAAAGAAGAATGAGTAGGAGTTTACCAGTTTACCAGCAAGGGGAAAGGCATTCTCAGCAGACGGAACAGGAGAGGCAAAGGCCCAGAGGGATGCCCGGAAACATATGGGATGAAAGCAGTTCAGAATGGCTGAGGAGAGGTGAAGGAGGATGTAGCTAAGGCCACAACTTGAAGGGCCTTCAATTTCCCAGCTAAGGAACATGGCCTTTTTCCAGAAAGTACTGGGATGGTTTTAAGCATGAGAGTGGTCAACATGGTTTTCTCCGGCTATGGGGAGGAGAAAAGATTGGCAGGGCATAGCAGATGAGGAGACTGAGTAGAAGGTCATTACGACCAAATGAGAGACAACAAGGCCTGAGCCCAGGAAATCTCCAGAAGGAAGGGGGATCAGCTTTCGGTAATTGAGCCACTGTGGGAAACCAAGGAGAGAGAAGCTGAAAACAATGTTCTGTGGGCTGGAGGTACCCCACAGCTCTTGTGGAGTGGAGAAAATTAGATAAGGACTAAGAGGTAGGAAGTTCTGAGTTGGCTGGGGTCCCTGGGGTAAAGATGTGGTCAAAGGGAAAACTGGCATCCATAGGGCAGAGGTGGGGAGAGGAGAGGATGACCTTAGCAGGGGTCAGAGGCTGTAAATGGGCCTTTTCAGGGAGGAAGATGAGGTCTTGGCACCTGTGCTTGTGATGGCCCAGGCCCAGCTCCTGGCACCCAGGCACACATATTCACAACTTAACAGCCTCTGACTTGATGTGTAACCTTGGGGAACTCACTTGTCTCCAAGTCTGTTTCCTGATCTATTTAAAATGGAAATAATGAGCACCACTCACAAAGAGGTTGTGAGGATCAAATGAAGTTAGGAGAAGCCCCTGTAAGTGGTAATGCCTTCTATGAAGCCCAGGCCCAGATCCATGGCCCAGCAGACAGACAAGCTGTCTCCACTGACATCATACACCCTATAAAACCTTCACAGGCACACTGACATTGTCATGCACCTTATTAAGACCACTACTGGTAATGCTCTAGGCTCCAAATCAACCCCCAATATGCATACCAAGTCTGACTGAATCCCTCTATCTGGATAGCCTCAAGCAAGGTGTCTGGAAAGAGGTGATCAGCGCTGGGTGAAGAGATATATAAAGTAAGGTAACACTAACTGCTATCAAAAATAGACTGTAATGTGTATAACGGCACAAAGTTTATTCCTCATTCACATAACAGTGCAAAGCTAGTGTTCCTGGTTAATGGGTAGCTTACCTTTGTGACCGAATACTAAGACCATCTCCTTTCTTCTGTGGCTCCACAATCCCTTAAGGCCTCATCATCTTCTGCATCCAGCCAAGTTACAGGGGAAAGAAAGAATGTGGAGGGCACACACTACTTAAAAGTCTTGGCCCAGAAATGGCACACATCATTTCACTCACATTTAATGGGTGGGACTAGTCACATGGCCACACCTGACTGCAAATGAGCCTGGGAATATAAAGTTTAACCATGTGCCCAGGAGGAAGAGGACATGAATTCGTGGTGAAGAGTCAGTCACTTTCTGCACTGAAGGATTCAGGTCACAGCCCTAGAAAGGGGCAGTAGTGTAAAGGGTAAAAAACAGTAGAGGTGGCCAAACCAGAGTGGTGGGGGACTTGAGGGCTCTAAGCCCATACTTAAGGTAAAAACACAAGTCCTGTAGTGGGTACATGCCTGTGTGAGAAAGAGGCAAACTGAGTACTCTGGCTAAAGGGCTTGAGTTCAGCTGGCACTGGATCAGGGCTGGGAGGACAGGATGTCACCCTTCAGCCAACAGTACTACACCCAGGTGGAACTTTTATGTGGGTGAAAATGAGTACACACATATCACACACAGATGCAACTAATCCAATCCCCTTCCTGGGTGGGTAAGCATGTGCATACCTGCTTGCACACGTCACTGGGGTGGCTGAGTACTTAGACACCTATATGCAGTTGTGCCTCTGTCCAAGGGACTATCCATACACCCAGGTGTTTCTGATGAAGGGAGAGTGTGTGTTTATAACAGGCACACCCGGGTGGTCTGTGTGTGTATGACCACACATGCAAGGTATCCTTCTGTCTGTACACACGGGCACATGCCTGGGAAGTATCTGGGGATAGAGATAGTAACTCTGCATGTGCACAACTGCCTGGGGGAGGGGTATTGAGTATGCACATGCCCGGCACACAGCAGTGTGAGGTAAGTGTGCCCTGAGTAAAGTACCTGTGTGTATACTTGGTGCATATGTACACATGACCACAGAAGCCCCTGTCAGGGTGCAAAAAGGTGACTAAGTGTATGAGCACACACTTCTGTGTGCCCAGACATGAACTTGGAGCTCCCTGGGCTGGGCTAGACCAGAATGGGCTATTTCCTGGACACATAGAGGCCTCTGGCTATGTGTTGGTGACTGTGTGGGGCACTGCTAAGGGTGCATTGTGGCATGTGTGTGTGCATGTGAACGTGTGTGTGTGTGTGTGTGTGTGTGTGTGTGTGTGTAGGAAGAGGCGTTCGCTCACTTAGACCTTGCTTCTTTCTGTGGTTCGGTTTCTATAGAGACACTTCCTGTGGCAGAGAAAAGAGGTAGTGAGCTGGTGTTTCAGGATGTGAGGGCCCGCAGGAGCAGAGTCAGGCTCTCTCTGTTGCCTGCCTGCCACCGTGCAAGCTCTGGCCGGGGCTGCCCACAGTCCTCATGGTGGCCACTCCTCACGGCAGGGACCCTTGAACAGCAGCGGCATGCCGGGGAAGCCCAAGCACCTGGGCGTCCCCAACGGGCGCATGGTGAGTATGGACTCCAGGCCAGGCCTGTGGGGAGGGGGTGGGCACACCCAGGGTGGAGCCCAGGAGGCACGCCCGGCAGGGCTGGGCAAGAGCCTGCATGCTGCCAGCGGGTGGGAGAAGTTGGGTACAGACAGGAGCAGGCAGTGGGATCTGGTGCCCTTGCCGTAGGACCTTCCAGATGGCCCTGCTGGGGACCTGGGGCAACCTTGGGCATGAGAGCAGAGTACGGCGGTCATAGGCTTCTGGTACTCACTGCTTCCTTTCCTGCCGCTTTGGCACCATCCGGGCTGGGAGACCTAGGATGGCCCTTGATCCCTGCACACCCCCACAGTGACCTAGGCCCCCACATCTCATTTAGCCTCAGCCTTCCCCTCCTCATCCCATGTCCTGATGCCCAAAGTCAGGTAAGGGGCAACCTTCAGTGGGTCACTGTTCTTCAGCTAGACCTGCTCCAGAGGCTTCCTGCCAGAAACAGTAGTCTTTGGGAAGCCTGGGATGGGTCAGTAGGGTCAGGCCAGCCTGGTGCACCTTGTCTTTTCTATTCCTGGGCTACCGGGAAGGGTGGGAGTAGCTGGACACTAGGATGCCCTGGCTACTGCTGCTGCCCCACCCCCTAGAGCCTCTCCCTGGCTGCTTTGCCTCCAAATCAGAGCTGCCCTTGGACAGTCCAGATTCTTTCTTCATTCAACTGATGGGGTAAGCTGCGCTGGCCCTTCCTTTTCTCCCTAGGATACCAAGCCGCTTGGCAGAACCCCAGCCCCAGGAAGTCCAGACACTGTCCTAGCCTCTAACCTAGCCCCAGCCTAGGACTATGGGACAAGGCCAATGGGTCTAGAGAGACCTGGGTTCCACTCTTGGCTCTGCTGTCCCTTACTAGGGCTCTTCTCTGACCCTCAGTGTCTTCACCTATAAAATGAGGAAATTGGAACAGATCTCAAAGGCTGTTGAGATGACTAAGTAGAATGATGAATATGGAGCCCTTGACCCATTGTGGGGGCTCCATAAATGTCAGCCCCATGCCTCCCTTCATTCTCAGAGCCTCTTCATTGGTCCCCTTCCTCACTCAGGAACCAAGGTTTTACCCTCCTAATTCCCTCCTAATTCCCAAGACTTTTCTCCACTTCTCCTTTACCCAGTGTCTCTTTGTTGCCCAGCCCCAGGCTAGCTGGGTGGGAGAGAGGCAAACCCCTCCAAGCTGGCCCAGTCCCCCACCTCACTGTCTGTCTCTGCCATTAACCTAACTTTGAAAGTTCAAAAACCTACAGTCCTCTCACTCCAACCCGGAGGCATGACACTAGGGTGTCCAGGCCAAGGACACTGGGCCACTCCCACGGCCACCCCAGATGGGGTGGGCTGGTACTGGGTTGGTGCTTCTGAGCAGTGCCCAGAACTGCAGGGCAACTGAGGGTGCCCAGGGACACACCCAGCCTCTGTCCCTCCCACATCAGCCCATGGCTTCTCTACCCAAAAGTCATTCAGAGCAGGGAGGGCACCCACTGCCCCCAACCCTGGCAAGCTCATAGGTGCCCTGGCTCCTTGCAGCAACCTTCACACACAAGTTTATCTTTGCCCTTCCTGGGCCTGTTCTGAACTCTCCCTGTCACCTGTTGGAATCCTGAGGGTCACAGATTGGCTGCTTGCTGGCCACTGGTCAGCTTGGATATGCTATCTGGAGGCCATGCGCAGCTGACACGGGGAGGGGTGGACAGGCATCAGCATCTATGACACAGTACTTGTGGACCAGGAGTCAGGCTCCTTCCATGAATAACCTCTCGAGGGAGGCTCAGAGGATTAAATGACATGCTGAAAGCAGCCAACAGGTAGAAGGGCCTGCATCTGAACCCTGTCTGACTCAATGCCTTTGCTCTCCCACCTCCCAGAACTGCCTGGCTCTGTCTTCCCCCTCCTCCCCCTGCTACCACCCCCACCCACCGCTGCCATCATTCCCTGCTGAGGCGGCTTCATTTGTCAGCCTCGGCTTTCTGCCACTCAGCTTGTCAGGCAGTTGCAATGAAACCTGTCACTTAGAGATGGCTCCCAGCCCCCTCCCAGAGACATCTTCACACAACCCCAATTGCCACTTCATTTGTTCATGCAGTCATTCATTCAACAACCCCTCCATTGGTCTGCTCTATGCTGGCCCTGTCCTAGGCACTGAAGACCCAAACCCATCACCCTAGCCCCTGCCCTCAAGCAGCTCCCAGTCGGGCAAGGCGCAAAAAATGTGGGTACAAATACCAGAAGAGAATCAGATTTGGGTAAGACCCATGGGTCCAGGGTAGAGAAAGCTTGAGGAGGACCTGAGGAGGGAGAACTGACTTCTTGTCTCATTTTGTGCATTGAGGTATGAAGTTCTTGGATATGCTATCTGGAGGAGGGGATGGCATGGGGAAGGGTCTGGTTATGGGGAAACCCAGGGTGTGTGTACAGGGACATGACCTAAGGGGAAGCTGGGCCTAAAGCCTGGAGAGGAGGGATTATAATATCCTGTTGCTCTCAGGGACCCCATGTAGTCTTCCCACTTGGGGAGACCTGTAAAGCAGAGCCTACTGTAGCTCTGCCTGTATTCTTGGCATCCAGCTCAGGGCTAGGGTTCAGCTCCACAGGACTGGCTCAGGCCGAGGGGGCCAGGCACCCAGGGTTCCCTGTGCACATAGCCAGAGAGGATCTTGGGGCCTCCATTTCCCCTAACTAGGACGAAATGAGTTGATGGTACAGAGTTCCCAGCACAGAAGGTGCTAAATAATTTGACCCTCCCTTTGAGGTCTGACCCCTCCAGAGGGCCGAGTTCAAGAGGACCCCCTGGGCTCTTTACCCCTGATTGACTTTGCCTGCCAGCTCCCCCGGTACATCCCCTGTCCACTCAGGGATGCAGCTAGGTGGAAGGAATGCCTCAGGCTCCAAAGGCAGACACACTTGGATTCTAACTTCAGCTTAGCCACTTCCCCACCATATGACTTCTTTGGGCCTAGGTTTCCTCATCTGTAAAATGGGGGCAGTAATACCTGCCACACAGGATAAGGATTTCAGGATAGAGTGAGAACATGGATGTGTATTGTCCAAGGGTGTCTGCCACACAAGTAGAGCTCAGAAATGTTGCCCTTCCACACTCACCTTAGCATTCTTAGATACCAGCGGCTCTGCCAGCCTTAAGAAAAAAATTATGGCAAACTGAGGCCTGACCATGGGTCGGGGGTTCACCTTCTACCACACCCTTCCTCATCCTTTCTTCCCCTTTTCTCCCATTCACTCACCACTTCTCCTCAGGCAAGCCACGGTGAGGCAAGGCAGGCCCTACTCAGCACAACTTCCCTAAGCCTGGCAGCCTGGGCAGGTGGGAGCCCTGGTCAGCAGAGTTCCTGACAGCTCCATGCCAGCTGCTTTCACACACTCACTCACCCTTCCTAGCCGCCCCAAGAAGCTGGAAGTGCCAAGCCACCTTCTACCTGGGGGAAACCGAGGTCCAGAAGAAGTTATTTGTCCTTGAATGGTGGAACTGAAATTGAACTCCGTCCTCACTCTCTCGCACCTCTGGATATCTCTATCCCTATGCCATCTTGGCCCTGACTATGTGTATCAACAACCAGTGGGGCAGGAGGGACTGAGAAGGGTGACTTGCTGGCCACAGATATGGGGTGTTCAGAGGTAAAGGATCCCTGATGAAGGAGGTGCTGGGGCCTCATGGACTGGCAGAGGAGGACTGCAAGGGCCCTGATGGCTGCTTGCTAGCCCCAGAGCAAGGAGGGTGCTTCATGAGAGGGACTTCGGGTTGGCTTCCTTTGTAAACCAGGCCTGCCCTCTGGGAGCTACCATATCCTAGGGAGAGAGAGGCCTAGACGTGGGTGGGCAGAAGTGTGGTAGGCAGGAGGATTCAGGGCAACTGCTGGTGTTTGTAGGTGACTGATGTCAGCAAGGAGAGATTGGAGAGCAGTTAGTTCGGTGAGGAGAGTGGGAGCAGGAGCAGACCCCCAGCAAGAGAAAGCAGAGAAACAGGAAGCAGGGGTGTGAAGGGGTGTGGGGAACCCAGAAAAGTTTGATGAAGTGTTGGGTGCAGTGAGGAGGAGGGAGATGGGGGAAGCTGAAGGGGTTCATTAGTCAGGCCCCGGGCTGCTTGCTTCAGCTGTAACACAGCAACTGCTCCACTTTGCAGGGCAGGGAGCTTGGCCACCACCTGAGAGCCAGTCCCACCTAAAGACACACACAGGCAATTCAACATAATGTCAAGAACAAAACAAAATAGGAGTGTGGGCTGGCTTCTGCCCCAGGGGCCTTTGCCCAGTCTGTGGCTCCAGGCCTGCCCCAGCAGCCTTGGGGACTCCGAGCTACAGCGTGGATCTGAGCCCCGGGATGGAGGGCAGGCCAGAGAGGCCAGTGGCTTGGTGGGTGGGGAGGAGGCGGCCAGGCGCCCACCCACTGCGAAGGGGGAGGCAGGATGGTTCCTGGAGACTGGCAAACGGTGGTGAGAGCAGCCCTGAGGGTGGCAAAGCCACAGAGCAGTTGGGACAGGCAGGTATGGGCAGAAGTAGAGCTGCCAGGAATGGAAGGAGCAGGCTGGAAGGTACCCTGGGCTTCAGCTCGTCCTCCTCGCTCACCCCAGGAATTGGGACGCTCTCCAGCAGCCCCTGGAGCTGACTCGGAAAAGGGAAGAAGCCATCACATGGGGAGTGCAGAGGCAGGAGGGCGAGGGCTGGGGCGGGGCGCGGGAGGGTGCGCAGGGCTTGGTGCGCTGGCGAGTGGGCTCGCTGAGCCACGCTCTGATCTGTGCAAACTTTCCTCTCCAGCAACGTCTCACCTCCACACTCTAGGTGGGAGATGAGGCTTAGGGAGGAGCCCAAGAGCATAAAACTGGAAAAGGGCAGAGCTGGGATTTGACTCTGGGTCTGACAGACTCCAACTCCTGTGCTCTTTCCTCCATAGCAGGGCTAGCAAATTGAAAGTGGAGCACCGTCAAACACCAAGACTAATGTAACAGCAGCAATAACAGTAACGTTCCGTGACAGCTTACTACATATCAGATAGTGTTCTGAGTTCCTTATCTATATATTTAACTTATTTAGTCACAGCAATCGTTTGAAATCAGGAGTATTTACCCCATGTCTACAGAAGAAGAAATTGAGGCACAGAGACGTGAAGTGCCTGGTGCAAGGTCACACAGCACAAATTGAACTCAGGTGGTCTGGGGCAGCACCTGTCTCCATAAGTAAATGAGGCACTCTGGCCTCAGAGACCTCTGAAGAGAGCATGAGCCCCTTGTAGGGAAGACAGTTGCTGTTCAATGCCAGACAAAGTTGTCATGCTGGGAAGCAGCTCTGGGTAGCTGAGCATCACAGGAGTTTATGTAAAACTCCTGATTTTTAAATGTGGGAAACACTTTTAAACTTAAAACGAAAAAAGTCCGAGGGCCAAGATATTATGTTCTAACATATTTGCAGGCTAGCTCTGGCCCACAGATGTGGGACCTGAGTGTTCCAGGTGAGAGTGGGGAGCAGGAGGGAGATCTCAGATAGGAGGGCAGGGAGAGGCTTCCTGGGGGAGATGTTTGCATACCTGTTTCCAGTGGGGATGTAACAAAGGGACAGGTGGTAGAAACTCCTGTGACAAGACTAGTGAGAATAGGATGTGAGAGGGAGGGAGGAAAACGGGGCCCAGGTGGGGAGAAAAAAGACAGGATGTAGGGAAACTGATTTGATGCCCTACTTTGGTAGTGGCAGAGGTGGCTTACCCCTTGGGACTGGCTGAGTTGGAAGGGCTTGTGGGACATTGGGCAGAGATGTTAGCAGGAAGTTGGCTATGTGAGTTTGGATCTGGGGGGATATGGGAGGGGGAAAGGACCCAGGACAGAGTGGGGGGGGATATGGGGGGGGAAAGGACCCAGGGCAGAGTCAGGGAGGGGTAGAGGCCATCTTGCGTGGGTAGGAGATGAGAAGGAAGCTGGAGGAGCTGCTAGGAAGGTAGGAAGACTAAGGGAAACCACTGCAAGAGTCATTTTGAAAGGAGGGGTTTTTTCTATTTCACTAATGGTCGGATTCCCAGAGAAGTCGGAGTTGTATGTGGCGGGTGGGGGGACGGATGAAGTTCATCTTTACAGCAATGCTACTCAAAGTGTGGTCCATGGACCAGTGCATCAGTATTGCCTGAGAGCATGTTAGAAATGGAGAGCCTCAGACCCCATCCTGGACCTCCTGAGCCAGAATCGCTGGAGGTGGGTTTTTACTGGTCATTTTAATGCACACTAGAGTTTGAGAATGACTGCTCTATATTATAACATAGCATCCTGGGCCCACCCAAAGTGGGGTGGGGCCCATGGTCTCTCAGGGTCTTCCGCTCCAAGAGGCAACAGGTGCAACAAAGAGATCACTGGCTATAGAGGCACCTTTCCTTCCTCAAAGATACCAGCAAACATTGATATAGCACTTACCACATGCTGGGCATTGTTCTAAATGCTGGAAATGGTATTAAACTGATTTGATCCTCACAATAGTCCCAGGAAGTAAGTTACTATTATTATCATCATCCCCTATTACAGATGGAGACAAGCAAGTAACGAGTCACTCAGCTAGTAAATGGCAGAGACAAGATTCAAAGTCTGTGCCGATCCTCACCATGCTGTACATCTGGGCTTACCCAGCAAGTGCTGAGGGAGGAGGGAAGCAGGGGCAAATGGAAAGTAACTGGCATAGGTTCCATCACACAGTGTTTGGCACATGATGGAAGGGGAGCCAGGAGTACCCTGAGAAAAACGCTGACAAGCAGCGACCTGGCTGGGAATGCCCAGCATGGCCCTCCAGGGGGAGGAGAACACAGCTCCCGTCTAGGGGCCTGAGCCCGGAACTGTCCCTTGAGAATCTACCCTGGTCTGACTGTCTACCTTGGGTCTCTTGTAGGTTCTGGCTGTCTCAGATGGAGGTAAGTGACAGAGGGTACAGAGGGGGCCTACCTGGGGTGGGGGAGGGTATGTGAAAAAGGGTGGGGACACCCCTTGCTATCTTTCCAGGGAAAATACCTACAGACGGGGTTGGGCCAGGGGCTGGGGAAGGCCACAAGGCTCACCACCATTTGTCCATCCCCCTACAGAGCTGAGCAGCACAGCAGGGCCCCAGGGCCAGGGTGAGGGCCGAGGCAGCTCTCTCAGTATCCACAGCCTCCCCAGTGGTCCCAGCAGCCCCTTCTCCACCGAGGATCAGCCTGTGGCCAGCTGGGGCCTGTCCTTCGAGCGGCTGCTGCAGGACCCGCTGGGGCTGGCTTATTTCACTGTAAGCCCTGGGATGGGGTAGGGAGGGAAGATGGCAGTGGCCACCATGGTGGGGGTTGGGGGTAGGGTGGCCGGCATGGGAGAGGATATGGATGGAGCTTCAAGCTGGCCAGAATGGGATTCCTGTGCCAGCTGCCTCATCCAGCCTTTCTTTGGCACTTTCTTCTTCTTCTGTCAGCAGGGAACTTTCCTTGTCTCTGCTTCTCATTTTCTCTCTGTGCCCTATCTGTCTGATTTGGCCTCTCGGCCCTATCTTTACCCCAATCTCTTTGACCGCATCCCCTGACTGAGTCCCTGTGTCTCTGACTGCCTCCTCCATCTGTGCACCAGGAGTTCCTGAAGAAGGAGTTCAGCGCTGAGAATGTAACTTTCTGGAAGGCCTGCGAGCGCTTCCAACAGATCCCAGCCAGCGACACCCAGCAGGTGGGAGAAAGGGGAGCAGGGGCCGAGCGGTGGGTGGGACCAGAGCCTGGGTCATGCCCCTGACCTTCTCCTGTCCCTTCTGCAACAGCTTGCCCAGGAGGCCCGCCACATCTACCGGGAGTTTCTGTCCAGCCAGGCCCTGAGCCCAGTGAACATCGACCGGCAGGCCTGGCTAGGCGAGGAGGTGCTGGCAGAGCCACGACCGGACATGTTCCGGGCACAGCAGCTCCAGGTGAGTGTTCCCAGGGGTCTTGGCTTGGGATTAGGGGGCGTGGCCTTGGAAGAAAGGACAGGAGGTGGGATTGTCAGGGGTGGGATGGGGTTGGAGCGGCCAGGGCGAGGGGCAAATTTGGATGCCTGCACCAAAGTCAAATGCCGGGGCAGGGCGCGGGTCAGAGAGCGGTACCAGAGGCTGCGGTGAAGCAAGGGCTAGGGGCGGAGCCTAGCAGAGGTCGAGCCTGGGCCAAGAGTAGGCCCTGGGCTAGATAGATCAAGGAGTTGCGTGGGAGGGGCTAAGGTCTCAGCTGCTAGGTTGGGGACCCAGCCAACCCTGAGGGCTGGGCCAGGTAAGCTGGGGACAAGTCGAACGCCCCCTCCGGTTCACCGCCCTGGCGCGGGTCCCGCAGATCTTCAACTTGATGAAGTTCGACAGCTATGCGCGCTTCGTCAAGTCCCCGCTGTACCGCGAGTGTCTCCTGGCGGAGGCCGAGGGACGCCCCCTGCGGGAACCCGGCTCCTCCAGCCCCGGCAGCCCTGACGCCACGAGGAAGGTGCGGACGAGGGGCAGCGGGAGGCGGTGGGGCCGGGTGCAGATCTGTAGGGGTGTGTCCACGCTCTGCACGTAGGCTGGGGTCCGGCCCCGAGCCAGCGCCTGGATTCCTCTACCCGCAGAAACCCAAGCTGAAGCCCGGGAAGTCGCTGCCACTGGGCGTGGAGGAATTGGGGCACCAGACTTCCGCTGAGGGCTCTGGGGGCCGCCCGCTCCGCAAGTCTTTCCGCAAGGGTGAGGGTCGGAGGCTACAGAGAAGAGTCGGGGTGGGAGTTTGGGCAAGCTTTGAGAATGCCCCTTTCCTCTTATTTGTCTGTAAATCTGTGAAAACCGAAATACTCTGGAACCACCACTTTCCCCTGGTGGTTCGGTTTCCAGACTAGAGCCCGGAAGTTTGGGAAGCCGCCTCAGTAGCAACACTTCCAAGGCTCCAAGCCGCGTTAGACCCCTGCTGGAGGGCTCCAGCGGAGTCCGCCTGGCGGTGGAGAAGGGGTGTAGGGAGGATGGGCTGTTCTGCTCACTGCTCCCTCTCCCCTAGAGCTAGTAGGCGGGGCCCCAAACTCCGCCCTGCGCAGAGAGTCCCAGGGCTCCCTCAACTCGTCTGCCAGTCTGGACCTCGGCTTCCTTGCCTTTGTCAGCAGCAAATCTGAGGTGAGAGGGCTGCTGGGAGAGACAACGTGCACTACTCATGCCCCTTTGTGTGGCCACCATCATCCCTAGTCATGGTTCACACCTACATCTTCCGGCTGCCAACCCTTTAGCCTCCTCACTTTCTTCCTGTCCTCACTACAGTGGGCCCCATGCATGGCATGGATGTGCATTCCCTTTGTGTGTGTGTGCACACGTGTGGGGGCCCAGGTGTACACAGCAGATGTGGGGGGGTCAGTGGGAGGACCTGTCTCTGCGTGCCCTTATGCCTGGGTGTGCATACATATGTTGCCATAGGAGTATCTCTGCCTGCCTAAAAGTGTGCCCTTTGGCATGTGTGTGCATGTGTGCGCCTCAGTGGGCTTACCTGCCTGTGTAACTCTCTGCATGTCCCTGAATGTGTACACATGACCTTCCCTCCACTACTGCCCTGAATCAGAGCCACCGGAAAAGCCTTGGGAGCACAGAAGGTGAGAGTGAAAGCAGGCCAGGGAAGTACTGCTGCGTGTACCTGCCCGATGGCACAGCCTCCTTGGCCCTGGCCCGACCCGGCCTCACCATCCGTGCCATGCTGGCAGGCATCTGTGAGAAACGAGGCCTCTCTCTACCTGACATCAAGGTCTACCTGGTGGGCAATGAGCAGGTGTGGACCTGGCCTGGACCCCAACTCTAACTCTCTTCCTGATCTTGACCCCAACCCCACTCCTGTCTCTGCTCAGCTTTGACCTCCACCCCAATTCCATTCCCATCCTCATCCCCTTCCTAATTCCAACCCCAACACAACCCTGCCCCTTCCCCCATGCCCAGCTCCAAATCAACCCAGCACCAACCCCTCAAACTCAGACTTCCACTCTCATCCCATGAAAATCCTTTCCCCAACCCATTCTCCTCCTGGTTTCCAGCCTTACCGTTATCTTCACTGTGATTCTCTGGGGGAGAGAGTCGGGGAGAACCACTGCCTGAGCTGGGTTTCCCCCATCACCCCCAGAGTTCCTACTGGTCATCTTTGAAATGGCCATCAGAGGCACCCAAACGCACGTAGCCCATGAAAAACTTTTCTTGAGGTGCAAACTAGACTTAAGCTTTACAGAGGAAATGGGGGGGGGGAGGGAGGATGCACTTTAAACCAAACCATCCAGTAAGGGAGATTTGAAGAAAAAATGCTGCATTCCAGGGAGGTCCTGCAGGATTTCATTCTCCCAGATAAGGCGTAAGGCCCTGCCAGGTGGGTGAGCAGAGGGACCCAGGCCGGAGCTCTGTCCTCCAGGTCCACAGGCTGGAGGTAAGCCAGGCAGGATGTGATCAGAAAGAGGGGCCAAAGTTTCAGAGAGTTCCTGGGGGGATGGTAGGCCCTTCTGGCTGGCTCTGGGAAGGCTTCATGGAAGAGGCAGCTGTTGATGAGGATGGGGAGGAGTTTGCCTGGCAGAACTGTCAGGAAAAGACATTCTAGGCAGAGGGAACAGCTTAAGTGAAGTCTGGATGTGAGTAAGAAGTGCAGGGCAAGTTCAGGGGCCTGGAGAGTGGGACTGTGAGGGCAGTGGGAGGATCTCTGCCCACTCAGGCCACCCGGGCAGCCTCTGAAGCCCAGATGGGCTTTCTCATCTGCTAAATATAACTCCCCGCCCACACTCCACCTGTCCCTGCAGCACAGCACAGGCCTGTCCCTGAAAGAGGCTGCCTCCCTGTCCTGAGCTGGTGTAGGAAGTAGGGCCTATAGGAGCAGTAGTCACTACACCTACTGTTTATGTACCTACTGTGTGGCAGGCACTGTGCTAGATACTTTATATCCTTCTGGCATCACAGTGGTTTGGGGGAAGGGCTCTTGTTGTAGTGAGGAGACACAAAGTGTCCTTAGTAGGTGGGGATGGAGAGAAATGGACAAGTGTTAAAAAGGGGACAAGGCCTGGGTGGCTGATGATCAAAGGTGGGTGGTGAGGGAGTAAATGCATCCATGGATTTCACATGCCTGGGAGACAAGGGGGCAGCCATCCAGGAAGTGGGTCCTGGACCAGCCTGGCCCAGGAAGAGGCAGCTCCATGATCCAGGACCTAAGCCTGCTCCTTATCCAAGCAGCCTCATTACCATTTCATGTTCACCTCACTCCTGTTTCTTCTCCATGGCTGTCCAACCTTCTTGCTACCCTTCTCCCTGGCCTTGGCCATACTAGGCTCAACTCCAGCCAGGTGCCTTACTCCATCCTCATCTCTACGCTCACCTGCCCACCACCCTTTCACTCTGACCCTTAGGGATCCCCAGTGGGGGGCATGGGTGGAAGTGGGGTGGTTCCTTCCCACCCTGGGATGGTTAGGGTGAGGAGGGAAGGTCTCTGAGACCCTGCTTGGCATCTGCAGAAGGCTCTGGTCCTGGATCAGGACTGCGCCGTGTTGGCGGACCAGGAAGTGCGGCTGGAGAACAGGATCACCTTCGAGTGAGTTCCCCTCCTCCCAGGCTTGGGTCCTGGGCCCCAACACGCGTTTGGGTCCCAGTTCAGGCTGTTGTTGTCCCTCTCAGGTCCCACCCCTGGTGCTAACAGCATCCCCCCAAGTTGTCTCACCTCCCCAGTGTAGGCTGCGCCCCCTCTTGGGCCTGTCCCGGGTGGGTTGGGGGAAAGGCGGGGTCGGCTCCCCGCGGTTCCGCAGCGCAAGGGTCCCGTGCAGGCTCGAGTTGGCGGCGCTGGATCGAGTTGTGCGAATCTCCGCCAAGCCCACCAAGCGGCTGCAGGAGGCGCTGCAGCCCATTCTGGCGAAGCACGGCCTGAGCCCGCAACAGGTGGCGCTGTGCCTGGTGAGCTGGGGGACAGCAGGGCTGGGGGGCGGGGGCGGGGGCGGGGGCGGGGAGGGCAACGGGCTGCCTGTCCAACGGGCTGCTGATCTGTTCCCACAGCCAGGTGAGAAGCAGCCGCTGGATCTGGGGAAGCTAGTGAGCTCGGTGGCAGCCCAGAGACTGGTTTTGGACACTCTCCCAGGTAGAAAACCAAGGCCCTGGGGCTTGGTCCCTGGATATGGCTCTTGCTCAGAAGGGGTCCAAGTGGGAGGTAAACACTAAGGGTGGCGCGCTCTGCCATAGGTGTGAAGGCTCCCGAAGCTGGAGACACAGCCCCGTGCCGCAGCCAGGTGAGCGAGAGAAAGGGCTACCTCTTCTGCCTACTGCACCTCCCCTCCCGGTTGTGGCTCTGACTCCACATTCTCGCAGGGCGGCCAGCCTAGAACTCAGAACAAGGCCGCCCACCCCTCTCCACTGTCCCTCAACTCGATGGCCCAGGCACCCAGTAGTATCACTGGGAAGCGGCAGACCTGTGATATTGAAGGTACTTTGGGGATGGTGGGAGCTAGGGACCAGAAGGGTTGGGGACCATTGAGGGTGGATGGTACCAGAGAGGCTTGGTCTGAGGCAGGGACCTTGATGTTATTGGGGCTGGAACAGTGTCCATTGGGGGTGAGGGGACCAGAGGGACTGAAGGGTGGGAGGGGGGCATTTGGGGAGGCTGTGGTTGTAATAAGGGCAGCAGGACAGTGGTGGGCTAGCATAGGCAGGTCTGCTCTGGTGGACTTCTTGACTCTATGGCCACCCCTAGGCCTGGTGGAGCTGCTGAATCGGGTGCAGAGCAGCGGGGCCCATGACCAGAGAGGCCTTCTGCGCAAAGAGGACCTGGTGCTTCCAGAATTTCTGCAGCTGCCTGTCCAAGGGCCCAACTCCCAGGAGGCCCCACCACAGACTGAATCAGAGGTCCAGCCCAAGGGGGACCCCTCGGACTCTACTGCCCACTCAGCCCTCTGACAGCTGCCCAACAGTCCAGGCCGGCTGCATGGCACCTGGTGGGCCAAGCATGCCATGGGCCCGCTCTGCATGCCCTGTCTGTGCCATGAGTGTCCCTGGCGCCTTCCTGCCACGGGCAGGCCCGCAGGAAGGGCCAGAAGGGAGTGGAGAGTGGGCTCAGAGGAGGCGCACCCCCACAGCTGCCATCACTTGGTCCCTTATAGGTTCACTCACCCATCCCTTGCTGCCAGGCCACTGAGGGGAGGTGGGCCTAACCTCTCTGGTGCAGGCATGCCCAGCACAGAGGGGCGGCGTTGGCAGTGCCAGCCTCCCCACCTTGTGCTAAGCCTTAGCAAGGAGCAGAGGAGGGGCTGGCCCCTCCTCAGGGAGCTGGTATGAGTAAGGCCTGGGGTACAAGCAGGCAGCCCCTCCCACTACTCACATAGGCTCTGCTGGACATATGGATTTTGCAGTTGGCTTGGGGCAGCTGGGTTTGTCCTGGATGTATGATATTGTTATTATAATAGTAATTATTATTCTCCCATGAGGTATGTTCCTTCTATGCCAGTCTACCCTGTGTACCCCTCAAGACACACCGCTCTGTCACCAGGGTCAGTGCCAGGAAGCCCTTGGGGACCTCAAGGTGTGCCCCCGACTTCCTGTTGTCAGAACCTCTCTTCCTGACTGCATAGAGTATTGGGGTTTGAATGTGAGAGACAGAGACAGGGAGGAAAGGAGGAAGAGGAGAGGGAGGGGTAAAGGGGAGGGGGGAGGCACTTCTGGGGAGCCATGCCTCGGCCACCTGTCATCACACTGTTCCTCAGTCTGTGGATCTGAGTAGAGTACAGCATCTGGTTATTGTCCTCTGCGTCTACTGGGGACTGAGTGTGTCTCAGCAGACATGGCTGTGGGCTCCTCTGGATGCATTAAAGGCCTTGTAGAGGATACTGGTCGTTGTGGTGGGGCCAGGTTCTGTGCCTTGCCTGCTTTGGCTGGGTGGTCATCCCTGTCCCTAGGTAACCCACACAGGGAGGGAGAGTGGGGAGGACCTCCCAGGAGGAGGGCCCAGCTTGTGAGCAGAGAAGCCAGACTCAGTCCCAGTGCTGTCGAGACAAACAAGGGGACATGGGAAACTTGAGGAGACACCTGGGGGGTGACGGGCTCTCCTGACCACCTCAGACAGGTCAAACTCTCTTCCCCACTCCAGTTCTTTATGCTTGCTGTCCCCTCCGTCAGGAACTGCCCCCCCCACCACCACACTCCCTTATTGCACCTCATCCTTGAAATTCTTGACAGAGATCAGTGGGGTTTGTTGATCCAATGTGCCTTTCTTCAGAAGTCTAACCCCCTCAAGCCTTTCTTGGGGGCCTTCAGCCCTCTACCCACTCTGCCCATTTTGTTTGGCTGGGTTGACCAGACTCCCTAGCTGCTGGGCTGGGCTCATGTCCCAGTCCTGGTCAATCAGCGTTTGGTGCAGGGATGATCCTCTGACCCCAGCGAAAATGCCAGTCCTGGTCCTTTACCACTTCCCAGGGATTTGAACAGAGGATACACGGGGAGAGAACCTGCATGTGAATGAAGCCAATGCAGGAGAGCAGGACTGAGATGGAGGGAGATTCCTGACAAAATTTACCTGAATGTCTAAAGTCAACCACTCCTAGACATTCTCATCTAGGCAAGCCAACACGTTCTTGCCGTGTGTATGTGCCTGTGACTCTGAGTGGGTTTTCTGAGACCTGGAACCACAAAAGTCTTGCTTTCACTGAAGATCTCAGCTTGAACACCTCGTGGAGCCTTCCCTGGTCACCTGAGCCATGGTCTAAATGTTTGTGTTTCCCCTCTCCCTAAATTATGTGTTGAAACCGCAGCCCCAAGGTGATGGTATTAGGAGGTAGAGCACTTGGGATGTGCTTGGTCATGAGGGTGGAGCCCTCATGAGAGGGGCTAGTGCCCTTATAAAAGAGACTGCAGAGGGCTCCTCCACCCCTTCCACCGTGTGAGGACACAGCAAGAAGTTGGCTGTCTACAACCTGGTAGAGGGCTCTCACCGACACTGAACATGCTGACCCCCTGATCTTGGACTTCCAGCCTCTAGAACTGTGGGAAATAAATTTTTGGATAAGCCTCCCAGTCTCTGTTATTTTTGTTACAGCAGCCCAAACAGACTGACACCAGATATGAAGTGCTCCCCAACTTTGTTCTCTACCATGCTGTCCATTTTTCCTCCTTCACAGCACTCATCCCACTCTGTAATGACCTTGTTTACTTATTCACACTTGTTTGTGGACAATATGATAAACATGCCCTGATGGCAGTGACCTTGTCCATCTTAGTCATTGTTGTTTCCCCCTGGCCTCCTGGGCTGACAAATGATTCTGCAGCCTCAGATAGATGCAGTGAAGGAAGCAGGGACAGCAGGGCAGTGGGGGTCCTGGGCAGGGGACTGCATTGCGCCAGAATCACAGAATCACATCTGTGGCCAGATGGGTAGGCAAACCCATGTCCCTTCCCCAATCAGCTGTGGAACCTCCCTTACACTTCCTGGGCCCTGGGGCTTCTCCCTGTGGGTAGAGACACTCTTCCATGTGCCAGGATAGAGAGGTAGGGACACCAGGTAAGAGAAGGGTATCTTCCCAAAGTTGGCAGATCCTTCACTCACCCCTGCCCTTCTGAAGACCCAGCAGGGACCAAAAATGTGATGGCCCCATGATAGAGGGGATCATGGGTCAGGTGGGAGAGGCTCCATAGATGTCAGCCCCTGCAGGGGGAGGAAAAATGCACATCAACTCAGGCCCCCAAGTTAGGCGTGCTCCATCCTTTATCTTATTTTTGTCCTCATGACAAAATAGCCTGGTGGGGATGAAGCCAAGGCTACAGGAGGGGAAGTGACTAGCCCAGGATCCTGCAAAGAATTTGTTGCTGGAGCTTGACCAGCACACAGGCTGTCTGACTCAGGGACACACACCAGGGAGGACCCAGATGCTGTAGGAACCCCTTTTGGAAAGCTATCTCCCTCTGTCGGGGTGGGGAAGGATACATTGATATGGATGCTCTGGGGAGCAGCTTGGGAGTTTCTCCTAAAAATTAAAAACACATAGCATCTGAGCCCAGCATTACCACCAGAGAATCACTCACTCCCCATACAGGAGCGCCTTCCCTGCAGGGTTTCTATGACCCCAAAACTGGCAAACAGCCAAATCTGTGGGGTAACACAAAAGGTGGTGGTGTGTCTATGCTCCGCAATACCACACAGCAGATAAGGAATTGGGTACCACATGTCCTTATGTGGAAAGTTCTCCAAGACATGTTACTGTTCGGTAAAAGAAAGTAGAGCAATGCATATGACATGATAACTTTATATGAACCACAAACACAGAGACACATGTATAAGTATATAGAAAGAACAGAAAAGGCTCTAGAAAGATACATGCCAAGCAGATGAAAATGGGGAGGGGACTAGGACCGGGGGGAGTAGTAAAGGACACTTTCACTTTAGCTGTAATGTTTTTTAAAGGATGTAATTTTTTTAGGGGCGCCTGGGTAGCTTAGTCTGTTAAACATCCAGCTTCGGCTCAGATCATGATCTCATGGTTCATGGGTTCAAGCCCCGCGTCGGGCTCTGTGCTGACAGCTAGCTCAGAGCCTGGAGCCTGCTTTGGATTCTGTGTCTCCCTCTCTCTCTGACCTTCCCCTGCTCACACTGTCTCTCTCTCTTTCAGAAATAAATAAAAGACATTAAAAAAATTTTTTAAAAGGATGCAATTACAAATAATTATAATATTTATTTTTTGTTTAAGTAAGCTCTCTTCTCAATGTGGGGCTTGAACTCATAACCCTGAGATCATGAGTTGTATGAGCTACCCATTGAGCCAGCTAGGCACCCCTAAAGATAATTATAACAGGGGCACCTGGGTGGCTCAGTTGGTTGAGCATCTGACTCTGGCTCAGGTCATGATCTCACGGTTCATCAGTTTGCGCCCCGCATTGGGCTTGCTGCTGTCAGAGCAGCTGTCCCCCTCTCTCTCTGCCCCTCCCCTGCTCATGCTCTCTCAAAAACAATAAAACACTTCTAAAAACTAATAATTATAATAACACAAAGAACATCCCAAGGCCATTTCTTTGTCACTCTGAGCCACCATCCCTTTCTCCAGAAGGAGAACCAACTCTTCCTTTGGGGGCTTCAGCCCACCACCCACCTTGGCCCCCTTTGGCTGGCTGCTGTGTCCCCCTGCCACAATCCCCCAACATGTCCCCTGAAGCTGTCCTGGGCTGAGGGAAACCCAGTTCCCTCCTTCCAGCTCTTGCGCTCTCAGAATCCCTCAAGGTCCTGGGCCCTCACTGCAGGGATGGGGGTCCAGGCCCAGGGACAAAAGTCATCACCTGGTGAACCCACAGGTCCTTTCAAAGCCACTGCATGGAGCTGGACTCCTTGGTGGCTGGGAAAAGTACTGGAACTGCTTCTCCTCCCCCCACCAGGTGGGAAGACTGGAGGGGAGTCAGCCTACCCATTCAGCACCCAGTGTCCAGTGTGAAGGAGGGGAGAGAACACACATCTGCTGACTGCTCTGCAGCTCTGGCACCCCCACCTTACAGAGGACACAGGCAGAGAGAGCAGATGTGACTGCCTGGAGGATGCTCATGGGATCTAAGCCTCTAAGGGAGAAACTTGCTACTTATCTCTGGTCCCTTACACTCTTGACGGCCTTAGCTGTAAAGTGGTATAGGATGGGCACAGAGCGAGCACAGAGCACACAGTGACCTGGGCTCTGGGCCGGGGCAGGGGCAGGTAGAGGCACAGGCTACTCACCTGGAGCCCAGCTGGAAGTGCTGACACAGCTGTGGGCGGATGCTCCCAGGGGCAGCCATTCCTACCTCCAAGAGTGAGCGCAAGGTGCACCCTGCAGGAGGCCTGGCCTGGTGGTCAGGCGACTCCAGTCTCTGGGAGATTAGAGGCTGGAATTTAGCTTCCACAGGGAAAGAAAAGCCCAGAGGGGGAGGAGCACACTTGGTTGGTTATATTAAATCAGAAGTAGCCCAGGCCAGGCACAGACCCATACCGGTACACAAAAACAGGGGCCACCATTCATGTTCCTGCTGGTCTTGGTGGATCCAAGAAAAACAGAACATAAACACACGTGTCCATCTCAGCTCCTATCTCTAGAGAACTGGCTTGGGGATAGAACAGAGGCAGAAAGCCAAGGAGGAGTACCATAGAATTAGCATCCCACCTGTAGGCCAGCCCAGAATGCTGGCTACCAGAATGAGGCCCTGGCCAGCTAAGAAGGGTGGGCAGCAGTAACCCATTAGCCTAGGAAGCCACTGTCTTCCAGCGCTATGGCTGAGGAGTTGAAGGAACCCAGAAGCCAGACCCAAAACCTGGAGTATGGAACTAGAGCTTGGAGCCTAGAACCCAGACCCAGAGCACAAAGCCTGGAACTGGAGTCTGAAGCCCAGACCCAGAAACTGGAGCCAAGAGCCTGAAGTCTAAAAAATTAGAATCTGGAGGGGCACCTGGCTGGCTCAGTTGCTAGAGTGTAAGACTCTTGCTCTCCGGTTTGTAAGTTTGAGCCCCATATTGGGTGTAGAGATTAGTTAAAAATAAATCTTAAAAAAAAAATAAATAACAGAGGCGCCTGGGTGGTTCAGTCAGTTAAGCGTTCGACTTTGGCTCAGGTCACAATCTCGCAGTTTGTGAGTTCAAGCCCCATGTTGGGCTCTGTGCTGACAGCTCAGAGCCTAGAGCCTGCTTCGGATCCTGTGTCTCCTCCTCTCTGCCCCTCCTCAGCTCATGCTCTGTCTCTGTCTCTCAATAATAAATAAATGTTAAAAAAAATTAAAAATAATAATAATAACAAAATAAGAATTGGAGTCTGGAATCTGAGATCAGGGATTGCAGCCCAGAACCTAGAGCCCAATGCTGAGAAGCAGAGTCTCTGCTCTGTTGGATGTCAGATGCCTGAAACTGGAGCCAGGAGACTAGAGCTCAGATCCTGGAGCCCAGACCCAGAGCTTGCACCTGAGAATTTATAGTACAGGGCCTACGGCTCCAGGCCTGGAACATGGAGCTCAGGACCTGAAGTCCAAAGCCAGATCTCAAAGGTTCAGGTCTGGAACCTAGAAGTTGGAGCATGGGACGGCCATCTGAGAATGTGCCATTCACAACCTCACCCTCAGGTCTGTCCCTGAGGCTGGCATGAAAGCACAGAGCTGGAGCCACATGAGGAAGGGAGCTGCAGTGGAAGAGGGGATTTCTGAGAAAAGCCCAACGCCACCTCAGCTCTTCTGGCCACAGACTTTGGCCTCATCAGTCAATGAGTGACTGGTGCCTGGGCCACCAGGATTAAATATTAATCAGAGCACTTATCCCCCAACCAAGGATGGGGCATCCTCAGGTCAGCTGCCCTGCATCCAGGGATCTAATGTAGCATGGGGCGCCCAATCTGGAAAATGGGGATTAGATGGGGTAACATCTACTGGGCAGCTCAGATTGAAGTCCAGACTCTCCAAGGGAAGACAAAGTCAAGAGAGCCAGGAGAGAGATTGCTCTGTTTCCTAAGGGGAGGTGGCAGGTGGCCCCTATTATGTCACCCAGCCCACTGGGGAGAATGGCTGCCTTGACCACACATACAGAGAGGATGCACCTATGCGTGTGTGATGGACACACACGTCTGTGTCTGTGTGCAGTGGTGCTGGCCTGAATAATGAGATGGAATGTTCACTGCTGTGACCACAATATGCTGCAGCATGCTGATGCATAGTGGCCTTATATGTTGGTGGGGTAAATAAACATGTTGGTTCAAAGAGGTAGGAAGAGCCCTGTTGTGGGATTATAGTGGTCATTAGTCAGTTCTCCCCCCAAAAATCTAGTTCATGGAGCGATGGTCTGGAATGTTCATTTTTCTTCCCTTGATTGTCCTCAAACTTCAGGTCCTGCAGAAAACTTACATGCAGCAAACGATGTGTATTCAGGGACCAAATGGATCTTAGCCAAGGACTGGAGAAACAGCGGGTGTGCCAACTTCCACAGCTTGCTCCGTTCCTGGACCAAGCACTTGTTCTTGGGATCGTTCTCTCCTCTGCTCAGCAGTCATGCCACTCCCGGAAAAATTGTTTTCATTGGCAGGACCAAATTCACTATCTGTCAGTCTGTCACATTCACGTTGGCCATGCTGTCTCAGCTCCTACCTACTGCTCATTCCCAACCCCTTGCAAGATGCCCCTGCCCCCAGCACTATCCCAGGACAGCTTGCCCAGGTCACTAAATCTGCTCTGTTCTCACGTTCTCTGCGGCATCTGACCCGGCTGATCACAGTGTATCTCTCAAAACCGGGGGCAACCCTGGCTTCTGGGGCATCTGCTTTCCTGTTCTTCTTCCTGATCCCTATCCTACCTGTCAGCTTCCTCTCAGGAGTCTCCTCCTTTTTTTTTTTTTTTTTTTGCCCTCCCTCAAATGTGGCTGCTCCTCTGGACTCAGCTCTGGACCCCATCTCTCCTCAATGTGCATATTCTCCCTTGGGGGATGTTGTCACAGGCTACACCTGAGGCCTTTGAGGTAGGCAGGATGCCAAGTCACTCTGGGCCCCAAGGCCATGACAGTATGCTGGTCTTATATACTAGCAGAGACAGGTTTGAAAAGAGAGAGGTGACCTAGTCAGAACTGCATTTTGAAAAGCTGGCTGGCTGCTTTTTTTGGAAACCAGATTGGAGGGCACAGGGCAGAAGCAGGGAGAGCATTCAATGGGAGAAGGTGGCCCTGACCAGGGAGGAGGTGAAAGGCTTAGGGAGCTCCCGCAGAAGGGAAATTGGGAGTATTGGGTGATGGATGAAGGACGTGGAGGTGGAGGACACGTGAAAGAAGCCTGCTCTGTTTCTGGCTCAGATCGATGGACCACATGCTGCTGCTGAGGCTCAGAACGCGCAAGAGGCCCTGTCTGGGGTAAGGAGCACGTTGTGTGCTCATCCAACTGCTCACCCCAGAGGCACCTCAGACACAGTCTGTACAGATGGATCCTGGCATCTTCCCTCTAAAACTGCTTCTCCTCCTGGGTGCCATTTCTCACTGTGAGACACTACCCACTACCCAGGCTACAGGCCCAGAGGTCTGGGGGAAGCCATGGCCACAGTGCAGGTGGGCAGACAGGAGTCATCGTTCAGGGGGACATGTAGAATCTGTCTCAGACTGGAAGGTGAGCAGGAGGGGATGAGGTAGACAGAGGAGCAGAGCCTTGGTCGCCTTTTCCACTGCTCTCAGGAGTCTTGAAAACCAGTCTGGTCAGCTCCCAAGTTTCAGTGCTTTTACTAGCGCTTAGTAGCCCCCACCCCCCATTTTGGAAGCAGTCGCTGTCCATACCATTTTGCAATTATATCTCTTGCAATGCATTTGATCGATAACTGCCTCCTTCACTAAGCCCCAAGCTTCATGATAGCAGGGAAGGTAGACTTCAAAATTATCAAAGATCCTAACTTTATTAAAAAGAAGCACCCTCGGGGCACCTGGTTGGCTCAGTCAACGTCCAACTCTTGATTTCAGCTCAGGTCATGATCTCACCGTTTGTGAGTTTGAGCCCTGAATCTGTGCTGACAGTGCAGAGCCTGCTTGGGATTCTCTCTCTCTCTCTCTCTCTCTCATTCTCTGTCCCTCCCCTTCTCTCTCTCAAAATAAGTAAAATAAACTTTAAAAAAATCACTCCTAGTTCATAAGAAACACCTTGAATACAGCCGCTCCTGCTTAGGATCTGACCAGAGCAGGGCAGGGGAGAGGAACAGGGCCTATGGTCGAGGTCTCTGGACCCACTGTGGATGGGGGTGCTTGAACCCAGACAGCCTTTGAGCCTAATGTGACTTTAACAGGGTCTCTGAGTGCAGGGCTTCTGAGTGGCTCAATCGGTTAACTTTGACTTTGGCTTAAGTCATGATCTCACAGTTTATGGG
Source organism: Hyaena hyaena (assembly GCF_003009895.1). Classification (NCBI taxonomy): domain Eukaryota; kingdom Metazoa; phylum Chordata; class Mammalia; order Carnivora; family Hyaenidae; genus Hyaena; species Hyaena hyaena. The sequence goes on from NW_024080793.1 coordinate 2,014,630, forward strand.
TTTGAGCCCCATGTCAGGCTCTGTGCTGACACCTTGGAGCCTGGAGCCTGCTTCAGATTCTGTGTCTCCCTCTCTCTTTCTTCCCCTCCCCCACTCACTCGCATGCAGGCGTGCGTGCACGCGCTCTCGCTCTCTCTCTCTCTCTCAAAAGTGAATAAGCATTTAAAAAATATTTTTTAAAAAACCCAGCATTTCTGAGCCAAAGGATGATTCCAACACAAGAACTTAGCAATGACTGCATTTCCCTGGCTCAGCAACACCCCTCCCATCTATGCATGAAACCTAATCTTACCCAAATCATTCCCTCCAGTTTAGAGAGGTTATGGGACACCCAAGCATTCACTACATAACTTAGGGTTCATGACAGGACATGATCCAACCATTAAAAACAACATTGGCACCGAGTATAAGGACACAAGAAAAGTAACATTAATGGTAGATGGAAAAAGAGCAAGATGCAGTCTTTCATAGACAGTAACATTCAAATAGGTTAAAAAGGCATAGAGGAAAGGATGAAAGGCAGTATTCTGTTACACTAATGTTTCTAAGACACAGAATTGTTTTTATTTTCCTTTTTCTATAAATGGACACCTTGCTAATAAGCACCAGGTGGCTGATTGCCTTAGTTCTCCATAATCTCCCAGAACAAGCCATAAGACTATATGGCTGAATTTCCACACCAGGGCACTTTTTAAGTGAAAGGGGACTTTGGGCCAACTGTCATAAGCCAGGACTTGGCCAGGCAAACCAGGACTTGTGGTCACTCTACCCCAAACCCATCCCAGCTGCATCTCTGCTTCCCACCCCTCCTCAGTCCTCTGGGATTTTGTGGCCTAAACTGACACGGCCACAATGTGGTGGAGCCTGGATCCAAACCCAGGCTAGCCTCTTTCTCTGCTCTTAACCACTTCAACAGAAAGCGCATTGTGAACACTAGCCAGAGGACAACTTCACAGTGCTCACAAATGAAGCATGAACTAGTTAACCCTTATTACCTTAAAGGGGAGCTGTGCAGAAATGTCCATCTTGATGGGATGTCTACCTTGATGAGAAAGTCTGGGTCTGTGTCACCCTAATATATGTGAGATATTGAGTAGGGCTGTAGCTCAGGGGATCCCAGGCAATCAAAGTGCAACAAGTGGGCAAAAGGAGTTTTTGACCTGAAATAGAGCTGAGAATCTAGAGGAGGTAGGGCCGTTCCCTGGGTTGGGACATGGCAGCCATCCCAGAGACAGTGAGAAGGGCACAAGAGCATGAAGAGAACACACATGCTGAGGGACTCTTTTAGGCAAATGGGTCAATTAGTTCACTGACTTCAACTCACTGCAAAGGAGGTGCCAATTGCCATTTTATAGGTGAAGTGACTTGCCTCGGCACCCCAGGCTGACTCAGGGATTAGACCAGGAGAGAGCTGGCCTTGCCAATATTGGCCCAGTGTACAGTAGGAACTCAACTCATGTTCTTAGGAATGCATGGATAGACATGTGGCTGGTTGGCTAATTGGGTGGGTGGATGGATGGATGGATGCGTGGACAGACAGACGGGTAATGTTAGACAGGTTACACAGGTTACACACAGTTGCCTAAGCTAGATCTTGAACGGAACCCACTACTGCTGGATCTGTTAAATCGTACTCCCTTAGAGGGAAGCTCCCTTCTCATCTGCCTTGTGAAGCTGGGACCCCATTTGGGCTCCACAGTCCCATGAAAGGGAAACAAGCTTCGCAAAAGCTCCCTAAGAGCCCTCTCTGGGTTTCAGGAGTTCTGGAACAGACCTCCTAGCATCATCAGCCTCTCAATCTATATACTCAATTGTCATATATTTCCCCTTTCTCCTATCCTTCTCCTCACCCACTCCACTGCCCAAGTATCCCTGAGATGCATCTTCTTCTCCCCAACCCTCCCCATATCCACCTGATTCAGGCCTCATCATCTCTTCTCTGGACCATCCAGCCTCTTACCTGGCCTTTCTGCTTCCAGACTCACCCCCTTTGACAGACACCCACTCCAAAGGGACCACTCTAAAATGCAGATCAGGCCCTTCCTGATCTGGCCATTCTCTCAGATGCATCCTGGATTTGTAGTCAGTCACTGGAGACCTCCCCACTCCCTGACTCAATACTATGCAGCCTTTCTGGGTTTCTCTCTTATTACTTCCTCTATCATATATTCCCTCTCCTTCAAGAATCCCCCAAGACCTGCAGACAGACTCATAGGCATCCAGATGCATGGCAAGGCTACAGGGTGATCGGGTCACTCTGTGGGGTGTCCCGTCAGGCCAAGAATGAGGGAAAGGGGCTGGAGCCATGAAATCTCTCTGGGAACCCTGGGAACAAGGTGCTTGAGTGGCATCAGGGTTTCAGCCTGGGGGCAGGAGATGTGTCTGTGCCCTAGCTTGGTTTCTGTCTCTTTCAGCTTAAGTTTCTGTGTAGAGAAAGGGAAAGCCTGACCACAGACTCTCCCAGCAGAGCTGACGATTAGTAATTAACTGAGAGGAATCTCAGGGGTGAGGTTAATCGGGGAACAGAGGGAGGGCAGCTAAGGTTTGGGGACTTTGCCCTTGACCCAAGGGTATAAAGAGGGTCCCAGCTCTTCCTCAGGCCCCTGGGGCTTCCTTCCAGCAGCTGAGCAGGAGCTGAAACACAGAACCCCAAGGTAAGCCCAGGGCTCCCCTGTCCGAAACCCATCCCCAAGTCTTAGTAGGAAAGAGCCTATCACCCCCAGTCCCCCACCTCTGTCCTAACTGTGCTTCCCCTTCCTGTACCCATAATCTCAGTCTCAGTCCAGCCTGGCTTCCTCCCCCAAAGTAAAAAGGACTCATGCTCTTCCAGGGCTTGGAATTCAGGTTGGCCTCCCACCCATCCCCACAACAGCCAGGGGCCCTTGGGACATTGTAGAGGTGTGGGGGTATGGGTTGCTAGTGCAGATTGGCACTCCTACGCCAACAACCAAGAACTCCTGGTGCAGTTGAGGAGATGCCAAAAGCAAGCCGAGGGCTTCCCAGACATGGGGATATCAAGGGGAAACCTTGTTACCTAAGCCAGTCCTGGTCTGAGACTCATTCATGAGAGAAAGGCCATCTGGAAGGAAGGGAGGTGGATGGGGAAAGAAGTTCATGTGTCAGGAGAGCCCAGGAACTTGAGATCCAGGTCAGCAGACCCTCCCCTGATTGCATGTCCAGCTGGTCCCATGAGCAAGCAGATGTCCATGGTCCCTCACTGCTCTCAGGACGGTCCAAACTCCTCCTGCATGTGCAGCCTGGGCCCGCATCTGTGACCTCGGCCAGCACGCATGTTCCCTGGCCCCCTCCAGCTGCAGGGCATTCTCATTTCCTTCCAGCCCAGGGCTCCTGCACACATGCCCTCCTTGCTCTCCATCTGAGAACTCCTACTCCTGCTTCATCTCAGCTTAATCATCTGTCTCTCTCCTCCTGCAAGAGTCTACCCCCTGCCTCAGGGCACTCTGGTGGCACCTGTATCTGTCACTAGAACACATTGCCCCCATTACCACTTGCCGTCTATTTGAGGGATTATTTCATTGACATCTATCTCCCCATGAGACTTTGAGCTTTTAGGGGGCAGGAGTTGTCCTTGTATTTATGAGGTCATCACTGTACCCCATCATCTAGCTTAGTGCCTGGGATTGAATAGAACAGATGCTCAATCAATACTTGCTGAATGAATGAATAAATGAATCTGGGCTGAGCCCCTGAGTGTGTATCTCTGAGTATATGTGGGTGTACTTCACTGAGTGTACTTCACTGAGTGTGTGTTTGGGATCACACGCCATGGGTGTTTGTGCATGTAAATATGTAGGTATGGATGTCAAGGGGTGGGTGCGTGAGTATGTGTAAGTTTCCAAGACCCAGTAGTTGTCATTCAGTGTTACTATGGCCCCACTGTGTCTGCCTAGGATGATGGCCTATGGAGAGAGGCTGGGGAGCCCAGCTGTCTCCCCACTCCCGGTCCGAGGGGGACACATGATGCATGGGACGGCCTTTGCCTATGTGCCCAGCCCTCAGGGTGAGTGCTGCTCCCATCCCTGGTCCCTTTATGCCCATAGTCGTTCACATCCCTGCTGAGGTCTCCATCCCTCTGCCTCTCCCCCAACCCCCAGCCAACCCTGCCTGTCCCAGGGCTTCTGGGAACTCCTGACCAGCCTCTCTCCCCAGTCCTGCACAGGATCCCAGGGACCTCCGCCTATGCCTTCCCCAGCCTGGGCCCTGTGGCCCTTACTGAGCACAGCTGCCCCCGTGGGGAGGTTCTGGAGTGCCATGACCCGCTGCCTGCCAAGCTGGCCCTGGAGGAGGAACGGAAGCCAGGTGGGCCTGGGAAGGGGGTGGACAGCAGGGACGTCAGCAGTCAGTGCCCTAGACCCTGGCCCCTGTGCTCATGGCTGGCTCATCTCCAGAGCCTGAGCTGGCCCAGAAGCTGCGCCGGGCTGGCATGACACTACTCAAGGTGCCTCTGATGCTCGCCTTTCTCTACCTCTTCGTCTGCTCCCTGGACGTGCTCAGCTCTGCCTTCCAACTGGCTGGAGGTAGGACCAGAGGAGGGGATCAGGGCAGGGTTCCTGAAAGGCATCATGCAACACTGGTTCATGCTCCCCAGGGAAGGTGGCTGGTGACATCTTCAAGGACAATGCCATCCTGTCCAATCCAGTGGCAGGGCTGGTGGTGGGGATCCTGGTGACCGTGCTGGTGCAGAGCTCCAGCACCTCCACGTCCATCATTGTCAGCATGGTCTCCTCTGGCTGTGAGTTGGCTCACCAGGGCTAGGGAAAGAGCATGGGGGCTGGGTGTGTGGATGGGGGCTGAGGTGGTATATTGGGGCCGGGAGGCTGGGGGGAGGAGTGGGGACAGAGAGCTAAAGGCAAAGGGCAGGGCTCTTTCCGCATCAATCACTCTGTCTTCCAAGGCAGGGCCAGGAGTCTCAGCCAGGGGTGCCCTAAGATCTGGAAAGGGTGGCAAATGGGGAGTACAGCCCCAGGGAGGCTCAGCTTCACATTACCACACAGTTCCTCATTCCATCAGCCACAGAAGAGGAACCTGCTAGAGATATACATATGATTTATTGCAAGGAATTGGTTTACATGATTGTGGGGCTGGCTAAGCAAGGCCAAAAGCTATGGAGCAGGCTATGAGGAAGGGCAGACTGGAACTCCTGGGCAGAAGCCAATACTGGGTATTGTTCATAAGGCCTTGTATCTCAGTTTTGCTCATAAGGCCTTGTATCTCAATTTTGCTCATAAGGCCTTGTATCTCATTGGATGAGGCCCGCTCAGATGATCAAGGATAATCCCCTTTACTTAAAGTCAACTGGTTGTAGAGGTGACTCACAACTGCAGAATCCCTTCACAGCAACATCTAGACTGGTCCTGGGTTGAATGACTGAGTACTATAGTCTAGCCAAGCTGACACTCGACACTAACCATCACACTCATGTATACACGCACATACAAACACAGATACTTATTTACATACATGACATGTGCCCTCATATACGTATGTGTGCATGCAGTGCTTCTGATCACACGCATGCGCACATATAGCATGTGCCCATATGTACCTGTGACAGCAAGCCTGGGCAGCAGGACTGCCCGATGGGGGCTGGGATGTGGGTAGTGAGTCTAGAGGGATGTGTTGTGGGGTCAGGAGCTGAGTGGCTCTCAAATAGTTAGTTAGAAGGTCCTCTCTTCTACCAGTGCTTGAGGTGAGCTCTGCTATCCCCATCATCATGGGCTCCAACATTGGCACCTCTGTCACCAACACCATCGTGGCCTTGATGCAGGCGGGGGACAGGACTGACTTCCGGCGGTAAGGGAGTAGAGTGGTGAGGGGCTAGAGTGGTGAGCGGCCTGTGTTTGTCACAGGGGTGGTCCCAGGGGACAGGAGTCCCCAGTGTAAGTGCATCCCAGCTCTAGCCTGCCCTACAATGTGGCCTCCCTGCCCAGGGCCTTCGCAGGGGCCACGGTGCACGACTGCTTTAATTGGCTGTCAGTTCTGGTCCTGCTGCCTCTGGAGGCTGCCACTGGGTACCTGCACCATGTCACTGGACTGGTGGTTGCCTCCTTCAACATCCGTGGGGGCCGTGATGCCCCTGACCTGCTCAAGATCATCACAGAGCCCTTCACCAAGCTCATAGTCCAGGTGGGGGCAAGGTTGGCATGGGGTGGAGGCTGGGGGATAGTAAGGACCCCTCTCTCACTCCCCCCACTCTACATCCTGCCCACAGCTGGACAAATCTGTGATTACCAGCATTGCTACTGGTGACGAGTCCCTGAGAAACCATAGTCTCATCCGGATCTGGTGCGGCCCAGACCCCACGGAGGTGAGTCTCAGGTCTGGCCCCAAGTAGTAAGTAGTACTGTCCTGATTCCTTCCAGCCTCACACTGACTTTAGGCAGCTATTACCAATCAACTAGAGTCAGCATGCAATCGATTTAGCCCCGTGATTCTCAAAGTATGGACCAGCAGCATCTGTACCACCTGGGAACATATCAGAGCTACAAAGTATTCAGCCCTTCCCTAGACTCTAAACAAACACTTCGCGAGGGCGGGGGGGTGGGAGGGAGGCGCCATGCATATGTGTCAACAAGTCTTCTAGGTCTGCTCCATGCTCATGTTTGAGAACCACTGGTCTAGCTCAACCTTCTGGTTTCATAGGTAGAGAGAACAGGCTTCGAGAGGCTGAGACACTCAGAGCCTGTCCAGCCGGCTCAGGGCCCTGTGTGCAGGTCTAGCAGTCTGGGGCTCTCTCCTCCCCACCAGGGTGCCAGGGAGACTAGGACCCAGCTCTGCCATGTTTGGGGGCCCAGGTAATGGGGGGCACGGCAGAGAAGGTGGAGAAGGATGCCTAGGAAAGCCGGACAAACAAGAGCAAGACCAGAGGGCTGTGTGGAGACCTCACTGGAGCCACAACTGCCACTTGTGGCGACCCCGGGGTTCCTCCACCTGGAGACTGTCACAGGCGTGTGTCTACTTGTCCTTTGGCACTGTTTCCACTGCCCAGAATGAAGATATCGATGGAAACTTGTGGACCTGCCATTATACCAGGCTAAGAAGGAAGCAGGCAATTAGCACACTTTCTCACTCAGCCATAAAAAAGGAAATGCTTCATCAAAACCATAATCCCCAGTATTTGCTTCTCCCTAATTATCACATACAAGAAGCAACTCCATTTGGAACAAGATATGAGGAAAGCCGAAGCCAAAGGCGCAGCACAGCCTGTCCCCCTCATCCTTCCTACTTGCTACTTGATATTACCGGCCCTTTATCCCAGCGTGAACAGAGATCATCCTTTCAACCATGGCCTATGAGGTTCCTTTGCGTCTGAGTGGTGCACAGCTCTGCTTCGGTCCTTTGAGTGTTCAAGGCAGTCTGACATCAAAAAGCCCACACGGGCAGCTCTTACGCTGGCTTGGTGACCCCTCTAACGCAGCGCCACCTTCTCACCAGCCCTCTGGGCCCTCTCTAAGCTCTCTGAATTGCCCAAATCCTCTCTACTTCAAAGCAGAACCTGGATGACAGAGAAATCACACGGTTTGATCGTCAGAAAAAGACAAGCCGTGGAAGGGAGGTCCTGAGCTGTGGAGTTCCTCACTTGCTCTGAAATCCCTGTTGCCCACCTGCAGCTGCATTCAGCAGGTCTCCCCTTATAATACATGTACCAGCCGTAACCCTGCCCTGACGGAGTCCTCACAAAATGCTGGCGAGCTGGACATGAGTATCCCATTTTCCACAAGAGGAACCTGAGGCCTACTGACGTGAAGTAACCCACTCAAGTTCACTCGGCAGGGGCTGGCCTCACTGCTCCTGATGCTCCTTGCCTGAGCCCTGGTTTCTCATCTCAACTCTTGCAGGAGAACTCTTCTTTAAGAGCAGCCTCCAGATGGGATTTCCCTGGCTTGGAGAGTAGCTGAGGGGTGGGATCCGAGCTCCCCGTTCTCACCCTCTCTCTAGGTCAGATGCTGCAGAACACGGTTCCACAGCCATGTGCTTGTTCTTGCCATGTGTGCTGGTGGTTTCTCCCTCACCAAAGACTTGCATTTTTCCTTTGGCCACCGAGTCTCCCTTCCAACCGGTCCTCATGGCTTCCAGCTTTCACCAAACTGGACCCAACTTTACCCAAACCAGTCTCCAAGGAACCAAGTCACCAAAGACAGTACTGGGAATCTGAGATGGTGGAAGAAAACCCAGAGGCAGTTTTAATGTTGACGCTCCAGAGACCTAACACTAGAAAATTACCTTCTTACGTACTCACACTTTGGATTGTCAACCATACTTGACTGGCCTAAACAAGCATCCTTTGAAGACTCGCCATGGGGAAACAGGATTTATCACTTTCCCATTTTACAGCTGAGGAAACTGAGGCTCAGAGAGGCTTGCCCAGGTGCATGCCATTGAGGTAGGATGAAAATCCTGGTGGAGTCTGGAGCCCATGCTTCTGAACCCCCATCTTGCTGGCTCTTTCAGAAGCCAGCCCAGTGTTCCACCATATATGTCCATTCCCCGCTCTGCCCACCAGGCCTGAATGCCGCCAGGCGACCACAGTCACCCAGAGACTGCCCCCCCCCCCCCCCCCCCCCCCCCCCCCCCCCCCCCCCCGGGTGATAGGTACTACTCTAAAAAGGAGTTCTCCTCTTTGCCACCAGACGGCGCTGCTGGCACGGTGATTTCTGCTTCCAGGAAAAACAAAGACCCTAGAGCTCCCCTCACCCTGCAGCCTGAACCACCACACAGGCCCATCCTGTGCGTTTTTCTCCAGGGGAAGGAGTCCTGGAGCCTGATTCACAGTCTTCTGTGAGCTTACTTTCAGAGGTGCCTCCTTAATTTGGGGTGTCCCTACAAACACTTAAATCCTAACTCTCTTCCAAGATTCCTCAAAACTAGTCTCTTGGGAAGAGATGGGCAGCATCATAGGCCTCATGCTGCAGGGAAGGAAACGGAGGCCCAGAGAGGTTAAGTGTTTGTTCCAGCATCACATAGCTGGGAGTGGCTCAACTGGGGTCTCAGCTTAGGCCTGCCTGGCCCTCATTTATTCTGTTCTTCCCACCCCCACCACATCCCCAGGCCCAGGCCAGATGGGCACATCTAGGGGTATGTCCCAGACCCTGGGCTGCCCAGTTCTTTATCTAGGCTAGAGCTCCCACCTTCTTGACAAGGAAGCCCTGAGCCTGCTCCGTCCCCTCCCCCAGTACCCACCCCCAGCCTGACTGTGCAGTCTACCCACGCTCTAGCCTCCCCACTCCCCTACTTGTCTCTTGCCCTTTACAGTGTCTGGATTCCCCCTGTGAGCTCAGCCAGAGCCACACAACCCCATGCAGGAAGGTCAAGTTTCAAAACCCTAAAGGCCTTAGCCCTGAGTCTTGCCTTGCCCTGACACAGCCAGCCCTGAGTGGGACGCCAGTGAAGTTCCTCACTTAAGAGACCCATGGGCCCAGCCAGGTCAGTGGGGCACAGGCTGGTCAGGTACGCATTTATCTCAGGGATCATCTGCCTCCCATGGTTCCAGGCTGGTCCCCCAAGGTCCTCCCCAAAAGGGCCAGGATCTCAGGATCTCAGGTACACCTGCAGGAGCCATTGATCCTGACCTAGGAAGTCAATCTCACAGAACACATACACACACACACACCCTTCCCACCATGCAATCCTGAACGGGCCCAGGAATGAAGGGAGTCTAATCCTTATTAGGAGGCACAATTTACTGAAGACGTGTTCTGGGATAAGCCTGCAGAGAGTACTTCACACACATTTTCTCCTGTAACCTTTATAAGAGCTCTTTTGCTATCCTGCTTTAAATAGGCACAGAGAGGTGGCATGACTTGCCCCAGTTGGTATTAGGAAACAGAACTTGCTCAGATCTGCTGGACAGCAAACACATGGCTCTCTCCCATCACTTTCCCAGCCTGCTTTTCCAACAGAGCCCAACAGAGGGTGTTCTCTCCTGGTTTCTCAGTTTGCACTTCTGGCCTGGGTTTGAGGGTGCCCCAGGGCCCTGGTGCGGCCAGCTGGAACACAGATGAGCACAGTGCCTCACTCACAGCAGCACATACCACTAAAATAAACCTGATTTAAAGCCAGGCACCAGAAATACTTCTTACTATCATATATTTTATAAATGACACAGTTTGGAATAAACCCCAAAGGAGCTGCAACATTGAAGTACCAGTCCCCAACCTGAGCCGCTACCCTCAGCACAGGGGAGGTGGGGGGAGGAGATGAGAGGCAGAACTCCTGGGGGGGGGGGGGATGGACTAGGGCCCCTATCAGCTCCCAGAGGAGGCAGAATGCAAATAAGGAAAAGCTGTAGCTCTGGTGCTTTTCCTGGGGCCCTGGAAGTAATTGCCTGTTCCTGGGGCTCAGTTCCTCCTTTGTGAGATGGTTTCTCCCCATCCAAGCCCAGCCCACTTTCTCTTTTCGAGGCTAGGATCCGGAGGGAAAGGTAAGGCATTCCACTTGCATTTAAGAAAAAATAATTCCTCAGTCCAATGAGGTTGCAAATTAGTGGCCCTCACAGGATGTGGTTTCTCTTGTAGAAATGAGCCACTTGGCCAAGCTGGGCTGTGTCCCTGGATGGTGACAGAGGCCTGGGCCTGAGTGGCTGCTGCCCCTAGAGCCCCAACACACACTCCCCCACCACCTCCACACTTAGCCTGAGCCCCTCGCTTAGGCTACCTGCCTGGCTCTGGGCCTTCTGAATCGGGGGGCCTCTCTGGAAGCTCCCCTCACTTCACTGACAGTACGTGGAGGGTGGAGGAAGGGTGGGGCCTGTGCTTTTGCCCACCTGTGGTCCCGCCACTCCCTGCACCCCAACATCTCCCATAAGGATTTGAACGAGAGGACAATGGAGCTTGGGCTGATGGTGGCTCAGGGGAAAGGATGGGGCACAGGTGCTGGGGAAGTGGGGGCACCAAGAGAGGGACTTGTGATAAAGGATGAAGAAGGGAGAGTTTTCAGGAGGGCCATGGTCAATAGGCCCAATGCCAAGGAGAGGTGGAAGAAAACAAGGACAAGAAGCCACCGGATCAGGAGGCTGCAGGCTCCAGTGAGAGCCAGATGAGCAGAGTGATAGCACGGAATATTCAGAGGGCTGACCATGGCCAGATTCTTGTGTGGCGGCTGTTTTCACCTCCAACTCTCCAGCTGAGGAGATAGGCTCAAAGAAGACAAGCAAGCTGTCCAAGGGCATGTAGCCAGGAGGCCCACTTCCATACCCCCACCCACCACTTCTTCCTAACCCCCACCTTATCTCCAACCCCTGCTGCATTTTCCTAAATTCTAAATCACTCTCCTCTTAATCTAGGCTCCCACCCCCATGTCCAGGGCAGAGGTCAATACCAGCTGGACCACTGGAAATGCCACCATGGAGAAATGTGAGTGCCTGCATCATGGGAGATATTTGGAATGGCAGGGGCAGAGCCGGGCAGAGAAAGGGCTGTCCCCAACCTGGCCACTGCTGCTACCAGCCTCAGGAAAGCCAGCTGTCAATGAGCTCAGCCCCTGGGCTTGGGTTAGGCCCTGCTGTTGAGCCGGAGGTGGGGCCCGAGACTCCATTCTCAAGGGGGCAGTAAAGGTGGGATGCTGGGAACCAGCTGTGGGGGTTCAGCTCTCAGCAGCCTGACACCTCTTCTGCCAGGCAACCACATCTTCGTGGACACAGGGCTCCCCGACCTGGCTGTGGGGCTCGTTCTGCTGGCCGGCTCCCTGGTGGTCTTATGCACCTGCCTCATCCTCCTCGTCAAGATGCTCAACTCTCTGCTTAAGGGCCAAGTGGCCAAAGTCATTCAGAAGGTTATCAACACTGGTGAGCCCCAGGAACTGGGTGTGCGGGCCCCAGGATGGGCCCTTCCAAATATCACTACACCCCACTTGCTGTGTGATCTGGGTAAAGCCCTACCATCTGTGAGCCTCAGTTTCTCCCTGTGAACAAAGAAGAGGTTGTGCTCGATGACTGCTGAGGCCCTTGAGGTGTTGGCGGCTGGGGATCTGTGGCTGCCTCTGGCTGCGGCTCCGTTCTAGCAGGTGGCTCTAAACAGCTCCTCAGATTCATTCAACAAGTGCTCATGAAACCCGTGTGCCCAAGCATGATTTAGTGCCAAAGATACAGAGGTGAGCCCCAGAAATGGATCCCACCCTCAGGGGGCTCACAGACCAGAGCGGGGGACGGATGTACAGTGAAAAATTAACGACTGGGTGGGGATACATTCAGACAGAGAAGTTACTGCTGAGAAGAAATCAAAAATGACAAATACGGAGTGTGGAAGGAGCTGCTTTCAATGGGCGGTCAGCGGCCTCTGTGAGGAGGCCTAAGTAAGGAGGAGTCGTCAGATGTCTCTGAATTGTGAGCCAGGCAGGAAGAGGTCAGTAAGATAATAGGGTGGAGCAGGTCACGGGGCCCCCACAGCCTGTGCTCAGAGCCAGGACTTTGTAAAGGGTAATAGGGGTACTTTTGGGTTAAGGGCTGGGGCAGTGGAGTGACACCACCTGACTTTCATTTTAAATGCATTTCAAGCTTTTGGGGATGCTGCCTGGCACTGGCAGAGGCTGCCTAACAAGTGCTGGAATAAGGTACATCTATGGGAGCTTAGGGAAGCGAGAAATGAAGTCCACCGGAGGGCCAGGGGTCACGGAGGGCTTGTCAGCAACCATGGTAGCTGATATCATGTAGGAGGGCTACAGAGGCGCATGGGTGGCTCAGTCGGTTGGGCGTCCAACTTTGGCTCAGGTCATGATCTCACAGTTCATGGGTTCGAGCCCCATGCTGACAGCCAGCTCAGAGCCTGGAGCCTGCTTCGGATTCTGTGTCTCCCTCTCTCTCTGCCCCTCCCCTGCTCGTGTTCTGTCTTACTCTGTCTCTCAAAAATAAATAAATGTAAAAAAAAAAAAAAGTAGGAAGGCTACAAGTGGAAGCCACTGCAGCTGAGCAGGAGACAGACAAGGCCCCACTTGGAAGCTGCCATCCAATGCCTCCTCCCTAAGAAAGGTCTTGGCTACTCCCCCAATGCCCTCCTACTGACCCTGTTGGACGGGGGTGTCCTCCTAGACTTTCCTGCCCCCTTCACCTGGGCCACAGGCTACTTTGCCATGGTGGTGGGAGCTGGCATGACCTTCGTTGTCCAGAGCAGTTCTGTGTTCACCTCAGCCATCACCCCCCTCATCGGTGAGTGCCCGTGGCAGGGCAGGGTGCCGCAGGGTGGGCTGGCGGGAAAAGGGCTGAAGGAGGGGCTGAGAGAATCCGTCTTCTCTGTCTGGCCCCAGGCTTGGGTGTGATCAGCATCGAGCGGGCCTACCCCCTCACACTGGGCTCCAACATTGGCACTACCACCACGGCCATCCTGGCTGCACTGGCCAGCCCCAAGGAGAAGCTCTCCAGCGCTTTCCAGGTGCGCCTAGAAGGGTGCCTGCCGGGGCAAGACAGGGCGGGGGCTGGGGCGTGGTGCCTGACCCAGGGTGGGACACCATGTAACAGTTTTTGGCTGCCTACTAGGGGCTGCCCACCATGCCAGGCTCTGTGGAAACTATACAGGCCAAAGTAGACCTGGTGCCACCCCCAAAACCTTAGCATCTAATGGGTAGACATTACTCAGATAATGTCTGGGACAGTGGGATTTGCACTCTGAAGAAGGGGTGCGGCAAGAGGGGCCTGGCCCATCCTGGGAAATCAAGGACAAGTAGGGGGCAGATGGCAAAGGGGTTGCTGTTCTAGGAGCAAAGAAGTAATGACAAGCCTGAGGCTGGGGCCAGGGCTCAGACCAATAAGGACAGAGCAGCTGAGCCAAAAACTAGAATCTTCTTGCTGCTGAGTTTGGGCAGAATCTGCTGGGGGAATTTACGTCAGTGGGGAAATTGCAGAGAGTTAGGGCAGCGTTTATTTACTACCTGGTCCAGAAGTGTTTCAGTATTTTGCCAGGAGCACATCTGCCCTCTGGTGACTTTCCTGCTGCCCAGGCCAGGCCAGGCTCCTGTGATCTATCCCTGCCGGCACGACAGCGAGCTGGAGCCCATGCCCACCTCAGCCCCTCTGCCCTCTCCCCTACAGATTGCCCTCTGCCACTTCTTCTTCAACATCTCGGGCATCCTGCTATGGTACCCAGTGCCCTGCACGCGCCTGCCAATCCGCATGGCCAAGGCGTTGGGCAAACGCACTGCCAAGTACCGCTGGTTCGCTGTCCTCTACCTCCTCCTGTGCTTCTTGCTCCTGCCCTCCCTGGTGTTTGGCATCTCCATGGCAGGCTGGCGGGCCATGGCAGGGGTGGGCGCACCATTTGGGGCCTTGCTGGCCTTTGTGGTGCTTGTCAATGTCCTGCAGAATCGCAGCCCCAGACACCTGCCCAAGTGGCTGCAGACATGGGACTTCCTGCCCCGTTGGATGCACTCCTTGAAACCCCTGGACCGTCTCATCACCCGTGCCACTTTGTGCTGTGCCAGGCCTGAGCCCTGCTCACCCCCGCTGCCCGCCAGGGTCTTCCTGGAGGAGCTGCCCCCTGCCACACCCTCCCCCCGCCTGGCACTGCCTGCTCGACACAATGCCACCCGCCTCTAGCCTCCAGCCCAGACTGCTGCCTGGGGCAGGGAAGGGCCTGGCCTGTACCTGCTGCCCACCGCAGAAGGGCAGAGGGGAGTGTCTGTACTCTGGGCCTAGGCCAGTCCTTCTGCAGGTCCTCAGAGGTCTGGGCTGGTGTGACTGAAAGTCAGTGTGTGTGCATGTGTGGGCATGTCCGGTGAGACTGTGTCAGCCTGCATGTGTGAATTGAGGCACCTGTGGGGGGGTGTGTGCAGGCTACGGGGGACTGGGTATGATTTTGAGTCCTTTGCACACCAGGAGGCCTTGTTTGGAGGCCTGTGCTGGGTTCTCCTGAACACACAAGTCCGACTCGGTGGGGCAGGAGTAAGGGTGGGTCTGAGGACAGGACCTGCATTTGTTTGGTTGTGCATAGATGTGAGTGCCTGTGTCACTGGCTGAGTTCTCACCCCTCCCTGTCACCTTCCTTCCTCTATTTTCCAGTCTCCTTATCCTCACCCAGTTGTTCTGTGGCACCGCTACAACCCCCTTTCCCAATACTGCGTGATGAAAAAGGAATTAAATTCTTATGCATTTACAAGTCTGCTTCCTTTCCATCTGGGAGTGGGGGTAGATCATGGCTTGGGGTTCAGCAGCACTGTCTCCTGCAAGCTCACCCCCCACAATCCACTTAACCCTGCCTTAATGAATCCAACCTGATTCAGACCCTCTGGGAGTTCCCCCTAGGTCCTGGGGTCACCCCCAAGGCAAGTATAAGAAGGGCTCTCTGTACCATCCCCACCCACTCACCCACCCACCCCATCTGGCTGACTTCCCTCTGGTCTCTCTCTGCCTCTGGACTCATCCACCTCACTTCCCCTTTCTGGGATAAGATTAATGTTCCAGAAAACAAGTGACAGGTGGGGGCTTGTCGGGGGACACTGAGGGAGGGGACAGGGAAGGTGAAGATGGACAAGAGAGGCCATGCTCTGGGCCCTAGCACATAGTGGGCAGGGACCAGCCACCGTCCCTCCCACCTTTGTCCTTTACCTTTGGGCAATAAGCCAAGCCTAACTTTAAACCCACGCAAGCTTTTCAAGCCACCTGGGTGTCTCAGTTGGTTAAGCATCGGACTACAGCTCAGGTCATGATCTCACAGTTCGTGGGTTCAAGCCCCTTCAGTGCTGACAGCTTGGGCCTGGAACCTCCTTCAGATTATGTGTCTCCTCCTCTCTCTGCCCCTCCCCCCCTCAAAAATAAATACTAAAACAAACAAATCCATCCAAGCTTTTCAAGTCCTCCTTTTCCATAGGGCCCCTGAAGCTGAGGCCTGCAGAGTGACGGTCAAGGGGTAGGGGATGCCTAAGTTCCTCCTTCTAGTCTAGGGAGTCCTCTGGGGCATTTGAACTCCAAGCAGGCAGAAGGCTGTAGGGCCCAGACCTGGTTGTGATAGTCTTGGCCACATGTTCTTCTCCCACTCCCTGTGGAATACGTGGGAGGAGATGCAAGAACCCGGGAGCCCCAGAGTTGCTCTCCAAGCTACCAGCCCTACTCCATCACCCACTCACACTTGAAAAGGCTTCCTCCTCCTGCCAAGTGGTGGGGGTGAGAAGTACACTGGCCTCCAGCCTGACTCCCTGACCCCACAGGGTCTGGCTGGGGTTCGCTTGCGGAGGGCTGTGGGAGGACTACGTCTACAGTTTGTCCTGCACAGACGTGTGGAGTTTTCTTGGGAAAGGGCTCTGGGAAGTCAGGCCAGAGGCCTCTGCAGGGCACTCATGGATAGCAGGGCCAGGTCTAGGGTACAGGAGGCTGGGAAGCCTCTGAACTCAAAATCCCAGGCCCATAAGGTAACCCCTCTGCAAGAATCTTTCAGTAAACTGGTTTCCTCATCTGCAACTGCCCAACACGCAAACACAGCACGAGCCAGCCATGCCCAGCAGTTTATTTTGACGCAGCCACCGGTGGCCTAGCTGTACTGCTATGTGCCCTGCTTGCGTAACCCATTAGTCAGTTCGTGCACTGTCTTGTTGAGGATGCCCCCGTGCACACCCCGGCGGCCCATGAGCACCAGGAGCGCGCGTGGGGTGTGGCCCACACAGATGGCGCGCCCATCTAGCCCCTTAGTGCGAGCGTCCAGAACACCATCTCCCTCAGACAGCAGGTGGTCTCGGATGACGCAGCAGCGGCGGCCTGCCACACTCAAGCCCGTCTGCAGGAAGGTGCGCCGGTCAGGCCCTGTGAGCACACCCACCTCCTGTGGTGATATGGCAGCTAGAAGGCCCCCAGGGCGCGATGCCCACACGCAACGATTGTCCGAGTGGCCCACAATGGCCACGTCATCAATACGCTGGTCCCGCAGCACCGCACTGATATAGCCTTTCCAGTCTCCCATTCCGGCTCAGAGTGTGCCCTAACCTTGCACTTTTAAGGGATATCCGGCTGCTCCATGTGCCTGGAACTCTGGGCACTGTGAGGCATGTCTGGGCGGGGTTGTGACACTGAGGCATGGTGATGTCACAAAGATGTTATGTACGCTGGAGGATGTGTACATGGGGTGAGGGAGAGAAGTTCATATCTTAGGCATGAAAGATAAAATCACATCAATCTGTATAACCCTTGAAAAACCAACTTAAATGGCTCCCTAAGCAAAGTGCCAACCTGGGTATAAGAACAAAAAGAAAGAGAGCATGTCTGGACAGCTAGACCTCTCAGACTGGTAATGATTCAACCTGCCAGAATCCCCAGTTTGATTCAACGCGAGGAACATCAGCCTCTCCTGGAAATCCACTAAACAGATTGCTGGGTCCCAAATCAAGAGCTTCTGATTCAGTAGTATGGGAGGTAGCCAGAGAATATGCATTTCTGACAAGTTCCCTTCTGACGCAGCTGCTGGTGGTCCAGGCACAATTTGAGCCCCACTGCTCTAGTGCAAGTTGGGGGTGGGGGTGTCTTCCACATTGCCAGCTCTAAGAGCCTACACCACTGTTTTGTTTTTGTTTTTGTTTTAAATATTTTTATTTATTTCTAGGAGAGAGAGAGAGAGACAGCGTGAGCAGGGGAGGGTCAGAGAGAGAGGGAGACGCAGACTCTGAAATAGGCTCCAGGCTCTGAGCTGGCAGTCAGCACAGAGCCCGACGTGGGGCTCGAACCCACGAACCGCGAGATCATGACCTAAGCGAAAGTCGGACGCTTAACTGACTAAGCCACCCAGGCGCCCTCCTACACCACTGTTTTAATGTGAAGCATTTCTAACCATGGTTCTCAGCCTCGACTGCACATGGAATCACCTGGGGAGTTTTAAAAACATACCCCCATCAACACCCCCTCCCTACAGATCTAATTGATCTGAAGTGGATCTCAGGCATAGGTTCAAAAAGCTCCCCAGATGATTGTAATGTACAGTAGAGGTTGAGAACCTCTGTTCTATAAACTTCAAATGTTAATAAGTTAGTTCTATACAAGAAATAAATATATGGAGTCATCCTACTCAGGACTTGGTACACAGTGGGGCTCAAAAAACATCAGTTGGACACCAATCTATCTCTTGTTTAAGATCTTAATAGATCCTGTACCCCGAGAAGTATGGAGAAGTGCACCAGTTTACTGTTGTGGCATGTCCCATCAGGCCCCTTGAACAACTATGCCTCTCACACATTTTCAGAAGCACTTTATTGAGTGCCTACTCTATGCCTGGCCCCCAGCTGCCAGAGCTGAGAGGAATGGAACGCAACCCTTGCCATCCAAGATTATGCACCAGCCACCCTTCCATTCCAGAATCCCCCAGGAGGGAAAGACGAGTCCCTGGATGGTCAGGAATTGGTGTGCTCTTGGATCCAGGCCAGGTAGCTGGCCACGTCGGTGTACACACCTGGCTTATAGCGGTCGCCACAACCGGAGCCCCAGCTGACGATGCCTCGCAGGATGAGCTGGTGCTCTGCGGCCTCGTCCTCACACACGAGTGGGCCCCCGGAGTCACCCTGGGTCAGGGATACGTGGCTCAGCACCCTTGGTCTGGAGTCTGCACTTGATGGGGTGGAGGAGGGCGCCAACCGGGTCCAAGGCCTCACCTGGCACGCGTCGGTACCGCCCTCGAGGAAGCCAGCGCAGAGCATGCCGGATGTAAAAGACACTCCGTGCACGTCCGGGGCGGAGCAGCGCTCCGGAGGGATGAGCGGCACCTGCGCTTCCTGCAGGAAGCTGGAATATTTCCCGGCCCCTGCGAACGGTGAACGACTTCCTCACACCCCTACCGACTCTGCTTGCTCCCCACTAACTGGCCTCTATTGCAGCAAGCCCGTGAGGAGAAGAGTTGCTGTTAACACCATTTCCAGAGAGGAGCTGGGATTTGAACGAAGAGCGGAGCACGAGTGCTTTGGAACCCCACTCCCACTTCCCACCCAATGTCTCTGAACAATGATTCCCAACTAGCCAACCGGCTGCGCCTGCGCGAGGCCGGCATCCTTGTTAGCTCTGGCATCGCAGTGCCCAGAAGTAATCAAGAGAAAGTGTGATTCTTTCTATATCTCTTAGGAGCCTTGGGGACCTCCCCGCCCCGCCCCCCAGCAGTGAAGCCCAGGCCCTGGTAGAAGACTGCAGACACAAAGGCCCGGCAAATCTTCCCAGCCCACCAGGTCAGCGCCACCTGTCCCTAGTGGTACCAAAGCTGAGAGTTTCTCTTGCCTACCCTGGTGGCCAGAGGTGTCCCTGCCTCCCCTAGCCGTTCTGCCTACCCTCAAACTGGTGGCCCCAGCCGGCGACCTCGCAGGGCGCAGCCTCTGCCTCAGCTGGGCGGGCAGCGCCGCTCGGCAAGCACACCGGCTGAACGAAAGGCGACAGGAGCGCGCAGTGGCCGTCCTCTCCTTCCTGCAGGCGGAGCAGGGCTAACCCAGGCGAGGAGGAGGGTGAGACCCAGACGCTGGGACTTTGAGCCTTCCCCTCCCCTTTCCCCTGGTGGCCGTGGGGGCGCCCCCGCCCCCGCACCCAGGTCGTGCTGGTAGGTGATGGGCGAGAAGGCCTCGTGCAGGCGGTAGGAGCGCACGGCCAGCGTCTGGCACTGCTCACAGCTCTGGTTATGGCGGTCCTGGCCGAGCACCACTCTCAGCTCCTCCGGCGCGGGCCTGCGGGCGGAGGGGGTGCGGGGGAAAGCGCTCTCAGAGCCGGCCACAGGCCTCCTGCTCCCGAGTCCCTTGCTGGGTTTCAGCTTCCTCCTGGGGCGCTGGGGAAAGGTGAGAGACAGGTAGGGTACGGGTTCGGGTGTTGCACGGAAGAGGGGCTCGGAAAAGAGACGAGCTGGGGTCCCCGGCAGGGCGCTACGCGCCCCAGGACTCGCCGGTTCTGCAGACAGTGCGCCGCGGTCAGCACCCAGCAGGAGGCGATGAGGTTACCCGCGCAGAAGTTGTGGCGCCAGTACAACGCGGCGATGTAGGGGTGCGCCCCGGGCAGGGCCACCAGTCCCCCAACCACGCGGCTCAGCGAGGACAGCCGTTTCCGGAGTCGCTGTCCGCAGCTGGCACTCGGCAGGGGAGTGGGCTGCTCCGGCGTCACGCCCAAGGCTGTGGGAGGAGCCCAGGCTGAGTGCTGGGAGACCCACCAAGGGCTGGAAGGTAGCTCGCCGCGCGCTCTCTGACTTCCTGCCACTTCCCAACTACCTGGGGTCGGGGGCTGCGGCTTCTGCAGTGCTGAGAGCGATGGCAGGAGAAAGTCCGGGTGCCCAGAGGGGACCTGGGTTGGAGGCAGGATCTGAGGAGCCTCAAGAACTGGGGCTTGGCAACGTGCCAGGCGGCAATATTCCCAGCTCAGCCGGTCGCCGCTCCACACGAAGCACCACGGGCGGGTGTCATTGTCCGGGTTCCTATAAACACCGGAGGGGGCGCTGTTAAAGGGTGAGGAGCCCCAGAGGGCCCTGGGGCAGACGGGAGCGAGCGCCCTGCTCGCCCCACCCAGCGCACCTGCAGAAGGCATGGTCGCCCAGTCCCCAGTTCAGCGCTTGCTCTGCAGTCACGTTCCGGTAGGTGGCCTCTGAGGCCCACGGCTGACACCGGGCGCCCGAGAGCGCAGTCTCAGCCGCGCCGCGGTAGTCAAGCCCGCGGCCATCAAAGCATCGCGCCTCAGTGTCTGGGGGGAGAGGCGGCTCCTTGCAGCCAAGAGCTGGTATCGTTTCCCACTGCCCTCTCAGCCACTTTCCCCACTCTCCGTAGTCCCTCTCCCGGAGTCCTTCTTACCTGGGGGCGGAGCTTCTGTTCCCTCTTAGATCCTTACTCACCTATGTCGCAGAGGCGTCCTGAGTAGCCTGCCCGGCAATGGCACAGGCGGTGGCCCTCCGCCTCTAGGCAGCTGCCCCCATTGAGGCACGGGTTGGTGTGGCAGACTGGGAGATGGAGCACAATGAAGCACCTCGGGCCTAAAGGCCCCACAGAAAATTCCCCTTTCTTTGGGCACACCGCCTGGATGCCTAACAGCTTCTCTTCCAGACCTTCGCCTTCCTCCTCTCAGGCCAATTCCTGACCCATCCACTCACCCTGGCTGGCCAGCAGCTTGCAGTGGGCATCAGGACCCTTACACTGGCACCTGGCCACACCCGCCGGCTCAAGGCTATACCAGATTTCTTTCTCATGGAAGAACTGGAGAAGCTGAGGCTCAAAGCACTTCTCTGGGGACAAATGGGAGAGGGCAGTGGTCTCAAGAGTGTCCAGGATCATGCCAAGTCTCTGCGGATCCAGAGACCTCTTCAGTAGGCCCAGGACTGCCCCTGTTTTTCCCAGCATCCCCTCCCCTGGCTTCACCATCTCCTTACCTCTCTGGCAGTGCTTCCCAGTGAAGTGTTCTGGACAGATGCAGTGTGGGCCTTTTGGCATGTTCATACAGGTCCCTCCATTCTGGCAGGGGCTGTGTTTGCTGCAGTGGTCTGAGAGATGAGCACAGTGGAAGGAAGAGTGGGGGGCCTGAGTCAGACAGCCTGGGTCATAGGAGACAATTCCCTACCCAAATCTGCTCGTCTTGTGACCTTGGCACTCCAAGTTTCCATGCCTTAGTTTACCCACTGGCAAAATGAGGCTACTTTCTCCTAGAACTTCTCCTTCTGGAGGAAGGGAAGGGTCTGGATGGGCTCAGAATACTAGGTGTGTAAGTACTCATGATACCCAGTAGAGTAACTAGTGGGAAGGAGAGGGCCCTGAGCTACCCCAAAGGCTGTGTGTAGCACCTTTCACTTTCTTGGCCTCCAGGCAGTATGCCCATTGCTGGTCCTGCTCGAAGTTGGGGCTGGTAGCGCACCTGTAGAAAGAGATGAAGCTTCCCTGCTCTGCCCAGGGGACTGGCCCACCCTTCCCTATCAGAGCCCCCTTTCTCCAAGCAGGGTTCCTTGGGCAGAAGTGTGGGCAGAGTCCATCTCCCACAGGCCCCTGCTTTAATCCCTTTTGGGTAGTCTTACCAGGGCTGGGGGCCAGGCCGGCCCTTGTGGATGCATGTGCGGTACATTTGCCGGTTGTACTGGAAGGGGAAGTAGCATGGCTCCCCAGTGACCGTGAGAACTGCAGAGATAACACACTCCCTGATGTTGTTTCCCACTCTCCCCCCCTCCCCGCAGGTGCCACCCCTCAGGGCCTGGTTGGAAAACAGACCCTTGAAAAGATCATTGTGCCTTCAAGACGTTCAGTTCTCCTGAACTGAACTTAAGATGTTCAGTTCTGTAGTCTGGCGTGGGCTCCTGACTCCACCACCTACTAATTGTGTGACCGTGGGCAAATCTGTAGCCCCCAGGCCTAGAAGAGTGCTTGCCACAGAGTAGCCACTTAATAAATGTGTTGAATGTAGAAGTCACTTGACCACTCTGAGCCTTAGTTTCCTCATCTGTGAAATGACAATAATAGCATAGTTGACCCTTAAAAACCTAAGTTTGAACCACACAGGTCCACTTATGTGTGGTTTTTTTTGATAAATACAGAACTATAAATGTATTTTCCTTATGATTTTTATTAACTTTTTCTTTTCTCTAGCTTACTTTATTGTAAGACTACTTTATGCTGAGGGCGCCTGGGTGGCCCAGTCAGTTAAGCGTCTGACTCCGGCTCAGGTCATGATCTCCTAGTCCATGAGTTCGAGCCCCACATCAGGCTCTGTGCTGACAGCTCAGAGCCTGGAGCCCGCTTCAGATTCTATGTCTCCCTCTCTCTCTGCTCCTCCCCTGCTCATGCTCTGTCTCTCTCTGTCTAGACAGTCAAAAATAAACATTAAAAAAATTTTTTTTAAAAAAAGAATACTTTATGCTGTATAATACATTTAACATATAAAATATGTGTTAATCAACTATTTATGTTATCAGTAAGGCTTCCCATCAGTGGTCTACAGTAGGCTACTAGTAGTTAAGTTTTGGGGGAGTCATAGGTTCTACATGGTTTTTCTCATACACAGGAGGGAGGGCCTCAGCTCCCCGACCTTCTTGTTGTTCAAGGATTAACTATATAGCAGAAGAGTTTCAGTTTTGAGAGATGAAAAGAGTTCTGGAAATGGAAGACTGTGATGGTTGTAAAACAATAGAGTGTACTTAATACCATTGACTTGTACACTTAATGATTAAGATAGTAAATTTTGTTATGCATATTTTATAATAAAAATCCCTTTTATTTTAAAAGATTTTTATTTAAAAATGTTTAAAGTTTAGCAGCGCCTGGGTGGCTTAGTCGGTTAAGCGTCCGACTTTCGCTTAGGTCATGATCTCGTGGTTCGTGGGTTCGAGCCCCGCGTCGGGCTCTGTGCTGACTGCCAGCTCAGAGCCTGGAGCCTGTTTCGGTCTGTGACTCCCTCTCTCTCTGACCCTCCCCTGCTCACACTGTCTCTCTCTCTCCTAGAAATAAATAAAACATTTAAAAAAAAAATGTTTAAAGTTTATTTATTTTTGAGAAAGAGAGCGAGAGAGAGTGCACGCAGGACAAAGAGAAAGGGAGACAGAGAATATCAAGCAGGCTCTGCAGTGCCAGCACAGAGCCCATCATGGGGCTTGAACTCACCAACCATGAAATCATGACCTGAGCCGAAAGCAAAAGTCAGACACTTAACCAACCAAGCCACCCACATGCCCCTTAGATTTTTATTTTATTTTTAAAATATTTTATTTGTTTGTTTTACATATAAAGAGCACACATGAACAGGGAAGAGGGGCAAAGGAAGCAAGAGGGAATCATGGCTCAATCCCACAACCCTGGGATCATGACCTGAGCCAAAATCAAGAGTTGGATGCTCAACTGGCTGAACAACCCAACCCAGTAGCCTCTAAAGATTTTTATTTTTAACCAATCTCTACATACAATGTGGGGCTCAAACTTTCAACTCCGAGATCAAGAGTCACATGCTTCACTGACTGAGCCAGCCGGGGCCCCTAAAAATCACTTTAAATGATGCTGATATATTAGTACAAGAAAGTGTTCAGAGGTGCCTGGGAGGCTCAGTCCGTAAAATTGAGCCCTGCATCCAGGCTCTGTACTGACAGCACAGAGCCTGCTTGGGAGTCTCACTCTCTGACCACCCCCTCCACTCATGCTTTCTCTCTCTCTCAAAATAGATAAGTAAACTTAAAAAAAAAAAAAAAAGAGAGAGAAAAGTGTTCATAATTTTAAATGAAGAAGAGCAAGTTAAAAACAGCATGTCAAGAGGCCCCTGACTGGCTCAGTCAGTAAAGCATGTGACTCTTGATCTCGGGGTTGAAAGTTCAAGCCCCATGTTGGCCATAGAGATTACTTAAAAATAAGATCTTAAAAACAAAATGAAACAAACCCAAGAAATCAGCATATCAAATGTGGTCCTATTTTTGTACAAATATATTTGCATATACATCAAAAGAGAAATCTAGGACGTGCTCCAAAGTTTGTAGGAGTGGTTTTTAGAAGATAGTGGATTACGGAAGAATTTTTTCTTCTTTTGCATTTCTGTCATTTCTAATGTTTTTACAATAAAAATGTTGCTAGTAGCCATTATTATTTTTAAAAACAGTACAGTACAGCCACTCCATTTGCAGCTTTTACAAATCTGTCTTCTTGCTATAATTGATTGGTAATCCCCAAACCAATTCTCACGGTGCTTTCATAGCCATGCATGCAAACCAATTCTCACGCTTTTGTAGATGTGCATGGAGTAGTGAAAAACGTGGGGTGCCTGAAGCACACAGTCCCAGCTAAGGCGAAACAAGGTCATGCTCTGCTTCTTGTTTCAGCTTTTCTGTAAACACGTGTCTTTTTCTTGGTATAATCAGAGCCACAATTTTGAAATTTTATGCTTCTGGTAGATGATTTTACTGTTGAAAATGGCCCCCAAATATGGTGCTGATGTTCCTCAGTGCAAGCAGACCATGATATGTATTCTAGAGAATATTTACATGTGAGAAAAGCTTTGTCCAGGCATGAGTTATAGTGCTGCTGGCTATGACTTCAGTATGAATGAAGCAACAATACAGTAAGTAAGATGTCTTGAAACAGAATGACACATAAAACAAGGTTTTATGTTGATAGTTGATGAAAATGTTGTGACCAGAGCTCACAGGAACCTAACCTTATATTTCCTTTAGGAGCAGTCATTCAGTATTTGCTAATTCCGTGTTCTCTGTGACTTTATAGAACATGACAACCATGAATGACAAGACGACTATCTACTTCGGAGGAGTATTGTGAAGCGTAAATAAGTTGATGTCTATCGTACACTCAGCACAGAATGTGGCACAAAGTATGTGCTCAATAAGCATAGCTGCTATTTTGTCATTAAAGGCAAAGGGGCACTTGCTGAGGGCCAGGCCAGGAACAGGATTAAAGGAAGGGAGACCTTTAAGATGTAAATGGGATGGGGGCGCCTGGGTGGCTTAGTCGGTTAAGCGTCCGACTTTCGCTTAGGTCATGATTTCGCGGTTCGTGGGTTCAAGCCCCGCGTCGGGCTCTGTGCTGACTGCCAGCTCAGAGCCTGGAGCCTGTTTCGGTCTGTGACTCCCTCTCTCTCTGACCCTCCCCTGCTCACGCTGTCTCTCTCTCTGTCTACTAGAAATAAATAAAACATTAAAAAAAAAAAAAAGATGTAAATGGGATGGACAGAAAGGAGGAAGACCTCAAGTAGATGATTAAGCAAAGGCAGGGCACTTAGGTTGGCCCAGGCAAAAGAGAGGAAAGCAGTTTGGCTGGGTGTGTAAAGATGAGAAGAGGAGGCGGAGACAGGCAGGGTTGGGCGTGGGGGCCCAAGTGCCATGCTGAGGGGCTGGGCCTGGCCTCACCACACAAGGTTTACCAGGGCAGGGTCCATCTAGTTCACAGTTTGAGGTAAATATTGAGTGCCTAGAAGAATGAACGCAATGGGGAGCTGTGGCATGGTTTGAGGAGGGGGGAGATACAGACACATCCCCCATCTAAAAGGGAGCTTGATAAGTAAAAGCTAATGTAGTTTACACATTCACCATGCAGCAGTCTGTGGGCTGAGTGCCTCGCATGGATTAACAACTCATTTCTCCATCTCCACAACCCTAAGAGATTTATTATTACCACCCTGGTTTTATGGTTAGAGAAACTGAAGCTTGGAGAGGTCAAGTCACTTGCTCAGAGTCACCCAGCACATAAGTGATGAAGCCAGGATTCAGAGGCATTTGGGCTTCAGAGCCCTGCTCTTGTCCATCAAGGGCCCTGGCCTCCGTGTGGATGACTGATGCCTATGAGGGAAGGAAAAGAAGAGGAGAGGCTGGGGAAACTAAGGGAGGTTGGAAGGCACTAGACTGGGGACTCAGATATGGCCTAAGCCCTGCCCTCAAGGAGCACACAGTTCTCTATCACTCTGGGTCCCCAGTGCCCATGGGCACAAGACCTGACACATAGTAGGCACTCTGGTCTAGATACTAGCCAAAGTAAGGACAAAGTGAAGAATGTCCCAGATCCCTCCCCATGTCCCAATGGCCCCAAACTGACCATCTGCACACACCCCACCATACCCATTCCCACCAAAGGGTCTCTTAGGAGGCACAGTCAGGGTACTTACCTACTGTGTGCTCATCCGCTCTGTGGTTATGCTTCTTGGGGTCTTTCCAAGGTGGAGTCTACAGGGGAGAGAAAAAGATAGGGAATTTTCCCAGAAAGTCAGAGCCTCCCTCAGATCCCATGCTAGTCTTCAGCTTCCTCTCACATCTCAGAAATGCAATTTTCTCAAAAGACCCAGACCCTTCCATCCTCTTCCCATTGTCTCCTCAAGGTCCCTTTCCCCCAGAAATGAAGGCCATGTCCTCATATCCACCAGCTGTAGCTGTCTTGTTTCTTTCCCTGGGCCCTATGGGTTATTCTTGCCTTTCCAAATATGCCTTCTAGTCACCTGGACCAAAAGGTCATGAGCAGAGGCCAAGGCTGTGATAGGGACCCCCAGGGCCATCTCAGCACAACCCTCCTGGGTCCCACAGCCCTCACCAAAAGCACTGATTCCAGGCTCCCCAGCAGGGACCCCAGGAACAGCAGAGCCCTCATGGCGTCTGTTAGTCTAGCTGCTTGTCCAGGAGTCCAGATCAATAGAATTGGTCAAAGGTCTTTGAAGTCCTGGGAATCAGATTGGTCCAGCTGCCCTTCTGGGCCTGGTGGGGCAGAGGCTATTTGTGGAAAGCCAAGCAGAGCAGCTTCCTTGCTAGGCCCTCAAGGACAGGGGAGTTGGGATTTGGTGACAGACTGACTCAGTGTGGGAAGAGGGACCTTATGTTTCAGGTTCTACTGGGAGGAAATTAAGGAGATCCAAGAGACGCTTCCTACTTAAAGAGATCTTAGAGTCCATGGCGAGGTATATTTGTTTTCTGTTGCTGCCTAAAATTAACTGCAAACTTCACAGCTTAAAACAATACCCACTGGGGTGCCTGGGTGGCTCTGTCAGTTGAGCATCCAGCTCTTGGTTTCGGCTCAGGTCATGATCTTATGGTTCTTGAGTTTGAGCTGCGTGTCGGGCTCTATGCTGATGGTGTGGAGCCTGCTTGGAATTCTCTCTTTCCCTCTCTGTCTATCCTTCCCTCCCACTCTCTCTCTCAAAACAAAAACTTTTAAAAAATACCCATTTATTCACAAATCTGTAGCTCAAAAGTTCAACACTGTGTGACTGGGTTTTCTGCTCAGAGTATCCCACAACTGTCATCAAGGCTGAGTTCTCTGAAAGGTCTGGAGGAAAATCCATTTCCAAGGTCATTCGGGCCATTGACAGAATTCAGTTCCTTGATTTGTAGGACTGAAGTCCCCGTTTTACTGCAGGCTGTCAGCCAGGGGCCAGCCTCAGCTCCTAGAAGCTGCTTGCATTTCTTGCCATGTGGCTCCCTCCATCTTCCAAACCAGCAACAGAGACTCTCCCCCACGTTGACTCTCTCTCACACTTTGAATCTCTTTTGCCAGGAAGAATCCCATTCCATTTAAGGACTTACCTGATTAGGTCAGGCCCACCAACAATAATCTCACTTTAAGGTCATTTGGTACCTTAACTACATTTGCAGAATTCTTCTATAGAACATCTAGATTAGTGGTGGATTGAATACCTAGGAGAAGGTGTGCATACACCATGGATCCTGGGAGCCATCTTAGAATTCTACCTACTACAGAAAGTGGGCCAAGAAAGTAGCTGATCCCATGAGAAAAATGCTAAACCAAGAGGTGCTAAAATGTGCAGTTGGGGTAAAAGTGTTGGGATGGGATGGCATTGTTTTTCCTGCCCTCAACCCATTCACCTTGATTCAGTAATGACAACCCTGCTTTTTCCTATGGGAACCACTCCTCCTTCATCCTCTCCATGAGTCTCTAGTGCTTCCAGTTCTACCTTCAGTTCTAGGGATGGGGCTGTGGCCTAGGTCTGGCCAATCAGAGCATGGTATCTCTAGACCATGGCCATTGGTTCAGGGATAAGCATATACACAAATTTGGCCAGTCAGCCTTGGCCAAAGACAAAAAGTTTTGCCAGAACTTTTGGGAAAAAGGACACTTTCTTCCCACTGATGTCACCAGGAATGCAAGCCTGGAGATGTTGTTGATTTTGTCACTGCTTGGGGAGACACTGCCTGAGAAGGAAGCCTACACATAGGAAAAGTAGAACACACAGGGATGGAAGGATGGAGGGATGCTGTGAGTGTCAGCCTCCAAGATGTTCCCTATTGATCCTCATCTACTGGATTTCGTGCCTTAGTATAGTCTCTTTCCACACTGAGTCAGAGTCAGAGCTGTTCTTTGTGTCCAATAGAATATGGCAGAAGTGATGGTTCTGCCTAGCAAAGGTCATAAAAAGGATTGCTCACTCTGGGGGAAGCCAGCTTGCCATGTCGTGAGGACAATGAAGCAGCCCTACAGAGAGGTCCATGTGGGGAAAAAGTAGTCTCCTGCCGACAACCAACACCAGTTTGAATGAGCCACTTTAGCCTGGGGGGCTCAGTCAGCTAAGTGTCCGACTTTCGCTCAGGTCATGATCTAAGGGTTTGTGAGTTAGAGCTCTGCCTTGGGCTCTGTACTTACAGTTCGGAGCCTGGAGCCTGCTTTGGTTTCTGTGTCTCCCTCTTTCTCTCTGCCCCTCCCCTGCTCATGCTCATGCTCATGCTCATGCTCACGCTCTGTCTCTCAAATGAGTAAACATAAAAAAAATTTTTTTGAATGGGCCGCTTTGGAAGTGGATACTCCAGCCCCAAACAACATCTGACCTGTGACCCACAGAAGGCCTCAAGCTAAAATTGTACAGCTAAGCTGCTCCTGAAATTTGTTTAAGGTATAAGTGATTCTTGAACCTCAGGGACAGTGAGAAATAATAATTGATTGTTTTGTTTTTTAAGGTTATTTGTTTATTTTTGGGAGACAGAGAGCACTAGCAGCGGAGGGGCAAAGAGAGAGAGAGAGAGAGAGAGAGAGAGAATGATAATCCCAAACAGGCTCCATGCCACCAGCATGGAGACCAAAGCAGGACTCGAACCCACAAACCATGAGATCATAACCTGAGCCAAAACTGAGAGTTAGACCCGTAAGGACAGAGCAACTCAGGTGCCCTGATTGTTGTCTTAAGCCATAAGTTTTAGGGTAATTTGTTACCCAGCATTTGATAATTAATACAGATGGACTGATGACTAATAACTTACCCCAACCCTCAGCTGAGGTTGGAATCAGCATGTGACCCATACCTGGCCAATCAGAATACTGCCACTCTCTCTCCTTCGTGATTGGTTCAAAGGAACACTTGACCACAATCAAACTAGTCAGAGGCAGCCCCAGGATTTTTGCTGGAATCTTCAAGACAGAGGCTTTCTCTTTCCATAGAAGTTGCCTCAATGGTAAGCAGTGAGCATGGAGCTGCTGGCAGCCATCTTTAACACCTCAGAGAGAAAACCTGTCTGAGAATAAAGATTAAAAACAGAGTCAGAATATGGGAAAGACAAATTTTGAGTGACACCATTAGAGACCTGGGATCCAAAGATAAAGTCAGAACTACCACCTCTGCTTTTAAGTTACTTGAACCAATAAATTCCCTTATTTTGCCTAAGCTACTTTGAGTTGCAGCCAGAAGTCCTAACTGATGCAAGAATTCATATACTGTTACCAGGAAGTTCCTAAAACAAAACAAAACAATATCCCTCATGATCACTCTGTAAGTCAATAGCTTGAAGTAGGAAAGTAATGACCTTAGAAGCAGGGACTGGAAGAACAAAACAGCAGTGAACTTGAATCAGGAAACCTTCAATTCCATTGTGGCCACTGACTCCCTCAGTGTGACCTTTGGTCAGGGGCTCAGCCTCTATGAACCTTAATTGCCACACCTCTTTAGGGAGTAGAAGACACTCATACTGTCTGGCCAACTTGTTAAGATAGCTGAATAGGAATGCATTTGAAAGGGTAGAGCCTGGCATATGATTAGGGCTCAATCTGCAGAAATTTGTAAAGAAACTTTTCCATATGGACACACCCCTACTTCTCAGCAATTTCTACACACCTGCCCTAGTTCTCCTTGCACACCTGGGTGTCTTCCATCAATTTTGGACTAGGGGGTTAGAAAGCACCATCTTCTTTCCCTGGCTTCTTTCTACCGCTGGGGTGTGGGTCTATGGAATGAGAACTAGGAAGCCATCAATTTCCTGCTCACAAATATCTGGACACACACACACACACACACACACACACACACACTTCTCTCTAGCAGAGACTTGCGCATAAATTTCAAGAGGTGAAAGAAGTGCCTACTCAAAGACAAGTTTAGGGGTTCAGAAAGTACCTAGGCCACCATCCTTCATTCCTTCTGAGTTGGTGGTACCATTTTTCTCCTAGTTATTCAAGTTGTCACCATAGAATCTTTGTGCAAATGGAAGCCACTCCTTCCTCCAGACAAGTGCTATCTGGCAGAACTTTCTGTGATGATGGAAATAGTCTCTGTGCTGTCCAATATAGTAGCCAGCAGTCACGCATGGCTATTGGATCTCCTTGAATGTCACAGCCTGAGACCAATCCCCCTCACTCTTTAGTATTTTGTCTTAATGCCTTTTTAAAAAAAAATAAGTTTTATTTGCTTATTTTGAGAGACAGAGCAAGTAGGGGAGGGGCAGAATCCCATACAGGCTCTGCACTGTCAGCATGAAGCCTGATGTGAGCCTCAAACCCATGAACCGTGAGATCAGGACCTGAACTGAAACCAAGAGCTGGACGCTTAACAGACTGAGCCACCTGGGCACCCCTGTCTTAATAGTCACTTATTACTCTCTGAGACCATCCTATGTATTTGATTACTTAGAGGATTAACCTTTACTCCCACCCCCCCACCCCCCCCTCCAGCATGTAGGCAGGCAGCTTGGATATCTTGCTAACACCACTGTATTCCCCAGCACCTGGCTCAATGCCTAGCACAAAACGGGTGCTCTGTATTTTTGGATGAATGAATGGATAGGGATCAGAGAAGCTTAGTTGAACTTGGCTCAGCCTAACTCTTACCACTCTCAGTTTGAGCAAGGCTCCGTTTTCTGGTGGGTAAAGTGGGAGTGGAGAGAGTGGGATATCAGCCTTGTTTTCTTCCTGGCGTTTGGCGTAGATCCAGCCACTGGACTTCTGGCACTTCTGTTCCCCACCTGTATAATGGGTGTGAGTTCATCCAAACGTCTCGGGGTGGTAGCGCTGCCTTATAAGGCAGCAGAGGCCGAGGGCGGGCGAGGCCGTGTGGGTGGAGAGAAATCACAACATCCGGCTGCGGGGGCGGGGTGGGGGCCAGAGGCTGGAGAGCCGCTGGGAGGCCGCCAGTCTCTTCTGGACCTCTCCGTGCCTGCGATGTGCACTCTCCAGAATGGGCCAACCCAGAGAAATACGGCTGGACACATGGCCCAAAACAGCTCGCAGACAGCCCGCAGGAGGCCCAAGAAAGCAAATGCATCCCCTACAAACCCTAGAAAAGCCAAGGCTAGTCAGAGGGACCTGGGCCACACCTCTTTTTGGTGGTCCAGTCAGGGCACAGTGCTGAGAGTGACTGACGCTTCTTTTATCCAATCAAACTCCCAGATTCCAGGGCGTTACCAAGAGGACCCACCTCTGTCATCTCCGCGGAGGGCTCGGCCCTAATTGGCAGTTCGCTATCCTACGAAGGCCCAGAAATTCGAACCTAGGGGCTGAGCCCCACCTTGGACCAACCAGGAAGAGGTGACGTTTAAAGTCCCGCCTCCCTACTTCTTTGAGCGAATCCCGGGCTCGGAAGGAGGGGGATGATGAAGAGGCTGTCTAATGGGAAGACGGCGCGGGGAGCACCCGCCCGATTATTGGCCTCGTAAAGTAAACAGAGGGCGGGGCTGGGCGGGCCGGCGCCCGGGTGGCCCCCGGGAGGGGGCGGAGTGTTCGCGGCGGGCGGCGGCGGCCGGGGAGGCCCGGGAGGCCGCGGCGCGGTCACTGCGAGCCGAGCCGAGCCGCGCCGCGCCGATCGCCATCCGGCCCCGGCTCCCGCGAGCGACCCCGGCCGGCGGCTCGGCCCGGCGGGCCCGGCGGCGCCGCAGCCCATGGAGCTCGAGAACATCGTAGCGAACACGGTGCTACTCAAGGCCCGGGAAGGTGAGGCGGCCGAGAGGGCGACCGGGTGCGGGGAACGCGAGCGCGCGGCCTCTGAGCTCGGCTGGGCGCCCCAGTCTCCAGATCCCCTAGGACAGCGCGCTTCGCGCCCGGCACTCCGCGTATAGGCGAGCCCTTCCGGCCGGTAGTCCTCTGCACCTGCCCCGGGGTGCCTGGACCCAGGAAGGGGCGGGGGTCAGGCCACCGCCCTCGCGGCGGGGGGGTGAGGGGGGTGAGGGAAAGAGAGAGGAAGGAAGAGGGAAGGGTGGGACCTGGGTCCTTGGAGAGCCTCTCTGAGGCCTCCTCCAGGTGATAGGTGAGAAGATGCCCCAAGAAAGGATAGCCTACCCCACGTGCCTCAGGCCCAGACCCTGGCGCCCAGCCTGGACCCGCACATAGTTGGTGTAGGATAAAGGTCTGAAGAATGAATGAACCGAGCCACTGCAATAGCACAGCTTACCCGGTTTGGGGAAACGGCTGGTCACACATGCTACCAACATGATTGCCACTTGCTCGGTGCCTCAGAACACTGGGGACAGAGGTGAATGGGTCATGATTTTTGCCCTCAGGAAGCCCACGGTGTAGAGGGCCAAACGGGCACAGAAATAAGTGGGAGCTGAGCTTTGAAGAAAGAGAGCATGTGGGGCTGGCAGGACTATAAGTGCAAGGCCTGGCAGAGGGAGCAAGTCTGGTGAGTGTGTACTGAGCTACTCATGGCTCCCACCCCAAGTAAAACTAGGCACCTGGCCTCTGAGGGTTGTGGGGGACACAGAGGACCAGACCTGGTCCTCACTGCCTTGTGGTCAGTCTGGCCCTCACCTGTCATTATCCACCCCAGTAACATAATCATGGAACACTCTTTCTATTATGTGCCCTGTCCTGTCTTGGGTGCTGGGGACCAGCAGTGAACAAGACCCTTCTTTTTGGAACTCTAGGGCAGGGAGGTCATGACACGGTCATCTTCCACTCTTTGCTGGGCTTCCAGGCTGTAAGAGTCATCTGTTTCACTTTTCTGCTCCGTTTTACAGGTGGGAAACTGAGGTTCAGACCAGGGATTAGCTCCCAAGTCTTACGGTGAGATTGTGGTTGACCCAGGCCTAGACACAGGATGCCCCCAAAACAATCTGTAGGAAGCCCAGAAGAGCCCCCAGATGGCACAGCATCTGGTACCCCCTGCCTGCCCAGTGTGTGTTGCTCCCTGGGAGATGCTGCCTGGAAATAGGCATGGCAGGCTGGGTCCTTAGTGCCCAGAGCCTTTTTTATCTCCTGTCCTTTATCGAGTCTCGGGGCTAGGCCTTCCTCCTAGCCTCTGGGGGCATCTGCCGATTCTGTTCTGCCTCGTCATCTAGCCAGCTAGGGAGGAGGGGTGGGGAGAGGCTGGCCAGGCCTCCCTCTCTAGGGCTATAGCCACTTCAGGCCTCAGGCCTGCTGAGAGCACTGCTTTGCCTGCTAGAGAGTGTGGTACTTCCTGACAAGCTTCTTCAGGCCATGGGTGAGGTGTAGTGTGGTATGGCCAGACACGGACTGATACCTCCACTGGAGAACACTTACCCCAACCTGGTTCTGCTCCTCCCACCTGCGTGCTCTAGACAAGTCTCTTCTCTCTAAACTTTAGTAACCCTTTTTGTGGAATAGTTGGAGACAGGACCTACAAACTTAAAGAAATCCCTGTTGTCATGGAGTCCTAAACCCTGGCCCATAGACTGGCTGCACTGGAATCCCTTCATTAGCTGGCGGACAGCTTGGGGCCCGGCCTTCGCCAGTTTCCCAAGAGAGGCCCTAAGTAGTTTGGGAACCCTTGGTGTATGTATTCAGTTGACCCCTAAATCTAGATGATTGGCATGGCATGTTTGGGGTGGGAAAGGAGTGTGGGTTGTAGTCCTAGGGAGCTGGGTTTGAATCCTGCCTCTGGCACCTCCAGGCTTTGTGATCTTGGACAAATGGATTCCTTGTTTCAGGGCCTCAGTTTTCTCATGAGGGTATGCCTAGTCTGGCAGAATTGCTGTGAAGATCAAGTGGGGTAGCATTGGGGGTGTGAGCCCTTGTTAGTCCTTCATCCTTTCCTAGGCCCGCAGAGGCATAGGGAGGGGGCCAGGCTAGATTGGGGAGGAGCCCCACTGACCCTGGTGGCAGTTCCAGGACAGGATATTTGCATGTGACTCTTGCTGCTGCCTTGATGTGGCTGGGAGGAGGGGGAGGAGGAAGTAACTGGTGGGGGGAGGCCAGCGGATGGAGGGTTGGGTGAGGGACCTGTGGGGGTGGGGGAGGAGTTCCCCTTCTGCGAGGCCTTGCCCCGGGTTGGGGGTGGGGGTCTGTTGCTCATTCAGAGTGGAGCAATGGCTGTGGAGTATGCTGGGTGCAGGCCGCAGGAGAGCTGCTAGCAGGTTTCCCAATGGGTGCCCTGCAACATTTCCTCCTCCAGGCTGCTTCGGTCACAGAACCCATTGAGGGACCTAACTCTTCCCTAGAGCAGCCCCTTCCATTATGTCACCTGCCTTCAGCCAGGCCAGATGAAAACAAGGCTGAGTAAAGCAAAGGGGAAACTGAGGCCAGGCAAGGGAAAAGTGGCTGCCTGAGGTTGCCATGAGTTGTTGGAGCTGAGGGTCACCTCTTGCCACAGCCCTACTGGGTACTGGACACAGACTCTTGCAGTCTGATAATACTTCCAGAGGTGGCTTTGGATCTGAAGTATGTATGGAGAAGTTGAGGCTCATAGAGGGCAAGTGACAGGCCTAAAGTGCGAATTGGAGATTCAAACCTATGTCTATGGGGCTCCAAGACTCAGGCCCTTCTATTTTCAACCTTGTGGCCCATGGGCCACATCTGGCTAGCTCTCTAACATGTTTAACCTAATTAGCTGCAATGGGTTTTTACAAAAAATGAGAACCAGTATTTCACATGACAGTCCAGAGTCCCAGCTAAAAAGTCAGAAGAGCTGGCCATGCTGAATCCGTATTCCTGCCTGGAGGAAGGGGCATGCCCGCTCCAGTTCACCACCCTCTCCACCATTCCCTGTTGTCTCCCATCTGACCCACATTTACCCTATCTGGCTCTGTAGGCATTTGAGCTGCTACCCTGATCTCAGCAGCTACAGATAGGAGGTCAGCTAGATAAAATGAGACCAGTATCAGGGCCATAGAACCCTTTGAGTGGGCATTCTGAGCATCCAGCCACCACCTTGTTTGAGTCTCCGATAGCTCGAATTCAGGGCCAGGTAATAGGGGCCTGAAGCCTTCCTGGTGACCCAGGCTGCTCTCTGTCCTTGGCATCTCTCAGGCATGTCCCATGTGTCCTGGAATCTCTCCCTTCTGTGCTTTGACTTACATAGTTCCCACCACTGTCATGTCCTCTACTTTCTTCACCTGGGAAACTCCTACCTGCCAGGAAGCAGCTAAGGTTTCCTGGAAACCCACCCTCACCTGGTGACCTGTCCTTATCACCCCGCTTGGATCTTCCAGCCCAGGAGCCCAGGAACTCCTATCAGAAGGGCCCAGGGAACCGTGTGTGTCCTAGAGCCCAGGGAGGGCATGCTGAAACATGTGGGATGAAGGCCTGAAGTGCCTCCTAGAGCGTGCTGTGCCTGGGCTGAGCCCAGAAGGCCAGGCCTCTGGGCTGCACTGAGTGGCCAGGGGAAGCATGGTGGCAGCGGGACTTGAGATCCAGCACCTGTTTGCTCCCACAGGTGGTGGTGGGAATCGCAAGGGCAAAAGCAAGAAATGGCGACAGATGCTGCAGTTCCCCCACATCAGCCAGTGTGAAGAGCTGCGGCTCAGCCTCGGTGAGGCCTGGGTGGAGACCTGGGTGTTCTGGGGGAGCGTCTCCTGAGACCTTACCCGGGGGCAGAGGGGCAGGGTTGGGGGGTTCGGGGGAGCAGGAAGATTGAGGTGCACCACCCAACCCAGTTTCAGTTCCTGGGCTTGAGATGGGTGGAGAGCGTAGTACAAAACAGGATAGCAGGGGGTGTTTGGGGTAGGTGGGGGGAAGTAGGGCAGAGTCAAATTTGGCCAGTCGAAGAGCAGCAGAGGAAAGGAGAGTCATGCCTGGGGTTTGAGGGACAGAAGATACAGTGGAGGCTGGAGTCAGCCCACAGATTGACTGCATTAGGAGCCCCAAGCCCCAAGCCCGTGGGGGGCATCAAAACCTTGACCAGAAGAAGGGCCAGGATGCCAGTTCCTGCTTATCTTGGCTGAGGCCCCAGGTCTGTGCAGCCCCCAAGGTTGCCTAGGCCCCTCTGACAGCCTGCACGTGGGCAAGGAGTATACCATGGCTGCTTCCACCGCCTGGGAAGGAGGCTTAGCCTCGAGCTTGCCGGAAGCCACAGCTTCCTCTTGCACTTTCGCCGGGCAGGCAGCAGGTTTGGGCCTAGCCTGGGCCGGGCCGGAACCTCACAACCACACCCAAGCCCAGCACCACTGTGACGTACGTAGGTGGTGTGAACCAGAAGATAGCAGGGGGAGGTGAGGGCCCAGCTCTGGAGCCATACACCTGGCTGTGTGACCTTGAGTTAATTACTTAGTTTCTCTGGGTTTCAGAGTCCCAAGCTGTGATGGAAATAACAGTAGTGCTGACCTCAGTGTTGTGGTGAGGGTTCTGAAGGAGGTAGTGGCTTCCATACTGCAGGGCTGGAGGCTACTGTTGGGGCCCAGGGCTTGGCGGTACAGATAGGAGTGCCCTGCCAGCAGGCTCCAGGTCTAGAAACCCAGTAGCTCCTACCCCTGCTTGCAGAGCGTGACTACCACAGCCTGTGCGAGCGGCAGCCCATTGGGCGCCTGCTGTTCCGAGAGTTCTGCGCCACGAGGCCTGAGCTGACCCGCTGCATAGCCTTCTTGGATGGAGTGGTGAGCGCAGCCCAGCCCAACCCTGAGGGTGGGCAGAGGTTCCTAGGTCAAGTGTGTCCCGTTTCCCCACACCTGTTGTTCTGCCCAGGCCCCAAGCTTCTCTGCCTCCCACCCTGCAGGCTGAGTATGAAGTGACCCCTGATGAGAAGCGGAAGGCTTGTGGGCGGCGGCTAATGCAGAATTTTCTGAGCCACACGGTGAGTGAGCAGGGATGGAGAGATGACGGCAGCGGGTAGAGCTCATTGATGGGGAGAGGAATGACCACAGCCTGGGCAGAGAGTGCCCTGGAGCTTCTCTAGGTTCACCAGGCAGACCACGGGCGCGGAGCCCAGGAGGGTGGGCCAGGCAGCCTGCCAGTGGCTCTGCTTCACCCTGCCTCAAGGGTAGCGGTGGAACCGAGTTCCGCAACTGGGCCAGCTGGCACACTGCTAGCTTACAGCTGCTCCTAGCACAGGCCCAGGATATTGGCCATCTCTGCCCTGGGTGTAGGCAGCGGGCCAAGGGAGCCCCCTGCACTGACCTGTTTATTGCCCATCTCTAGGGTCCTGACCTCATCCCTGAGGTCCCCCGGCAGCTGGTGACTAATTGCTCCCAGCGGCTGGAACAGGGGCCCTGCAAAGACCTCTTCCAGGAGCTCACCCGGTAAGCCTCTCCCTGCCCATAGGCCTGGAATTTTGTCCTGAGGAGGGGATTTCCGTGGGCCCCGGGAGGCTGTGAACAGCCCAGCAGCTGGTGAAGGAGCTGAGCCTCTCACCCTGGTCCTGCACTTGCTGTGTGAGCTTGGGCAGCTTCCCTTCCCTCTCTATAGAATCTTCAGCTTTGGCATGGGTGCATGTCTCCTGCTTAGTTGGGTTAGCAAGAGGGTTGGCTGATGAGGCTGCCTTTTAGGCCAAGAATGCACATAACAGGAGGTCCCGTCCCATCCAGCAGAGAACCTAGGGTGTCAGGGGCTGATTGGTGGGCTGGGCCCTCTCAACAGGCTGACCCACGAGTACCTGAGCATGGCCCCTTTTGCCGACTACCTCGACAGCATCTACTTCAACCGTTTCCTACAGTGGAAGTGGCTGGAAAGGTGAGCTCCCTGAAGGCTGGCCCACGGTAGATCAAGGTGCTAGGGCTCTCATGGGCCCTGGGCCCCTGCTTAGCCAGCATTTGCTCCGAAATCCCTTGCCCACAGGCAGCCAGTGACCAAAAACACCTTCAGGCAGTATCGAGTCCTGGGCAAAGGAGGCTTTGGTGAGGTAAGTGGCTAGGCCAGAGCCCCTGATGGAGTGGGGAGGAGGGGTATGGTGGGCCCTGGACCAGCCCCCCCTCCCCGAGCTCCAGTAGCCCCAGGAAGGACACAGCTGGTCCCTACTTGCCCATCTACCTTGGCTACAGGTGTGTGCCTGCCAGGTGCGGGCAACAGGCAAGATGTACGCTTGCAAGAAGCTGGAGAAGAAGCGGATCAAGAAGAGGAAAGGGGAGGCCATGGCACTGAATGAGAAGCAGATCCTGGAGAAAGTGAACAGTAGGTTTGTAGTAAGTACAGACAGGAGACCCCTCCCTTCCCCCTGGCCATGCACTTGCCCTGCCCTCCCCACTCACCAGGCTAGGTCCCTTCCTGTCCTGCCCTGTCCCCACCCTCGGAGATGCCTGGGAAGGGCGGGTTTGGGGTGTTGACACCAGGCCTGGAGAGCAGGCTGGGCCCCAAGGAGTGGCACTGAGAAGGATTTTTTTGGGCGGCTGGCGCCAGCCCTGCCACTGGGTGGCCCATGGCCCCTGCTTGAAGGCATGGTTCCCTTCGGCCACAGGTGAGCTTGGCCTATGCCTATGAGACCAAGGACGCACTGTGCCTGGTGCTGACGCTGATGAACGGAGGTGACCTCAAGTTCCACATTTACCACATGGGCCAGGCTGGCTTCCCCGAGGAGCGGGCTGTCTTCTATGCTGCGGAGATCTGCTGCGGCCTGGAGGACTTGCACCGGGAGCGCATCGTGTACAGGTGCTGGGCTTCAGCCCTCCTCGCCAGGGGCTGCCGTTGGGCATGGGTGGAGGCCGCAGAGGATGTGTTGGTCTACAGGGCCTGTTGTCGTGAGCATGAGCCAGTTTGAGCCCTCCCGAGCCTGGGCTTGGGGCTCCACACTTGCTCATGCCAGGTGGACTCGAGAATCTCTGGGTCTGGCTCACTCCTGTGAATTCTGGTGTTCTCATCCCTCTCTGGGCCAGTTAGCTCCCTGCCGTAAAGTGCACACAGCCTGGCATGCAGGCTTGGCAGTGGGGAGCTCTGCCTGTTGTTACTGGCAGTGATTTCATTTGAACCTCATAACAGCCTCATGAGGGGACAGATGAGTAACCCCATTTGAGAGGAAAGGCAGAGTTAGCCACCAGAGTGGGGGGAGGGCGGGACCCCCCCTTAACACTAGTGGTGAGCAAGGCTACTGGTGCTGTGTCCCACCCCCGCCCCCACCTTCCCCACCCCCTCCCCCACAGTGGGAGCTGCTCTCCACTTGCCTTGGGATTCCCAGGAAGGAGTCCTGGCTGGGTATATCCTTCAGCTGCTCTCTCAAGTCAGAGCTGCTGTGAGTGAGGGCTGGGCTCTCTCTCACCCTGGAATTAAATGGCTCCTGCACCTTGCTGCACATTCCATCCCAGGAGACAAGTGAGCCAGGACGGGGTGGTGTGCCATCTGGCTCCTTGACAAACCGAACAACATCTGACCCTGCCTTTCTCTCCCCACAGGGACCTAAAGCCAGAGAACATCCTACTGGATGACCATGGTGGGTAGGCGGTGTGGGGGGGCACAGCGGTGGAGTGCAGTGGAGTGGGGCAGGGTCTGGCCCATCTGTTTAATGGCCCCCCCCCCCCCACTCATCCACCCACATTCAGGTCACATCCGCATCTCTGACCTGGGGCTGGCTGTGCACGTGCCAGAAGGCCAGACCATCAAGGGTCGTGTGGGCACTGTGGGCTACATGGGTGAGTCTCCCTCTGCCCTGGCCCCTCCCTCCTGGGTCCTCTTGCTGTCCTGGGCTGGGTCCCACCACTTCTGTTTGGGAGTCTTCTGTGTCTCAGGGAGTAGAAAGAGCTGATATCCCCATCTTAGAAATAAAGAGACCGAGACTCAGCCAGGGCCCCACACACCTGCGAATCCACATCACGCATTGCCCAAATACTTAGCCCCTACTATTGGCTGGGCCTGCAGGTGACTACGACAGAAGGGTGAGAAGTCCTCCCCCTGATCTGCCCAGGGTCAGGGAGGGAGTGCCCATCTGTGGTATGGGCCAAGATGCGGCCCTAGTATTCCCCTTGGGGACCATGTGACACAGCAGATAGAGCCCCAGTTACAGGCCCCACGTCTTACTTGTGTGTCCTTGGGTCACATACTGCTTCTTCCAGGTCAGTTTGCCCAACCATAAAGTAATCATGGCTCCCAGAGTTGCTTTTAGGTGAAAAGCAGTAGGAGAGGCAAAAATCCCCATGTGCCCACCCTGGCAGGCAGTAGGTACGCAGCAGAGGAGTTTCTTCTTACTTCTGTCTGATATTAAATCCACAGGTTGCAAACTGGTAACCACACAGGCCTAATATAGCCTGCATTTGTGTTTAAGTCAAATTGTTTTTAAAACAATTTGAGGGGCGCCTGGAGGGGCTCAGTCATTTAAGAATCTGACTCTTGATTTTGGCTCAGGTCGTGATCTCACAGTTTGTGGGTTCAAGCCCCGTATCAGGCTCTATGCTGCCAGTGCAGAGCTTGCTTGGGATTCTCTCTCTCCCTCTCTCTGCCCCTCCCCTCCTCATGCTCTGTTTCCCTCTCTCAAAATAAATAAACATGGGGAAAAAATAAAACAATTTGAATTGGTTGCCAACATTTGATAGGCCAGACAGCTTCCCATTAAAAATATGTATTTCTGACTTCTCTTGAAAAATCAGAAGACCTGGCCCCTTACAGGGCCACATTTGATGGGGCATGTGGTGTCCTACTTGATGAGGTCCCCCCAGGCTGCTGGTAGTGCCTGCCTGGTGGGCAGAGGTTTGAGCTGATGCCCCACTTGATGTGTGCTGGGCATTCCCAGGGCCCCCCCAGGGCTTGGTTTCTGCCTCCTGCCCAGCCTTAACTCCCATTACACCCTGCCCAGCTCCGGAGGTGGTAAAGAACGAACGGTACACATTCAGCCCAGACTGGTGGGCACTAGGCTGCCTCCTATACGAGATGATCGCAGGCCAGTCACCCTTCCAGCAGAGGAAAAAGAAAATCAAGCGAGAGGAGGTGGAACGGTTGGTGAAGGAGGTGCCTGAAGAATACTCAGAGCACTTTTCCCCACAGGCCCGCTCGCTCTGCTCCCAGGTATGGCAAGCCAGCAGGAGGCCAAGGGGCCAGGGCTGGGGCTGGGGGCACCAGGCACCTCTCCGAAGCCCCTTCTGACTGCCTCTATCCTGCCACAGCTCCTGTGCAAGGACCCTGCTGAGCGCCTGGGGTGTCGTGGAGGCGGTGCCCGTGAGGTGAAGGAACACCCTCTCTTCAAAAAGCTGAACTTTAAGCGACTGGGAGCCGGCATGCTAGAGCCACCCTTCAAGCCTGATGTGAGTGCTGTCTGCTCCTGCTGAGGGTAGGGCCAAGACTGGGTGGGGGCTCGGGCCCGGGGCTCTTAGAGGAGCCATCAGGCCACCTTCAGTGCAAGTGTCAGACAACCCAACTCAGATGGCTTGGCCAACAAAACAGTTCATCAGACTCACACAAATGAAAGCCCCACGACAGATCTCACTGTTGGCACACCTGGGTCTAGGGCTGCAACAACCCTGCAGGAATTCTCTCTTCCTGTCCCTCTCCACTGTCCAGGCCAGTATGCAGCCTTTACTCTCCGACTTCTCTTGCTAGGGTGCAGCAGTGGTGGACACATCCTACCAGCTCAGCCAGCTCGGTAGACAGAGTGTACCTCTTGCCCAGTCATTTCAAAAGAAGTCCTGAAAGGGGAAAAAAAAAGTAACCCTAAGGCTAGTGCTTATTGCCACGGATTGCTCAGAGGCCCATCAGTGACTACGCTTGGATCACTTGCCCACCTGTACCACTGCCAGTCAGGGAGGTCAGTTTCCCAAAGGAAAACCAAGATGCCATTGCCAGCGGGGGTAAGGGCTTTTGAGCTGGGTGAATAGTGGCTGCCCACTACACCTGGCAGCACTGACTTCTCCCTTGTAGAGTCCTACCCACTTACTAGCATCTCAGTGGGTCAGGCATTCTATGGGCAGAAACATCCTTGAATCATCATATTTCAAGGGGAAGAAACCCAACTGAAACTTAGTTATGTCCAGCAAGGAGCTTATTGATTTGTTTGGCTAGAGAGCCTCAGAGTAGGGCCAACATCAGGATTTCATGCAGTGTGGCCAAGACTTCATCTCTTGGCTGTGCTTCAACCTGTTGATCCTCCTCCCACTGAATTCAGGCTTCTCTGTATAAAGTCCCAGGGAAGGTTGTCATTGGCCAAGACTAGGTTATGTACTTGCCCTGCTCTCTTACGTAAGAGGACTGGGTCCTCTGATTGACAGTTCACCAGGAACACTGAGGAGTCAGGAAGGAGATTGGGCAGGCCAGGTTGGTGACTGTCAGCCGCATTGGTGATCATTTATTCCAAATATCTGAATGCCCATACGCTCTAGACCTCAGAGACCATGAGGTCAACAGGACCCAGTTATGCCTTCATGTTGTAGTGGGAAGCACATCAAAATAAAGCAATAAGTGAAAAAGGAGTATCAGGTAATGTGAAGTGCAATGGAAAAAAAGAAATCAGGCTAAGAAGACAATAAGGAATGATTAGGAGTGGGAGTATTTTTAGACAGGGTGGTCTCTGAGGAGCTGATGGTTAAGCAGAAGCTTAAAATATGGGAAGGAGAGAGCTGTGCCACGTTTTGGGGTATGAGCATTTCAGGGAGAAGGAGCAGCAGAGAGAGAGAGAGAGAGAGAGAAAGAGAGAGCAGTGAAGAGGTCAGTGTGGCTGAAGTGAGCATGGGCTGGGAAAGGCGTGTGGTCTTATTCTAAGTGTGACGGGGGGCCTTTGGAGAATGTTGAGCAGACATGTGAGGTGTGGGGGTGGGCCTAGAGGAGGTGAGTAGAAGGCGGAGGCCAACTAGGGGGCTGCAGCTTATGAATGATTGTGTTTTGTGGGCCTCACAGACCCTGGGCTGTGGGCCTTGCTGTGAGCAATTTAACTGAGAGCAGCCTGCCTCGGGGCTGGCCCTGACGCTCCGCTTCTGGTGCACATCGTCTCATTTAACCTGGAAGTCATCCCACCATGCCTGGGTCTTTTATTCAGAGTTAGAAAATCAGTGGCCTGGAATTCAGCTCTTTAGAAGCAACAGATGAGAAGCAAGTTTGATGATGATATCATTTCTAATAGATTTATTGAGATTTAATTCACATAATTTATAATTCATTCATTTAAAGTATGTAATTAAATGGATTTTAGCATATTGAGAGTTGTGCAGCCATCACCATAATCCATTTTAGAACATCTTCATCACCCCTTTCCCCCCCACCCAACAAAAACCCCATGCCTACTAGCAGTCATTCCCCATTTTCCTCTCCCTGGCAACCACTAATCTATTTTCTGTCTCTACATATTTTCCTGTTGTGGAAATTTCATGCAAATGG
Source organism: Hyaena hyaena (assembly GCF_003009895.1). NCBI lineage: Eukaryota > Metazoa > Chordata > Mammalia > Carnivora > Hyaenidae > Hyaena > Hyaena hyaena. The sequence continues at coordinate 2,058,613 of NW_024080793.1, forward strand.
CATTATACAATATGTGGTCCTTAGTGACTGGCTTCTTTCACTTAGCATATTTTCAAGGTTCATACTGATGACGTAGCCTGTATCAGTACTTTGTTCCTTTTTTATTACTGAATAACACTCCATTTCATGAATAGGCCACATCTTGTTTTTTTATCAGTTGATGGGCATTAGGGTTGTTTCTACTTTGGACTATTATGAATTGCTGGCTAATATGATAACATTACATTTAACCTTTTGGGGAACTTCCAGATTATATTCCAAAGCAGCTGTACCATTTTACATTATGATGTTTTTTGTTTGTTTGTTTGTTTGTTTTGATTTATTTTGAGAGAGGGCGTGAGTGAGTGAGGGGCAGAGAGAGAGGGGGAGAGAGAATCCCATGCAGCCTCTACACTATCAGCACCAAGCCCTAGGCGGGGCTCGAGCTCACCAACAATGAGATCATAAACCTGAGCCAAAGTCAGATGCTTAACCAACTGAGCCACCCAGGTGCCCCACATTATGTTTTAATTGACATTCTTAATAGTAGGATTTAGAGAATAACATGAAGATGAAAAAGACCGTGGCCTTCTGGAGTGAGGTGAGCTTCCAGCAGGAGCTCCAGGGGTGGGAGGAGTCGGGAGGACTAATCCTCTGGTTGGCCATGAACCTTGAGGTGATGGAGCAGGCCATTGGACATCCTGGGACAGAGGACCTATTAGCTCCAGGCCCTGTGTGGGGATGCTCAGCTGAAAGGACCAGCTAAGATTCTGCCTGCAGCACGTCACCAGTTGTACCCCCAGACAGCTGTGTGGGGGTGGGGGGGTTGCCTGTCGCTGATTCCCCAGGGCACTGTGGGGGCTGGTTGGCTGCAGCAGGTCAGCTGCCATCGACTAGGAAAGGCAATGGTCTTTCAGCCTCATCAGCTGAAAGCAGTGAGGAGTAATGATTCCCAGTTTATAGAGGAGAAATGGAAGTGCATGGAGTATCTAGTTTCTGACCCCAAATCAGAGAGGGCTGCAAGAGTCCAGGCACAACCAGGCCAAGGCTGGAGTGATTTTCAGGGTGGAGCTTTCCGCGTGCATGTAGGTGGGCAGGTGTGCATGTGTGCATGCCCTACTTCTGACTGCTACTTCTGTCCCCAACAGCCCCAGGCCATTTATTGCAAGGATGTTCTGGACATTGAACAATTCTCCACAGTTAAGGGTGTGGAGCTGGAGCCCACTGACCAGGACTTCTACCAGAAGTTTGCCACGGGCAGCGTGCCCATCCCCTGGCAGAATGAGGTAAGAGTCTGCCCAGCTGGTGGTCTGAGCCCCCGAGGAGCAGCCCTGGAGGCTGCTCGCACAGCTGCCTGTTCTTTGGCAGATGGTGGAGACAGAGTGCTTCCAGGAGCTGAATGTCTTTGGGCTAGATGGCTCAGTTCCCCCAGACCTGGACTGGAAGGGCCAGCCACCTGCACCCCCCAAGAAAGGACTGCTGCAGAGACTCTTCAGCCGCCAGGTAACCCCCAGCAGTGTCCTATCTTGGCCCCCCGCTTGACTCCAGGGGACGGTGGGTGGGAGGCAGAGCCGGTGCCCGCATGTGCTGGGAGTGGGCATCCTCCAGCCGTGCAAGGGGTGCCCAGGGTCTCTGGCCTCATTCCCGCCTGTCCCCTATCCCTGGCTGGGCTCACGGCCTCTTTTCTCTTTCCAGAGGTGAGCAGTGTGGGCTCCCCGTGGGTTGGCCTTGCTGCCCAGCCTTGGGGAGCCACGGGCAGCCCTTCCATGGCAGAGGCGAGATGTGGGCGAAAGAAGTCTGGTGCCCGCTCCCCCCCCCCACTACTTCATTCCCCGCACCCTGGCACCTTCAAGCTGCTAGCCTTGCTTAGCCATCTGTCTCCCCATGCCCTGCCTCCACCAGCTCCAGGGGAGAGGGTCTGGACAGGGTCTTGCTCTGGCAGAGCCTGACATCCACCTGGACCCTCTTACTTCAGCCTGCTGCGAGCAGCCTCTGCACTGATGTCCACACATGTCTGGCCTGAGCTGCTGTTCTAGGCCCTTCATGGGGATCCCCACCCCCACCCCAGAGCATGGCTCCAGGCAAGTCCTGGCAGGGCCCACCTGGGTGATGGCACTGGTAGCTAATGGCACTCGCTCTGCGTCTCTCCCTCCGTGTCTTCCCCATCCCTCCAGGATTGCTGTGGGAACTGCAGCGACAGTGAGGAAGAGCTCCCCACCCGCCTCGAGCTCCCCACCCGCCTCTAGCCCCGAGCCTGAGGCCCCTACCGGTGGTTGGCGGTAGCAGCTACTCTGAGCGCTGTTTACAGTTTTGCACAGTGGTCTTCCCCATTGTCCACTCAAGTTGTGGCCTGGGGAACACAGCCGGAGCTGTCCCCAGTGTCCTCTGCCCCTCAGCCTCTGGTGTGGCTGAGTTCGGCAAGGCCTGGGCTGTCCCTGGGACAAAGGTGCGTCCCTTCAGCTCTTGTCCATGGAGCTCGGGGCTTTCTGTATTTATGTATTTGTACGAATGTATATAGCAACCAGAGCGTTCTTAAGACCTACCCTGGAGCTGGCAGAAGGGCCACTGCCAAACTCAAGGCTCCTTGGGCCCAGCTCGGACAGGCCGAGGCTGGGCCAGGCAAGGCCCCTGAGCCCCCAGCACTGTGCTCGCCACCGCCGACCTCCGAGTGAGACTCCTGCCTGCCTCTGCTGCCCCGGGCTCAGGGCCATCACCTCTGGGGTCCGATGCTGACCCTCTTCAGCACTTGTCAAGGCTGGATCTGGGGCCTCTGTATCTCCTAGGCCTGTGCCAAAGTGTGACCAGAGACTGGGCTGACCCTGGGACCCATCAGTCCACTGCCCAGGCTGTCCCAGATGGGTCTGCCTCTGCCTTCCAGCTCCCAGGGCGCCTTGTCCCTCATGCTGGGCCCTGTCCTGAAGACACCTCTTGCAGAAATGCCCCCAGCCCAGGCCATGGGAAGTGGGAGGGGGTTGTCCCTAGTCAACTCTCAAACATTCCAGACTTCCCCTCTTAACAATAGACACATGTGCCCAGCAATAATCCATCCCTCCCTGTGTGTGCCTGTGGGGTGTGTGTGTGAGCGCAAGTGTGTGCGTATGTGTGAAGTGGGTAGGCTGAGGTGTGTACCCCAGGCCCCGGTTCTGGTCCTTCCCAGATTGTGATGGCCATCCTGGTCCCAGTGTTAGGGTAGCATGGGATTACAGGGTCCTGGTTTTTCCATATTTAAAGCCAATTTTTATTACTCATTTTGTCCAATGTAAGCTGCCACGTGTCTCTGAGTGAATACAGTCGAGCACAAACCTGGCCAGCTGCCCTGCCTGCCTCTTTTCTTGCTCCTGGTGTTCCAGGGGTCTTCCTGCTTCCCTTGCCCTGCTGGAAGTGGGAAGGGATCAGAGGTGGGCCTGGTCCCCAATGCCCTTCCAACAACCTCTGCACCCTAATTCCCCACCCACCCACCCACCCAGCTGATCTTGGAGTAGCCTCTCCAGGCAGCCAGGACTTGGTGGCCTTTGGGCTCACCCAGTGGGTTCTCAGCTTCCTAGATGGGATGAGGCCTGAGGGAAGAAGCCTAGGGTTCCCACTAGGGTGTGAGTCTAGCTCTACTTATACTGGAGAGGCAGGCTCAGCTGGCAGAGTCCCTTCCAAGGCCAAGGTGATCTGGCCACCAGTTGTGGGCTTGGAGTAGCCTGGGAGAAAGGTGGAAGCTGCTGTTAGAAACATCTACCCACTCTGTCTTACCTGGACACCTGTTGTATGCTCAGCCTAGGGCTGGTACATTAGAGCCATCTCTCCAGAGCCATCTCTCCACCCAGGAATCCGGAAATGTGCCTGAGCAGAGCTGAGACAGTGGTGATGCTGGAAGTCAGGCTGTGCAGGAGTTGGTAGAGATCAGCCATGAGGACATCAGGGAGGGTTCTCTGAAAATAGATGAGCCAGGCTTTAAAGGAGACTTACTCACCTGGACACAGGGATTGGGGGAACATTCCAGAGCATTCCATCTATGCAAAAACAGGGATGAGAGTCTGTTGACAAGTCTGTCCCAGACTTCATAAGCCTGTTGCTGCACCATAGTCCCATGCCCAATGCCCCCAGCCCCCCAAGGATGCTCTGTAAGCACAGTAAGGGTTTGTTCCTTGCCTCTAGGGTGGGTACTAGTGCTATGAGCCACAAGAGCTTTGCAGTTGGACAGTTCTGGGTTCAAGTGTTGTCAGGCCACTTTTCAAGCTAGCTTTGCATAGGCCCTTCCCTTGTCTAGAAAGGTGGGTGTGATACCCATCACCTCATAGGGCAGCTATGAGAATCCATTAAAGCAGCCAGTCCCCTCTGAGGCCCTGGGTCACTGGTGGGACTCTTGCCTATTAGGAGAGTGGGTGCTGGGTGCCAGGTTAACAGCTCTCTCAGGGGCAGCCAGAAGGCTCTAAGCACTGATTAAGCAGAAGGGGCCTCTGGTGGTGGCCCAGCTCTTGGTAGTGGGTGGAACGTGTGTTGCTGCTTCTTGAGGGAAACTGGAGAGGACCTTGCCAAGGTCTTCCAGCTGGTTAATGGCTGCTGCAGGATGGTGACGGAGCCAGCTGAAAATGAAGCTGCGTCCTACCCATAAGGTGTGAGGTTGGGGCCCAACATGCATTTGCCCTTCTGTCTTGGTGGGAGGGTAGTTAGGTGTCTGCACAGAGGACAAAACCCAGCCCTGAGCAGGTGTGCAAGGGTGAGTGGGTGCCAGGTGGACCAGTAGGTCCCCAGGGCACCTCTGCCTGTGGGTAGGTCACAACCTCCCACCAGGGACTTCCCATGATCCCCCTTCCATGGTAGGGACCCAGGGAACTTGTTGGCTTCAGTTCAGCTCATCTTAAAGCTCTTAGCACAGTGAGTTCCTTGGCAGTGGAAACTACCAGAATTCACTTCCCAACAAGCCTTTCTTAAGTCCATCTCTCCACCCAGCTCTATGGTGGGAGTTGGCGACCCAGATGGAGACAAGGCCCCCCACCAATTTGGAGTTCGGTAGACAGAAATGGGAACAGTTAAGACTCAGTGTGGTCAGTACTGTGGCAGGGATGATTCTAGAGCTGGTGGGGCTGGGACTGCTGAGGGGCTGGGGGCCAACACCAGGCAGGGAGGCCCATTGGCCACAAAAGTGTCTGAATTAGTGTCCTCCAGGATTCAGAACCAGGTAGACCTGAGTGGGGGAGCCAGATGGATGGTCTAGGGCCTCTAGTGGTTTAGGATGGCTTGGAGTGGGGTGAGTGATGGGTGTGTGATGGGTGAAAGAAGGGAGCAAATGGAGCCAAGTCAGTACTACGCTGGGCTTTGAAAGCCATGTAAATAAAAGATGTGGGGCCCTTGTCTAGAAGGCCGGTGAGTCCCTGAAAGGTTTTAACTGGTTTTGTCAGGGTGTCTGCTTAGCATGTGCAAAAGCACTCCATGTTTATGTTGGGGGGGGGTCTCTTGTCTCAATCCATGTGGTTTAGATGGGGCTGGGTTTGCACCCCCTGTGTACACAGACCTAGAGTGCGGGACCCAGCAAGCAACAGAACTGTCCTCCAACTAACTCAGAGTGTTCAAAAGGATATGGAGGGATGTGATAAAAGAACCAGAACTGGAGCACCTCCAGGGTCTTAGTCACAGACCCCATTCTCATCAGGGTATGACCCCCAGAAGCAAGATGCTACAGCCATGTTTATGTCTGCATCACTGATCCTGACTGCAAACCCAAGGAGCCCAAATGGCCCAGCTGGAAATCTGCTCACTGTACACTGGGGGAGCAGGGCATTTGGGTTCACAGGCCTAGCATGATGGCACACAAGGGGTGCAATGAGTTCCCTTGATGAAACAGGGTGCTTGTAACCAAAGAAAAGGAAACATACTGGGTAGCTGAACATATATCCCTCCAACTGGATTGGTTCACTGATGGACACTAAGCCAAATTGAGTCCAAAAAGAGTTTTGGGGGCTGGCTAGAATTACTGGGAAAGAATTGAGGTTCTCTTCTCTGGGGTTGGGTGGCAGGATATAAACCTAGATCCGGCGTGTTATCCTTGCCACCACTTGAGAATTTTCAAGAATGATACAAACAGAAGAAAGCAGAGTGGAGAGAACAGATACATGTCTGATACCATTATTGGGACACCTGGAGCCAACTGAGATCACGGCTAAAATCTACCTCTGGACTCCCCAGTTACAGGAGTCAAACACCTTTGCGTCCAAGCCTGTTTGTTTTGGGATTCTGTCACTTGCAAACCAAAATGTCCCAGCTGGTATGGTGGTGGAGGGTCTTTTCTTCCTTCCTTCCCTCCCTCCCTCCCTCCCTCCCTCCCTCCCTCCCTCCCTCCTTCCTTCCTTCCTTCCTTCCTTCCTTCCTTCCTTCCTTCCTTCCTTCCTTCCTTCCTCCCTTCCTCCCTCCCTTCCTCCCTCCCTCCCTCCCTTGTTTTTGAGAGAGAGTGAGAACAGGGGAGGGATAGAAAGAGGAGAGACTCCCTCGCAGGCTCTGTGCTGTCAGTGTGGTGCCGTGTGGTCTCATGAACCGTGAGATCATGACCTGAGCTGAAATCAAAAGTCAGATACTTGGGGCGCCTAGGTGGCTCAGTCAGTTTAACGTCCAACTTTGGCTCAGGTCATGATCTCACAGATCGTGGGTTCGAGCCCAGCATCCGGCTCTGTGCTGACAGCTAGCTCAGAGCCTGGAGCCTGCTTCATATTCTGTATCTCCCTCTCTCTCTGACCGTCCCCGCTCACGCTCTCTCTCTCTCTCAGAAATAAATACATTTTTAAAAAAATATTTAAAAAGTCAGATACTTAACTGAGACACCCAGGTGCCCTGGTGGTGGAAGGTGTTTTGGGAAGATCTCCCTAAATGTGATACAGAAGTTGGACTGGAAACAGAGAACCCAATTAAGAGACGGACAGCCAGGTTCAGATTCAGCCTAGACAGGGAGACCATCACCAGGGCTCACTTATGTTCCCCGGGGATGAGCAGGGTCCATGAAGGCCAGGGCTATAGGTCCAGCACTGGGTTCTCCTCCCCGTGCCACTTCTTAGCAGAAGTGGTGCTGTATGCTCACTGGGGACACACTGGGAGGGGGTCAATGCATTGGTGAGCTGGAACATTAGGGTACCTACCTGTTCCAACCCTCGCCCACTGCATGCGTGCTGTGCATTTCAGGATGTGGCCGGTGCCTGGACGTGTGCGCTTTCCGGGTTGAGCTTTATGTGTGTGTCAGCTGCTTGGCTGAGCATCCTGTGTGCTCGGTCGATTGTGTACACCCGGTCTGCCTGCGTGCGCCCGTTCCGGACAGCCTGTTGCCAGGAACTGTGCGGAGTGGCGCGTGCATTCCCTGTGCAGGGTGAACCTAGTGCCCAGCCTGTAAGTCTCCGCGCGGCAGGTGGATGCCAGGTCCTCCGCCCTCGGCTCCCAGGACAGCCTCCTCGCCAGCGAGAAGCTGGGGGTGGGGGCCCCCTGCCGGCTGTCGCGCGCGCGCGCACGCCGGGCTGGTACGCGCCGTGTACGCGCCCGTGCGCGCCCCGCGGCTCGAGCCCAGCGCTCGCAGCCGCCTTCGCTGCCACAGTCAGCTCCCCGGGGCCGCCGCCGCCGCCTCCCCCAGGCCGGGGGCTCTGTCCGCGGGGCCGGCGCCACTCGCCCCGAGCCAAGAGGACGAGCTCGAGGAGGATGCCTGGGCCCGTGAGTACCGCGGCGGCGGCGGTGCGGCCGGGCGGGCCCGGAGCGCGGGCAGAAGATGGTCCCGGGCTGAGCCCCTCCCCGCGGGCAGCTCTGTGCTCTGGCCCCGGGTCGCGGCCCCGGACCCCCGCCCCGGCCAGCCCCTCCCCCAGCCTACTCCGGAGGGAGGGAGGGAGGGAGAGGGAGGGCGCCAGTGAGCGAGGGAGCCAGAGCCGGGCGCGAGCCGCCACCGGTTCGCTTGGAAACGGTTGCCACAGCAACGGGGTTGCGCTCCCAGGCAACGCGACTGCGGGGCGGTGACGCCCCCTCCCTCCCTTCCCCCACCCCACGCGGGGCCGCAGCCCAGGGGCGCAGGGGGAGAGGGGGTGCGGGGACTCACCCTCGAGCCGCGGGGGTAATAACTTCACCCGTCTGGGTGTGCCTGCCTCCACAGCTCGTCGAAGATGGGGGTGGGGAGGTGAGCGGCCCCGTGGGCACAAGCTGGCTCCCACGTGGCTGCAGTCGTCGCAGCAAGGCTCTTGGGGTGGCTGCAAATGTGGGGGCGGCCCAGCCCCTGGGCCCGCCGCGGGAGGAGGAAGCTTGGAGGCTGGGTCCGGCGTCTGTGTTCCAACACCCCCACCACCACTACCACCACTCGTTAGCAAAATGGCCTGATCTGAGTTGGGTGCCACAGAGGCGATGGTCCTTACCAGAGGAGAAGAAAGAAGCTTACGTCTCTCCTCCTCATGGCCAGGGCATGTGCCAAACCGCGGCTAGGGCCGGTGATGGGTTTCTGCTCCACGTTTCAAGCCACCATTCTCCAGGGAGTGGTGGGAGCAGAGTGGGTAGGAGCAGAGGAAAGGACATTGCTGACCCAGGGAAGCTGAAGCTCAGGCCAAATAGGAGCGCCCCAGCCCATTGTCTGGATCACAAGTGTCCCTTTCTTGTCTGAGCACAAAGCCCAGACTGTGCTGGGTGGCATGCAGGTTGGCCAGCAGGCAGGCCAGCGCCACACGGAGATGTGCTGTCCTCCAGGGGAGCTCCTTTGGGAGGAGAATGGTCGCTGAGTCAGAGGAAATGACCTCTGGCTCCTCTCCCAACCTCCCCCAGCTGGCAGCGGCAGGGTGCTGGGGAGAGAAATGATCCTCCTGCCAGCTCTCCCAGACCTGACTCAGCAGATGCCAGCCTCCAATCACAGACCTTGGACTCAACATCCCAGTGACCACAACCACCGTTGGGTTTCCTTTCCCATCCAGGGAAGTGTCCTGGAGCACCAGAGGTGACTGTTACCCTAGGCATTTGAGGCATAAAATGTCCTTAGATGGGTGGTGCCCTAAGTCAGTCCTGAGTCTCGGTGATGCAGGCAGGAGTGCCTTTGGAATTATTCACAGGCTCATTTCATTCTGCTCCTGCTCTGTGTTGAGTATTCTGCATTCAGTACTCCTAGTCCTTACAATTGTGCAGGTAAGTTTATTATCCCCATTTTAAAGATGAAGACTCTAAGGCTCAGGGGGGTAATGTGATCTCCCCAAGGTCACACACCCAGTAAGTGGTGGAGCTCGGTTTCCGGTGAAGGTTTCTCTGCTAGCACAGCAGCTCTCTGCCTGCCACACACCGTCCATTGTGATCCATGCAGAAAAGAACTGTAAAGGCTTCTAGAGAAGCATTCTTAACTCCTTTCATATTCTTCCAGTGAGGAAATTCCCTGCCTTTCGAGCCTTAGTACTTTTCTGTCTTCCACCCAAATCAGCCGATTCTTGCTCACCCAGATGCTATATAGGACTGCGCTGCTGCTGGGCTGGCTCCCTTCCTCCATTTTCTCTCTCTGGGTGAAACTGAGCGGTGAGGTCTACCTCAGTTACCTGGGAAACCCCCAATGGCCTACTTCTACGTTTTGGGGCTCTGTGGCTGAGCAGCTTGCAGCCCTGGCTGTGGTAGAATTCAGCAGAGATGGGCTCATCCATATACTGCTGGCTACTGTAGGTGCTCATCAGTTCAGCTGACAGAAACCCAAATGCCTCTAGGGCCCAGGGAACAATGGAATGAGTGAGGTGGGCCAGGGAGCTACTCAGCTACAGTCTATGTCACCATGTGAGAATGTGGATGTGGAATGCCCAGATAATTTTTAAGATGAATCCAGAATCCAGACTTTTATGTAAATTTCCTGGGTTTTAAATTTGGCAACTAATCAGAATATTTTAAAAAATTGATTGTGGGCCAACAAAACATGCCCATGAACTGTGCCCAGCCTGAGAGTCACAAGGCCATGACCTCTGGTCAACGGTAAAGTGATGGCAGTTTCTGCTGGACCACTTCCAGGTTTGTGTAGATGTAGTGCCATGGGCTCGTTTCCATATTTGAGCCTCTTGAGGCTGTAGAGTGTTGACGTTTGGTTTGTCACATGCAGCTATGTACATTAGGCTTGAAGTGTTTTCACTTCCTTAATCAGTTTTGCTCCACCCTAGGCAATCCTAGGCAGGTCTCATCATCCCTGTCTTATAGGCAAAGAAACTTCAGCTCAGGCATGGGAACAGCTGGGACAGGGCCACACAGCCTGATCAGGACGGAAGCAGGATTTGACCCCTGGGCTCACCCTTTAGTGCTCTGTGTGTTATGCCAGGCTGCCTCTCTGAAGAGGGCATCCTCATCTCCCCCCGGCCCCTGAAGTGTGGCCAGTTCCCTTGGAGGGACAGATGTGGGTACAGTAGACACTGAGCCATGAAGGGCCTCTGCCCACAGCTCTTTGTGACCTCAGTCTGTTGTCCTGTTCACAGTTTCCAAGCCCTGGGTTCCTGGCCCAGTGCCAGGGTTGGGTCACAGAGATGCTACCTGTAGCACCTCTAGTACCCGTAGGACCTTGGCCTAACAGGAAATGAGGGTCTGGTCAGCTCTACACCTGGCTGACGGTGGCGGCAATCCTCTCTCTGGCCTCAGTTCATCTGTCTTGGTGTGGGAGGAGTGTAAAATTGTCACCAGTGCCTGCTTTCCTGCCAGGACAGTGGGCTTTGCAGTCACCTGGGCTTCACAACCACCTGGCTATGTGGGCCTGAGCTGGCCCCAACTCCTTGTCTGTAGAATGGGGATGGCAGCAGCCACCTCCTGGGTGTCACTGAGATAATAAATGTGAAGAGCCCAGCAAGGGTCTGGCATGTGCGGGATATGCAGGACACGTTAGCAGTAACTTCTCCCACTTTATCCCCACTCTACACACCACATTCTCCCTTTGCTGTGCCCTCGTCTGAGACCCTGTCCCTTCACTTGACCGGCAGCTCTGGGGACCTTATGACCCAAAAATCCTGCTGTCTGGGATTCCCTCTGTCCATTCCAGAGCCCCTAACATATGCCTCCATTTTCTTTTATTCACATGAATGATGGGTCCTCATCTCACTTGTAAGCTACCCTGCCAGGGTGGAGAGCTGGGTGATGGCTTCTCTCTCACTGACTTTTTGGTGGTGAATGGCTGACATTTCCCAGGTGTGAACTGGATGCAGACCCAACTTTTTTTTTTTTTTTTTTTTTTTTTTTAAGATTTTAGTTATTTGGGGGGGGGAGGGGCAGAGGGAGAGGGAAAGAGAGGATCTTGAACACGCTCCATGCCCAGTGTGGAGACTAACACAAGGCCTGATCTCATGACAGTGAGGTAATGACCTGAACTGAAATCAAGAGTCAGATGCTCAACCGACTGAGTCACCCAGGTGCCCCCAGGCCCAGCTCTTGAAGTGTTTCCTGTCCTCTGGCTAAAAGACCAAACAGGGAACTAGGCATCTCCAGTCACTCCAAGTGGTTTTGGAGCTGCTGGGGGCCAGATGACAAGACAGATGCAGCCTCTGGAGTCACACACAGGCAACTGCAGCACACTGTGACATCCATGGGCTTTTCCTCCAACCCTGGGGAGTAAGGCTGCCTGGAGCTGACTAGTCCAGCGAAGTGACAGTGAGCCCATGAAGCTGAGTAGTAAATGTGGGGGCAAGAACTTGGAGGCAGTGTTGCAGGCCCCTCAGGGAAAGAAAGCAGGACTCAACAGTGCAGGATGGAAACACAGGCTGGTTGCAGAGGGAAGGGCACTGAGAAGTGAGGCTGAAGATGCCTTTTGGCAGGAGTTCAACCCAGAGGCTGTGATCTAGGTCAGTTCTCCAAGTGTGCTCTCTGGACCACAACATCAGCATCTGCTGGGAATTTGTTAGAAATGCAAACTCTTGGGTCCAACCCCAGACCTACTGAAGCAAACACTGGGAGCAGAGCCCAGCACTCTGTCTTAACAAGCCCTCCCCGTAGCTCTGACATTCATTCAAGTTTAAGAGACACCCATCTACACTGTCTTAACGAGCTGGGCTGCTTCCTGAAGGGGTGGGAGTTGCCAGAGGATTCCGGCAGAAGAGGGCCTGGGGGAAATGGCCATGTGGAAAATGGGTAGGTGGAGCAGGAGCATAGCGTGGAAGTACAGAGGGCGGTGGCAAGCATGGTGATAAAGAGGCCTAGGTGAGAGAAAGATGACGGGGGCCTGGCTAAGGTAGTGGCAGGGGGACCAAAGGGAGTAGACAGAGTCACAGTGTGCACTGAGGGTAAAAACAGGATTTAGTGGACAGAGTGAATGGTGGGCTCTTTACTGAGATAAAGGAGCCAGTATATTTTAAGGGTCTAAGGTTGCTGGGGTTCTTCATGCAGAGGAGCAATGTGGTAGGTGCCCACAGCAGCCCACCAGAATAAGAAATCTGTGTGATCTTGGGTATCATTTGATTTCTTTGAGCCAAGTCTCTCCTCTGTCAAATGGGAGGAATGCTAGCCTAGTTTGTAGGATGACTGAGAATGATTTGTGATGTCCAGCCTCAGGCAGAGAGCATCTAAAGGACATGCACATCTCTGCATCCCCAGCTCAGAAGCTGCCGTCATCAGCACTAATGTTTGTTGGGCATCTCCAAACCCTTTGCATGGACTAGCTCAGTTTTCACCACGGTCACTGATGAGGAAACCGGCATCATAGAGGTTAAGAAACTCACCCCCTGGGGTCTTGTTTGTGTCCCCCTGCTGTACCCCAGTGTGTGTGTGGCCCAAGAAAAGATACCAAGCAATACACTCACAAACTCTGTAAATAAATCAAGATGGAATCCTAAAAACATGTTCAAATAACCTGCAAGAAGGTAAGAAAAGAGAAAGAAGAAACATCATAAAATGGCAGACGAAAGCGGGGAGGCACCACTGCTAGCAGACAGCTGGAGTTGGACAGGTGCAGTATTTGCTCTGGAGAGTCTGGAAGGGATGGAGAGGGCGCATGGCTGTGAGCAAGAGGCTGTAGGCAGGGTCTGCATTGAAGGGCTCCCCAGACATAGGCAGGAGCAAGTACAGAAGTATGAAGGAGTAAAGGGACAGCTCTTAGAGGAAGACTGGAGAAGCCTGGTCTGTCAGGAAGAGCATCTGGAAAGGTCTCTTGACATTTATGTGGTGAGCACCTACTGTGGATTAGATGAAATGTAATGAGCAGCTCCTATGGGCCTGACACAGGCAGGAGGGAGGCCACAGGCAGGATCCATGCCCTCTGGGCCTGCCAGCACCCACCGAGTGAAGCAGTAGCCCGGGGGGAGTGTTTAGCATCAAATCCACACCCACTCAAACTGGGCATCGGTGCCAGTGTGACAGAGAGCGGCCGAATCCATAAAATATGACAGTGATTCCTGCCTCCTGGCTGAGGGGCCACAGTGGCACCCAGAGAATCTTGGTTGTGGCCTGCCCCATTCACCTTAATGCCCAGTCAGCTGAGTTGGGCTCCCCAGGGCAGAGTCTCTGTCCTTTGTTCCTTGTTAACCTTGGAGCTGCCATCCTGTTCCTCCACCCTATAGCGTTTTCCTACTCGTGAGCTGAGCCCTGGTGGCCAGAAGCACCAGGGCTTTGGTGGGAAGGACAGAAAGGTGTGTTTTGGCTACAAGCTGGCCAGTCAGCTCAGTGTCCTCATACTGCCAAGTGCTCACATGCATTGGGCTCTTCCTTTATGTCTCAGTGGTCAAATAAGGGAAAGTATTTTGACAGACTCTGGATTCAGACTCAGGCTAAATCCTAGCTCCTCCCCTTATAAGCTGTGTGACCTGGGGCAAATCATTTCTCTGACCCTGTTTCCTCATCTATCAAATGGGCCCCCACTGAGAAGGAGGTATTACATATAACATGACGTTCTGAATGGAAAGGGCCTAGAACAAGGCCTGACATGCAATAGACAGTCCTTGGCAGGTATTTCTATTACTAATTCTGCTAAACTCCTTCACCTCCAGTCCCAGAAGTACCCTTTCTGATCTGGCTGGAGCTGTTCCTGATGTGCAGGCCAAGGGGCCCCTGAGTTAGTGCCAGCTTCCTCAGAGCATTCCTGAAAATTCCTGTGGGCTCAGGGAAAGGAGAACAACAGATTTAATTAACTCCCAGTGACTGGCAGCATCGTGTTTTTATCTGGGCTGCGTCGCCATGGCAGCCTCATGGCAGGGTTGTGGAGGGGGCGGGTGGAGCTATTGTTCTCGCCATTGTCTGTTCTGGAACACAGGCCCAGGAGAAAGGGACTGGCACGGGGACCAAGTGGCACATGGCACAAGGCAGCCAGAGAATCAGACAGGAGCCATCTGGGGAGATGTGTGGGGTGGCCCATGGCCTGGCTTCCCCCCAGCTTGCTGCTAGAACAGTCTGAGACAGTTTGATGTGGACCTCCCACTTGGAGCTCAGGCCCACCATAGCCCCCAGAGTTAAATGTGTGTGTGCCTTGGATATGCCGAGGATGGGGGGCTGTCCATGGGGCTCCTGGAAGAACGACCTACAAAGTAGCTCAAGTAGCAGCACTCTCCCAACCCTGGCTAGGGTTCTGTGGCCGGGCTTGGGTTCAAATTAAGACACTGCCATCTGCGGTCTACACAGCTAATTGCCACATGACCCCCCTCCCCCTCCACGTCTGTAAAATAAGAATAACTGCAGTTACCCCGAAGGATTATATGTGAAAACCCTGGGTAGGAATAAGGCATTCAAGAAGGGCACACTCCTGTTCTGCGAGGGTGGTGAACAATCGCCTGCCACCCGTCACTCCACAGCCAGGGCTCCATCCTACATACCTCACGATGCAAGATTCCACGCTAAACCCCGGCTGTGGAAAGGAAGGAGGCAGAACTAGAGGTGTCCATCGACAGGTGATACAGGGGCAAACGAACTACTTTTCCTACCCTCTGCAGAAACGTAAAGGAATTGAGGGGAATTGATACGGCCCACTGGAGCTAAGACGGTAGAGCCAATGAGGCTGAGAATTGTAGGATGGGGAAACAGAGCTGGGATCTGACTGGCGGAGGCGCCTAGAGGAAAGGAAAAGAGGAACAGCCCACGCCCGGCCGTGCAGACAAAAGCAGGCCAGTGGCACGCAGAAACAGCTGGAACGACCCCTCCTGAGCCTCTTCTACAAGAGAGGCGACGACCAAGAGGCCCGCAGTGCGGACCTGGATGTTCCATGCTTTGGGCGGACAGGGGTAGGAGCGAGTACTAGGCCTAGAGCGGGGTATGCCTAGCGCTAAAGCTGGGCGCTGGCGGGCTGCTTGTGGGGCTACAGGAGGTGGGCTCCCTTTTCCCGGCCGCAGAGCAACCGCGCAGAGACTCCTCTTCAGCGCCCTGAGGGTCTATCCATGGGCCTCTGAAGCCCTTTCAGAGCTGGGGTACTACGTGGGGTGGCGAACCTCCCGTTGAGTACGGAGGTTAAGACTGGCCTTCGCGCGCCCTCTGCTGGCCCGCCTGGAGTCCCCTCGGATCAGCTGCGGCGGCGGTCCGGTCTCAGATCCGGGAAAACCCTACCGGGGAAACCTCGAGGTGTTACGTCATCCCCTGGTGATGTCACCGCCCCCCCGGGGAGTGCGGGGGTTCCCGCAGAGGAGGCTTCCCCAGAACTGCGCAGGGCTTGGGCGCGGGCAGGGAAGTCGTCGGGGCTGCAGCGCGCCTTCACCGCGCCGTGTGTCTGTCCTACAGGTCCCGCGCGGCCCCGGGTGAGGCCCGCCCGCTCTCCCACCGGCGCCATGGGAAGGAGCAGGCGCCGCTGCTCTTGCCCCCTGACGGCGCGCGCACGACTTGAGCCCCGCCACGGGCAGCCCCCGGCCGCAGGTCCCCGAGTGACGCTGGCGGCGTCTGGGAGCGTGGCGCGGGGCCGGGGCCACGTAGAGGAACCTAGTGTCCAGTGAAGCCGCCGAGGACCCGCCGCCCCGCCGCCGCCATGGTTATGTCCCAGGGCACCTACACGTTCCTCACGTGCTTCGCCGGCTTCTGGCTCATCTGGGGTCTCATCGTCCTACTCTGCTGCTTCTGCAGCTTCCTGCGCCGCCGCCTCAAACGGCGCCAGGAGGAGCGACTACGTGAGCAGAACCTCCGCGCCCTCGAGCTGGAGCCCCTCGAGCTGGAGGGCAGTCTGGCGGGAAGCCCCCCGGGCTTGGCACCGCCGCCACCACCGCAGCGCGGCCGCCTCGAGGCGCCAGCGCACGCGCATCAGCACGTGCACGTCCATCCGCTGCTGCACCACGGGCCGGCGCAGCCACACGCACACCCGCACGCACACCACCACGCGCTTCCGCACCCGCCGCCTCCGCACCTCGCAGTGCCGCCGCGGCCTTGGAGTTACCCGCGTCAAGGTAAGTCCAGACCTCTGCTGTGGGCATCGCGGGATGCCACATCCGGGACCGCTAAGAGTGGGCGGGATCACGACTGACTGGCGAGCCTTCCACAGGGCAGCCTCCCCGAGAACCTAGGAGGTAGCGGGCTGGGCCTAGGGTTAGCGGCTGGCCAAAGCCTCCGCAGGAGGCTGGACACTGGCGGCCTCACCCCTCTGATCGTTTCCCACTCTGCAGCGGAATCGGACATGTCCAAGCCACCGTGCTATGAAGAGGCGGTGCTGATGGCCGAGCCGCCGCCGCCCTACAGTGAGGTGCTCACGGACACGCGCGGCCTCTACCGCAAGATCGTCACACCCTTTCTGAGCCGCCGCGACAGCGCGGAGAAACAGGAGCAGCCGCCGCCCAGCTACAAGCCGCTCTTCCTGGACCGGGGCTACACGTCGGCGCTGCACCTGCCCAGCGCCCCGCGGCCCGCGGCCCCCTGCCCTGCGCTCTGTCTGCAGGCGGACCGTGGGCGCCGGGTCTTCCCCAGCTGGACCGACTCGGAACTCAGCAGCCGCGAGCCGCTGGAGCATGGAGCTTGGCGCCTGCCGGTCTCCATCCCCTTGTTCGGGAGGACTACAGCCGTATAGAGGGGGCGCCCGGCGTTCCGGGCCCCACCCGCGGACTCGAGGCCTGACTGCGGGGCTTTTTAAACGCTTCCCTTGGACTGCGGGGAGGGGTGGGGAGGGAGGGATTTCTTACCCCGTTTGTTACATTTTGAGGATAATAAAGGTGTGTGATCTGGTTTGGTACAAGCGGAGGGGGCACCCACTGCTTGCGCCCAAGGTTCTGGTAGCCAGGCATACCTGGGTCTTGGTGACCCAGAATCAGAATGGGCCTTCTGGCTACAAACTGGCCTGATGTTGCGGAACTAAACTGTGGAAGCTGGTTCCCCTGGGGCCGGACCCTACCTTCCCTGGCCGTGAAAATCACGGTGAGGGCTCCACCTGTGGCCTTGGAGGCGGGAAGAGTTGGGAATCGGGGTCAGGGGAGGCGGCACACCACAGATCCGCCCCTGGAGGCCCGGAGCAGCAGGCCTGAAGGGATCTGGATTTCTTTATTAACAGACATGAGCACGACCCGTTACAGAAGTTTGTGCTTTCCAAAAAACAGTTACTGAACGTGAAAAAGGAACCCAAGCAAAGAGGGAGGAGTTGGGGAGGGGCCATCTAAGTCCCGGGCCCCCACCGATAGCCCTGACCTGATCCGCGCCTAGGGCCTCCAGCTTGGGACCTGCCCAGCAGGAGGGGGGCAGGAAAGGGCCTGGAAGCTGCGGGGCCCCAGCTGGGCCTGCTTCCTTTGGGCCAGGCGGGGAGGGGTCAAGAGAAGGGTGGGGAGGGGGTCCCAGGGAGCCAGAGCCCACGAGCCATTTATTGCCATGTTTTAAAATTCGTGCAAAATATCTGAAGCCCTGGACAGAGAATACAAAGTGATATTTTTCCAAGAAACATAAAACTAGGAAAAGAAGTGGGACATTTTCCCACCAGAGCTCCCCCGACGCCAGGCCCCCACGTAGGGTGAGGCCTCCACCCCGGCCAGCTGAGTGAGCAGGGAGGACTAAGAGCTACAATCTGGTCCGGGCGGGGAGGGGGTAGAATTTGCAACAGCGTCTCAACTACCAACGGGAGGAAAACCAGTCAACTGTACAAGTCTCCTATCAACTTTAAAAAAAAGAGAAAAGCTGTAAAAGTCAGGCCCTGTGGGTAGGGAAGCGGCCAAGTCCTGGGCCAGGGCCGGAATCCGGAGTGGGTGCCAGGCGGAGCTGCTGCGAGTGCAGGCACGGCGGGCCGTCTGGCCAGAGGCCGACACAGGTGGGCGGCCTTGGCGAGGGCAGCCTGAGGGTGGGCGCCACCGCTAATCACCACCCTCGAAGCCCTCCTCCTCTTCTGGTACTGGGTCTGCATCCCAGCAGGTGATGTCGATTTCTATGGTGTTGGGAAAAGAGATAAGGAGATGGTCCGTCAAGGTCCATAGCTGTGTCCCCCAACCTCTGGGAGCTGTGGCTGTGTACGTAATGTATCCACACTTAAACTCAACACCTCCAAGTGATTGTGTGCGTGTGCGCGAGCGCATGTTCACACTTGAGCCCAGCACCCCCACCGTAATTCCTCCCCGTCACCCACCCAAGCACTACCTGGAGGTTTGTTGTAGAACACAGGAGGCGGGGCCTTTGCGCACAGCTCTTCGGATTGGGCGAACTCCTCCTCCTGTGATTGGCTGAAGTACCCCTCACTGGCCTGCAGGAGGAAAGCTCCAGGTCACTGGGCCCCACCCAGAAGGGCTAGGGCAGACCTACCAAGCCGAGCTCGTTTCCCCAGCAACCAGTGATTCCATCAGTGGTTTCCAGGGAAACATATGCCGGCCTTGGGCACAAAAGCAGAGACGGCCTGAAGGGGGAGAATGAAATGGAGCCTCCCTCCAATAATGTGGGTCTCAGAGAAAGGAGGTACTGCCTGCTAGAACCATAACCACCACCCCTACCACCAGGCTGTCCCTGCCCCACCTGGGTCCCCTCCTTCTGGGTGGTCTCGCCATTGGTCAGCAGGTGGGGCTCTGGCTCTGGCTCCAGCTCTGGCTCCTGATCCAGCTCTTCCAGAGCAGAGGGCAGAGTTGGGACCTGGGGGGTGGCCAGAGGCTCCCCTTCTATTTCCTCTTCTGGGTCACAGAAGGTAGCTGGCGG
This sequence comes from Hyaena hyaena, assembly GCF_003009895.1. Lineage (NCBI taxonomy): Eukaryota > Metazoa > Chordata > Mammalia > Carnivora > Hyaenidae > Hyaena > Hyaena hyaena. The sequence goes on from NW_024080793.1 coordinate 2,077,573, forward strand.
CTCAGGCAGCTCATCAAAATTGAGAAGGTTGGCACAGCCTTTGCCTGCCAGTGGCAGTGGCTCCTCAGCCACCTCATCTAACAGGGGTACCTCTGCCAGAGTGACCTCGGCACCCGAAGGTGGTGTAGGGACCCTAGGCTCAGCCTGGGGTGTGGAGGCCTCCTCCCCATTGCCAGGCCACAGGTCAACGAGGCTGGCAGCGGCAGGGGTGATGGTGTTGGCAATAGCGGTGTCGGCAGCGGCAGTGGCGGTTTCAATGGCATCAGCTACCGGGATGTCAGCTGTAGTGGTGTTGGCCATGGCAGGCTCCAGAGGGGCAGCCAGGACAGCCTGTTCTGGAGATGCCATGAGCATCAAGTCCTCTGTGGGGCTGTCTTGCCCCCGGGGAGGCTCTGGTGCCTGTGGGGGCTCCTCCATGGGGCCTGCCCAGGCCTGAGGGGCTGCTGCTCTGGCCTCTTTGCTGGTCTCTTCATTATCCAGACCGGGCCTGGGCTCCTGGGTCTCTGCAAAAGCACAAATGGAGGAGACAGATGAGTTCAGCTCCCTCAGGGAAAGAAGCAGGCCTGGGACAGCCACTCTACTCTGCCCACCCACTGGCTTCTAGGACAGAAGGCTTCCTCTAAGCTCCATACAGAGCACCTTCCAGCACACGCCCTAGGCCCTGCTGCCCCTTTATCTTGTAGTGTCTTTAAACTGCTCCGCCGCCCTCGGAGGAAGGCCCCATCCCCATTCCAGAGAGATACTGAGGTTCAGACAGCAGGTCGGACTGCAACCCCAAGCCTCTTCCCTGCCATAGCTACTTCCAGGGCAGTACAGTCTGAGTGATGGGTGGCCCAGATCCCTGAGCAGCTGTTACCATGGCCATGTGGGGTTCACAGCCCAGGGACTAGGGAGAGGCCTGGTGCAGCTAGGGTGTAGCCCCTCATTCACCTTGAGGGGGTGGCGGCGGCAGTGGTGGAGGCTGTGAGGACGTGACCTCATCCAGAGCCCGTTCAATCTGTTCAGCGACAGGGGTGGAAGCCGTGCTGGAGTCAGACGGGCTTCGGGTGGGGATGGGGGTGGGTGCCATCCTCCGGTGGCTGTCCAGGTGGCTGCCTATGGAACAAACCCCCAGGCTGGTCAGTAAGGGCCAGGGAGCCAGGTGGGACCAGGATTGTCCACCTTGGGGGCCTGGCCATCACCTCCTGTCTGGAGCCTTTCAGGGGCCAGACCACAGCTCCAGACCCTATAAGCCAGGCCCCTTGGGGCAACAGCCCCTTCAGGGCCAGGGGAAAGAGGCAGGTAATACCTGCTCTGGGGACAAATACCAGAGATCAGCAGTCAGGAGGGGGAGGGCGGGGGCACTGCTGGGAAGCGGGGCCCTCCTTACCCCACCCCACTGAGGCCTGGGGCTGCTACCTACATGGGAGGGAGGAAGAGAGGTTTGGGGTGCGGTGACAGGTGATATAGGGAAAGGGAGTCCGTGGAGGGGAGGAGGAGGAAGAGGAGGAGGAGGAAGGCCCACTGTCCGATGCCTTTATGAAAGGGCAGTACGGACGACCTGCCGAGAGAGACAGACAGAGAAAGACAGAGGACAAGAGAGGGTCAGTCTCCCCCCCCACCCCCATGAGGCCTCACCCGCCCCCAGGGCTGGCCCTAGAAGTCCAAACTGCCTTCAGCTAGGGCACACAATCAGCCACGCTAGGCCACAGCCTCAAGCCAGCAGAGGATTCCCACCAGCACCAGGCACGCACAGCAATGAGCGTGCCACACGAAGCCAGCCTCAAAGCAGCACAGGGACAGCCTGCCCCACCCCGGAACCCCGGCACAGGGCCAAGCACACAGCAGGGGCAAACACTCCAATCAGCAGACAGAGCAGGAGGGTGCTTTGTGGAGGGAGATGGAAGCTGCACAGGGAGAACCCGAACAATGAGCACTGGGTACAGGCTCTAGGCTGCTCAAAGTCAGGGCCAGGGTAAGAGCCCACCGCACATGCACCCACAGCCCCTCAGGCAAGACCTAGCTCAACCCCAGGAGGGCCACTCCCCAGTCAAACGGGGGCTTCAGCCCATGCTAGAGGTGCCTGGATGACCTCTGGCACTACCCGTTGCTCAGCCAAGAGCAACACCACCCCCCGTCTGAAACCCTCTCAGTCCTGCCACGTAGGAGCCAGTGGGCAAAAGCACACATGACGAATGAATGGCCTTGCCTTCTCCAAAGGAGTCCTTGGGCAAGGAAGGCTTCCCTTCCAAGAAAGAGTCGAAGAGAGGCTCAGGCCCAGAACCTGAGGAGAGGGGGTCAGGTCAGGGGCAGGACCTGGGACTACCTGGTCGGTGGTTGAAGGGTGAGGGTGCATCGCAGCTGCCCGAAGAGGCCGATGCAACACGTTCCTGCTGCTTGAAGAACTCCCGTGGGTTGTCAGGCCGTTGGGCAATAATGGCTGCTGCCTCCTAGGGGCACAAAGAAAGGGTGAGAGCCAGGCCCAGCTGAGAGAAGCCCTGCCCACCTCACTTCGTCCTGTCCTCCCAGCTCTCACCTCTACCTCCGATTCTGACTTCTTCATCTGGGTCTCTTCTTCCTCATCCCGCTGGTCACCCTGGAAACCAAAGGGACAGCGTCCTGGCCACCCCACTCTCCCAAGAGCTCTTGGCCTTCTTACAAGGCGGCCTGTTTTCTCCACAACCTGGCAGGAAGGGGCATGAAGGTGGCACCTCTGCTCCCTTCACTACCCAGTCACATAGCCCTCGGCCACTTCATCTCCAGCTCAGACAGGCCCCAGGTACCCAGCTCGCTCCTGCTCCTTCATCCCCGATCCAACAGGCATCCAGGGTCATTCAGGAGTGCTCCCTGCTTTGTAGCTAACTTTTCTTGCAAGTCCTACCTCAGTACCCAGCCAGCCACACCCCATCACTGATGCCCAGATCTTGGCATTATGAGGGAAGGCTTCCCATTAGTCCCATCTCCTTGCTGTCTTCCGGTAAAAGGATTTTTCCAAAATCCAAATCACACCATGATTTTTCCTAGCTTAACATCCCTTGGGGGGCTTCTTATGAGGCACAATGAGTACTAGCTGGGTATGACCCACAGATGGCTTTTGTTTTGCCAGTATGTTTTTGTTATTTTTTTAACGTTCATTTATTTTGAGAGAGAGAGAGAGTGCATGTGTATACACAGGGTAGGGGCAGAGAGAAAGGGAAAGAGAGAGAGAAGGGGAGAGGGAGCGAGTGAGAGAGAGAGAGAGAGAGAGAGAGAGAGAGAGAGAGAGAGAGAAAATCCCCAGGAGGCTCCACCCTCAGGACACAGCCTGACGTTGGGCTCTACCTGCGAACCTGAGCCACAATTAGGACTTGGACACTTAACCAACTGAGCCACCCAAGCGCCTCCAGTATGATGTTTTTAAAACATTGTTGCTACCACTTAAAAATCAGGAGTGTCACACCAAAAGCAGGATCTCTAGTTTCTCCTGAAATGCCAGGAGCCCTGGCAACAGTGGCCTGCGTGCCCCAAAGCCACTGCTGGCCAGAGCTGCACAGCGGGAGCCCTGACCCCAGCTATGTGCTGTCCGGCACACTGCAGCCCACCATTCCTGGTGCACTGCACCAGCTACCTGCACCAGGCAGCTTGGAGGTTGCAAGCCCAGGAGCAAAGGTAGACGGGGCCACTTGTTCCTCCTACATTCCCCTTCCCCTTGCCTGATTTAGCCCCTGTCACCTCTCTCACACCCTTCTCCCGCCCTGACTCACCCACACAAACTGTAAGACGAGACACAAAGTCCCCAGCACAATGTAGTCACAGTTCCTGGAGCGCACACACCACGCCCCACCTCCGTGCCTTCACCCGGGACATCAATCCCTCTTGCCCCAAATGCCCAACTCCCACCCCAGGTTCAACTCTTCCCGCTTCCAGCCTCAGGGTGGCACTGCCTCCTGCAGAAAAGGACCCTCACCCATTCAGGTTATTTCTGGGTCTCCACGAGGTGTTCCAGGCATACACCACAGATTACACTATATCATAATCTCCTTTTTCTGGGATCACTGCCCCTGCCCCCTGTGGGTGACATGGGACGGGAAGCCAGATCTGTGTTGGAGCAGCCAGCACATGGATCAGCTGGCACACATTTGCTCACCTGAACTCACTGCATCAAACATTCTGCTCCTGCTACTATTGTGGCAAATGGGGTGGGGTGGTGCAGCGACAAAGCTTCCTTGTTTTGAGCACATAATCTAAAACTTAAACTTTCCTCTCAGGTTACATGAAGAAAATGGCCCTTCAATACATTAATAGATCAATACATTAATCATAGGTCAAAAGCACTGTTGTGTCTGAGCGTCTTCAGTACATGGGAGATCCCTGGCAGCCCAGGCAAAAGAGGAACTCGGTACAAGGAATGCAATTCTTTAAAGAAGAGAGAAAGCAGAACAGCTTAAGCAAGGAGAAAGCATTTTATGGCTCTAAATTCCAAAATTCACACACAGGACTTTCTCTAAAAGCCCTGCAGTTGTAGGGACCCCACACTGACCTGTTAGAACATCCACTGTCACTATCTCATGAGCCAAACTTGAAGAGCCAGATAAAACTATAACGTAATAGTATAAGACTTTTTAAGACTGACTAAAATGTTGACACCTGGTGAAGAGGAGTGATCAGGAGATTCACCCTACTAATGTTTCCACTTCTGTGTGCATGTATGTGAAATTTTCTGTCAAAATAAACCGTTTCAAAACAACTTTGCTCTGAATGGATAAACAAAATGTGGTGTATACATACAATGGAATATTATCAGCCTTAAAAAAGAAGACATTCTGACACACTGATATATCTTGAAAACACTGCAAAGTGAAATAGCCTAGTCACAAAAGGAAAACTATTTCATGATTCCATTCCATTCATAAGTAGAAAGGCAATTGCCTGGGGTCTGGGGGAACAGAGAATGGGGAGGTTAATGTTTAGTTGGGACAGAGTTTCAGTACGGGAAGATGAAAAGAAATTTTTGAAGATAAGCAGTTATGACAGCTGTACAATAATGAATATATTGGCAATCTTAATGCCACCTACCTATACACTTAAAAAATGGTTAAGATGGCACATTTTATGTTATATACATTTTGGCACAATTCAAAATAAGTTGATTCATTAATTTAGAAAAAAATCTTCCCCATCTTGTTCTCCACTGTTTCTAACACCTGGCACATGGCAGGTGGCAATCGTTTGCAGAATGAACAATTGCAGGTGGAGCTTATTAACCACACATCGCCTCCACCCTGAGGGGCTGATGTGATTGGAATGAACTATGACTGCCACTTCGTGCCAGGGTCTCCGCAGGGCTGTCTGGTCTCCTCCCCCCTCGTCTCCTGTTGAGTGTGACCCTGAGTCCCCACGGCACAAATGGCCATCACAGTCCCAATCCAGATGAGTTACACCCACCTCCCATCTTGAACTATACCATGCTCAGCCCTCAATGACTTTAGCTATTTCTGAAATACAAAATTCAATTCAAAGCATGAAGACTCAACTCCAATATAATTTTCAAAGCGTCAGGTGCCACGGGCCATCCCAATGTTTGAATGTCAGGCAGCACCCTTGGAAGAAGATACTATGGATGCTCAGAGCGCTGGCCCAGGCTCATTTATGTGGCTTTGCAGAACAACCATGGTGGGGACCAGGCCCTCCAGAGCCCAAAGTGCAGGTGTCTAATCCACCCCAAGCCTCTCAGGCTCCACTGGGAGGGGTAGGGGAAGCCTGGTCAGTGAAAGTCATGGTAGATTTTCTCTTCGAGTCTATAGAAGAAACTTCTTCGAAGGAGGTCTCTTTCCACAGCCAAGGAACAGAGACCCACATGATCAGGTGGCAGGCCTGACACACTGTGTCACTCCAGGTCCATGCAGAGGTAACCTGCACACCCAGAAGTGTCCCCAAGCCACTGATATCCCCCCACCCCCTGAAGCCCAGGAGCACAGGGACCACTCTCCCATCCCCTCACCAGCGGACTGGGAGCCCTGGCTAAAAACTTACAAAGATAGACTGTTCCTTCAACCGCCGCTTGGCCTCCTCAGCTTCTAAAGTCTGCTGTTTCCTCCTGGAACGATAAGCCAGCATGCACACCTTAGGGTGGGTCCACCAAAGGCCGGGAGCATGTGGCCTGGGGTGGGGCAGGGCCGACCTGTGCTCCTCGATCTGTTGTTCCCGCTCTCGGTAGCGCCGTTCCCGCTCCTCCTGCTCCTGCCGCTCCTGCTCCATCCGCTCTTGCTCAAACCGGAGTCTCTCATCCAGAGCCTTCTTCCGCTCTTCCTCCTTCCTCAGCTCTTCCTCCTTCTGTAATCCCCCACGCCAAGGCAGTGTAGGCCCTGAGCTGGGGCCCGCCTCTGCCCCTCCAGCCCACCCCCAACCCAGGACTGGGGAGGTATCGGTTCTGGGAATTATGCCCTATGGGCATAAAGCCAAAAGGGCTCCCTCTTTCAGCTGGGGTAGCAAACAAGAAGGGACACACTGTTTAAGGGAGGAACTTGGGGATAGAGGCTGGAACTATGCCTTGGGCGGGCAGGGTCAGGGAGGAGCAGCGCAGCCTGAAAGCTGGGGCCAAGGTCCACACCTTGGCTTGCTCCCAGAACTGCTCGCGGTTAATCCGCTTCATTTCCACAGCTGCATCAGTTTTCTGATAGGTGGTGCCCTGCAAAGTCAAATGGCGTGGTGTGAGCGGGGAGAATGGGCTGAGAATTCCGGGAGCCGCCATACACGCAGGGAGAGGGCAGAGAGAGGTGGGGCGCGTGGAGCCCTGGCAGGGCCAGCCTGCCCCGGGCACACTGACCACCGGCTCGGCGTTCTCATCCTCACGTAGCCGCAGTCGGTGCAGCACGGGGCTGGAGAGCCGCGCTAGCCCGTTGGAGAGCCGCTGCCCGATGGCACCCGCATCTATGTCTTCCACGCTACTGGCATTCACAATCACGTCGACACCCTGCCGCAAGAGGTCGTGTTCAGGCAGCGTGTCTCTGTCCCGTCGTCTCTTCTACCACCACCACCACCACCACCGACCAGTGCAGAGACCCCACCCCTGTGGCTGGCCCCGCCCCCCACAGGCCCCACCCCCACTCGCACCTGGAAGAATTCAGCCACCTTAGCCACATGGCTGGCACAGGCGCATTTTCGGGCATCAGGCACATCTTCACCGACCTGCAAAGTACCCAGTGAAGAGGAGGTCGTGAAAGGATGAGAGGGGGCAGCAGCCTGAGGCCCCTGGCTCTCTGGTGGTGTCAGTGGGTGAAGAGGGGCAGAAGGTAACTGTTTTGGGGCCTTTACTCCCCTCCCCAGCCCGCAGCCACATACCCAGTTGATGAGCACGTATTTTGGCAGAGCAGCCTGGGAGTCCTTGACGCTGCAGAAGCCGTACATCACCTTCTGGTTCTCAAAGTGGCCGGAGAGCTCCTGCAAACCCCCATCTGGGGGAATCAGGGGGGTATCAGGACTCTCCGTCTCCTGAACCCTTACCTGCAAAGGGCCTGGAACCCGAAGGAAAGACTCCTCTCGTGGGCTCTGCAGGCACACCCAGAGATCTGGAGGCCCCACAGTCCTGTGCTGGTGTAAGGCAGGGCCAGCAGGCAGGAGCGAGCTTGGTCTCTGAGTCCCTGGGAGCCTGACTTGGGTAGGACTGAGGAAGTGTTTGTTCTTCGCACATCCCATGTCTCACTGTTTGCACATCGTCTCTCATAGGGTGCAAGTGCCCACTGAGGTAAAATTTAAAACCCTTGAGTTCTGGAGAAAGTGGATGTGATCTGGGCCATCTCTGCCAGGCCTTCTCTCCTAGCTTTGTGACTCTGGACAGTCACTCTCCCTCTCTGAGGCTCAATCTTATAATCAAACAGCAAGCAAGGCTCCCTCCCTCCTCACCCTGAGGATCTTAGGGATGGCTGGAGGAAGGACACAGGCAGACAAGTGTGGGTCGGCTGGCTGCAAGCAAGGAGATGGCCTGCAGCCAAGCGGGTGGGGAAGAAAACAACCGGAGGAGGGGGTGGAGAGGAAGACAAAGGAATGGCTGGAATTCTTACCTCCTGATGCTGCAAGCTTGAGGTCATCTGAGCCATCCTCATATGTGTACAGAGCCCTGGGGAGAGGGAGGGGTGGCTCAGAGTACTCTCAGGGCCTGGGCCACCAATTTTGGGTGGGGATGGCTCTGGGGAGGAGGAGGGACATAGAGGGGGCAGGCCAGGATTAGGGGTTCTGGCCTAGCACTGCCATGTCATCATGACAGCAGGGCTACGCACCAATTCTGGCTGGAGCCCGGCGGGGGCCCGCCTGGGACCTGGTAGAGGGAGGCCTGGGTCAGGTGTGGAGTAGGCAATGGGGCAGAAATCGCTGCCTGGTCACTGACTTTGAGGGAGCCCATGTGGCCCATTCTCAGAGCCCCGGGCCCTGGCAGCCTACAACCCAGTGAGCGGGTGTGAGCTGGGAGATTCCAAGGCGACGGTTCCTTGGTTACCGTTCCCTGGCTACCACGTTCCTCATCCCCCATTGGCTGTCGCCAGGAACCTACCTGGCGTGTTCTTCAGTACCCACGGCCGCTCCTCCCATAGCAAGGGAGGGGGAGGAGAGAGAACCTGGTGCTCTCTTCGATGGGCATCCCTGGGTAACCATGGCAACCTGGCAACTGGCACATGACTGACCCACCCTACCCACAATCTCCTGAACACAAAGGACCCTGGGGACATGCCTTTGGCCTCAATCTCAGCCTCTCAGAAATGGGGATGAGGTCAATGTGGTCATTCTTGTCACTCTTGCCCAGACTCAGACCCCTGGCGTGTTCTCCTGGCCTTCCAGCCCCTAGGCCTCTGCCAGAGCTGAGGCCCTGGCCTCCTGGGAATGCTGGCCTTTCCTTCTGCCTTAGCTTCACCAGAAAGCTGATTGTAGCAGCCTTCCGCCTTCCTCCTTCTTAGCTTTTTCTACCCAGCGGCAGTGTGACAGCATCCATTTCACAGAAGGGAAGACAGAGACGTCTCCTGAGAACCCACTGGAGCAAGGAAGAAGGGCCGTGTCCTGGAGGCTCAGGAGTTCTCAAGCTCCTTCCCCATGCTTTCCTTTCTCTACTCCCAGGGCAAGTGGAGGGGGCTCAGGGCTAAAAGAAGGGGAGGCAAGGTGATGGAGAAGAGAAAAGGAGGGAGAAACTGGAAGAAAGGAGGAAGAAAGAGAAAAGAAAGGAAGTAAAGGGATGAAGAGAAAATGAAAGAAGGAGGGAGACAGGAAGGAAGGGGGAGGGAGAGAGGGAAGAGGAAGGAGGGGGAGAGGAGGAGGAGGAGGGAGGGAAGAAGGAAGGAGGAGAGCCGAGGAAAGGAAGGAGGTCAACACAAGTCAAGATCCCTAGTCCCCGGCTTCTTGGGATTCCCTCCCTCCGGAAAGGGACACAGGTGGGCTGTGCGGCTGGGAGCTCCTGGTCCAGCTGTTGCCTGGGCCCCAACCCTGGCAGCTGCTTTCCAGCACAGCTGTCCCACCACCTGTCTGGCTACCCTAACCCACCACTGGGAACAAAGGGCCCTCAGAGAAGCAAGAGTCTGTCTGTCTCCATTCTGCAGACCAGAAATAGAGACAGAACTCAAAGACCCTGGTTGCCAGACACTGCTCTAAACATCAGATCTTCCTGGGATACCTTGTCAGCCTCTCTGGGGGCCCTTGCTCCTCTCAGGAACACCTGCCTGCCAAGGACCCCTTCCACCCTCAACCCTTGCCTACCCACCTCTGGCCATCTTTTCCTGCTATGGCCACAGCGCTTGCCTGGCAGAAACCATACCTAAGTTCAAAGCCTTCAGCAGGCCTTCTTCAGCCCTGAGCTCCGCCCCACCCACCTTTCCAGCCAGACATCCATATCCACACCAAACACTTGGGGTGTGCTGGATGGCTCCCTGATCCCAAACACAATTCTGGATATTTCCCACCCTGGAGCCTCTGCATATGTGGTTCCCTCCACAGGACGGCCAGACCTAATTCTCTAGCCCAGCGCCCACCCCTGGCTGAAATCCCTCAGGGCCCCCAAAGTCTTGGGAGAACAAGAAGCCCTGCCCTAAGCTGCACCTTCCCAGAGCACTTATCACCCCCCAACAGGGATGGCAAGAGGCATCCGAACCCATCCCAGTTTTCACTAGACCTGAGCTTCCTCCAACACATCAGAGGCAGCCTGGGCCTGCATGGGTGGGAGCTGGTGAGGCCACGAGGTATTAGGAAGGGAGGCCCAGGAATCTACCTGTCTCACCAGCTCCAATCCCTGGAGACAGACAATGCCCTGACTGTAAGCTCTGTAAGCTGAGCATCTGATTCGGTAAATCCACACATATCACTCCCTGGGTTCCAGGGCCAGCACAGGGCAGCACCAGTAAGTACCTGTGACACTGACACAAACTCTGAGAAACCACCTAGGCCCAGAGACACTGGACTAGGGTGGGCTGGGGACTAGAATGGAGTCACTCCAGGGAGATCCTGAGTTCAGCTGAAGTGGGAGACCAAAGGCAGGTGGGCCCTTCAGGACAATCCCACTCAGGATGTCAGAGCTGGAAGTGCCTTGGGGGTCCCAGATATGGTGGAGTACCATCCCCTCTTCCTCTTTTCAAGAATGACAGTGTCAGTGACAGTGAGAAGTGTCACAGCCAGGGTGACACTTGCTCTTCCCACTATATAACCTGACTTCCTGGGCCCAGTGCCAGGGCAGTGGTCCATTTCAGAGGCTTTGCCACCTAGGACTGAGCTCCACCATCCCCCTCTCTCCCACTCAGAGGTAAGGTTAAGTGAGAGCTGTGCCAAGCCCCTTGCCCAAGACAGCAACTGTACCCAAGATGCCTTCCTCCAGCCTCCTAGTACAGGGTCTGCCTGTGAGGCTTGAGACCCCACTACACCCCTGGCTCTGTACTGGGCGCTGGGGACATTCATGCCCCACTCTGCAGGACGTGATTCTCACACTCTTTTTACAAAATGCTATCTGGACCCTTGGGAGTGAGCAAATGTGTGTATGTGCGAGGGTGCATGTCTGCATGTGCATGTATGTATGTGTGTGTGTATGTGTGTGTGTGTGTGTGTGTGTGTGTCCCACACACAACCCAGATGGGGGGTGACGCATGCCAGTGATGAATAACTTGCTTTGGCCACATGGATGCTTCTGGGCGGTGGGAGCCCAGGCCTCTGCTAAGCAGGATGAGGGCCAGCAGTGGTTGTGTGGCCCTGCACTAGGCTGCCAGAGCCCAATTTCTGGGAGGTTAGGGGGAAATGGGACAATGACAGACAGTCTCCACCAGACCAGAGGGCGAGGGGGATGTCTGAGGGTGGGCTGTGCCTCTCTGCAGGCAGAGCCCATATCCCAAGGCTAGCCCCATCACCAGGCCAAGCGGGCCACTTGCCCTGAACTCCTCCCATGATCTCAGCACCCTTGGGACAGGGCTGGGACAATGGGTGGGCCGCCTGCCCATTTAGCCTGTGCTGGCCTCTCCTGTGACCGACCTGCAGGACATGAGAGCTTGTCTCCCGCGTCCATCCCTCCAGGCCTGGCTGCCCGCCAGTGCTGCAGTACCATGGCATGGATGCCTGGCCATCTTGCCCCTCCTCCAGCCCCCAGGTCAGTGTCCCTACCTAACTGCCCTCCTAGGATGAGGGTGAAGCCAGCCCAAGTGAGGTCCCTCAGACCTATCCTCTCACTCTGTGCCTCAGTTTCCTGACTGCCAGGAGAAGAACAGGCCTGAGAAAAGAATGGGAACCTGTCCCAAGAGAGTATTTTGGGGCAAGATGATTCCTGAATGGGGCAGTTTGCTTTCCTGCCACCCAGGGGACTCCGGCGGGAGAGCAGGTGGTCCATCCCTTCCCACAGTTCAGGGGAAGACAACAGCTGGGGAAGGGGGAGAGGGTAGTTCGGCTTTTCCCCCATCAGGGAGCTGAGAGCCCCTGGCCACTGGGCCAGGAGGCTTAGGGGCTCAGTGGATCTACTCACTCTCTCATCTCTCTTTGGGGGCTCCCTCCACACTTGTGCGCCTGAGGGCTTCCTCCCAGGGACCCCAGCTGGCCACCTAGCCAGGTAGTTAAGTCCCCGTTGCATCTCCCAGCCCTGCTGCCTAGTCCCCGCAATCCCCTCGGGTCGGAGAGAAGAGGACTTATCTCTGCCTCCTCCGCGACCCCTGAGGGGAACAGGAGTCACTTGGTGGTTGCTATGTGGCAAAGAACGTCTTTCCATCACACCCCAACTCTGAGAGGCCCCCCGGTGGGCGGGGCGCCCCGGCCCCCAGCCCGCCCTGCTCCTCCCCCGCCCTAGCTTTCCTTTGTGCTGTGGCCGGGCCGGGCTGGGCAAGGCAGGCTGCGCTGGCTCCGCTAGCTGGGTCCCCGCCTCGTCCCCGCCCGGTCCTCGCCCGCTCGAAGGTGGCGAAGGTGCCCTTGGCCGCCCCGTGCACACCTGTCCCCCGGGCCCGGGGCGGGAGGGCAGAGGGCGGGGGATGGGCTACCGCAGGGCCATGCGGCCCCGGGCCACACATCTGGGACCCTGCCTCTCCCTAACCTGCGTCCGGCCACCGTTCCCACCACGAGACTGGGGCCGCCTGTGGGCGCTCGGGGCCGGCAGTGCCCCGCCTGGCCCGGCCCGGCCCCTCCCCCGGCGCGCACAAAGGCAGCCCCTCCCTGGCCCTCCCGGGCCGCTGCACCATTTCGGGGTCTCCCCCTCCCTTCCCGGCTGCAGGGCGGCGGAGCCGGCTGGAAACAAAGGCGCGGCTGCGGCGGCACAGGGACAAAGGGGCCGGGGGGGGGGCGGGGGCGGGGGGCTCACCAGTCGGCCGCGCTCTCCTCCCGAATCACCTCCTCGTAAGCGGCCAGCAGCTCCAGGCGGTGGCCGCTGAAGCTGACGCCGGCCATGCTGCTGGCCGGACCGAGGCCGAACGGCCAGAGGAGGAGGGAAGGAAAGAAGGAGTCGCCGCCGCCGCCGCCGCCTCGGAGCCTCTGCAGCGTTGCGAGCCGAGCGAGCCAGCGGCCGGGGGAGGGGAGCCGGCCGGCGGGGGGCGGGGGGCGCAGGCTCCGCCCGGCTCGCTCCCTCCGCGCGCTCGGTCCTAGCGCCGCCCTGGCCCGGCCCAGGGGGAGGCCCGCCCCCCCTTCCCGGCCTGCCCCGGGGCGCCCCCACGCCCCTCACCCACAGCCCCTGCACTCCTCGCCCTGGAGCGGATCAGCCCTTCAGCTCTCGAGGCGCGACCCACCCACGTCCCAAACCCTCGCCTACGGTGTTCCCAACGTAGGCGCTCAACCACTTCAGCTCTTTACCCAGCCGAGACCCTACCTCACCACAATTCCCGTATGCTCCCACCACCCAAGTCCAGCTTCACCCCTCTTCTTTTCAGCTCCTTGTCCCCGTCCCAAATCCACTCCATTCCAGTCGGTCCCAGCCCCACTCCGTGCTTCATTTCTCTTCGTCTCAGCCTCACCGTCATCCCTGGTCCATCTCAAATCACTTTAAACCCATTTCCGTCCCAACCCCGAAACCCAACCCAGTTGGACCAGCCACCCTGGCCCATCTGCAGCCCATCCCCACCCCTGAAAGGCCCATTCTTAGTCCATCCCTATCACTGTCCAGTGCCACTTGTGCCTCCACCCCAAATCCAACCCGTTTCTTTCCTTGCCTACCCCAACCCATACTCAACACGCACCTCCAAACATTCAGTCAGCTATCGCTAGCAGCACCTTCCTCAGTCTTGCCTACCCTATTCCCCACCACACCTCTCCATCCCTGCTTCCTTGACCATGCCCAGCCCCAACCCAGCTCATTACCCCAGCATTCAGAACTTCTTCCCCATCCCTGCTCCACCCCTATTCTGAGCACCCCTCCCTTACTTGCTGCCTCCAGATGGGGCCAGCCTAGGAATTCCTTTGCCTTCTCTCCCAAGCCTCAGGCCTCTCAGAGGAATCCCAAATAGAGTTCTGGAAGCAGCATCTAACCCCAGACTCCCAGGGCAGGGTTCCTCCAAGGACACTCCAGGGCCAGCCCCCTGGCACCTTTATTTCCCAGAGCTCTGAGCACAGAAGTCCCCTGCGCGGGAGTGAGCAGCGTTGCCAGGGCCTCCTGGAACATCTCCACTCCTTGCTGAGGTGAGACCCCGAAACCCTCCCCAGCTCTAAGAAGCCTTTTCTGTCTCCTACAAAGCCTCCCACCCCCATCTTCTGGGGGAAGGTGGCAGAACAAAGCAAACTTTACTTGGTCTAGTCCAGGAAGTAGAGGAAGAGTTGGTCCCCAGCTGGGCCTCTGAGTTCTGAGTTGGGCAATCAAATATTCCAAGAGAAGGAGAGCAGTTTGCGTGGATCAGCAGCGAATCCCGGTACTTTGGAGTAGGAATAACCTCATAAAACCCCAAATGTTTCACAAACGCCTGCCTGGGGAAGTCTGTACCTACTATGCGCATGGACCCTTGGCCCTGGCAGTTTCTCCACAGCCCCCACTTGGGGCAAGGCCCAGGCAGAGTCCCCGGGGTTCTGGGGAGGGAGGAGACCACAGCAGAGCTGAAGGAGGCCTGGGAACGGTAGGTAGAAGGAGCTCAGGCCTCATTCCTCTCCCGCTTCCTTTGACGCTTCCTTTGACGCTTCCTCTGACGTGTCCCAGCCCAGGACTCCCCACCACCTCCTTCTCGCTGGCCTCCTGCTCAGTCAGTTTCACATCTAAAAAACAGAAGTCCAATGAGCATGCTCTCTCTTCCTCAAATTCCTGCCTCCCCCCAGCCACCTACAAACTCTCTCCAGCCACCCCACTCTCACCTCTTTGCCATCCTTATTTTTAAATAAACTTTTAATTTTAGAACTGTTTTAAATTTACAGAGAAATTACAAAGATAGTACAGAGTCCTCATATGTCCCATGCCCCGTTTTCTCTATTTCTGGAGAGAAAGAGGGTTCCCTGCTTATATGCCCTGGAGCCCACTCTGTCTGATCTTACCCGTCATCCCTCCACATCATCTTCGTCATACAATTTGTATACCTGCAGTCCGTCTCCTCCTGCTTCTGTTGTCCCTGGTATCATTCCAGCCAAGGTCACCAGTCATCCTTTAGTTGCCCAAATTCAGTGGCCCCATCATCATCTTCAGTTTTCTTTTTTTTAGAGAAAAATTTTTTTAATGTCTTATTTATTTCTGAGAGAGAGAGACAGCGTGAGCAGGGGAGGGTCAGAGAGCAAGGGAGATAACAGAATCAAAAGCAGGCTCCAGGCTCTGAGCTGTCAGCACAGAGCCCGATGCAGGGCTCGAACCCACGAACCATGAGATCACGATCTGAGCCGAAGTCAGATGCTTATCCGACTGAGCCACCCAGGCGCCCCTCATCTTCCATTTTCTTGACCAGTGAGAGTAAGGTGACCACTGATCACTCTTTCCTTTGTGCATCTGCCTCCCTGCAGCCACCTGCTGCCCCTGAAATAATCTCATGTGCCCAGCCTGTGAGTGGCAGGCACTGAGTGCTTCCTTGGAGGTCCTGCCACCAGGCTTTCATGTTTACCACTCCCAGCACTGATCACCCTTCAGGTCACTCACATATTGAGTCTCTCCCATCCTCAGAGCACCAGCTCCCCTCCACACTGCGAAGCTGCTCCCGGGGCTTCTGGGTCCCCAGAGTAGAAAAGACAAAAAAAGAGGGAGGATTCAGATCCAGAAGCTGGTCACTTGCTGTGTGACCTTGGTTAAAAGGCTTCCCCTCTCTGAGTTTCTTCTTTGATGACATGTAAGGATCAAATGTGACTGAATGGAAGCTTAGAAAGTGAGGAACTCCTCCCTTTCTCCTTGAAGCTTGGCTGTCCCCCATGCCCGTCTTCCTGTTCTGTGCTTCTCTCTCTTTTAAAAAACTTTTTTTTGAATGTTTATTTATGTTTGAGAGACAGAGCATAGTGGGGGAGGGGCAGAGAGGGAGAGAGGGAGACACAGATTCTGAGGCAGGTTCCAGGCTCTGAGCTGTCGGCACAGAGCCCGATGCAGGGCTTGAGCCCACAAACTGTGATTTCATGACCTGAACCGAAGTCGGCCACTAAACCGCCTGAGCCGCCCAGGCTCCCCAGTGTTCTGTGCTTCTCAGCACCTCTCAGGGAAGGTTTCCAGGCTAGTGTGTTGGCCTCAGGACTTTTTCAGCACCAGCTGGTAGAGCCTTTTCTGCCCTTATCCTGTCTCTGCCAAGTTCCAACCAAGCAAAATTTCAAGAGTGCCTGTCATCATTACAGTGCTCACAGCATTTCCCAGGCATCTACCCCTTTGGTGGGGGGGGGGGGGGCAGCCACTTCACCACATTAGCTCTGCTCGTGATAAGTCCATTGCTGTCACCACACAGACTTTCCTAACCATGTGTCCTTAGACTCACTGCTGGACCTTTCTTGTTTCATTCATCTCCACCTATAAAATGGGGATGATCATGATGGTACCCACCTCATAGAGTCTGTTTGAGATTTTTAAAAAGTTTCTAGAGGAGCACCTGGATGGCTCAGTTGGTTTTGCGTCCGACTCTTGATTTCAGCTCATGTCATGATCCCAGGGTCATGGGACTGAGCCTTGCGTCAGGCTCCAAGTTGAGTGCTGAGCGTGGAGCATGCTCAAGATTCTCTCTCTCTCCCCCCACCCGCCCCTCCCCCTGCTTGTGTGCACTCTCTCTCTCTCTCTGTCTGTCTCCTCTCAAAAAAAAAAAAAAAGTTCTTTATGGGGCGCCTGGGTGGGTTAGTCGGTTAAGCATCCGACTTCCGCTTAGGTCATGATCTCCCAGTTCATGGTTTCGAGCCCCGTGTCGGGCTCTGTGCTGACTGCCAGCTCGGAGCCTGGAGTCTACTTCAGAGTCTGTATCTCCCTCTCTCTCTGACCCTCCCCTGCTCACGCTGTCTCTCTCTCTCTCTCCTAGAAAAAAAAAAAGTTCTTTAAAAAAATAAAAATAGGGGCACCTGGGCGGCTCAGTCGGTAAAGCGTCCGACTTCGGCTCAGGTCATGATCTCACTGCTTGTGAGTTTGAGCCCCACATCTCTCTCTCAGAAATAAAATATTTTAAAACATTTAAAAAAAATAAAGCTCAGACTCCCACTGCCATTAACTTTTCCAGTGAAATAAGTTATCCCTGTTTTTGCTTAAATTCGTTTGAATGGCAGCCGAGAGTCCCTCCTAATCTACATAATCCTCAAATAGTAGTCATTTTTGTCAGTGGCAGGGAAATGGGCGAAAGGTGAGTTGGCCTTTTAGCACCCCACCCCGCCTCAGCCCCGGGCAGAAGGACCCAGTCCTGTCCTTCGGCCTTCCCTGGCCACTCTGCGGTGACCTCACCACCCCCTCTCCCAGGGCTGGCCCTGCCCCCTGAGCTCTTCCCAGACTCCCAGCAAGCTTTTTGCTCTACTGTGGCCCCTGGAGCCCTAGTCCTCCTCCCTCCTTTAGGCCCCATTGGGGAGGGGCCCTTCCCCAACTCACAGAGTTGTTGGAATCTGTGCACGGAGGGGCCCAGCTTTACCCCACTGTCTCAGCTCCCTTCCCCTAGCAGGGCTGCTTGGAGGGGTCCACGGGACTGTGCGTGTTCCAAGGCCACATGGGAGCCGGCACTAAGGAGGCAGGACCAGAATCATCGGTTCTCTGTCCTCTGTACTCCAGCGAAACAGTCCTTCGCCCTGCACTGCCTCTCTCCCTGCTGACTTCAAATGAACTCAAACTGCTCAGAGCAGGCCAAAGCCCCTCCCCTGCCTGCTGCCTCTCCGGTTGCCCACTCATGCCCCTGCTGTGGGCTCTGCCCTCCTCGGTTGGAGATTGCACTCTCGAAGGGCGCTAATGGCCTCCCCCGCCTGGCACGAGGACACTTCCCCGTCCCCATGGCTTCCACCCGCACAGCCTCACACCCCGGCTTTGGAACACTGTGATCCCTGCAGCTCTGGGGTTTGGAGGGGGCAGCTGAGAGGTGCGGTAGGAAGCACCTCAGCCTTTGATCTTTGGAGCAGCAGACCCAGGATGTTCTGGCTGAGTGGCTCTGGACAGGTCATTTTCACTCTCTGAGCCTCAGTTCCCTCATATGAAAAATGCCTTTAGTGATATCTCTCTTAAGTGATTTTCTAGGATTAAATTATATATAAGCTATTGCTCTGTGGTTCCTGGTAGAGAGAGGCGGTGTTCAGAGCAGATGCCCTGTGCTTGTGTTTACTTCCATCTAGGCTAGCTCTTCTTTCCTGAGATGCAGTCTCCAACTCTCTATTCTTCACCCTTCTGTCCCCTGTTCCCCCAGCCCTACCCCAGCCCACACTCCACCCCCACTCCACCCCAGCCTCCCTTTCTTCTACCACCTTCTCTGGGCAGATACTTTCCATCTTCCTCCCTCCACTCATCTTGGCTGCCCAGCTGACCAGAGCTGCTAGTCAGGCTTCCTCCCGGCCCACCACAGCCAAGCCTCTTAAAAGGGTTGTCTACACTCTCTCATCTACTCTTATTCTACATCTCAGCAGCCCTCCCCCGCCCAGTTACTCTAACCCTGGCTGCTGCCCCAGCTCTCTGCTAAACTGATCTGGCAAACATCACTTTGTTGCGAAATGCGATGGGGACTCCATGGCCTTATCTGCCTGGATGACACTGTGGCAACTTCTGGAAACACTCTTGCCCTGCCCTCCCCTCCCCGCCCTTAGCTCTCCAGAGGCTGTCGTCTGTCCTCCGCCTCTGGTGGAGCCTTCTGCTTTCTCTGCCCCGTGCTGTGATGTTGCTGCTTCCTGCTCTCTCATTTCTTCTATGGTTGTCCTCATGCTGGATTTGTTCCATGTTTATTATTATTTTTTTAACAGGTTAAAAAAGAATCTAACTTAGATGCCAACATCCAAAAACCAGATTTCACATTAAAGTCTGAATCTCTGGATGCCCTTGGTAAACTGTCAGATGCGGCCACAGCTTGCTCGGCATTCATACATGGCGGCCCTTGCTTTGGGCTGAGAATGGCTGCCCCTAGAAGGCTCCCCCCAGACTGCTCCCAGCAGCACTCAGCATCCTTCCCTGTGCTCTTGCTCGCTTGTATCCATGGAAACCAAGGATGGACTGAGAGGGCTTCATGGTTCAAGAGAAGTGGGAGAGTGGATTTCTTTGTGGAAATGAAAGATACTGTGTTTAATATGTCAGGGACGTCTCAGTTCAAAGGAAACCGCATCTTACCTGCTTTGCTCCTGCTGTGACCTACCTGGGCCCTGCTCCTCAGCTCTCTCTCTCTGGCCATCAATTACAAGCATCAATGACCTCCCAACCCTGTCCCAAACTCATTCCTGAATTGAATCTGAGGTGAATATGGACTTGAATCTTCATCTGCTCTCTGAATTTGTCACCTAGATGTCCCACAGGCATGTCATGCAGTCATTTAACCAACATTCATTGGGCATCCACTATGTGTCAGGCACTGTTCTAGGCTTTGAAAATAACACAGGAAGCCCTGCACTAATGCTCCAGGGATCCTCAAGAGACCACAACAGAGTGGCCATTTCTCTTAAAAAGGATGGGCCCAAGGACCTGCTGAGAATGCCAGCAACTTCAGATGTGCTGGAGGTCCTGTCCCTTAAGGACAGGTGGTCATGGACAGGCTGAGCTGTCCTAGCCCAGTCCCTCTCCAGTGCAGGCTTGAGATGGGAGAGAAGACAGTCCTCCCAGGGTGGTGGAGGGCATCAGTGGGAAGCAAGAGGCCCCAGAGAAAGACGGGGCCACCACCAGAGCCTCCAGGTTGTGAAACAGCAGGCAGAAGGTACCAGCTTCTAAGGTACACTGGCTGGTGCAGGTGCTTAGTGCTAGCCTGTCCCGGGGCTGCATGTCCAGCTTCAAGCCTGGCGTCTAGTGTGGCTTGGGGCTCAGGAGCTATGAAACCTTGGTCAGGTCTCCTACCCTTTCATGTCTACACTGAGAGTAAACACTGCACAGGGTGGCTGGGAGGATGGCATGGGACAGTGTACACAGTGGCTGGTATATTCCAGATGCGTATCAGAATCCTTCCTGCCTCTCCTCACCCCTCATGCCCAGGCCCCCACTCTAGGCTCCCTGGGATCTGTCACTGGGTCCCATCTCTGCCAAGTCACTCTCTCCTTGCTCACAGCTCCCGGAGCTCTTTTACAATACAAATCTGAACTGGTTGCTTCCTATTTCACACTCTTCTGTGCCCGCACACCCCCACCCCACCCTCAAGATGCAGTCCCAGCTCCTTGGCCTGGCACCTGTGGCTTCCCAGGACCTGCGGGCTGCACTCCCCAGCCTCACCCTCTGCTGCAGCACAGGGCTGACACCTCTAGGCCTTCACTCTGGCTGTCACTGTTCTCCAGATCCCATCCATGCAGATGTACCTCCAACTCCTCCTCTCCGACCTCCAAGCCAGTCCAGACTAGGCACCCCCCCCCAACTTCTGTAGGTGCTTGGGCCCACACATGTGATCCCCATTTATGTCCTCCTGCAGATCATGAGCTGTCCAAGTCCCCATCACAAGGATGACCAGGATGGCCAGTCCTGGGAAAACCATCGTTATCTCCACCCTGCTGTGCTTCAAACCACACCTTTCCTAATGCATAGGCAGCACACGTAGGGGCACAGCTGGATACAGGTTTATTGTGACACTGGATGTGAACGGGGACTGGCGTGGCCAGCACCGGTGTGTGGTGGTGGTGGAGGGAGTGGGGGGAAATGGAGGGAGTGGGGGGAAGTGGAGGGGGTAGGGCAGGGCGCAGGGAGCCCCAGGCTCAGGCCAGGAGTTGGGGTTGGGGTGACCTTTGCCAACCTCATCCAGAAATCTGGGGTGATGACTCAAGAACTGGCAATGCCTCTGGCTGGGCTGGAGGAGGCGGCAGTGGGTGGGTGGGAGAGGCTCACACATGGGAGAAGGCGTGGCTCTTGCAGAGGGGCTTGTCCTTCTTGGAGTAGAAAGTCTTTCCTTCCAGGTTGATCTGGCATATCTGAGGACAGCCAAGGTCAAGTCATATGGGGCTAGGGGTGGCAGGAGAGTCCCCTTCCCAACCTCTCAGGAATTCCAGAGGCAGGGCATGAGAGGGAGGCTGGTAAAGAACAAGTCCAAGTCCAGGGAGGGGGGCACTCACCGCACACACAAAGCAAGTATCGTGCCAGCTAAAGCCCAGCGCCTCCAGGAAGCGGTCCCCTGCATCGATCTTGAAGTCACAGCCCCGGCATTTCGTGCCAAACATCTTCTCATAGTCTGAGGATGGAGGCAGAGAGAAAGGGGGCACTGTGTTCTGGCCTACCCCACCCCCATCCCTTACCTATGCTCCCCTTCCCCACCCCCCCTACCTCGCTCGCAGTAGGGTGCCCCTTCCTCCATGTAGAAGGCCCTGTTCCGAATGGGCGTCTTGCAGGCCGCGCAGGTAAAGCAGTGCACATGCCACGTCATCTTTAGGGCATGCATGATCTCCTAGGAGGACGCTACAGTCACCAGGCAGCTTGGCCCCTCCTCTCCAGAGCTGGGGACACAGGAAGGCTGGCCTTGGGCCCTCTTCCTTCCTGTGGTAAATGTTGCATCTGCACACACACCATTCCCACTCTGCCTCCAGCCCTGAGGTCTCCCTGTGGATGTCCGCTATGCTTCTGAGATTTGCCACGTCCGAAGCTCAGCTCCTAACCTCTGTACCCCAAACCTGCCTCCCCCACAGCTGTCCCCATCTCAGTTGACAGCAACTCCATCCTTCCATCTGCTCTGGCCATATGCCCTGCTTTCTCTCATACACATCAGATCTCCCAGGAACTCCTGCTGGGTCCGCCTTCAAGGTGCATCCAGATCCTGACCACTTCTCACTAACGACCTGATGCCGGGTGTGAGCCGCAGGCACCCCTGGTCTCGGTAACTGCACAGTGAAACTGACTCCTGAGCTCCTCCTTCTGCCCCTACAGACTGATGTCAACCTGAGCGTGTCTACATTCCCTCCCGCTTGAATCCTTTCCTGCCTTTCCCTCTGGCCTCTGTATCCTCTGATCTCCCCACAAGGCCTCTTGCCTGTGGTTGATGCACCAGGCCCACCAGTCTTGGGGCTTCACACTGGCTGTCCCTTCTGCCTGGACTGCTCTTCCCCAGTACCTCACATCTCACCCCTTACTGCCTTCAAGTTTCTGCTCCATCCAATATCCCCATCTCCATGAGGCCCATTCTGACAACACCAGTTAATACTTCTAATCTGCCTTTCCTTTTTTTTTTTTTAATTTTTTTTTTTTATGTTTTATTTATTTCTAGGAGAGAGAGAGAGAGACAGTGTGAGCAGGGGAGGGTCAGAGAGAGAGGGAGTCACAGACTGAAACAGGCTCCAGGCTCTGAGCTGGCAGTCAGCACAGAGTCTGACGCGGGGCTCGAACCCACGAACCACGAGATCATGACCTAAGCGAAAGTTGGACGCTTAACCGACTAAGCCACCCAGGCGCCCCTCCTTTTTTTTTTAAATAATTTTTTTTTAATGTTTACTTATTTTTGAGAGAGAGAGAGAGACAGAGCATGAGCAGGAAAGAAGCAGAGACAGGGAGACATAGACTCCAAAGCAGGCTTCAGGCTCCAAGCTGCCAGCACAGAGCCTGATGCTGGGCTTGAACTTACAGATGCTTAACCGACTAAGCCACTCATGTGCCCCCTATTTGCCTTTGCAGTGCCATGTTCCCAATAATTTTACTCTGTTCTCTTTAGCCCTTAACACTTTTACTAACATACTACCAAATAATTTACTTATTGTGTGTATGGCATATCATCTGCCTTTCCTCCCTGCTTCCTGCTCAAATGTAAGGTCCAGGAGGGAACAGATGTGACTATTCTATTAGTGGCTATACTGTAACAGCAGTGCCTGTCCCTGTGGGTGCTCATTGGCAAATGTTTGTGAGTTAACTTGCACTACTAGAGTGAGGAAGAAGCAGTGGCTCAGGGAGAGTCTGTGCTCTCACTGGCCTCAGCTATCAATCTTGAAGACCCTTGGGCCAACCAGGGCCAGCAGCATTCAGATCTAGAGCAGGCAGAGGGCGGTGTGAGGCTTTTGAGGGGCATCGGTCTGTGGGTCCAACCAGACCTTGCTTCTTAGCTGGGTAACTTGGCCAAGTTACCTTCCTTGACACTTGGTTCCTTCCCTTGTGAATTGGGAAGTTAATCCCAGTAGGATCATTTAAGAATGGTCCTACATTGGGGCGCCTGGGTGGCTTAGTCGGTTGAGCGTCCGACTTTCACTTAGGTCGTGATCTCACAGTTCGTGGGTTCGAGCCCCGCGTCGGGCTCTGTGCTGACTCCCAGCTCAGAGCCTGGAGCCTGTTTCGGTCTGTGACTCCCTCTCTCTCTGACCCTCCCCTGCTCACGCTCTCTCTCTCTAGAAATAAATAAAAAAAACCTTAAAAAAAAAAAATTAAAAAAAAAAAATGGTCCTACATTGTATGTTGGGGGGGGTCCAAGACTCCGTGCCTACGAGGGCCCGTAGGTGGACTCAACAGGGCAAGCACCTCTTCCTGCCTGTAGGGATGGTGAAGACCAGTTCATGCAGGGATGCCTGGAAGGCTCAGGTCTTGAAGTGAAACTTTATTTTCAAATGGTGCCCACTAATTTATTATTATTTTTGTTGTTGTTTATTTATATTTGAGAGAGAGGGAGGGTATGTGTCTATGTGTGAGCAGGGGAGGGGCGGGAAACAGAGGATCCAAAGTGGGCTCTGTGCTGATGGCAGCGATCCCAATGCAGGGCTCGAACTCATAAACTGCAAGATCATGACCTGAGCCAAAATCAGACGCTCAACTGACTGAGCTACCTAGGTGCCCTATTGCCCATTAATTTAAAATGACAATGCAGACCGAACAACACAAGTGGGCAGCACCTAGCTCTCTGATGGCCCACCTGTGCCCTCTGCATCTATGTCACATCTCACATATGCCTCACAACCATCCTGACCAGGAAGTTACTGCCACCATTTTAGTGAGGCCCAGAGACAGTGACTTGCACCAGGTCACACAGCTAATAGAAATGGGTTTTGTGCCCAAGTCTGGCTAGCTCCAAAGCTGGCTCTTCCCACTGCCTGGTGTTGCTGCTTTTCAAGGAGCGGACAAAGGGTGCAGGGGAAGGAACGTGTCTGCAAGCTGGCAGGACAGGGGGCACAGGCCAGGGCATGGGCAGCCCAGAGCTGGGTCCAGTGGGTGTGTGAGCAGGGAGGCAGGCTTCTGCTGGTATTCAGAAGAACCTGTAAGCCAGTTACCAATGTTTATTTTACGCCCTAGTTCCTAAATCTGTCTGCCTCTCCCATCCCCACTGCCCTGACCCAGGCCCCAGCAGCCTGTTCCATCTCCCCCTTCCCAGAGGAAGCTTGCTGCAACACAGCTGACCTCATCGGCCCCAGCTCCAAACTCCTAACGCGGCCCCCGCTCACCTCTTCTGCCTCATCTCACACCCTTCCCGGGTGTTAGCTTGTGACAAGCTATTCCTTCTGCTCGGAGTGCTCCTTCCTGATCCTTCTTCAAGCTAATTCCTATTCATTTTTAAAGTTCAGCTTAGAGGCCACTCCCATCCATTCCTTCAAACATTTACTGACCACCTCCTGTACATAGAGCACGATCTAAACATGAGCAAAACAGCCCTAGTCCCAGCCCATGGAGGTCACACCTGGGGAGAAGATGGAGCAAAAGGGCTGGGGAGTAATGAGCAAACTGTGGGGGCCTAGGCCTGGTGGAAGGAGTAGGTCTCACAGAAGGTGTTCTTAAGGAAATGATAGGAGTCCAAGATGAGAAGGAACAAGATAAAAAGGGTGCTAAAATAGTATAGTGTTCCTGGTGGAGAGGACAGACTGTACAAAGGCCCCGTGGTAAGGGAAACCGCAAACTGGCAAAATGAAAGGGCCCACATGGCTGGAGCACTGGAGAAGGGCTAGTGATGAGAGGTGAACCTTAAGAGCATAGGGTTCCAAGGGCACCTATGTGGCTCAGTTGGTTAAGCGTCTGACTCCTGGTTTTGGCTCAGGTCATGATCCTAGGGTTGTGGGATTGAGCCCTGCATCAGGCTCTGTGCTGAGTGTGGAGCCTGCTAAAGATTCTTTCTCTCCCTCTCTCTGCGTTTTCTCTCCGGTTTGTGCTCTTACTCTCTCTCTCTAAAAAAGAATGGAAAAAGGAAAGGAAAGGAAAGGGAAGGGGAAGGGAAGGGGAAGGGAAGGGAAGGGGGAAGAAAGAAGGAAGGAAGAGAGAGAAAGCAAGAAAGCAGAGTATAGGGTTCCAGACGTGGGCCCCAAACCAGGGTAGGCCCCGTCTAATGTGTCACTCATGCTGTGCTGCTTCCCTACAGCTCCATCAAGACAATCTGACTGTCCTGTGTTTCTCTCCCCATGCTCCATGCTGGTCTCCCAGGGCAGGCACAGTTCTGAGCACTGGGTGCAGACAGGGCACAGAGCACCCAGCAGGTTGAGGGGATAAGCTTCCTCCCCCTTCCCCCCAGGGTGAGGTGGGGCTTCCTAGAGTTTGTTAGGCTCTTGAATTCTTGTGAGAGAGGAAGCTAAGAGCCCCTGAGTCTCTGTGGAACATTAGCCTGAGCTGGGGCAGGAGAGGGTTTGCCACCCAAGGCTTACTCCAGGACCTGGGAGCCAGCCAGGCCCTACCAGCCTCGGCTTCCCATCTGTGGCCTGGTTGATAACCCCGCCCACCCAGGACGGGGGTGAGGTAGGACAAGAGTGTAACACAGTGTAACACAGACGGAGCAGTCCTTGAACAGTAGGGCCTTGATTTGTAGATGCCCAGCTCAGGAACGGTCCTGGGATCCAGCCCATTCTATTGAAACAGTCCAATGGTGTATGGCCTAGGCTGGCAGGGAATTGATTGTGATCTTGGGCAAAATTCCCTCATATATAAGATGGGAATATTCTCTATAAGATGGGAATAACCAAACTGACTTCCTATAGTATGACTGTGAAGCTGGATGCCTACACACTTTAAGTGTACCACAACACAAACTGGCATTACAGTGACAAAGACTGTGACTATATCCAACTCCCCCTTCCTGTCTATGGATGGAATCTCCATTTTTTGCTGGGCACATGACTGCCCCAAACAGACTGTATTTCCCAGCCTCTCTTGCAGCTCAGTAGGGTCATGTGACTGAGATCTGGCCAATGGGATGGAAGCACAAGGGTTGGGTAGCAGCATCTTCTAAAGGCGGCTGTCATGGGCCTTCTATCCCTTCCTCCCTTCCCAGCTTCCTGCTGGCTGAAACGTGGAAATTTTAGCTGAGGCTCAAGGGTCATCTTGGACTGTTAAGTAAGCCTGTGCTGAGAATGGCCAAGGAACAAGATACAGAAGCCTAGATGTGTCTACTAGTCCTGGACTGCCCACCTCTAGACTTTCTTACTTAGGAAATAAGCTGCCACTATTTTGAGTTTTCTACCGTTCATGTTCCAGGTAATCCTTACTAATATGAACATCACCACAGAGCTCTCTGGCCACATCTGGCAGCTCTACTTCTGTATGCAGAAGGAAGGAGAAGCGTGAATGTCAGGAGCCCAAGCTGGGAGTCATCAGTGCCTGGGGCCACTCCAGCTTAGCTCTCATGCTCTGTAACCTTGGGCAGTTTCTCCTCCTCTCTGGGCTTCAGTTTCCGTACACATACAATAGATTTCACCCTGCCTGTTCTGCCCCCTTTCCCTCTGACTGCACTCTTGGCCCCTGACACCCTCTGCATCCTCTCCTCCTCGTGTGAGTTCCTGGGGGCAGGGCCTATTACTTCATGACATGTCCTCAGGCACGGGGCACACTATCTGGCACACTGTCCACATTTAATGAAGAGAATGAATGGGGGAAGCCAGAAGGCCCATCGCTCTTTGCTCATAACACACACAGACCCAAGTCCCAAGGCTGGTTCCTGCTGGCAGCTAGGTTGCCCTGCAGAAATATGGCCAGGCTCTGCTGTGTGCTTAGCTTCAGTGGGAAGAACAGAATTTCTTCATGTTTATTTATTTACTTTGAGAGAGAGAGAGAGAGAGAGAATCCCAAGTAGTCCCTACACTGTCAGTGCAAAGCCCAACGCAGGGTTCGAACCCAGGAACCATGAGATCATGCCTGGGCCAAAACCGAGTTGGGCATTTAACCGACTGAGCCACCCAGGCACCCTAGGATCTTTAAAATCAAAATTATTTCTATTTTTAATGTTTTTATTTATTTTTGAGAGAGAGAGAAGGCATGCGCAGGGGAAGTGCAGAGAGAGAGAGGGAAACAGAGGATCTGAAGCAGGGCTCTGTGCTGATAGCAATGAGCCCGATGTGGGGCTGGAACTCACAAACCGTGAGATCGTGACCTGAGCCAAAGTCGGATGCTCAACTGATTGAGCCACCCAGGTGCCCCAGAAAGAACAGGATTTTGAATCACAAATGTGTGTGTCTGAATTTCTGGCTTTGCCACTCCATAGTTCTGTGCTTTTCAGACACAGTGAGTTATCTATAAGTTTCTGTCCTCTCGTGTACTGGACATGGCAGACACTGTGGACTAGCCTCCCCAAAGCCTGTCACGGGCCCCTTCTTTTCTCCTTCCTTTCTTGTGGGAGACAAAGGCTAAAATATTGACTTTGCCATCATCCTCCGCGAACCAGGTGCTCACAGGATAACCATTCCAAACACTGAGATGAAGATGCAAATTTCTGGTTTTCCTTCCAGAGCCAAAAAGCAAAACCTTGTTAAAATAATGCCATTTGGGCCTTCCCTCTCCTTCCTGCCTGCAGCAAGAATATCAGGCCTGGGGTTTAAGTAGTCATCTGGTAACCATGACATGATAGGCTTGGGGACAAGAGTCTACACGCTGAGCTGAGGATTTCCGAGCCAAAGGCAGGAAAAGCCTAAAGGCATGCTTGACCTGTTGTTTCAGCCCTGAAATTCTTTTTAAATGTTTGTTTTTTAATTTTTGAGAGAAAGACCACAAGCGGGGGAGCAGCAGAGAGAGAGGGAGAGAATCCCAAGCAGGCTCCATGCTGATGGCAGAGAGCCTGATATGGGGTTCGAACTCACAAACCTTAAGATCATGACCTGAGCCAAAGATGGACGCTCAACCAACTGAGCCACCCAGACGCCCCAACTCTGGAATTCTTATGACTGAAGTAAATAACCGCTTCTGTTTAAATCTCTGCAGCAGGGTTTAGTTATTGCGGCTGAATGCAAGCCCACGGACACAGCTAACATCTCATTTTGGCCTCATTAGCACCTACCTACCCTCTTTGGGTAATGTCATCTTGTTTTATTTCAGGAAGCCAACTCTCCCTCCCTCAGTCTATGGCTGGGGTAGGGTTGCCTGGCCCCTGATTCGGTGGGGGGTCACCTGGGGTTGGCTAATCCAAATCCTGGGGACTGGTCCAGAGATGGCCCTGTGACAAGCTATTCCAGTAGCATCAGGACACTTGATGCATCAGCTTGTACAGAGGTGCTCCTCTTCTCTTTGCAGTGCGAAGCTGGGGAGACAGAGCCCTGGCCTCACTGTGGCACCATCTTTGCCACCTACCTAGGAAAAGTACGCAAGGAACAAAGCCAACACAGACAAAAACAGACCCAAGTAGTGGAGAAAGTCCTGATGACCTTGGGACCTGCAGTCGGCAGGGCCTGAAGTTAGTGCCCCGTGAGCTTTCGGATTACTTAGGCCGATACACATTTCCCTCGCTTTTCAAAAGTCAGTGTTACATCACCTCACTTTTATGAGAGACCCGCCAACTGAAAGGAATCCAAAAAGGAATTTTGTTTTTACGAAAAAAGGTGAAAAGTGAAAACAGCATTCAGTGTTTTGGTTTGTGGTGAGCCATTACTGAGGCAGTGCCTACCCTGCGTACCCTGTACCCTGCGCGGCGAGTGGCCCCGCCCAGCTCCTTTCCTGGGAACCACATTCAGCATCTCAGCATCGAGCGCCACAGCTCTGAACTGTGTCTGTGAGCATCTGTGCTTTATCTCAATTTACTTAGCGCATCTGTTAGCAAGATGTGTCCTAAGCTACCAGAAAAGCCTACAAGAGGTTATTTTTTGGGCCTGGGAATGCTCAAATTTTTTCCCATATAAATTAACAGTACTTGCTTCTTCACTTTATGCCATTCCGGCTTGGGAAAGTTTTCATATGTACGTTCTACTTTCAGAGAGCCAGGGAAACCTGTACATTCTTTCTTGCTTGAGCCCCTCTGAGTAGGATTTTGGTTATTTGTTAAGAGGATCCTGGCTATGTAAAATGAGGCCAATATAACAGCCTGCTTAGGAAGCTGCTAGGGATCCAAAGGGCTCATGACAAGAGAGCTTCCAGGCCTAAGGGCTGCTTAGTAGTATTCCTCAATGCTGACAGGGTCAGATTCGCCCTCCCGCCCATCTGCCAGCCCCACTCACGCCTGTGATCTTCTTCTTGCACTTGGCACAGCTGGGTGCATAGCGCACATCATAGCAGGGGGGGCAGAAGATGGCACCCTTCTCCTCAAAGAAGCCGCCCTCTTCCAGGACCTTCCCACACTGGCTGCACACAAACTCCTCAGGGTGGTATGCATGGCCCAGCGCCACCAGGTAGCGGCCCCTAAGAGGGAGGCGAGGGCAGTAAGCGGGAGTGTATGCAGGGGAGGTGGGAGGTCCTGGCCAGGGCCCAAGTGGGTTTAGTGAACACCTATTCTAAAGCCTGCAAGGGAGACTCTTTCTCCCCATTTTCCAAATAAAGGAGAAATAGGCTTGGGAGGTGACCCAACTGATGACACAGTGATGAAGCTGCACCGCTTTGATGACAAGAGATGGGGACATAGGCAGTGTTGGAATAAGGAGGAGGGTTACATTGGCTTGGGGGCTGCTGACTTGGGCCTAATTAGATAAACTAGAGGAGTCGGTGCCCTGGGGATGGGAAGCCCAGAGGGCATATCAGCTCTGAAGATCAGTAGGTACCTGAGCCGACCCTGGTGCCCACCCTGTCCCATTTGCCTAGTGCATCTGGCTTGGGGAGGGGCCTGCAGGTCCCAGATAAATGAAAGTGTCTTCAGAAGGGGTTCTCTGCAGAGCCTGAGAGCTGACAGGAGTTGAGATGTTCTCAGCAAGACCAGGGCTGAGAACTACCAAGATTCTAGAAGCCAGCACACTGACTCTGGGGGGCTGTGTGACCTTGCTGGGGCTCAGGGAACAGTGTAAGGAGAGAGGGGCCTCTGGCCTGTCTGCTCTGAGAGCAGAGGTTTGGCAGAGACCAAATGAGCAGGAAGGAGAGGCAGAGGAGCTAGAAGGGACAGGCCCTTCCCTGCCCAGACAGCAGCCTTTCTAGGGATGCTGCTTGAATGCATTGTTGGTACTTCCTCCATTTCAACAGGGCAAATGCTGATAGAGGCTGATGCAGGGTGGGGTGGGGGAAGTAATGCAGGATGCAGAATCTGAGGACCTAGGCCAGGTCCCTGCCCCCACTGCAACTGGGAACTGAATCCTTATCCTCCTACAGTGACAGCTGAGATGAGTGGGGAGACTGACGGGGGAGAAGAGGTCGGAAAGATGCCAGGGCCAGGCTTCAGCACAGGAAAGGCCAGGGTAGGAAAGGAACAGGGCCACCCACCGGATGACCTTGTGGCACTGGTGGCACACGGGAGTCTTGCCATTGCTGCCACCACCTGCTCCTGTGCCTCCTCCAGTGGCTGCCTGCACGATGGAGGTGCGGTTCTGCAGAGGTGTGGGCGTGGCTGGCTGGCTGTGCCGGGTCAACACGGTGCTGGTCTTGTCCGGGGCGTAGCGCTCAGCAAATGCAGGGTCCACAGCCCAGGGCGGGCGGCTAGTGGGGTTGGGGGTGGTAGGGCCTGCCAGGGCCAAGGAAAGTGGCTCCAGGGGGGTGCCCAGGGACCCCAAGGTCAGGGGGTGGAGCCAGGGGCAGCTTGGAGCACCCCCCACCCCTCACCCTGCATGCCCCTGGAGGCTACCCACCCTTCCCCAGGCCCAAGCCCACTCTCTCTCACCAGGCCAGGGTTCCTGGGGTGTAGCTGAGGCTGGGGCTGGGGCTTCTGTCCTGGGCACCTGGCTGCAAGATCTGCCATTCAAGGCCCTGTATGGCTGAGGCTCCTGGTGTGGCTCTACCCCCAACCTTGGCCTTCCTGGCCCCATGGGAAATGCCCGGGTACACGAGAGTGCTAGGCTGGACTCCAGGTCCCACGGGGGTAAGTATGGGTAGGGCAGCTTCTCCTGGCCAGGTTCTTGCTGGCAGGTCTGTTGTGTGGGACTGGGAAGTGGAGAAGGGCTCTCCCTTCCGAGGGCTTCCTCATCCCAGAGATCTAGCTCTGATGGCAGGTACTACCCCTCATTGAGACCCAGACTGGCATGACCCACACTGGGTCTAACAGCCCCACACCCAAAACAAGCCCACAAAGATAGAAGACAAAGGCGGAGAAAGCAGGGCTGAGAATGTTTATTTCCATGCCTAAGCCAGCACAGACCTGGCAGATAGCAGTACCACAGGGCAAAGAGAGAAGGCAGTGTCAGACAGAGCCAGGCTCCCTGCCAGGCCAGGAGGAGGCTCAGTCCAGGGGCAGGAGAGGAGTGGGCAGGCAGAAGCTGCAGCAACCAAGGGGGTGTGCCCTCGGTGGGAGGAGCAGGAGAGAGAGGCAGAGAGGGCAGCCGGCCGGTGAGGGCCAAGCTACGACTGCACGTTGAGCACGTGGGCAGAGCGCTGGTGGTGCCAGTCCCGGAGGCGGGTGTAGCGTGGGCTCTGCAGCTCCAGGACATACTTTTCCCTAGGGGGGCAGAGAGAGAAGGAGGAGGAAGTAGAAGGAAGGAGAGGTGAAAGGGAGGAAGGGAGGGAAGATGGAAGGGAGGAAGGAAAGGAGGAAGGAAAATGGAGAGCCCTGGCGGTGGACCCTCAGAAGCAGACACAGGGCTGTGGCTGGAATGGGAGAGGCAAGAGTTTAGAAAGAAGGGCTACTGCCAGTCCTTTTACCTTGATTTCTTCAGGTGCTCCTCATCCGGGTCTTGCACTGAGAGGGCAGAGGCAGGCATTGACCAAGAGAAGACAGGGGGCCACCCCAGCCCTGAGCCCTGGCAGAAGGTCACAGGGTGCCGGAGAAGGCTCCAGCTGAGCCCAGGCCCAGGCTAGGGGCCAGCAGGAGAGTCCACCCTGCCCTGGCACTTACTGAACTCGGTGCCCGTGAGGTGGGCAAGGATGCGGAAGGAACGGGACTGGCCTGTCCCGGGCCGAGGCCGCCAGTCCTCTGTGTCCTCCATCAGCCGCTGCTTGCTGGCGTCTGGAACCAGCGGCCGGAGCGGCTGTCTGTAGGGAGGGTGTGGCTCAGAACTTCATGCTGGGGGTGGATAGTGGGGGCAGCCCCTCCCAGGATTGGTGCATGTGGGCTATGGTGCTTAGGAGAGTGGGGGAGGGCAAGGCCAGGGCCCCGCTAGGTGAGGGGTGGGGAGGGCAGCTATGTGAGAGGAAAGGAGGGCAGCTAGGGTAGGGAGGGGCCACCGCCCAGAATGCCAAAAGGAAGGAAGAAAGGAACAGGCAGAGGGGGCTCACTGACTTGTCAGGGGTCTGCACCTGTGAAGGAAATAGACAGATGGACAGATAAAGGGACAAAGGGACAGACACAAGGAAGAAGAAAAATGGCAAGGGGTCAGAGTAGCCAGGGGCAAGGCTGCACCAAGTGTCTGGGGCACAGTTGGCCCGACACCACACCCCAATCCCGGGCCACCAGTGGGGGGCCCTGCCTGGTTCAGAGCCCCCAGGAGGGCAGTGGCTGGGCAGGAGCCACACCCTCAGGGGGGCCCTGTATCTACAGCTCCCGCCCCGGCCGCCAGGGGTCGCTGCCGCACGGATCTGCCTCATGGTTCCAGCCGGGCTGGGGCGCAACGCAGACTGAGCAGCAGCGCGGGCAGCGGGCTTGGGGCCTTGGACAGATGGCGTGGGCGTGTGAGGTTGGTGGGCAGGACCGACGTACCCATTCTGCTGCAGGGCGCTGTCAGCGGGCAGGGGTGCCCCAAAGGGCCGGGCCGTCTTGTTGAGGGAGGCGCTGGGTGCAAAGGTGTACCGCGGGGTATCCGCGGCAGGGGCCAGGGCCTGGGCAGAGACAGAGCCGGGCAGGGCAGGAGGGGGGCGGGGGGGATACACGGACGCTGGGCAGGGGGAACGCTCAGCCGGAGGGGAATGTCCCTCTGGCGTGTCGTGGAGAGGACAGCGGTGCTCCAGCCCCACCCCCACACATCTGGACAGAGCCTAGGGGAAGTGTTGGGGGGGGCTCAGGTTTCAAGGGGCCCATTTGGGAGGAATGATCTCAGCCTACACAGGCCAAAGGGCAGACAAGTGCGGCTTGTAGCACAGGCCAGCAGAAGGCAGCGGACAGACAGGCAGTCATGCATGGTGCCCAGACCGTGCGGCAGCCCCGGGACCAACTCCCAGTTTCCCAGATTCTCCCAGCTCTGGCCTCTACCCTCTACCCTTGGCCAGGAATGGAAGTATCAAGGCTCCTTGTTGCCCAGGAGGGCAGGTTAGCCCAAAAGTCCAATCCTACCCCTCCCACCACCCAGATGTTTCGCTTACATGTCCCAGGCCCGTTGCCTACCTTCTGCGGTTTGCTCTGAACCGGCTGGGCCCTGGAAGAGAAAGGGAAGGGGTGATAGTGGGCCAGGCCTGAGGTGCCCCCATCCACAAGATAGGCCAGGGCCCTTGTACCTGCTGAGACCCAGGCTGAGGCGCTCCCCACAGGCACGAATCTTGTTCTGGGCTTCAATGTGCGTCAGGCCCCCTGCATTCTCACCATCGATGCTCAGCACCCAGTCACCCACAGCCACGCCCGCCTGTGCGGCTTTGCCTCCAGGAGTCAGCTGCAGAGAGATGGAAGGTCACGGAGGCCCAAGCCTCTGCAGACCAAACTGAGACCAACATTAGTCAACCCTGCTTAAGCTGCCCCACTTCTAGAACCTGGAGGCCTTTTCATTCAACTTATTTCTGGACAGCTGCTGAATACTAAAACAATCTGGGAGGGGTGGAGTTCACCTGAACCTCACAATCACCCCAATCACTCTGTTTATTCAGCTGTTTGTTCACCTCCATGACCCTCCTCCCCACAGCCTAGAAACTGCTATGATGTCAACAAGCAGCCACCTTCAGGCTAAACCCCAAACTTCTCAACTCCAACCACAGCCTTTGAGCCCCCTACTGGCCTCTTGCCCAGGCTATTTCACCCACCTCTGGCTTGTGCATATGGTCAGCTCCTTTGTGACGCTGAGCAGTGCTCTCACTGACCTCTTACACTCCCAGCACCCTGTCCTGGGGCCATCTGCAGGGATCTGCCCGGGCCTTTTGAGAGCCAGGAACAGGCCCCCATCATCTCCCTGTACCCCATGAATTGCTTGAAGGGGGCCCAAGGTGTCAGCTAGGGCTATAAAAGAGTGTCACCCCCCCAAGCCTTCAATTGCCACATCACCGTCTTCCCTAATCCTTTGGGCTCTGCCTTGGGAATCTCCGGTTCCTGTGGTAAATAAGGGGTAATAGTGGGCTGGCAGGAATGGTCACTACCAGCATGAACTGAGCCTGCCAGCAATGACTTCTGGGAAGTTGGAGGCCTTGATGAAAGGACAATGGATATGCTGCCCAGGGGGAGAAAGTTTACTTATGATGGCCTTGAGTGCTAGGGGGAACTAGGACTTAGCCTGAGGTCAGGAGGAGCCATCAGCAGTTTGAAAGCCCCCATAGGGTATTTCCCAGACCCCTATAGAGGTAACCCTGACAAACCCCACTGGACCCTACTGGCCCTCTAGCCCAGAGGCAGGCAGCAACCCAGAAAGGGGTGGCACAGTTGTTCATGGGTTTAAGCCCACAGGGCTGTGGGGACACCTGGCAAAGAGCCTGGCATTAAGCAGACTTTTATGGGGAAGTTCTGGAAAGCAAATTCTCATTTTATAGGTCGGGGGGGGGGGGTAGGACTGCGAGGTATTTGGCTGTCTGTGGCCCCAGGAAGCTCAGGTGGGCTGATGCACAGACTGAGCTGAGGCAGGGAGAGGGGAGGTAGGAGGTTCCAGAGAGATCTCCAGAAGACAGAGAGACCAGATGCAGAGACTAACAGCAAGACTGACTAGGGCAAGAAGGGAGAGCTGGCTCTATTTCATGCTTGGGAGGTTAGAAGAGCAAGACAGCTGGGTGCCTCCTTCTTCATCTGCTACATGGTAAGAAATGCAGCTTACATTTATTGAGCACCTAGTATTGTCACATACTAACACTGAATCTTCCAACAACCTCTGAAGTCTGAGATTATATGTATTTTACACATGAGAAAAAAGAAGTTATGTAACTTGCCTCAAGCTGCTCAGTTAGTAAGAGGCAAGGCCAGGTCTGACCCTGACCTTAAGGCTCCACTACACTAGGCTACCTCTGCTGGGTGTTGGGACCCAACCCAGAGGTCAGCCCACCTAGAACAACTCGCTACCTCCTGCCTGGGTCTGGGGCCTAGATCTCTCTTGCTTTTAGTTCAATCCAACAACCCCTTATAATAAGCATAGAAAAGGGACACCCTTGAAAGGAAGTGACTTACTCAAGGTCATGGTGAGTCAGTAGAAGGGAAACCTGGTCCAGCCACTCCCTACCCACACAAGCTGGCTCCTGGGAGATGTGGGCTGAGCCTGAGGTAGACAGAGGTCTTGGGGGTGGGCAGGAGCAGCTGGCTCCCAGGGAGGGGTGGGGATTTGAGGACTACTTCGTTTCCTGAGTGAGGAGGACAGGAAGCACAAGAGGGATAGAACAGTGGTCAGAGAGATGGAGAGAGAAGGAGGAGAAAACCCTGGGAGTGGGGTGGAGTGGGGTTGGGTGAGGTGGCTGGAGAAGCAGGGAGGCCTGAAGAGTCGAGGAGGGGAAAAGCCAGAGGGCTGGACACTGCAAGGGGTGGGGGTGAGTCAGCCTGAGGGCTCCAATGAGCGGCCCAACCCCCAAGTCTCAGACATTACCTCATCTCCCAGGCCTGGGCCCACAGCCAGCCCTAGCCCCTCCCTCCTCCCTGGGGTCAGGGGGGAGGGAGGGGCTGGCCTAGCTCAGAAAAGACCACCCTACCCGCCCACCCATTAGGGCTTAGGTCCAACTCCAGGGCTGGGCTCAGCTTGTGGCCCCACCCACAGCTGGGGCTGCTGACAAGCGACCTCAGGCTCAGAGTGCCCCCAACAGGCCACATCTTAAAAGTTCATCCCTCAGGCTACTATGTTGCCCATCTCCACCAATGAAGAAACTGAGTCTCAAAGTCCAGCTATGGCTCCCCAGCCACAGTGGTTAGCACCCAACCAGAAAGGAAGATGTAGAATATGTTTTCAGGGCTGGCAAGACTTGAAAATTGTGTAGGGGCGGGTTTGTGTAGTAGGGGGACCACTGCCCTAAGCTACCCAGCTGGCAGGGCAGTTTCCAGGGGAACCCCGTGGAAAGGTCCCTGGAAAGAACAGTGACTGCCTGCCTGCCCTCGCCACCAAGCCAACTCCCATAGACAGACTCAGTCTTGGGGCCCTTCTCAGGCTGTGCAGTGCCTGGACAACCTTCTAGCCCCCTCCAGGCTATGCTTGACTTGGGCTTCTTGCCAACAGCTGCCTGCCCACTGGGCTCCTGGGTGGGCCTCTCTGGACAGGCGGATGTGCAAGCAGGAAGTCCCCACCCCGTCCTGACCCCCAGGCCACAGACACCAGCCCAAAGGCTGGCCTCATTCTCTCTGGGCACACTCTTTGTGTCCCACAACTGACCATACAGTTGGAGCCGTGGCCTCATGGTCACCAGCTGAGGGGCCCACCGATGGTATTTAGGGGTTCAGGCCTCAGCCAGCCTTTTTCACCTCTGCAGACTCCAGCCACCAGCTGGCCATCCCAGCGTGGGGCTGCATTCTTGGGCTTATAAGGCAATCCCCCTGCCACAGGGAGGAGCCAACCCCTCAGCTCCGCCCCTCCCAGGACAGGCCCTCAGGAGCTGAAGTTAGAATCCTAGGGCCCCATCCCACACCCCTGCTTTGAGTCAGAGGCCACTGCATCCTGAATAGGACTAGGGGATGAAGATGGAGAACTTCGTAGAGGCTGGAGAGTGTCCTCCTCCCCACCAAACTGCAGACATCCCAGTGCCTGAATTCAAATCCCTGCTTGCCAAGAATCACTGAAAAGGCCCCTCCACCACTCTGAGCCCTGAGTTCCATCATCTGGAAAAACAGTATGACAATCGCTATTTCCTGGGTGGCAGTGAGGTTGAAGTGAGATCCTGCGGTCAAGAGTGCTCTGCCTGGAGCCTGGCTCCAAGCATTGCTCTCTCAAGCAGCTTAGATACTTCCTGGAGACCTCAGGCTCTCCCGCTGCAGACTGGGCATCCCCCAGGCTCCTCAGACTTGGCCCCAGTAGCTTTGTGGAATGGCATCAAGTACAAGGCAGTGCTGGGGAACTGTGGGTACTCGTCTCCCAGTACCCACCTGGTTGAGAGTCTTTGTGGCAGGTGCCTACATTTCTGGACCTAGATACCTCCTGCCCTATTGGACCTGGCTCACTCCTGCTCAGACTCTTCCCATCACCTCCCACAGACTTCAGCACCCAAAGACTACTGGGGGTAGCGCCTCCCCAAACCTTGGCTCACCCGGGAGATGGAGAGGGGCACATTGAAGTCCTTGCCCCCCTGCAGCCGAAAGCCCCAAGGTGCAGGCCCCTCCAGCACCACCTTGAAGGAATCCATGGTGCCTGCTCCTGGGAGGAAAGAAAAAGTGAGTGGACAGCATGGTGGGTATACAGGCAGGCTCAGCTCTGGATACCAGCCTTGGACTAGCGCCAGGCAGGCACGAGCAGCCTCTGAACACACCCAGGGCACCAGCAGGCATGCACCTTGTCAGGTGTGGCTGGGTTTCTGGCTGGCAGACCTCGCTTTGCAGATACAGGGGCAATCCCTCTCCCCCAGGGACTGGATGGTGGGGGTTCCCTTCACTCAGTCTTGCGGTTTTTTTTTTTTTTTTCATTCAGGAGTGGGCCGCAGGGCTAATTTGACATGGAGTCCCCCCAAGTTAGCCTTAAACCTCGGACAGACTGCGGGTGAGTCAGGGGCCGGCGTTCCTCGCCCCCGCCCCCAGGTCCCGACAGGCAGGCCTCGCAGAAGCCTGCTCGGACTATATAAGGCGTGTAAGCTGACACTGTGCGGAGCCAGCGGAGGGAGCACACGGGGGCTCGGGACGCGAGGGGGAGGGGTGGGGAGGGAGGCGGCTGGAGCGGGTCCTAGCCATTCCAAGACGGGTCGAGGCTTATGAGGACTCTGGGGCGCTGGGGGCGGCACAGAGGGTCCGTGGCCCCTATGTAAAGCGGAGAAGGCTAGGACTCCAAAGTGTGGCCAGGTAGGGGGTTCATCCTGGAGTCCAGTGGGGGTGGTGCCTCCCGCACAGGCCTACTACCATCCCGACATGACTCAGTTTCCCCCGTCCCCCACCCGGGCCCAAAGCATTGGCAGAGTCTCGGGCGCAGGAAGCAGCGCAGGCGCCAATCGGCCCTGCCGCAGCCGGCTTCGCCGCAGGAAGGCGGGGGCGGAGGCAGGGGCCCAGGCCCGCAAGAGGAAGCGCAACGCTGGCCTCGACCCCAGTGCCTTCCGTGGTTCCCAGGAGGCTCCTGCCCTCAGCCTGGCCCAGCCCGAGACGCCCCGCGCGGTCGCCAGTACCTGCTCGGCCCCGCCGAGGCGCTGCTCGGTGGCTGGCCCCAAAGAAACGCGCTGGGATCGGCCACCCGTGTTCTGACCCCGCCCCCACGGCCTCAGTCCGCTTTGAGCTCGCGGAAGGGGGCGGAGCCATAGGTCACGCCCCGCCAAAGCCACGCCCACGAGCGGCCACTCTACGACTGGGAAGCCCCACCCAGTCCTTCCGCCCCGCCCAATCGCGAAGTCCCATTTTACTTCGAGCTGGAAGGCCGGTGCTGCCCGGGATCCCTCGGTGGGGCGGAGCCCGGGGGGGACCTGGGCGGGGTCTGGGCTGCAGGTCGCCTAGTCTGGGAGCCGGCTAGCAGCTCGAGCAGTCCCATGCGCCTCCCTCTGGCCGAGCCTGAAGAAAGCGGCCTTCGGTACCAAACCCCTGGACTTTTTGAATCCTTAGTTTCCTTCTCAGAAAAATGGGACGCTAATACTCGCCTTGCAGCCCCATCGTGAGGATCAGCATTGTTCCCCATAAGGTGCAAGCCATTGACGACTCTAGAATTTCTAAATCGGAAGGACTTGCGGGTGTGGAGCACGTGGAGGTGGGGTCAGTTGAGTTGGGGACAAGAGATTTTGAAGCTAGGTTTGTAGAACCCTCTACAGAAGGCAGAAGATAATGGCAGGAGCGGAGAGTTGGAGGGACCCCCTGGCTTGGCTCTGAGCCTGACCTATGGGCCTTCTCATTCCCTGACCCCAGGCAGTCAACAGCCTTCTGCCCTGAGACAACCCCACACCGATGAAATGGGTTTTGCCTGGTACCCTACTCCACAGCAGGCAGCACTTGTGGCAGGGGTGTAACAGGGTGTCTCTAGCAGGGTGGCAGAGTCCCCACTTTGTCCCCATGGGTCATTCCAGACAGCCAGAGCAGGTGGCAGGGGAAATTGAGAGCCGGGGAGTATGTGGGTGAGTGAATAGGCGTCCACCCCTCAGCTCAATATAGGGCATGGCTGCTGCTGTTCTCCCCCTCTGCCATCATCACATTTCCCTCTTCTGCATCATTCCCCTCAGTACACAAACTGCTGTAAGAGTCATCTTTAAAGAAACCCTCTTTTGACCCGCTTCCCCTCCAACTATTGCTTTTTTCTTCTATTCCCCTTGGGAGTAGAATTTCTCCAAAGAGTTATCTATAGCCTTGTCTGCACTGCTTTCCTCCTGCTCTTTCTTTCTTTTCTAAAATGTTTATTTATGTATTTACTTTGAGAAAGAGAGATAGAGAGCGAGTGGGGGAGGGGCAGAGAAAGGGAGACAGAATCCTAAGCAGGCTCCATGCTGTCAGCACAGAGCCTGATGTGGGGCTCAAATTTACAAACTGCAAGATCATGACCTGAGCTGAAACCAAGAGTCAGACACTTAACCTTAACCGACTGAGCCACCTCCTGCTGTTTCTTGAACTCACTTCAGTCAGGCCATTGTTTCCACCAGTCCTCTGAATTGATTTTCTCTTCTCAGGGTCTCCAGTGACCTCCATGTCATCAAGTCAATGGTGATTTCTCAGCTTTCCTCTTACCCTGCCTGGGAGCAGCACTGGTGCAGGTGCCTTCCCTCTTTCCCCTGGCTTTATGCCTCCCCCTGCCCCACTGGCTATTCCTTCCCCACCTCCTTTGGCAGCTCCTCATCTGCCTCCCAACATGGCTATGCTATGTTCCCTGACTACGTTCATTCTCTGGGACCCCATCTTATCCTGTGACTATCAATAACACCTATATGCCAAGGACTCCCAAGTTATATGTCCAGTCCTGGCATCAGTCCGAGAACTTCAGGCTCTAACATCCAACATCATGCCCAACCTCTATTTGGAGGTTCACTAGATACCTCAACTCATCATATTCCAATTTAAACTTGTGATTTTCTGCCTTTTTCTTCACCTTAGTAAATGGCATCACAGCTCATCCACCTGATCCACTAAAAATGTGGCATTGTCCTTCCTTTCTCTGTTATACCACAGATTCTGCAAATTCCACCTTCAGAAAATGTTCCATATCTGGTCACTGCTGCCACTGTTGTTCTAGCCACTTGTCTTGTGCTGGGCATCTTAACAATCTAACAGATATTCCCGCTTCCATACTCCAGAATCTATACTCCAGAATCTCTGTGCAGCAGCCAAGGCGATATCTTAAGCAGAAATCACACCACATCACCTTCGACTTTTAGCATTCCAGTAGGCTCTTGTTGCACTTGAAATAACGCTAAGGTCCTTAAGATGTACATGGCATTAATTAATAAGCTCAGTCTCCTTCCCACCACTCTCCTCCTTGCTCACTCCAGGCACATTGGCCTCCTCACTGTTCCTCTAACACATCAAGCATATTCTTGCCTCAGGGAATTTGCACTTGTAGCTCCTTCTCCTTGCAACAGTTTCCCCTGATATCTAAACAACCGGCTCTCTCACTTTGTTCAGGTCTCTGCTCAGCTGTTGCCACCTCCAAAGGGCCTTCCCTGATCTCCCTATCTAAAACAATAACCCCCTGACACCTCACCTGCATCGGGCACTTAGTGCCTTACCCTGCTTTATTTTTCCCTGTATTACTTACTACCATCTCACATTATATTAGGTGCTTGTTTCTTCATTGCCCTTTGTCCCCATTAGAATGTCAGTCTCATTAGACTTGTCTGTCCTGTCCACCATTTCCCCAGTGCCTGTACACAGTGGATGCGAATGAATAGATGAAAGAAGGATTGAGAAAGTGAAACAGCAAATGAGTAAAGGAAGAAGCGGCAGTCTGGGGGTCCTGGCAGTCCTCTAGCAGAGGACTCCAGGGTCCCATTCTTTGGATTGTGCAAGG
The DNA here is from genome assembly GCF_003009895.1 of Hyaena hyaena. NCBI lineage: Eukaryota > Metazoa > Chordata > Mammalia > Carnivora > Hyaenidae > Hyaena > Hyaena hyaena. The sequence continues at coordinate 2,118,871 of NW_024080793.1, forward strand.
CTCAGACCTGGATGGAGCCACCAGTGTTCCCTGCATTGGGAGCCGAAGGGGAGGAACAGGCTCCAGGCAAGGACACAGTGCCCCCTAGTGTCCAGGATGCCTGCAGGTCTGGGGTGAGGCTCTAGAATCCTGGAGATCTGCAAAGACGTTCTCTTTCATAGACTGGTTGGGACCTCACAAAAACTCTTTTTGCCATAAAGCAAAGAGGCTTAGATTTGTAATGAAAAAGCATGCCAGAACAGAGACCCAGAGTCCTGGCTTCCAGTTCTGGCCATCACCCTAATTCTTTGGGTAACCCCCAGTGTGTCCTGGGACTTGCTGAGCTGTCATGGGCTGGCTTGTCACCGAGGGGTGGAGGGGGTCCCTGCTGTAGCCAGAGTGACTGGGGATCCCCCTGGCTTCAGCTTGCTCGATGGCAGGCAGCCCGATCGATCATCGGAAGACTTTCCCTGTCATGGGTAAAGTCACAGGAGGAGCTTCCGTAAGTGGGGAAGAAATCTATCTCCCCATGATTTCAATGTCCTTCCAGACTTTTCTCTCTGTGGCCAGCACTGCACACAACCCCCTGCCCACAACCTCTTTTCACACACTGTGTTTGGAGATGCCTTCAGACATCCGGAAGTCTAGTGTGCAGCTGGATTCTTAAATCTGTTGCTAAGGGTGACAGGTCTGTGCTGAAATTGTATCTTTGGGAATCAAAAGCACTTAGATGGTCTTTGAGACTGGGAGACAGAATTGGCTCACTTAGGGCAGTGGTTCTCCACCTTGGACTCACACTGAAATCACCTGGGAAATTGAAAAAACAGACAGACAGGCCCCACACAGAATAACGGAATCTCAGGTCCTGGGTGCAGACCCAGGCATGGGCATTTATTTTTATTTTTATTTTTTAATGTTTTATTTATTTCAGAGAGAGAGAGAGACAGTGTAAGTAGGGGAGGGTCAGAGAGAGAGGGAGACACAGAATCTGAAACAGTCTCCAGGCTCTGAGCTAGCTGTCAGCACGGGGCCCGACGTGGGGCTCAACCCACGAACCGCGAGATCATGACCTGAGCTGAAGTCGGACGCTCAACCGACTGAGCCACTCATGCGCCCATGGGCATTTTTAAAAAGGCTCCAGGTGGGCACTTGTGTGGCTCAGTCGGTTAAGCATCTGACCTTTGATTTCAGCTCAGGTCATGATCTCATAGTTCATGATTTCATGAGCCCTGCATCAGGCTCTGTGCTGACAATGTGGAGCCTGTGTGATATTCCCTCTCTCCCTCTCCTTCTGACTCTCCTCTGCTTGTGCACGCTCTCTCCCTCCCTCTCTCTCAAAAATAAATAAATATTTAAAAAATAAAAAATAAAATAAAAAGGCTAGGCGATTCTGTGTGCAGCCAGAGTTGAGCTACACTGTGTCTGAGGCCAGAGCCCAGGCCGAAGTGTGGCAGAAGATGGCCAACAGAGGCTGGGAAGGAGAGATTTGTGAGGAGGGAGGAAGACCAAGTGAAGTGTCAGCTACTGCTGAGTCGTCAGGGAGGCCAGGTTGCTTTTGTTTTGGGGAACAAGGAAGTGGGTGACCCTGATAAGAGCGATGTAATGGAGCAGGGGGCACCACAGGGAGACTTGAGTTGGTAAAAGGGAGAATAGGAGAAAGTGGAAATGAAAGTAATCAACAACTCTTTTGAGGAGTTTCGCTGTGAAGAGGAAAAGGGAATGGGGAGGTGTCTGAAACAGAATGCAAGGTCAAGGGGTGCCTGGGTGGCTCAGTCATTTGAGGCCATGATTTTGGCTCAGGTCATGATTTCACAGCTTTTGGATTTGCGCCCCGTGTCAGGCTCTGTGCTGACAGCTCAGAGCCTGGAGCCTGCTTCAGATTCTGTCTCCCCTCCTCTCTCTCTGCCCCTCCCTGGCTTATGCACACACTCTCTCAAAGATAAGTAAATAAAAACATTAAAAAAAAAAAAAGAATGTGAGGTCAAAGGTTTCCTTTATTTTTATTTACTTTTTGAAGTTTATTTATTGAGAGAGAGAGCACAAGCAGGGGAGGAACAGAGAGAGAGAGGGAGGGAGGGAGGGAGAGAGAGAGAATCCCAAGCAGGCTCTGCACTGTCAGCACGGACCCTCACTAACCATGAGATCATGACCTGGAGCTGAAATCATTGCTCAACCAACTGAGCCACCCAGGCGCCCCCAAAGGTTTCCTTTAAAGATGTGAAATTATGGAGCATGTTTACATGTGACTGGAATTATGATGATGGTGGTGGAATTCACTGGGCTGAAGAGAGGGGACAGCTCAGTGTGCCGAGCTGTGAGGTAAGAGGAGCTGGGGTTGGACTGCGGGTTGGGGAACAGACATTTCTTCCATTGCAAGGGTGGAGGGACATGGTGCAGCTGGCAGTGTCCTTGTCGATGAAGTGGTGGAAGGGCAAGGGCATTCACTTCTGTGAGCTGCTGTTTCTTCAGGATATCTTTGAGATGAGAATGGGTAGGGATGGAGAGGAGAAGGTAGGAAGGTCTTGGAGGAGGAAAGCATCTCTCTGGAAAGCCTGTCTATCTGAGCTTTGAGATCACAACATGAGAGAATGTGGTCAGCCTGGTTACGTAGTTTCCATGGCCATGGGCAGCTGCCAGGGTGCAGGCACAGAGGGGAATTGGGTTCATCTGAGGCTGGGTGCTTTGCCAGACAAATACGATGGAAGGAGAGAGGAGCACAAGGGGTCGCTCCATTGGTGGAGCACAGAATCTAAGTTGGACAAGAATGTGGACAGCGACTGCACAGATGGTGAGGAAAGGGTCATGTAGGTCAATGTGGGTGGAGAGGAGCTTTATGGGCCATGCTAGAGGAAGTGGGCTGGAAGGAGAAAAGAAGGTGGCCAGAGGTGGATGCTTGGAAACAAGATCAGTGTCATGAAGCATAAGGGAGGGAGCATCAATGTCATAAGAAGAAGTTCAGGATGTGCTAAGGCGCTAAGGGCATGGGCAGCGAGGGAGAATTGAGGTCAAGGGGCTGGGGAGCCAGGTTCTTTGGGGGCATGATGCTTTTGTTCATGGGGGCCCCAGGGATAGTGACCAGAGTAGCATGAGAACACTAAAGTCTTCAAGAGGTTTGCTGATCTCCCTATAGAATGTGGGCTTCTTGAGAACAGGACCTCACTGCCTTGAACATGGCTGTGTCCCCAGTGCCTGGCATAGAATAGGCACGTTGTGAAACTGTAAGGAAGGAATGCATGCCTGATTGGTAATTTAAACGCTGTCCTTGACAGCTGAGGAGACAGGCCCAAGTTTCCCCAGAAGTGTCTGCACATTTTTAAATTTCAATGGGAAGCAGGCGTTCTGGTTGTGCAGATCTTTGAAGCCCCTTTCCCCCATCCTCCTCCCTTACTTCCTCCCCAGCTCAGGCTTCTTGGCCTCCAGTTAGGCTCCCTCAAATTTGTTTTCCACACTGCTCCTTCCTTAATCTGTCTCTCTGCTGAAGATGAGACCAAGCTCATTGCAGGGTGGTCGGGCCTCTCCTGCTTGGCCACCAACTCCCTGTCAGCCTCTTGGTGCCATCTGTGACCATTCTTTTCCCTTCATCTCAGGGCCTGGAAAGCCCTGGGGCTCGCTGCCCATCTGGTAAGGCTCTGCCTGCCCTTCACTCTTAATTCAGAGGGCACCTCACCCATCGGCAAGCCCAATTTCTCCTGCCCTAATGTCCCAGTCATTTTTTTTTTTTTTACAAATAGTTTATTGTCAAATTAGTTTCCACATAACACCCAGTGCTCATCCCCACAAGTGCCCTCCTCCATGCCCATCCCTCCCCCCCCCAACATCCATCAGTCCTCAGTTTTTGTCAGCATTCAAGAGTCTCTCACGGTTTGCCTCTTTCCCTTTCTCCCACCACCCCCCTCCTTCTCCCCCTTGTTCCTCAGTTAAGTTCCTCCTAATCCTCTTATACATGCAAACATATATTTGTCCTTCTCTGCCTGACTTATTTCGCTCAGCATAACACCCTCAAGTTCCATCCATGTTGCTACACTTGGCCAGATTTCATTCTTTCTCATTGCCATGTAGTATTCCATGGTATAGATAAACCACATCTTCTTGATCCATTCGTCCATTGATTGTCCCAGTCATTTTTATTGCCTAGGACTACACGGGCCATAATGATCTGCACCCCACCCATCTGCTCGAGTGGACTTGAGCCCACGGGTCTCAGAGGTTAAGTCCAGCTTATGTGTGTCCCCAGAGCCCAGTACAGGGCACTGGTGTTTGCTGTAGTACACATGAGTGAGGGGCTGTGTGTCCATGTGGATCAGTGAGTGCAGTTGCCAGGAGCTGAAGGGAGGAGTATGTACTGTGTGCTACAAGTAGGACCAGGAGCAGAGCTGGGAGGTTTTATTACCAGCAAATCTGTACACTGTACACTGGTGGGGGGGCTCACAGGGCACATAAGGGGGTGCTCCCCAACCTGCCTGCCTTATATCCGCAGGCCAGAGTGGATGCACATGTGTGTCCCAGATGTCCATTGTTTGCCTGTCTTCCTGGCCCAGGGAGAGCACAGCACCTTTCTCTCCTGTTGCAAAGCCATGCAAGGCTTTCAGGGCCGGTCGCAGGGGGCTGGGCCCTTCCTCCGCTCGCGGCTCAGCAGCGTCACCAGCTTGGCCTTGAAGCCTGAGTGAGCACTGGGGCGGCCAGAGCTGCCCACTTCATCACTGTCACCTAGCTCCAGTTCCAGCAGTCGCCGGTACTGGGCCTCCAGGCTGCTGTCGTGGGCAGGGCTAGGCCAGCTCAAGTCCTCACTGTTATGATAGATGGGACTGGCCAGCGGGCTACGGCGGCTGGGACCCTCCTGCTCCGAGTCCCTATCCCTGGGCAGCACGGGACCTGCCTCCAGCATGCACAGGTTCTCATAGAGGTGCTCGGCATTGCCTGGGGGCACACTGGCCCGCTTGCACACTGATGCATAGATCCCAGGCGCTGGCTCATCGTAGGGTGCAGGGCTCAGCAGCAGGGGCAGGCTCTGGGGCCCGGGCTCAGCCAGGCGTGCCCTGCGAGAGCTGGGTGGCTCGGGCCCCGGGGGCACCTCACGCAGCTCTCCTGGTGGATCCAGTGAAGGCAGGGAGGTGGCCCGAGGCAGGGGACAAGGCGGGGACCCAGCCAGCTCTGGGAGCCGCTCCCGCTGGCGTCCGATGGCAGCAGCCACAGCCCTGCACAGGTCGAGGGCTTGGGGGCTGCTGAAGGCGAAGAGGCCCTCGCCAGAGTCACAGCGGCGGCCAGCTTCAAAGGAGAACACGCCCTGGACAGGGGGGAGGGGGTGGTTTGGGCGGATTAGAGGTGGAGGGACCCGGGCACCCCTTCACCTGCCACCCTTCCCAGCAGGGCCAGTGGGGTTGGGTGGCTGCCCAGCACCTCACCTTGTCAGAGCCAAACTTGCGCAGGAAGCGGTAGGGCCAGGTGTAGAGGGCCTGGGGGCTGGAGGGCTCCCTTAGCTGGATGGCGTCTTGGCCTAGCGCCAGGAGGTAGGGCCCCTTCAGCTGGCAGCGGGTGGCAGCCTCGGTCCTCTGCACCACTACTGGAAACTCGCCCTCTGCAGGCAGGACAGTGGTAAGGGCATCAGGTACAGCCCATATAGGTCCCCCAGAGGTCCCAGCCCCGGGTATAGGATGGCTGAGGCTGCACCTGCACCTCCCTGACTCACCCTTCTGCCAGGAGGAGTAGATGGAATTCTCCTCCATGGGGACCAGGCCCCTCTTGGGAGCCTCTACCTCCCCTGATCCTGAGGAATATTCTCCTGTGCCCTAGGGAATGAAAGAAGATCAGAAGTTAGAGCCGTCACCCCCACTCCTTTTCCCACATCCTTTCCCTGGGGTCAATAAACCAGACACCAGGACAAGCAAGAGCAACTAGGGACTTGGGTGCCACTTCCGGCTTTGCCCCTGATACACTGCATGACCCTGGGCACCCCTCTATTTTCCCACCTGCAACTCCAAGGCTCCCCCTTGAGGGTGCTGAGAGCTGTAAAGTAGTGGCACACAAGAGGATGTCCCCACTGCACCTGCACCTGCCTGTATGTGTCCCTAACAGCTTGGAATGACGAAAGGGCAGGAGCTTCAGGGATGGGACACACGAGCGAACTGGCTATGAGGTCCTCCCCAAGGCCTCTTTCTCCCCCTCCCCCTCCCAACCCCTCATCCCATCAATTCCTGAGCTCCGACCATCAGCACCTCCTCCACAACCGCCTTGGCCCACAGTAGCATGCCAGGGTCACATGCAACAGCTTCGTTACTGGTCTTCTTGCTCCTGTTCATTTTCTTCATTTAAAAAAAATTTTTTTTTAATTTATTTCTGAGAGAGAGAGACAGCACGAGCAGGGGAGGGTCAGAGAGAGAGAGGGAGACACAGAATCTGAAACAGGCTCTAGGTTCTGAGCTGTCAGCACAGAGCCCAAAACAGGGCTTGAACCCACCAACCGCGAAATCATGACCTGAGCTGAAGCCTGACGCTTAACCAACTAAGCCACCCAGGCGCCCCTGTTTTTTTGTTTCTTTTTTAAAAATTTTTATGTCTTTATTTTATTTTGAGAGTCAGAGACAGAGAGCAAGTGGGTGAGGGGCAGAGAGAGAGGGAGACCCAGAATCTGAAGAGAGAGGGAGATCCAGAATCTGAAGCAGACTCCAGGCTCTGAGCTAGCTGTCAGCACAGAGCCCGATGAGGGGTTCGAACCTATAGACTGTGAGATCATGACCTGAGCCAAAGTTGTACACTTAACCGACTGAGCCACCCAGGTGCCCCTTCATTTGTTTGTTTTAATTTAAAATATTGTGGTGAAATATACAACATAAAATTTATCATTTCACATTTTAAAGTGTATAATTGAGTGGTTTGGGTATAGTCACAAGACTGTGCAAGGATCATCTTTATCTAGTTCCAGAATTTGTTTCCAAATGGAAACCCAGTACCCATAAGCAGTCACTCTCCAGTTGCCTTTCCCGCAAGCCTCTGGCAACAACTAATATGCTGTCAGTCCCTACGGATTTACCTATTCTTGGTGTTTCACATGAATCGGATCATACTAATATGTGGTCTTTTGTGTTTGGCTCCTTTTACTTAGCATGATGTTCTCTAGGTTCATTTATGGTGTTAGCATGTATCTGTACCTCATTATTTTTTATATGGCCAGGAAACATTCTGTTGTATGGATGGACTACATTTGGTTTATCCATTCATTGGTTAACAGACATTGGATTGTCTGCGCCTTAGTTGTGAATAACACTGCTCTGAGTTTTCTCTTACAAGTGATATTTGAACACCTGTTTCAATTCTCTTGGGTATACACTTACTAGTGGAATTGCTGGGTCATATGGCAACTCTATGTTTAACTTTTTGAGGAACCGCCAGGCTCATTTCCTTTTGGTCCATCACAGACCCTGTGAACCTTTAAAGCTCTCAGTCCGTGGCTCCCCAAAGACTCTCCCCCGCCCCCAAAGGCTTCTCCTCTCACTCACGATAAAGCCCCAGACTCTGCATGTGGCCTAAAGTAGTTTCAGTGGGCTCCCACCATAGTCTCCAGTTTTGCACCCTCCTGGGGTTGCCTCCCATTCCTTACCCTCCAGCCACGCTGGCCTTTCTGCCCTTTTTTTTTTTTTTTTAATATTTTTATTTATTTCTAGGAGAGAGAGACAGCATGAGCAGGGGAGGGTCAGAGAGAGAGGGAGACACAGACTCTGAAATAGTCTCCAGGCTCTGAGCTGGCAGTCATTACAGAGCCCGACGCGGGGCTCGAACGCACGAACCGCGAGATCATGACCTAAGTGAAAGTCGGACGCTTAACCGACTAAGCCACCCAGGCGCCCCGTGGCCTTTCTGCCCTTTTAACACAGCAAACTTTTCCCTGTCTCAGGGCCTTTGCCCATGCTGCTCCCTCTGTTCAGGACACTTAGACCTTAGTGTCTAGATCGCTCTTCCCTCAGATCTTTGCCTGGTGGGTTCTTATTTGTCTCTGAGGACTCAGGCTCACTGTCCCTTCCTGAGAGACCTTCCCATCTAATGTCCCACCATTGACCCCTGGTCCTACCCGGGCTTCCATGTTCTCCATAGCATGTATGGCCAGCAGAGATTCATTCTGTGGGCTTCTGGGCTACTTCCTTAGGCTCATGGGTTCTGGCAGGGACTTGCCGAGTGATAGGATGTGAATGAGCATGGAGATGGGGGTCAGGTGGTCCACCCCTGGCCTCTGGATGCTCTGCCCACCCGCCTTATGCTCACCTGGAAGGCCAGCTGACAGATGGGGCCCATCCACTCCTGGCGATGCTGTGCGGCCAGTAGGTGACTTCGCTCTGTGGTGGTGAGCAGGAAGGCACCAGTGTCTCTGGGGCAGTTCTCACCGTCAGCAGGCAGCACAGACACGCAGTCAGCAAGGCGGATGACCCGCCGTTCCCCACGCCGGCCAGGTCCCGCAGACCTGTCACCTCCTGGCCCCAGGCCACCATCCCGGATCTCCCAGCTCTCCAGCCGTGCCACACCTGATGGGCCTCCTGCATACAGCAGACCCCATACCTTCCGCCAGGACTTCTGTGGGAGATGAGGATGGGGGATCAGACCGTTGGGTGGTGGTTCTCCCAGTAGCTCAGCTCAGCACAAGCTGCTTAGCAAATGCTCCTGGACACTCAGGCCAGCCTCTGCTTCCCCTAGATCCTCAGCGCCCCAGAAGAGGAGGCCTTGCCAGGGCCAGCCCAGCAGGGGGATGTCTGTGCTTGGGGGCAGTCAGGTATGGGCTCAAATCCACCCCACAAATTGCCTGTGAACTCCCTGGGCACTAGTGCCCTCGTATCTCAAAAAGTTATGAGAACACAAGGTTGAGGCTTCTACTGGATCATGTCTCAGAAGTATCTAATAGCTAAGCAGATCACCTGACACTACCATTATGTTGGTACCCCTAACACCCAAAGAAAAGGTCACTTGGGCCAGGGGGATAAGGGCTGGGGCAGGAGGAAGGCCTCAGTCTCATGATGGCAAGAAAGGAAACATGCAAATAGCGTAAAGCAAAGGAAACAGACTGTTTATCTGCCTGGGCAGCAGCTGCAGCTGAGCTGTGAGGGTGCAGGGCCTGCTGCCTGGGGAGAAAGGTGAACTACCCTGCTATGTCCCATAACAGAGCTGGGAGGAGCTGAGTCCTCTTCTACAGGGTGGGGCTCCTCCAGCTCAGCACCCCCCCCCTCCCCCACCTTCTCTCAAGGGGCCTCAGTGCCTCTACTACCCGGGGCGGAAGGCTGTTGGGTTAGCTAGCCTCGCAGCTCTGCCCTGCCCCAAGGTTTGGAGTCTTAGACCCTCCTCACTCTTGGCTTCCCCATCCGTAAACAAGGCAGACTGTCAAAAAGACCCACTCAGCCCAACCCACTCAAGCTGAGAATGGGGTTCTGTTCTACTCCCCAACACCTTGGTTGGGTCCCCCACCCTGACTCCCTTCCCCATTCTCCCAGGTCCTGGTAGGCTGAGGCTGGGGCATAAGCCTACTGTCCTGGGCAGCTGCCTGCCAGCCAGGGTCCCCACCTTTCCGAACTTGACGTGCTGCTGGTAGAGGATGCCGTCCTTGATGGGAGTCTCCAGAGGCTCCATGGCCGCAGCCAGGCCCCACGGCTGCCACTCCGAGGGCCCGAGGAGACTGGTGACAGGCCAGAGGGGAACTCCTCACACTTCCCCTTCTGGCCACTTCCCCCTCCCTCTGTCCAGAGAGGCAGCTGCAGGGCCTGGGGGAGGGGAGCCTGTCTTCAGTAAAAGAGCTAGGAATAGTGGGTGGGGACATCCTATATTTCTCCCTTGGGGTTCAGTTGGTCTAAGGTGCCCACGTGTGCCTGGCAGGGGCCTCGGACCACTGGACAGCAAATGACCTATGTCTGCACCTGGATCAGCTGGCTGTGAGTCATAAGCTCCAACCTCTCCTCCGTGCAGGCAGTTGTATACTCCAGCACCTGACATTCCCACAGCCCTGCCCCGGGACACCCCTCTAGCCAGACTGGCCAACTCCCTGCTTTCCCACTCTTGAGCCCTGGTTGGTGCTCTCTCAGTCCCACTCTGCTTGCCTTTTTTTTTTTCTTTTAAGTTTTTTTTTTAATGTTTATTTTTGAGAGAGATAGAGTGCAAGCAGGGGAGGGGCAGAGAGAGAGGGAGACACAGAATCTGAAGCAGGGTCCAGCCTCTGAGCTGTCAGCACGGAGCCTGATGGGGGACTTGAATTCACCAACTGTGAGATCATGACCTGAGCTGAAGTCAGACACTTAAGCAACTGAGCCACCCAGGCGCCCCCCACCCCCCACCCCCCGCCACCCTGCTTGTCTTTATCTTGGAAATATTTCTAATATTCGCTTGCTCCTCTCTGTCTTCACAGCCCGTGTCCATTGCCAGCCTCACATTTCCCCTTTGAATCATTGTCCCATAGGGCCCACTGTGGTCCTTTCTACTGACCCTAAACCAACCTGTCTCTTCCCTTCCCAAGCCTTTCCTGGTTTCCCCCTGCCCTTGGGTCTAGCCTCAGCTCCTCAGCCCAGCACTCAAGGTGCTGTGTTCTGGCCTCTACCTCCCTTCAGCCCAGTGTCTCCAGGAAACCCCCTACCACTTGCCACTCCAGCACTGGGGTGCCTCTTCCCCTGGGAGGCCCCCCTTGACCCCCATGCTGTCTGAGCACCAGTGAAGCCCAGTCCTCAAGGCAGGATCTGGTCATGTGAGTGTGGGCAGCATGCCCCAGCAGGCCCCTGGAGAGTTCACATGTTCTTTTTTAAACTTTGCTTCTTGCTGGGCACCTTTTTTTTTTTTTTTTTTGCCCCACTTTGCCAGAGACTAGTATCAGGGCTCTGAGTGTGTGTCTGAATTTTGAGGACAACCTCATGTCACTCATTCAATGCCACTTTTAGGAAGGAATGGGTAACCAGGCTGAGCAATACCATTTGGGATCACGTATGGGGTGCAGCCAGAAATCTTTCCAAGAGTCTCTCCACCTGGCTTTGTGTCCAGTGCTGCCCTGGCAGCCCTGAGCTCCAGCAGCCTGACACCATGTCCTTTGCATTCTCATTGCCATTTCAATGATGAGGAAATTGAAACATTAGGTAACTTGCCCCAAACCAAACACCAAGTGACAAACATGGCTTGAGCAACTGCTGTCCTGCTGGGATAAGCATGTGGTCTTGCACATGAAGTGCTGGGCACAGAGAAATCGTTGCTAGTGCTCTTCCTCTGCCTGCCCCTTGCCAGATGCTGAAATCCTGTTCCATTTGGCAGCAGTCTCCTGACCGCCACCCTGTTATTCATATCTGCCCCTCCCACTTACCTAGGAGCTTCCCAGCAGGCGTCTGTCTGGATTGCCTGGATCCTGAGCCCAACAGAGAGCAGGGCACAGAGTGAGGTGAGTGCTAGTGGCCTGAAGAGCAGTCTTGTGGCATCTGCTTATCACCTCAGTGAGGGGAACAGAGTGTTCTCTACTGGGAGCCTGTGTGGGCCGGCAAGTGGGCAGGGGGCCTGAGGCAGGAAGTGGCCTCCCAAGGGGCCCCAGGAGCCTCATACAACTGACAGGAAGAGGGAGGCTAGGGCAAGGCTGGAGATTGTAAGAGCCAACCAGAGACCAGAAAACCCAACCATTTCCCCTTGGCCCACTGTTGGGAGACATTTCTGAACTCACTAGTTGTGAGGTTAAGGTAAGTTTGCATGGACTCTTACCATCAGATGGTGACTGATATCCACCCCACTCAATTGTCTCTGCTTGAGCACTGACCCCCAAGGCACGTTGTTGATTGGGAGTGATTTATTCCGGCCTTGTTATGCTGATTGCACCTTGTGAAGGAAGTTGTAGCTTGGAAAAACGTTGATGCTTAGTAATCTGGAAATAGTGATCAGGACTGAGTAATCGATGACACGAAAAGGTCAGCTATTGCTTTCGGATTTAAATAAAATAATGACCTTGGTACAGACTGATGTACTATTCCTAGGCATGGATGACATTATAGGAACTATAAGCCCTGTGGCTGTTTAGATGTTTTCTTTTGTGGTTATGGGAGCAAACATTGCATTTCCTGAAAAACCTGTTTTTATTAATTTTTATTTATATATATATTTATATATATATATATTTATTAATACTTCCCCTTAAACGATAAACAGGCTATTGACCCCTGCTCACAAAGCACAAACTTTTGCCTTTACTATGCTAAAAACATCCTGTTTGTATTTGAATGTTAAAGATACCTTCCTTCCCCATATGATAAGCGTGAGTATCCTTATCTAAATCATAATAATGTTATGCATATCAATGTTCTGGAGAATTTTTACTGATCAAAGAATTTATCATCAGAATGCCACTTCTGGGTTGTTCCCCATACACCTATGCATATCAATGTTCTGGTAAGTTTCTACTGATCAAAAAAATCTATCATCAGAATGCCACTTTTGTGCCATCCCCCAAATACTAAATCAGAAAATAAAGTTGAGTCTCAGTGCGGAGAGGCTTGGCTGGTGACCAGAAAGAATCTTGTGCCTCTCTCATCCCTCCCTTACCGACACCGTCTATCCTTCAGGGACCCCTGGACCAGCCAGAGCTGGACTCTGGCAGCCCACCAATGCGGTCTCTGCTTGAGTCACAAGTCCAGCTAGCCCGGAGGAGATACCCAGAGCCCCCAGAAGGGGACCCCAGCTACATGGCTCCTTCCACAGCTAACAACCAGCAGGCTGGCTGAGTGCTGGCAGATGCCGATTTCCTGCCACAGAGGGGCTTTGGAAGTCAGAGGGTGAGGCCTGCCCAGGAAGCTGGGGTCAGGTAAGATGAAACACAGAAGCAGGGCTGGGCTGAGACCAGACGGGCTTGTGCTTTAATGACAGCTAGGGTAAAGGGGACCAAAAAATAGTAATTCTGGGGGACACAGGGAGTAGGCAGCCAGGCCCAGCCTGGCCCAGCCCAGGCCAGCTGGGCTGAGGATGCTGGCTTTTGTCCAAGGGGCTGGTGTGTGTATAGGAAGTTGCTGGAGATGGAGGCCTCTTGGAGACAAGGGGTGACAGATGGCTTAGAAGTCCATGGAGCTGTGAGCCAGGTAGTCCTTGCGGCCGATGTTGCTGACCTGCTTGGTCTGCATAGCCTCGAGTTTGGGGCAGTCCGTGATTCGATGGCCCAGGCCGCCACAGAAGGCACAGCCACGCTCTCCTGGAAGGATGGGGGTGAGAGTCAGCATGATTGCAGGGCCAGGCTCCGCACCCCAGACCTTGGCTCCCCCAGGACCTCCCTCTGGCCCTGTCTTCTGATGTGCAGCACGGACTTGTTTTGTGGTGTTCCTGTCATGTCTCCTCCCGCCCCCCACTGGACTAGTGCCTCCTGCTCCACAGTCACCTCCGATGTCCAGCATGGACTCATCTCCGCAGTGCAGCACTTGCAGCACGGGTGGTACCTTCTGCTTAGCCTCTAGCAGCAGGGCTTTGAGGTCCATCAGCACCGACTCATCTGTGGGGTAAGGATGGAACCATTAGGACCAACCCTGGGCCCTGTAGCCAGGACCTGGGTAGCCATATGCAGATGACCCAGGGGACAGCTGAGGTGGCCCTGGTGGCAGACTTACCACACGCCTTGTTGATGAAGGTCGTGGCGATGCCTGTGTTTCCTGAGCGCCCGGTACGGCCGATACGGTGCACTGCAGAGACAGGGAACAGATCCTCTAGCCCACTGCCTATGGGTTGGGGCCTAGCCCGCACCCCTGACCCCCCAAGCTCCTCACCATAGTTCTCGATCTCCTCAGGCATATCATAATTTATGACGTGCTGGATGGCAGGGAAATCCAGGCCCTTGGAAGCTACATCTGTGGCCACCAGGACATCCTTCTTGCCCTCCCGGAATGCTTCGATGGCCTTGGTCCGTTCCTCCTGGTCTGGGAAGGGTTAGGCAGAAGCCATCAGAGTGACAGCAGGAGTGTGGGAAGTAGTGGCAGGCCCACCAGGCAGGGACAGGGTTTAGGTGAGGGGCTGCGATGGCAGCAGAATCCATGCCTATGTGTGCACAACTCTGACCTTTGCCCCCATGGATGGCCACCGCCTCAACCCCCTTGAGCAGCAAGTACTCATGGATGGCATCCACATCTGCCTTCTTCTCCGCAAAGATGAGCACCTGTCCAGAGGACCAACTCCAGTCATGGGGGCTGACTCTAAATGGGCGTGCCCAACCTTCTCCAGCATGCCACCCCCCCTGCCCCCTCCCCTTCATCCCAGGAGTCCTGGGCCAGCCTGGCTGGCTGCACTCACGGGTGGGGGTGTTTTCTGTAGACACTCGAGCAGGTATACCATCTTGGCCTCTTCCTTCACATATTCCACCTCCTGCCACCACAGGGGCCAGGTCAGGTGGGCCTGTGAATGGGCTCACCAGCCGTGGCCCTGCCACAAAACCTGGGCCCCCCAATCCTGGCTGGGAGGGGACCAGAAGCCTATTGTCATCAAGGGCTGGCCACCCTAAGAATGTCTCCTGCTAAAGACTGAGGCTTTGGATAAAACCCCCAGTGCCCACAAAGTGGTCCCTCAACACTACTCTGACTGCTTTGATGGAGTTTAGCCAGATCCAACCCTCACAAATGAGACCCTAGAAGGTGTGCTCATAAGGAGTGCCTGCCCACCTGGATGACATCCAGGCTGGCGGCCCCGGCACGGCCCACATTGATTGTGACAGGCTTTACCAGGGCACTCTTGGCAAAGTTCTGAATCTTCTTAGGCATGGTGGCACTGAAGAGTAGAGTCTGCCGCTGGCCCTGAAAAAGAGTAGGGCTGGGACTGAGGGCATGTGAGGCCTTGGAAGACCAAGGAAGTGGGATGTAGCCCCCTGAATCAGGGCCAGTGGGTGTGCAGTGCAGGGCCTCAAGGCCTGCCAGGTTGAATGTGGTGTCCTAGGGAGGGTGGCCAGAAAGCCCTGGCCAGGCAGGGATGGGGCACCTTGAAGTAGGAGAAGATGGTGCGGATGTCGCCCTCAAAACCCATGTCAATCATGCGGTCAGCCTCATCCAGAGCCAGGTAGCGACAGATGTCTAGGCTGACCATCTTCTTCTGCAGCAGATCCATGAGGCGCCCAGGGGTGGCCACCATCATATGCACGCCACTGGGGATCAAGAAGAGACCCTAAAGTCAGGGCTACCTGCCCATCCCTGCATCTAAGGGCTGGCATTCTGCTCATTCTGCCCTCTGGCCTCCTTCCTGTCTCTCCTCATCTGTCCCCTCATCACTTCTGCCACTGTGCCCTACTTGTAGAACGTGTCTCTCCTAGAAGGGGCTACAGCCTCCTTGACCACTGCTCTGCTCTAGAGCTCCTCCCCAGCCATGAGTCACCTCTGCTTGCATATCCTTCCACGTTCTAGGTCACTCCCCTTGCCCCTAGAAGGGCTTATCTGAATCTCCACATAGGCCTCAGTTTGTGCTCCTGTAGCTCCCTTTGTAGGTGTTGATGGGCTCACTTTTCTGATACGATGAATAATCTTTTCTGTATCTGAGTCTTCCTTGAGACTGTCTTGGAAAGAAGGGCCTGGGTCTGTCCGGTCCGTGACCCCAGAGCCTGGTCCAGGGCATCTGGTATCTCCTGGGGACTGCGCTGTGTGGGAAGGCTGTGGATCCGGCCCTGCCCTAGAGCCACAGCTTCCATGATGGACCACACTGTATGACTCTGGCCTTTCTAGAAACCCTGGGTCTCCCACCTCTGTGCCTTCTGCCCAGAATGCCCTGACCCCGTGACCGCCAAACGTCCCCATTCCATCTGTTGTACTCCCACATTACCTTACCACATCCCTCTATCCCACCCCAACCGATCTCACCATTACAAGAAGCTCCTTGAGGACTAGGTCCACAGAAGGCTTTTGTAAGAGCATGTGGGGCTGGTTAAAGCAAAGGGCCCCATGGCTTGTCTAGGGACTCAGGGGAGGCCCAGAGGGGGCCAATGCTCACTGTCGGATGGTTTCCATCTGCTCTTTGACAGACATGCCCCCAATGCAGAGAGCGCAGCGCAGGAGTGGGGAACTATCCTCCTGTAGCAGGCGGCAATAATACTCCAGGATGCCGTGGGTCTGCCGGGCCAGCTCCCGCTGCAGGCACAGGGGCGGAGGTTACCACCAGAAGGCAGCCCTGTCTCTGCCCTGCCCTCCAGCCTGGTTTATCTTACTGAGGGACAGATGATGAGTCCGTAGGGCCCTTCACGCTTGGAGAAAGGTAACCTCTTTTCTTGTTCTAGGCAGAACATGATGACAGGCAATGTGAACACCAGTGTCTTGCCTGAACCCGTGAAGGCAATACCTATCATGTCACGGCCAGACAGGCTGTTGGGAGAGGACAGGCCTGAGGATCAGTTCTGTAGAATGCAGGGAATGGGTATCCAGGTGGACACCTAGTGCCTACTCCTCCCCATCACCACCCTCTTCAGAGCCTGCCATACTCACATGGTGGGGATGCCCTGGATCTGAATGGGTGTTGGGTGGTGGATGCCTTTCTTCTTCAGGCCTCTCAGGATGGCTATGGAAAACAACCTCAGCATCATCCTTGGGTCTCACCGATACTTTATCAGGCCCCCCAAAGCTGTAAAATTAGGACTGCCCTCTTCGAGTTACAAACGAGGCCCAGAGATAGAGAGAGAGAGAAAAATAGACTTGTCCAAGACTTCTAGGCTGAGTGGAGGCAGGATTTGCACGCATGTCTGTTTAAGGCTACTGTCACTTGCCCACTAAAGCTCCCTGATGGCAGAGCACAGTAAACAGGGACAGCTGGGGCAAATATAATTCAAACCTGCAGAAACCCTTCCTCAATTCCCTCCATCCTCACTACTTGACCCATCGCTGCAGATGCTAAGCTCAGGGGAGGCTGGGACACAAGCTCGCAGTTGCTGGACTATCAAAGCTCCCAGTACCTGCAGGAAATTTCATTTCCTTGAAGCTCTTGATGGGTGGTGGGATACCATCTCCTTCCACCAGGATGTGGTACTTCTTCCTTACGCGTTCATGCCGCTCTTCTGACATGCTCAGGACATAACGTGGGGGTGTCCAACTGTGAGTGAGTGGTGGGGGTCAAGAGAGGTCCCAGGCTCAGCTGGCTCTGGGGTGCCCCTGCCAGTCTCAGCACACACCATTCCAAGTAAAGATGATTGCTTTTCCACAGACTGGAAAGACATACCTGGTTTTGATTGGATCGTCATATGTGATTCCCTTGGCCATTTCCTTCACTGACATCAACGCTGAGGAAACAGATGTGGCTCAGAGATGGCTCTTGCTTCCCAGAGGCCATGCCTGGGATGCGGGGAGGAGGCTCAGCCCATCTCTCCCCCTGCCTGACTACAAGCATACCTCGGCCCTCGGCCACACTCTCCAGGATCTTCTCCTCTTCTTTCAGCTGCTTCTCCTTAGCCGACTCCTTGCGAGCTGAGAAAAGAAGCAGATGTCAGAGACGTGCCAAAGCACTGCACCAAGCTGAGCCTCCCCGCTGCTTTCCAGCACACCTTCAGCCTTCTCTTTAAGGTGCTGGTGCTGATCCAGGAGGCTGACGTTGGACTGAGGGCCCAGAGGGATGTCGTCCTCATCTCCGCGGGGCTCGCTGCCGCTGTCCTGCTGCTCTTCCTCCGCAGCTCCTTTGCGCCTTCGTTGCAGTAGCTTCTGGAGCTGAGGTTCCACCAGCGCCCCTCAGAGCCAAGCCCAAGACAAAGAGGAGTATCGGGCCCAGGGGGCTTACGTCAGGATCCTGGCTTGTGGGAGAGGGTCCCGTGCCCTGAGACATCGAGCTGCCCTACCCTCAGATCAGGCTGACAGTCCCAGGTTTGCCTGGGGGCCACGGTCCCGACTACCGACAGCTCACTCCACCAGACGCCAGCCCACGCCCTCATTCCTCTTCCGACCCGGGGCCCTCACCAACAGTTGCCGCCGCTGTCGCAAAGGCACGTAAGGCACGTAGTCTTCGTCGTCCTCATCCTCCGCCTCAGAGCGGCTTCCTGTGGCAGTCGCCTCATCTGTGCGCCCCCGCTACCGACACACACGAGTCAGGCCCAGGGCCCCACTTTCACTGCTGCTCGCCACCCGCGCAGACCCCTCTCTCGTTCCTACCTTTCGCTCAGGTTCCGAGTCCTCCATCCTTTGCTGCACGCACGCGCACTACGGTAAAACCCCGCCTCAACTTTTGCGTGAGATCCAATCAGATGTGAAGAAGCGGAACGTCGGCACCTAGCAACGACCTCTGAGTGCCGGATCGCGCAGAGGGACAAACTTTCCCGAGATCCTGTCAGGCAGTGAAGCGTCAAAGTCCCCTTGGGCGGCTGCGCATTTGTTGCCAGGGGCGAAGCGTCAGACAATGCATTATGGGACGCTGGAGGACTTGGAGCATGCGCTAAAAGCTCAAACTAGGCCTGGTGGAAGGTGCCGAGTGGAGACCTCTGATACAGAAGAGACCCGCCTACCGGAGGCCCAGCCTCGCCCAGAGCCTGACATCGTGTGGCACGTTCCGGGACTGGGCCAGCTGGGACTCCGCCCAGAACTCCGCGGTTTACCCCGCGGGTAAAGGAATCAACTTGCACTGTGGCTCTGACTGGCGTCCTCATTTGTTTGACAGCAAGTATGTTCAGAGTGGTGAGGGATAAATAATACTGATGACAGTGTGTTTTCGCTGAGGTTCTGTACTTATGTACGGAATGATTATTCTCGTAAACGTTGTGATACAGCTTAGAGTAACTCACTGCCTGGGAAACCACAGGCTTCGAGGAGACCTGGATCTGAGCTTCCAAAGTGTAGAATCTCAGAACAGGGAGGGAAGGAAAGGGAGAGAAGCCTTCTGATCGAGGGCCCTGCAGGAGTGAAAGTCTGGCCATGTGCAAGTACACCGATTCTTCAAGGAACAGGTGGATCACGTGGCCAGCTGCCGGGGAGGGGCAGCCAGAGCTAAAGCTGGATAGGTAGACTAGGACCAGAGCATGCAGCGCCGCGACTGTCAAAAATAACTTCAACTTCCCTGGGTACTTTTATTTATTTTGAGAAAGAGTGACCGTGCGAACAGGGAAGGTGCAGAGAGAGAGAAAATCCCAAGCAGGATCTGCAGGGTCACTGACGAGCCTGAGCTCCCGGCTCCAACCCACCAAACGGGAGATCATCGCCTGAGCCAAAATCAAAGGAGTCAGAGGCTCAACCAATTGAGCCACCCAGCCGCCCCCATTGGGGACTTTTGAAGAGGAGTGATGGGTCAGTACTATTCTTTCCTCATGTATTTAACATGAGCACGTGCTGGGCATTGTGCACAGTGCTGAAGCAAATGAAAGATGAACAAGACACAAACCTGGCTTGTGAGTTTATGTATTAGTCGAGACAGAAATATAATGGGTCTTGACATTCTGGAGAAATATTGTATGACAGATAAGGCAGTACTTTTTGGAAGCATGACAAGGCAAAGCAAACTGATTCTCATCGTAAAATGGCCTTTCAGCTGGAATGTGAAGGATAAGCAGGAAATGATAGAGGAAAGGTAACCTGGAAAGAAGGAAACATGTGAGTGAAAGTTGAGAGACCTGAGAGTGCCAGGCCTAGATGGAGACTGATGGAGTGAAGTGCCAGGAGACAGGGGCCAGTCATGGAAGGCTTTGAATGTCACCCATAAGTTTTTCTCTGTAGCTAAAGTAGATCCTTATCAGATCTGCAATTTTTGAATGATGAGGCAGAATTTTAGATAGTTATACCAGTTCAGCTCCAGGACCGGAGCCTGGTACAAGAGCTGAAAGGAAAGAGGAATGAAAGTAATACATATACGGAGACAGGTTTCACAGCAGAGTTTGGGTACTTCCTTGGG
Organism: Hyaena hyaena; assembly: GCF_003009895.1. Lineage (NCBI taxonomy): Eukaryota > Metazoa > Chordata > Mammalia > Carnivora > Hyaenidae > Hyaena > Hyaena hyaena. The sequence continues at coordinate 2,138,641 of NW_024080793.1, forward strand.
GATTAGGAAAGGCCAGGGGCCAGGGATTGTGGGCCAGTGGGTGATGCTTTTTAACTTCTTTAGAAGAGGAAGCTGGCACTGACTGCCCATGGTGGGGTTCAACCAGGGAGAAAGAGAAGGGGGCAGGAACAGTTTCTGATCCCAACCCTCCCAACCCTCCATAAAGGGCTCTTAGTGACTGTGTGGCCATAGCCTGCACTGCTACCCACACAAGCTCAAGTTAAGTGTCAGTTTGAGAGAGAAAATGACATTGGGAGCAAAGAGTTGGAAACACAAGTGTGTACGAGGAGGCATTTTTAACAAACCTATTATATTAAAATCTGAATTTAAGAACTAGATTCACTGTGGGGGGGGGTGGGGTAGGAATGAGGTAGTTTGCTTTACTTTACAGAAGGGTTCATTATCCTCAACAATCCAGTACTTAGGCTATAGGTCTCATTCCCATTCCCACTGGAAAGTCAGATCCAATGTATAGAAACTTCATTTACTCCACTTCTCCTGACAATGTGAATCATCCAGGTTACAGGTGCACAGTCCATAAGGCCTTAAGCCTTTCCCAGACTCCGTCTCACATCAGCTGCAAAGAGATCAAGTCTCACTCCTCCAACTCCCTGGTTTTGCAGGGAAAACAGACACATTATGGGGAAAGGGCTGCTCAAGTTTACATAACAGAGTCCTCCCAACAGGAGGAAAGAACACAGATGCTGTTATACAGGCCTATGCTCTATTTCTAGTCAGCCAGACTGAGTCCACTAAAGTCACTTTGCTGTCTTAGCGTTAGTTTCCTCATGTGTAAAATGGGATAACAGTTCCATTCAGAACTGCTGCAAGAATTAAGAGGAAATTACCAAACTGCTGACACATAGTATGTGCTCAGTGAGGTTAATGACTAAGGCAGAGCCCATGCTTCTGAGTACATTCCTCACCTCACCCCTGTCCCAGACCAGCAAATCACCAGCACACTGACTCTGTGTCCAAATGTTGCTTTATCTTTCGGCAGGAAAGATCTTCACAGTATCAAAAGTAAAGAATTGAAAAACAAGAACAAAAACAAAACCAAACACAAAGAGAGCAGTGTTGGGCCAGCAGTACCATCAGTCCCCAGCCCACAGGCCAGTCCAGCCCCCGGCCTCTGAGTGAGGAGGCTGCATAGCACCAGGAAGCGGCTCTGCGGAGGTCCTGAGGGGCCCCAGCATGGCACAGCAACCATTCAACTTTTGGTTGGTCCAGGATGGTGAGGAGCAGAGAGGATCTTGGGCAGGTGGGTAGGGATGTGGAGGAAGAAACTGTAGACCTTCGGCTGGCAGTTGGGGTCTCAGGACACCCTGAAGAAGCTTGACCCGGCAGGGGCTGAGGAAACAGGAGAACATGGCTGTACCGTGAGTGAGACCTTTGCCTTAGCTTCCCCACGTTGGCTCTGGGTTTCCATGGGTCCCCATGGGCAGGAACAACTGCCTGCTATTTTTGCTCCCTGGGCTGAAAATACCGAATAGACTTCCTTGATTAACTCCAGCAGAGGATGAAGGTTAAGACCCTCCCCTGTAACACCTCTTGCCAGGTCAGGGTAGGGTTATAGCCCAGCCTCTGGTCTTTGCTCTCCTACCGATGGGCAGGGGAGAGGCAGCATATGCATTCTGACTCCCGCCTCAGGCTCTGGGTACACAGCCCAGCCTACGTCCTGGATCTGTACCAGCACTGCTTTCTCACACATTCTCAGGGCTCCTAATCCCCCTCTGAGGAGGCTGGAAAAGGTCAGTGGAGAGCCCTTATGGTGGGAGTGAGACAAGGAGGGAACATCTCCGGTCTTGGTAAAGAGATCAACCAAAGAGGGAGTCCTTGAGAGAAGATGGCCGGATGAGGTTTCCTGGCTGACAGGGGCGCTGGGCTGTGGGAGATGTGCCCCCTTCTGTCTCAGAAGAGCAACAGATGAAAGTGCCTGGGATCCCCATAACTCCTGGATCCTGTGCAGGTAGAAAAAAAGAGGGAGGAGGACACCCTGGTCCTGGTAGGAGCTCCTGAGGGTGTGGACATTTCAGCTTGGCCAAAGACCAGGGAGCCTAGCCCCTTCAGGGGGAAGGGCTAAGGTGCGTCTAAAGACAGTCCTGACTCTGGGCAGCCTGAGGTGCCATCGGGAGCCCAGCCCCAAAGACGGTCCTAACTTCAGGCTCTCTGGGCTGTTCCTGGGGAGCAGAGGTCAGCATCAAGGGTGGGGAATCCTGACCCAAAAGAGGACAAAGGGACTCAGCTGAGGGTCCAGGAAGTCTGTTGCCCTGGCCCAGAGAGGAGTGGTCCTGGCACTGAAAGAAGAGGAGTACATAGGTGAGGACATCCTCCCAGGAGTCGCTGAGTTCAGCCCACATGCCTCAGTTTCTTGTTGCCTTAAGGGCAAGTTGTGTGGCTGCCAGCCAGAAAAGGCCTGATCCCACGGACAGAGCATGGGGTTAAGACAGGGCACTGCAAAGCCATTAGGCTGCAAACCCAGCACCAAGGCCTGTCTGCCAGCCAGCCTTCTCTCATGCACTATAGTTCTCAGCCCTTCTCAGTCTTCTGTTCGCAGTCCAGACCAGCATCTGATATGTTAGTATTTCAGGGGCACCTGGGTGGCTCAGTTGGTTGAGCATTCGACTTCAGCTCAGGCCATGATCTCACAGTTTGTGAGTTCGAACCCCACATCAGGCTCGCTGCTGTCAGAGCAGAGCCTGCTTCAGATCCTCGGTCTTCCTCTCTGTCTCTGTCCTTCCTCACTCTCTCAAAAATAAATGAAACATTAAAAAAATATATATGATATGTCAATATTTCAGACAAAAGGACCAGGGTAGGTGGCTTGGAGGGGAGGCCAGAGCCCAGCTCAGGGCCAGATCTCTTCTTCAGGAGGCAGCCCAGATATCAATTTCTTCATGGAGTTTGTCGTATTTGTGGAGTGTGCTCACCTACTCCTCCATGGCTAAATGACCTCTCCAAGGTCTTGGTCTACCTCATCTGCCCTCTCACTGGTCCTTTGGGGCTGGCCCCTTCTTGTATGGCTTTAGCTGGGAAGCCTACCAGGCCGGGCAAGAGAGATTCAACCTTGGGGCTAATAATGTCAGGGGTACGGGCAGTCCTCTGGGGACTACGGCTGCTTGAGAGGCAGATGCTATGGGAAGCAGAGGCCTGGTGGAGACAGTCCAAGGACGGCAGCACAGGAAGAACCCTTCAGCGGCACGCGCAAGAGGGCACACAGGAGGTCTGGCCCAGGATGTCTTCAGACGATGTAACTTGTGGTGCTGTCACCGTGGAGGTACAGGGGCCAGGGCTGGCAAGCTGCTAGGCTTGTGCCCTGGATCAGGAAGTGGTCTGGTGGGGGCACAGAGGTGACAGAACTTGGGGAGAGGGAGTACAGGCAACACTTAGGGGTCTCCATACCTCACTGAACTGTGCTGGGAGTGGTTTTCTTGAGGCTAAAGTTGGTCCAGTTCACAGCAACTTTCTGACGAGTTTGCTTTGCAGAATCCAAACAGAACCTATTGGTTTTGAGAGATACCAAAAAAGCACAATCAGAGGTTCCCACTGCTGGACCCCCCTTTTAGACCCATGTGCCCCGGTCAATAAAGGAACCAAATCAGCTCTGTACAAGCCCTTTAGTTCCAGGGCACTGCGATCTAGCAGGTTATAAGAGCTTTGCTGGCTTTCTGGACAGGGTGCCCACAAGCCTAGAGAACATGTGATAAGAGACTGGCACTGCCTCAGGGTACAGTGTTGCTCCTCACACTGTATTTTTACTGCAGCTACACGGGGCCGCCTTCTGCCCCCCTAGGTACAGCATGCTGCTTTCAGCTTCAAACCTCTGTACCTACTAGCTCTGCTGTCACGAAGGCCCTGTTTTACCTTGCCCACTTGTTCTTGTTTCTTATTTCTCAGGTCTCAGCTTGGGTCCCACCTCTACTAGGAGTGCTGCCCTGGCCTCGCCTCCGTTTCAGCTTGGCCTGCCACCTCACTTCTAGCTACCACCCCCACAGCCCCATGCCCTTACTCTTCCAACAGCACTCAACACTATGTTCATGGCTCTCTTTCCCCAGCTAGGCTGTGTCTGATTTGCCTCCACCCTAGTGCTCAGCCCAGGCAGAGCAGAGAATGTGCAAATGAATAACCAAGGTGAATAAAGCTGAAGAAAGCCCTGGTTCTTGGGGCCTGACATGCCTCCTTCTCCCTGTCCCTTACACCTTCCCAGATGCCCTGTCCTGCCATGTGGCCACCTGGGTCCCAGCAGATACACTGGTGGGAGAGAGCCTGCAGAGGCTCTTCCTCTGAGGGCGTCGGGCTGAGGGAGAGCCTGAATGTAGGTGGGCGAGAAGGCATCCCCACACCTACCTCTTGAAGTACTCCACCTCCCGGTCAGTCTCATCCATCTCCACCCCATCCATGTCCTTGGGCAGGAACACATCGTCTAGGAAGACACAGCCAGGAGGGCTCAGTGCCCACGGCCAGGCCTCTGGGGTCATACTCTTGGGGCAGCACTGCCCACACGCAAGGATTACCCTCCACCCTCTGGCCTGGCTGGGTGGGGGGTCAGCCACTCAATTCCTGGTGCACTCACCCAAGGAGGCAGCTGTCTTCTCCTGCTTGTTGCGGCTCCGGCGGCTGCGACCCTTGCCCTGTGGCAAGCTCTGTGGCCTTGCTGGGCCTGAAGGCTGCACAGACTCCTGCTCCAGAGGCCGTGCTTTGGCTTCACCTGGCCAGTTTCGCCAGGAGATGCCCTTCTCATCAGCTTTGGGGCCGGCAGCCCAGCCTGGTCCTGGCTGACTCCCCCGGCTCCCTTCTCCAGCCTCAGCACAGCTGCCCACTCTGGGAGGCTCTGAGGCCTTGCCTGGCTGCTTGGAGCTGGGGGTCTGGCCCTTGGCATTGGGAACCTCGAGGCTGGCAGGGGACCGTGGGGCGGGGCTCACCTCGTTCTTCTTGGCCTGACTGCCCTGTCTCTTGCCCTTCCGCAGCTTCCCAGCTGAGGCCACAGGCTCGGGTGGCTCCTGCTTGCAACTGGGAACCTCCTTTGGGCTTGGCTCCTCAGGGCTAGGGTTGCCTGGCTTGGGTGTCTTGACCCAGATCACCCGGGACAGGTTGGGCACAGCATTGAGTCTCCTCACTAGCCCATTCTCAGGGATGATACCAGGAGGGGGGCCCCTCACCTCTGTCCATGGTGGGTGGGAGCCTCTCATTTCTGTCCATGGTGGGGCTGGCTCACCTGGAACTCGTAACGTGTGGTTCTGAGAGGAGCCCAAAGTCAAAGGGGACAGGTCGAGATTAATGTCAGGCCGTTGCTCTGAGGAGCCATTGAGGTTTGAGGGGGATAGGCTCTGGGGCTCTGGGTCAGCAGCACCCTCCTTAGTGAATCCATTCGTGTCCATGTTGAGCTCACATACACTGAAGCTGGCACGGATAGAGTCCTTGACAGTGTTCTTGATCTCCTGCAGACGGCTGCTCAGGAAGCTATTGACTCGATCCAGCTCCTGGTCAGGCCACTCCAAGAGCCTCTCCCTGGCAGGCCTTGGCTCCCGGCTTCCAGAAATACTACGATTCACCTGCTTTAGAGCTTCTGCTGCCAAGTGGGCCTTCTCCTTTTCCTGCCAATATAAGATGCAGTTTCAGCTGGGGCCTGGCAGCTACCAGGCACAGTGTGACACCTGACACATCAGCCAGGGGCCGGCTCCACGGCTAACTGGCTAGAGGCAGGGTGTTGCCATCCTGGCCTGCTTACCCACCCTGCAGGAGTGAGGATGAACTGCAACCAGACAGGTACATGTCTTGGGGATGGAGACAGATCCACAGAGGACAGGGCTTTTATAGCTTGTTCATCCAGAGCCCCAGTGTCCTAGGGCCTAAGGACACTGGGATTCAAAGGGATAGGAATGCAGCTAATTGTACCTTGCCTTCCGGGCTTGGGCTTAAGCAGTTCAATCACTTGCTGAGTCTCCGTGGACTCATCTGCAAAAGGGGGACAATAATTCTGGAGTGAAGACCAAACTGGGGATGCATGTGAGGCAGATGGCTGCGACAGAGGCATTCTCTCCAATTCTGCTGGCGGTAGGGGAAAAAAGCTGTGATCTCATGGAAGAGGGCTTTCAAGATGGGCTGTGAGATCACATGGTAGGTCAGACTGCTCTGGATGGCAGGATTTTGTGTATGGGCACTATAGGGGGAAGTTCCCATACGAAGGCCACTCACTACTCAGCTGCCTCCAGTAATCAAGGCCATGCCTAAAGTGTGCCTGATGGCATATAATGGGCAGCCACATGGGGCCCCACAGCCAAGATGTAAAAGCAGCTCCTCTGCCTATGTGAGAACTTGGTGGCCGGACTGTTAATCAGTGTTAACAAACCTGGTTCTGGAGAGTGAAAATGAGAGTCTGTGGGTTCTGAGTCACCCCATTCCTTTGCTCAACCCCAAGTCATCAACAGGCCAATAAGCCTTTAGAGGGAGATGGGAGACAGATGTCAAAAGCCCACGGGAAGGAGGTGGTGGTGCTAGGCCAGGGGCTGGATGACTTCCATATTTCACATATGTCTAGCTGATGTGGGAATGGAGGGGAAAAACAGGAAAAGGAAACTGGGGAGAGAAAAGAGGGCTTGCAACCACTTCAGAGTCAACCTAAAGAAGGTGACTGTGCCCCAGCAAACATGCATCTGTTTTAAATGTGGCTCTGCAACTGACTAGCACCACAACTGTGGGACCTTGGACAAATCACTTTCTCTGAATCTTACTGTCCCCCTTTGTAATTTCGGGAGAAAGACTACCTACCTATACCTCACAGTGTTGCTACGAGGATGCCTGAGGGGGCATGTGTCCCTTTCCCCGGGTGCTGACAAGGCTGTGCCTTGGCACCATTGTGCTCAGGTGGGGAAGCAGCTCAGTCTGGAGCAGTGTTTCCAGCCACGTGCCATCGAGTTTAAGGCCATAGGATGGACAAAGTACTGAAAGGCCTTTCAAATCACTCCTCCCCTGCACCAGCCAGCTATTTCTGTTCGGAATGGAGGTTCTATGGAGGATTTCAAATCTGAAGATGAGTTAGAGGGAGTGATGTGGGATCATGTGTGGCTTGGTAGTGAGAAGAGGAGAGAGCACAGAACACTCACTTTCTGTTATGTGCCATGAGCCTGACCCTTCCCGCACACCGTCTCATTTAATCCTCACAGTGGCCCTTGGTGAACATTATCCTCAATTTGCAGATGTGACTTTGGAACGAATAAGGAACTGGCCCAAGGTTACATAGCTAGAGAGTGGCAGAGTTGGGACGGCACATCTGGATGTGATCTGCAGTTCCTATGGCTTTTAATCCTGTCTGACAATCACTTCTTGACTATCAACTAGGAGGCACTGGGCTGGGCTCTGGGCAATTTAGCTATGCATGAGAACTCTGCTGGGGGAGACAGGCATGTAGACAGGCTGTTTAATTCTGGGTGACAGTGACAAGAACTATAGGGAAGAAAGCACAAGATACTCTGGGAACCCAGACCGGGCCATCAGAGGTGCTTTGCACAGAGGAGGGTCTCTGTCTCCCTGGGCACTGGAGGGCGACTGGGATTGTCCTGGACAGTGAGCCTCGCACTTTCTAGGCAGAAGAAGGAGCAAGTATAAAGACTGAGAAATGGCACACATAATCTTTAGGGAATGCAAACATTCACAGGGAGAGCTGGAGTCCCGATTTCTTTTAGGAGAGTGGTGGGGAATGGTGAGCAGGAAGGCCAGAGGGGATAGACTGGAGAGAAAAAGCTGGTGAGCTAAGCAAAGGCTAGATCCTGAAGAGCCCTGCAGGCCATGCTCAAGTCTGGGTTTGATCCTGAGGGCAACGTTCGACCACTGAAGGCTTTTTAAGCAGCAGTAGGGTGGAGAGGTGGATGGTTTGAGCTGTCTGGGAGGTAGTGTGGCCTGGATTCGATGGCAGGCGGGGAGAGAACGAGAGGAATTATAAGAACGACACTGACAACCACTGGTGCTGCTGCAGCAGCTTCCCTGACCATGTGTTCTGTTGAACCTTTATATGCATCACTCCATTTCATTCTTGCAACCATCTGAGTTAGGTTCTACTGTTATTCTCATTTTGTGGATGAAGAAACTGAGGCTTAGAGGTGAAGTGATTTGCCCAAGGTCATCCAGCAAGTATGGCAGAGCCAGGTTTCAAACTGAGGTCCGATTCCAAGGCCCGCTGCTCTCGATCACCACGATGCGTTCCTCCCAGGATGGCATCCTGGGTTCTGGTTCAGGCAACCGGGTGGATGGTGGTGGCGCCATTAACTAGACAGACAATGAAGAAGTAAGAGCAGGCCTCTTTGGAGAAAGAAGACAAGCTCAGGTTTGGATGTGCTCAGTTTGAGTACTGGTAGGACATCTGTGAGGAGGGGCCCAGTAGTAGCAGATGTCAGTGTGAAGTGCAGGGAGGAAAAAGTGGACATAATGAACCAGCAACAACACTATTTAGATGGCTTCTCTTTCCCAGAAAGATGTCCTTGAGGGGGAGGGTCAGAAAGGGGAAGAGGAGTCCACAAAGGAGATAGAAGAGAGGTCAGAGAAGGTGAGAAATCTGGAGAACACGGCATTCCCATTGTCCTTTCCCTGTCCCCATCTGGCTGAAGACAGAGCCAAAGAAAGCATACTTGAAAAGAACAACCAAGACAAAATATGAGATGCTGCCTAGCTGACAAAGAAGGTGGGCCAGAAGAGTATGATTTGGCAACAAGATGTCTCTGGTGGCGCTACGGAGGGGGGCGGAGTGGAAAATAGTTTGCAAAGACAGTGCAAGGACAGTGAATGCAGATAACACTTTTCAAGAAATTTGGCAGGAAATAGGTGGGGTGGGGGAGAGAGAAAGACAGAGAGAGAGAGAGAGAGAGAGAGAGAGAGAGAGAGAGAGAGGCAGGCAGACAGGCAGGCAGGCAGGCTGTACCCTTGAGGCAGTTTGCTTTGAAAAGAAAGAGTACTGAGCACAGTGAAATGCTGGGAGACAGCCCAGAGGAGAGGCCAAAGCCAGAGCAGGAAGCTGAGGTTAGACTGAAGAGGTGGGAAAGGACTGCAGGGCCTTGGGCAGGAGAAGGGGTAACTCTTCCCTCACGACAAGAAGTCTGTCTGCAGGTGGGGTGGTAAGATGCCTTTTTTCCCCTGTTGAAACAGGATGTGAGGTCATCTAACATAAAAGAAAAGGCCAGGTGGAGAAGGCCTGGAGGTTGGACAAAGGAGCTGTGATGGACAGAAGTGATGAGGAGCAAGTAGATCAAGGAACTATGTCCGTTTGGCAATGTGAGGGCCCAGGCAAGCGGAAGACCACAGGGCTTTGGTGCCACAGATAGACCTGATATCTAGCACTTTCCTTGAGGTATAAAAGGGGAGAGGCAGGTAGGGGTCAAACCCAGGGCTGCAATTTTTCTGAGTGGGTATAACGGAAGAGCTGAACAGGGCAAGGAATTGAGACAGTAAGTGGATGCTGCTTAGGGGATCTCTATGGCCTGGGTAGAGGAGGCAGGGGCAGGTGACAGCCTTTGGTAGATGAACAAAAGTGGCTGGGGGGTTGTAGATGACAGAGCCAGGGTCAGTAGGGGTTAGTACATGAGCGGAAGATGGTCATGGGTCTGCAAATGATATAAGGGAGCAGAAAGACACTCAGCTTTATTGGTCTCCTGAGGTAGGAGAGAATGAGCAGTCTCCACTGGACGGCTCCCAGGGGGAAGCTGTGTTTGTGATGGACAGCCAGACTGTGGTTAAGTCTGAGGGAAAGGAAGGACACTGGAGATGAGGCTGATGTATAAACCGGTAATGACCATGACTGCCTATCACATGACCTTGCAACTGCCTGGTGCTGTGTTATATTCTGGCCTCTAGACCGGGCTGGGCAGACAGTGGCTGTGCAACAAGTTTCTGAAAGAATGAACAGCGTGATAAAAGGCAGTTGAGGGAGACGTGCAGGGAAGAGTGGCAATACAGTGGAAGGAGTTACCTGAGGAAGTATGAGCTTGGAAGGAAGTTGTCGGAAGGAAGAGGAGGGGAGAGAAGAGACTTACTGGCGTTACCAGCAAAGGGGTAGGGATGTATGAGCACAGATTTACGGAAAGCAGACAGGCCTGGGAACTTCAAGTGTGCTTGCTGGGACCTAACTGGAAACCACTGCCTTATGAGGCTAGGGAAGGCTAAAGACACTGCTGCTGCCCCCTAGACACTTCTGGCCAGGCAACACAGATGGGAGAAAGAAAGTGCTGACCATTTTCTGAAGGCAGCAGTGGGACTTCTTGGCTCACTACTTCAGGCTGCAGGGAAAGGGTCCTGGTTTGTCCTTTGGGCTGGAAAAAGATGTAGAACTGCTTTCCAGAGCACCAGGGCCGTTTGACCACCCAGGACCTGGAGTTAGCTGGCTGTCAAACCCAACTCTTCAGCTGCTGGGCTCCGGAGTGTGGCACTGTGCAGACGCAGCTGGGGGTGGGCAGGTGAAGAGGTAATAAGGCAGCAGGGGACGAGCCATCAAGCCCTGGGGCTCACCTGGGAGCAGGGCTGTCCAGAAATAGCTCACTGGGTTCTCTCCTCAGCCCTCTGAGGAGCTCACCCAGCCCATGGGCTGGGTCCTTCCCATGGCTTCAATTATACCTCCAAGCTGGAAACTCCCAGCCCGACACCTCCATCTCCACTTGGAGGTGGAGATTCTCCTGAGAATCTCCAAGTCAATGTGCCCCAAATGAACTTCCTGTCTTCTGTCAATCCCATCCTTGTTCAGTGAACGAAGGGCACACCATCCTACCAGTCATCCAAGCAAACACCTGGGAGAATTCTCCAACTCCTTCATTTCTGTTCTACACTCAGATCACAAAAGCTGGTCATGTCTGATTCCCCTGCTCCAGTCCCAGCATCAATCGGCTCTCCCTTGGCCCTCAGTATTCCTTCCTGGAGTGTCAACCCTCCAGGCTACCTTCCATATTGCCACACAGTCACGATAGAATACAGATCTGACCAAGCTCATCCTTTGATAAAAGTCCTGCAGGGACTCCCCTCAGCTATAGGATCAAGTCAAAGCTCTTCAGCAGAGCCTACGACACCCTTTCTCACCTCTACTAGCTGTCCTGCCTCTGCTCTATTTGAGCTCTGGGTACACCAAACTGCTGTGGATGTGCTATGCCTGCTGCCAGAATTCTCCTGAGGAATCTGAACTCACTCCCTACAACTCAACTCTCAAGCCAGCCTCTTGGTAATCCATTTCCAATTTCCCTTATCCCAGTGCTTGAGACATGCTAATATGCTCGTCCAGTTTTGTGTCAGTCTCTCCACTGGACCGAGCTTCTCCAGGGTGAGAACTTAACTGCATCATGCTTTGGTTCCCAGTATTTGTAGAAGTGTTTGCTGAAGGAATACGTGACTGACTGACGGAAGCAATTCCTGTGCTTAGAGGAATCCAGCAAGCAGCTTCTGAGGCCAGGACTCGTCTTTCCTCCAATCACTGGCCCCAGGTTCCCTGACCCTGATGCCTCCCAAACTCATCCAGACCTTCCCATAGCAGTGAGCTGTGCTAAGGCTTCTGGCAGCCAGCACTGTTCATGCCCCAGAAGTCTTGGGGGATTGGGACAAGGGATTCCTTAGGGAGGAGAGGTGGTAGAACTAGGCTCCCCCCCACACCCACCTTCTTTTTCAGCTTGTGCCGGGCCCGCTTGGCGGCCCTGGCGCTGTTGGGGACTTTGGGCTCCGTGCTGTTGATGAATTCCAGCAGCTCATCCACATCTCGGTGGTCCACGGCGGGCTCCCCAGGGATCCCGCCCAGGGTGCCCCCCTTCACGGGCAGCTCCTCTTTCCGCCTGGTCAGCCTCGAGCGGAGCTTCTCTCGGATCTCTGTATAATTCCGACTCGTCGGGGCAGCGGGTGGCTGGGGGAGGGGGAGGTGCTGACGTTACACCCTGGGCCAGGGAAGCCCGAAGCACTCCCACCCGCTGGCACCGAACACGTGGTGAGAAGCGAGAAAACTGTTCTTTCTACCACAGCCACAAAGGCCAAATGGCTTCAGCCTCGGCCAGGCCCAGAGCTGAGGCAGCAGTGGGCGGAGGGAGTGGGAGGTATGCAACAGCATGTGAGCCCACTGACTTGGGAGCCAGGGAAGCAGGTTTGAGCCCGGGCTTTGTCACTCAGAAGCTGTATGACCTTGGGCAGGTCACTTAGTCTTTGTGTGCCTCGATTTTATCATCTTTGAAATGAGAATAATAACTCCTAGCTCAAAGGTGACTAACAATGTGATTACTTTCATTTCTTCTGTCCTCACCTGCTCTACCCTAGCTGGCGGCCCTTTGCTCTTCACTTTGAGACTTCTGAACTGCTTTCGCTCTCTGTACAGGCAGCATGTACTCTGCCCTGAGCCTTCTTCCTGGTGCCGCCTGTGCTCACAGTCTGTCCCTTGCAGGCTCTCACACTTGGAGGAACTGAGAGCCTTTGCTTCCACTCTGCCTTCATCACACACAAGTGTTCACTTATCTGTGATTACACACGTATACATACTCATCAGAATCATAGCTTCCTTTCTACCATTTCCTTTCCTTTTGCCTAAGGAAAAAAAGTCAATCTTAAGAGAAACCAGGAAAAGAGCAAAGGTAGCAAAGTGTTGAAAAATCCCTACCTCAGAAATGTGCTGTAAGGATCAAGCGAGTGAACACAGGCTGCGAGAACTCAGAAGGTCCCGGTGTGGTTATAATGCCCCTGAGCAAGGGGAACTCTGGGGAGAGCGGGGTGTGCTCCTCTGGCTCACCTTGACTGGCCCCCTGCCCTCTCTGGCCTGGGCAGGCTCACTCACCGCATTGTGGCCGAAGAACTCACAGTAGCAGCAGTCACAGAACTTTCCATCTCTCTGGTGAGTGGAGGATGAGGTGCAGGAGCTGCGCTCTGAGCTGCTGTCCTCTTCCTCACCCAGGCCCTCATCTGCCTCGCAGGGTTGGGGCAGCTGGCAGGCCAGGCCACTGTGTGTAAACTTGTGCCCTTTGCACCCAGGGTCTCTGCTGTTGGGAAAGAAAGATAAGCCCAGAGGTGAGGGAGGGCATGGCAGAAGCAGGCTGCAGTAGGAGCCTGGGGAAGCATCCTCACCACTGCCGTCCCAACTACCCTTCACGTGCCTCATCCCACAAAGGCCGAGGCAATCAGATTATTATCAGTGCCTCTCACAAAAACAGGGCCATCACCCTATGGGCTGTGGGCTGATGGCTCTCCTGGAGCATCCAAAGGAGGTCGACAAGGTCAATCGTCCAGTGGGTGGACTGTCTTAGCTGCGGGGCCTTAAATCTGGGAAAGTAAATGTGCCTTGTGGGCCAGACTCTAAGAGCTACTGTACTGTTTGGGCCAGGTACTATATTTAGTATATTAATTCTAAGCATCTCCCAAGTCCTGCAAAGTAGATGTTGATATCCCCATGTTGCAGTGAAGGTAACTAAGGGTCAGAGTGCTTAGTTGCTTTGCCCAAGCAGTGGCTAGGGCTCAGCCTGCGCCTGCCTGTGTGCAAAGCTCACGCTCTCCACTGTACCACTCTGCCTCTGGACTTCAGGAAGCACTAGGGGCCTCATGTAACATAAGACTATTTTTCCAGGATAAGAAAAAGACACTGGCCTACAAAGTCCCACAGCTGGAGCCAGAAGAACAAGAGTCCTGGACTGGTCATCAGAAGCTGGAGTGCCCTACGGCTAAGGACATGGGGTGAGGCTGGGGTGGTGGGAGCCGGGAGAAAGCACAGGGCAAGGAGCAATGAGGAGGCTTGGCTCCCAGGGCAGTCTGTTGAGCAAAGGGTAGCAAAGGAAGGGAAGGAACCATCAGTGGTGCTCAGAGAAGCTTAATCCAAAATGATCATTCTTCATCTACAATAGCAAAATTAAAATAACCCATGCTCTTGAGAATATGAAGAAACTAGCACCGTAATACTGGTGGTTACATAAATTTGGAGAACATTTTGGAAAGCAATTTTTCAACATGTATTGGGAACCCTTCTCAAAAAAGACATCCTGATGTTCTTTAAACTGAGAACTTTTTTTCGTTCTGAGGGATCTGTTCCAAGGAGAAAAACCCAAATGAGGGAAACAGCTTTAGGCAAAGACAACTTTAGAGACATTATTTACAATGTTAAAATACTGGAATGATTTAAATTATCAGCAACTAGAGAACAGGGAAGTGTCCTATGGAGAATATTCTCCAGCCTTCAGCTGAGACCCAGAAGACCTCATAGGAACCATACAATAAATGCTATGTGAAAAAGGACAACAAAAACCTGTTAACTGTACAGATACCACCAATACTGTGTGGGCAAGACCTGTAGGGAAAGCTGCTAAAATTGGTGATGGTATGGGGGTGGTGGGATTTTAGAAGGAGAAAATACAAATGCATACTAAACACAGATCTGATTTCTAATACAAAAATATGCATCTTTCTCCTCCAAAAAACTTTCTCTTTCACATACATCTTAATATAAACTTCCTCAGTACTTAGAATTACTTTAGGGAATCATTAAGGCCATGATTCCTGATTCAAACACAGATTTGGGTACAAGGATGTTTATTACGGACTTGTTTTTTTAATGGTTAAAAACTAGAAATGCCCATAGAGCCTGCTTCAGATTCTGTATCTTCCTTCCTCTCTGAGCCGCCCCTGCTCATGCTCTCTGAAATAAATAAAACATTAAAAAAAAAAAAAAGAAATATCCAAATGCCCAAATGTCCAGGAATAGAGGAATGATAAAATACGAATTATGCTACAGCTATGCAAGAAGACACTTTGAAGCTTCTGGAAAGTTTTCTGAAGAATTTTAACTGGGGAAATGATCTATAATGTTAAAAAAATAACTCCACAAAAATATATAAACATGAACCTAATTTATATACAGAGACATCAAGAAGAAAATATACCAGTGTTAGAAGTTTATCTTTAGGTTTTGAGAAAATTTTTTCGTTAGATATCTCTGATTTTTTCCAAGTTTTTCAAAAAAACAAAAAGGAGTTACTTCCTTTAAGACTGTAAAAATGATACGAAAGACATAGAGTCTATCGTTCAATTTCTACCCCCAAAGGTATGCTCTGTCAAGTCTCTTAGAACTCAAAGTCAAAGTTAGGAGGGAGTATGTCCTTTGTGCCACTCACTTACCTGTGAGTGCCAGGGAGCTGCTGAGAGCTGGGAGGTGGGAGGAGAGGCCCGCTGCAGTGCCCGCCACAGTGCCCACTACAGGGGTGGCTGCACCCCGAGAACGGTGGAGGCATCTTCAGGAGCGGCATGCTGGTGGAGGGCAGGTGGGGAGTCTGACATGCCCCTGGGGTGTGTGGGGCAGCAGCAGCGGCAACAGGGCATTCTGAAGCTTGGGCAGGGAAAGGCGCTGCTGGGGTAGCAGGCGGCAGGTGTGGACGGGGTGGTGAGCCAAAGGATCCGGGGTGAGATGGGACCGGCGACGCGGGCTGGGGGTGGTGGCCAGTGGGGCTGTTAGGTGGAGCAGTGAGGTCTGAGTGCCGGTGGTGCTCCGAGAGAGAAAAAACCTCACCTGTGGATGGATGGGGAAGAAAGGGGTCAGAGTGAGAGCCAAGACCCTGGGGAGGAAAGCCCAAGGGCTCGCTGCTACAACATCCTGCTTTACTATGACCAGAGGGAACTTGTCTGGGGATAGCCTCTCTGCACAGTGGATCCTGTGAGCTTTTGGGAAAGTCTAACGGTGCCTTGGGCTGGAGAGATTTTCCTTGCAGGCAGCAACTTGGCCGAATAGGCTCGAGGAGCCCAGACCTGAGAGAGAAGACACCAGGAATGCCTGCCCCATGGAAGGCCACAGCACCTCTGCTGTGGAACAAACAGGGGATATGTGTTCTGTCTCTCGGGGTCTCTCTAGGACTTGCTTGTTCATAGGTATTCCTTGGGCCCAGGAAAGGGTCTACAGAAGCCAGTGGAGCAGCAGGCTAACGCTCTGCCTTTGGTCCATGAGGACTGAGGCAGCCAGGGTATGCCAGAGTCTCAGACGGCTCTAGATTTTTGAGAAGTGGGAAAAGGCTTTGAGGATTCACTTTCACTTATGCATCAAAATAAGTGGAATTCTACTCATTTCTCAGAATTCTGGGAGCAGCACCCCTTTAAAGAACTCAGGCCCTTAATTTAGTTATTTTTATTTTTTAATGTTAATTCCAGTGAGTTAACATATGGTGTTACACCAGTTTCAGGCACTCAATTTAGAAACAGGCAATAATTAGTATTTATATCATAACCTCAATAACCCAAGACTTTTTCTTTGGGTCTCTAGGGGTTAATCTCAGGATCGAAAGAAGGCTTATATATTTGTGAACTTGGCTAATAATTCTGGCAGCTTGCACCAACTTCTTGTGGATGGAAGTGCAGTGCCTTTATGCCTGTTCCTTAGGTGGAGAAAAGGAGGCCTGGGAAGACAAAAGCACCCAGGTCCTCTGTGCTGCTGCAGGGTGAGGTATTAGGTGACTCTAGTCCTAATTCCCTAAGGATGCTTCCAGACTCCACTTTCTGTTCAGCCAGTGTTCACGTCCCCTCCTGAATTGGATGGGAAAGCTACCACAGCCAATGACAGTTATTTTTTATCTTCAGGGTTGTGGGGAAAGGGGTGCCACGGAGACAGTCAAGGGCTTCCATCAGAACAGCTCCTTTTACTTATTTTAATAACTAGCCTCCTGATTGTCTAACAAAGTGGTTAGGAAAACGGCTCTCTACATTTATGTGGCCTGGCTCTCTCCCAAGCTTGGAGACTCACCAGGGATGGTAGGAGGACTCCCGAGGGAGCTACCCGGCACGGCCCCACTGGAGTGCGGAGAGTTCCAGAGGCCCGAGAGCTTATGTGCTGACAGGAAGGAGCTGGGATCCCAGTCTCCTGAGTTCCCATGGCAGGAGGAGGAGGACGAGGACGATGAAGAGGAGGACGAAGAGGAATGAGAGTCACCCCCACAAGACTGGGATTTGCAGGATGTGTGTGACAAGGAGATCTGGAGAAGGGGGAAGAAAAAGGCTCATGGTAAAACAGCAAACGTCAGAGCTGACCCTCTGCTTCCTTGGCTTACACAGGAGCGCCTCTTCCTCCAGGCCCTGTGCCATGGCCAAAGCACAAGTCCCACAACTCCAGGTGAAAAGGCAAACGTGGATCAGGCCTTTGTTGGGAGGGGCCCAGGTGCTCCCGGTAAATTGAAGTGTGTGGATACTGGTGACAGAGACTCTGGTAGGGATACAGATTGCCTGTCAACTGCGGGCCTTTGGGGAGTCCTGACAGTTGCCAAGGAAAGGAAGGGTTTTTAAGTCAAAAGTCCTGAAACTGACATGACCTTGGGTATGAGAGGGAGTGGAGGGGAATGAGAACCGAGGAAAGTCTGACTGCTGGGATTCAGGAGATGCCAGTGAGATGGCTCCTGGGCATCCTGAAGGCCTTCTAAGTGAGGCACTTGGTAGATCCTTAAACCAGCCTTTGCTCTCTGTATCATACTGGTTGGCTTTCAAGCTGCCATAGAGCTGAAGGCAGCACGGTGACATGTAAGGGGCAGGATCTCCATCGACCAGTACCTACAAGCTGGCCTCACACTGCAGAGACTCCCCTCAGGGGCAAGGGGGCTCCCTGAAGCCTCCTGGTTCTTGCCCCAATTGTGAACCCAAGCCGCGACCCCTCAGTGCTTGGGTGCAGGGTCTGCTGGAGGACAGCACCTGAGAGACCAGGGAAGGAACAACTCAGCAGCCTGATCTCTGGGCAGCCAGCCCTCCTGCATTCAGGGGCCCCTCCTCAGCTGTTACCTACCGCCACTGCATGTTCTCGACCTGTCTGCCTCTCATCTTCCTCCATGCTCTTTCGGCAACTCTGGCAGACCCACAGAGGCATCTCGCCTAGGAGATTCTTGACGAGCTTTGGCATGAAGTCAGGGGGCAGCTTCTCACCCTGCAACACCAGTCCATTTTGGGAAGGGCCTTCTTCCCAGCCTTTGCGTTCCCGATGACATAGCAGGCAGCAAGTCTGTATGGACTGGGTGGAGGTGGGGGGAACCTGTCCAACAGACAGAAACAGGGTTTCCCAGGAGGGGAAAGGTTCTGCTTAGAAACAGTATCAACAAAACTAATACCTTCACTTATTATGTGCCAGGCACTGGGTTAGGCACTTTATATGCAGAATTTTAGTCCTTGTGATAGCTCTGCAGACTAGGTGTTAATTTCTTTCTTTCTTTCTTTCTTTCTTTTTTTTTAAGACAAAGAAACCGATCTCAAGAAGTTAAGTAAGTTGCTCAAGGTCTTAGAGCCAGTGAATGGCCAAATTAGGAGTTGAGCCCCAGTGAGGTTGATTTCAAAGCTCATACTCCAATGCCCTTATGTCTCCAAATCTTGAAAGTTAAAGGAAGGTCCCCTGGGAGAGGCCACAATTCCTGGGCTGCCTGTGCAGTCCACAGACCAATCCTCATCTGGGGGGGGGGAGGGAGTGCTTTCAGTGAATGCTGAGTTTGGGAGAACATCTGGGTTTCCTGAAAGCTGCACAATTCCATTAAGATCACAGCAGCATTTTGGAGAAGGGGTTTGCATAGCTAATCAGAGAGTATTAATTCAATAAAAAACTGAGTTGGAGAATGGGTAAGGCAGACCCTGGTGCTTCTGAGAGGTAGTGAGGTATCGTGAAAAGAATCTGGACTTTGGGGGTCAGACTGACACACATTCTAATGCCTCCCTGAGCACACATTAGCTGGGTGACCTTGAATAAGTTATTCAACTTCCTGAGCTCTGATTTCCTACCTACCTCACAGAGTTGTTGTGAGACTCAGTGTATAAACAGGGAAAGTGCCTAGCCCTGTGCATGTTCAAAGCATAGACCCAATACACAGTAATTATTATTTGGGCTTTTTTTTTCCTTCTAGGACAAATGACATAGAAATAGAAGTCTATAGGTTTTTAAGTCACATTGAGGGGTACTGATTGGGAACCTGATTTCATTTAATGACCCCAATTAATGGCTTTCCTATATCCTGCAACTATGGAAGGCAGCTATCCTCACCATTATACCAATGTCACTGCTTCCAGGGCTATTCTGCAACTTTGTAGAACCCTCTTTTCTCTGACACTTGTTATGTCACTTTCTTTGGCCAGTGGGATGTTAGCAAATTTGCTGTCAGCGTAAGCTTAAAAGTGTGTATGCATTTCTACTTGCTTCTTTGCATGGCTGGGCTTGCTCGGTCTTGTACCTCTGCCTCCCATGAGAGCATGACTGGGCTAGCTGCTGGAGGGATGTGAGAGACATGTGGAGAAATCTGTATTCCTCGCTGACTGGTCAGTGGATCTGATAATATGAGTGAGCCCAGCTGAGATCAGTCAACCCAGCTCAATTGGCAGAAACACCCAGTCAACCCAGAGACTCATGAGAAATAATAAATGGTGTTGTTTTAAGCCACTAAGTTTTAGTGTGGTTTATTACATGCAATAGTTATATTAACTCATATACCTTCCAAACTTACCCACCACTAGGTAACAGGTGTTTGCAGAGGCCTAAGCAAAGGAATAAGGGGATCATCCTCATCCTACCAAGAAAATAAATGCCATCATCTTTCTTGAATAAAATCACCTCTCACAATAAATTGGCATCAGGGTAACCTTAAATCTGTAATGTTACAGTTACACTGAATTGGGTCTCTGGTTTCTAGGGGGAAAGAAAAAGGAACCTAATAGTAGTACTAGGAGTGTAATGAAACATTTGGGGTAGTACAAAGACCTTGGAAAAGAGTACCAGAGAAAGAGAAATCTTTTATGTGGAACTCATGTGAGATACTGCCTAAAAGGTTTCTGTCAAGGGAACATTTCAGTGGACAAGGCAACTGCGTAACTGTACCTGCATAAGGAGATAGCTCCTAACCCACTGGTGGTGAGCATCTTATGGAAAGGGTGGGAGTCTGATGGCGGAGGATGGTATTCTGAGAAGTTAAGGCAAAGAAGGCCTTTTTGAGAAGTATCCCCAGGAGACTTTTCAGAGCTATAAGGTGCCATAGTAACTCCGGAGGGAAGGTGAGGCCAACACCCAAATCTTTCCCTGTACTGATGGTGGGTGACCATATTCTTACATAAAATACCAGGACACGTTATTTTACTACAACAGAGTTTCATTTCATTTGGGTATTACGTTCTAAAGTTACTATGTAAGAGGAAAATCTCATATGAGTAAAAGTGTTCTGAAATTCTTTGTATGGATTATGAAGTACAATATATTATAGTTTTGGCACAACCAAGAAATCAAATGTATAACATATATGGCAATGTTCAATAAGTGTTTTTTTTTCCTCTTAAAAGCAAATACAGAATTCTTATAAGTTAAATGTGTGATCAGTGTGACTATACTTAGTACCTAAGTACTTGTGGGAGGCACTGGATGTAGTGGAAGTAACACTGGTTTTTGGCACTAATCTTGGGCCTCCACCACTTACCAGCTGTATGATGTTAGGCAAGTTCTACTCTGTCTCTTCATCTGTAAAACGGGATTAAGTCCTAACTTGTATGGCTGGCTGTGAACATTAAATGGACAAAGCACGTGCTCACTTTGGCAGCACATATACTAAAATGGACAAAACACCTACTCCAATGCCAGGCCCATAATACGTTGCTCAACATATGGCACTGATTATGAACATAATAGGAGTGATGGGAAACATTTAAAATCAAGCCTAAGCTTGAAAAATACAGAAAATATGTCACTATACTTTATAATGCAAGCATCTCTAATGTGCAGTGAATTTAGGTGACTTTTAGACATCTTAATCTCTGCCCTTTACCCCATGAAGTCATTCTTTAAGTTCTCCAAATACTCTCTATACTCTCCTACCCCTACCTTGTGCCTTTGCTAAAAGGGATCCTCTGTTTTAAATCCCTTTCCTTTCCAAGTTTATCAGTAAGTAGTTGGGCAGGGCTTAAATCCAACCTCATCCAAGCTTCCCCAGAGAGTCCCTGTTGTAATTCACCTCTCTTCCCATATCTCCATAGCACATTATGTCTTGGTTACAGCATCTGTGGCTTCCACTCAACTTATTTACCTGCATTTTCTGTCCCTTCTATTAGAATGTGCGCCTAGAAGGCAAGCAGCAGGTATGATTCTTGTCTGGATCTCTTAAAATGTACCATAGGGCACAGGATCAGCTGAGCACATAGTGGCTAACTCAGATTTGTTAGATGTCACTATGGCAATACAACCTAGTGAGACACTGCATGAAATTCTGAAATTATTGCTTCTCACAGAGAAAGGCCATCTCCCTACCATTGACCTTTACCTGAATGGTTCCAATCTCAAGCGTGGAAGAGTGGAAGATCATATTCCTTGGGGATTACAATGAGATGGCCTCATTTATGAAATAATGTGGCTCTCCCCAGAGCCAAACTGGTCGACATAATAAATAAGATTGGCCATCAATGGAAGTGAATTTACAGGACAGGCTGTCTTTCCAGTTAAAGAAAGAAAACACTGGGCATGGAAAGCTAATTAGGTTCTAACTAAAGCAGGGATGATACGACTTATACTGCATAAGGTTGCCTAGACAATTGACATTAGAGAACAAAGTTAAGTTCAAGGGATCCATGCAGTAGATACTCAATCTATCATCACTTAGGCCCTCTGGTTGTTCTGTTCTTAATAAATCTACATTGGAAACCACTTATCCACTGTCATGAGTCTAGTATACTTGAGTTCTTCTTTCTGGCCTGGCAATTCCTGGGGCTATCCTCAAAGCTGTCTTAATCCTAAACCTTGGTGCCTGCCCCTGAATACATGAGTGGTGGGGCCTGGGGACTTTTTTCCCTGACATTTTCGTCTCCACTGCCACAGGGTGGTGAGAATCCCAAGCCCTAGAGATGTTATATTCAGTCAGTACTACCACTGTTCCTACAAATTTTTGCTTTTTCAAAAAAGAAGCTCTTGGTTCAGGAGTCTCTTTGACTGCAATCTTCTGCCATTTTTCAAATGGATCTCTTATAATGTCTGGCAATCATGACCTCTTATGCCCTCAAGTCACCTCAGGCTTTCAAACTAGCTGTTCTCAAGGTGCATTTTTTATACTAGGCACAGTATCCCCACACAAGAACATGAACAATAAATGTTTACTGATGGAACACCCAACCATTTTTCTTCATCACAATGGCTAGGGAACTGATCCTTAAACCAAGGAGCCCTGGACAACAATTATTCCTTCTTACTTCAGTTTAATTTCAGAGCCTCTCCAACTAAAGATCTTGTTCTAGGTAAAAGGCGGAAGAGCTAGGGAAGGTTTTAGGGGTTTTCTAGATTTGGGATCTGCTCAAAAAGACTCCAAGATTAAATTCTACTTCACTCCAGACAAAACCAGAATCTCTGGAGTGTAGGGTTACTCACACAGGGTTCCATGTTTTAACATGCAAATTCCCAGAGCAGTGAAGGAGCCAGGTGAACCCTAGATTGCAGCCACTCCTAGCCTAGGGGGCAGGTATATGCAACCACTTTTGTCTCTGGTCTCACCTGATCAGGCCTAATACTTTTCTGTAGGCCTGAGAAACATTATGCTAGGGTATTCTAGATATTTCTGCATAAGAATAGTTAAAATCAAAGGAAAAGGAAGCCAATTTTTCTCATGGAACACCATTTTTACTTGAAAGAATGACTGACAAACTCTGGTTATTCAGACTTGGAAATTGCCAGACATTTTCTCAAAAAATTAACAAAATGAACCTGTCACGTCAAGGAAAACAACTTTTTACTTGTGGCCAATGATGAAATTCAAGATTTCAGTCAAAAATCAGAATTTTGGAAATTTGGAAATTAGAATTTTGTATCCATCATCATGAACTTAACATCTTCCCAGCCTTAGACTTTTCTGGTGAAAATGATTATAGTAACAAATGTTATTTTTTGATATTGTAAAGTGAAATTGAAAAACATCTGGAAGAGCTGCATACCTCAGTGAACCTATTTGCCAAATGAGCAAAGCATGATGTTTCAGAATCATGCATTGGTAAAAAAAAAAAAAAATCCATTAAAAGTGCTAGATAAACCGAAGATTTTAATGTAATGAGTACAAAGACTTCATTGAAATGGTCTCAGATTCCACACTGCAAAGAATGTCAACAATCACCTGGAAAGGCTTTTAAAATACTACTTCCTAGGGGTGCCTGGGTGGCTCAGTCGGTTGGGTGTCCAACTCTGGCTCAGGTCATGATCTCGCAGTTCATGAGATCGAGCCCTGCATCAGGCTCTGTGCGGACAGCTCAGAGCCTGGAGCCTGCTTTGGATTTTGTGTCTTCCTCTCTCTCTGCCCCTCCCCTGCTCATGCTCTGTCTCTCTCAGAAATAAACATTAAATAAATTTTTAAAAAAATACTCCTTCCTTTTCTAACAACGTTATCTGTTTGAGGCTGGATTTTAAAAATATACTTCAAGGGGAAGGAGGGTGACGGGCATGGAAGAGGGCACTTGTTGGGATGAGCACTGGGTGTTATATGGAAATTAACTTGACAATAAACTATGAAAGAAAAAAATAAAAAAATAAAATCAGTCCTTACTAAAAAAAATAAAATATACTTCAAAACAATATACTGCAGCAGACAGAATACAGAAACATATATGAGCATTCAGCTTCTTTCTATTAAGCCAGACAAATAAATTTGTGAAAATGAAAATGAGACCATTCTTCTATTATTTTTTTGGAAAATATATTTTCCATTAAAAAATTATTTATGTTAACATGACAGGTTTAATAATGTTATTCTTAAATGAATTAATAACTAAATATTTTTAAACTTTCTCAGCCTTAATACTTATTTTGGTAAATATGAACAGATAAAACCAACAAAAGAAAGGTCTTTTGGGTCCTCAATAATTTTCAGGAGTATAAGAGGGAGAACTGCTAATGTGAAGTCTCTAATGGTATAGTGCCTGTCACACGGTGGATACACAGTAAGCAATAGCGATTATTAACAATGATATAGTTCATGGCATATCTGGATAGCTCTTTGGGGACATAAATAAATTTCCCACCTCATCTTTCTGTCCACAATTTGGGAATTGCTGGAGAATAACCCAGGTTACCAGATCAGGCAGCTATCAAGGTCTGCTCTGAGGCTGGAGCTAATATCCAGCAGTAAACGTGTTCTCATTCCTCTCATGGTTTCCTTTTAATCCCAAGAGTTTGTATATGTTTGTAGAGAAGTCCCCCGAGAGATATGCTGTATCTAACCAGTGGCCCTGCAATAGCTTCCAAATTCTATTCTGAAATGGCCCATTAGAGCATTCATCTCTCAAGGCACCCAACTCCAAGAGCTTCCCTGTCACCAAGGCAGAAGAAGACAATAGTAGCAGCTAAAATTTCCTTCTACAAACAGAAAAAATTATTAATCCCCATCCTAGCAAAAGTCATCAGCTCTGTCATGGTCATTACTCTTCCATTCACTCACTCATTTCCTCATTCAGTGAACATGCTCAGAGCCCATTCTCATTGTGTTAGGTACTGGGAAACATCAAATGACATAGAATTTCTGCCTTAAGAACACATGCTTAAACCATGCAGGTTCATGCATGGGGTAATCAATACTCCCCAAAACCTAGATGCCTCATATACATTTTGGAGAATCAGGCAGGGACACAAATTAAAATAATACGCAATTAAAATTAACATAACAAAGTAATATACAAATTAAACCAAGCAACCAACCAACCAACCAACCAACCAGGACATGGGACTTCTCTACTTCATGTCAGCTTATTATGTGCCTTCTCATATACCTATTGAATTTGAGGATCTCCTTCTTTTAGCTCCTCTTTCCCACCTTGGTCTCTCTTTAATCTCCTGGCTCCTTTCTGGTTGAGTTCACTTTCTGGTCTCTGTGTTTCATGACTTGGCCTCAGCTGACCTCTCTATGCTTCATTTCCAATCTGAGAATCTCAGATTCTATTCATACTGCTCCTCCAATAAATACACCGTGCCCTGGAAACCTCAGCATCTCAGTTCCACTCCCCAGCAAATTTGTCCTCATGCCCTAAGATCTTGGTCAGAGGTCAATGCAGCTTTTGCTGGACCAGGCTGAGTAGAACTAATTCTTTTAGTACAGTACCTATCACACTGTGCCACAGACATATTTTGTCTGCCTCAAACCCCTGGTGGAATGAGGACTCTTTGGGAGCAGGGGGTGGATCTTGGTCATTTAAGTGTGCCCGGGAACCTAGGCTTGGCTTGGACCTGATACATAGCAGGCATTCATTGAATAAATGAATAAATGCTTAAAGAGCCCACCTAGCTCACATTTCAGTTGCTCTATATAAAGGACAGAGTCTAAAGACACAGCTAAACTAGCCAGTTCCTGGATATGCAAAGTTAAAAGCATGGCTTTGTCACTCTGGGCTATTGATGTGAGGGCATCAGTGTGAAGAATCTCAGACCATTCTGAGGCTGGCAAGCAGAGCTACAGTTAATTCTTAAGGAGGTGATATAACTGCACCTCAGTGCCCTAGAGCTTTCACCCAAACTCTCACTCAGTCTGTTGTCTCAGTTTCTTCCTAGATGAACAGCTGTTTCACACCAGCCAGTTTGTGGAGAATCCTCTCTGGTTATACAAGTTTGGCCAAGGATAGGGTAACGAGTCTCTCTGACCCCCGTGGCCTTCCACCCCCCAAGGTTAGCACATCTGTTGAACTTGCTTCCTGGGAGCAATCAGCCACAAGAAGGCCTAAACTTGCTTAATAACTTAGAACTTCAGGCAAATCATATAATTTACTCTGTCACCTGAGCATGGGTTTCTCATGGGTGGAAGAGTATGGACTTTGAGATAAGACTGTTGTGAGTTCAAAACCCAATTCTGCCATTTCAGTATGATCTTGGATTATTACTCAATTTCTTTGAGCCTCAATTTCCTCATTTATGAAATGAGAATAAAACCATACTTCACAGAGTTGTGAGGACAGAAGGAAATAAATTATGTAAAGTACCTGGCCTGGGCCTGGCACACAGTAGGTGCTCAATACCCGTTAGTTTCTTTCCTCTTCTGTCCTGGAAGAAATGACAGGGAAACTTACTAAGTGAGACTTGCCCAATCCAAAGTTATTACTTGAAGAACAGGACAGAGGACTAGACAGGTGACCTTCAAGGCCCCTTTGAACCCCCCATCCACAATCTCTGGCTACACCTTCCTAATAAGACCCTTCAATGCTTCAGGGTCCTTCTTACTGTCTCAGTTTTCCTGTATCACTTCTCAGAGTAGATGAAGAAATCTAAACATTTCAGAATGGAGAGAGAACCACAAAGGTAGCTGGAGAGCTGAGAGCCTTGAGGGACTAAAGGGAAATGGCCTAGGCCTGCAGCATGTTCATCCACCTACAGGCTGAAGGATGAGTGTGGAAGCAAGGGGATAGAACCAAAGGGTGTAAACAAAAGGCCCTTCCTGGGATACAAGACCTCTCTCTCTTCAGTCCTTTTCTGTTCTGCATATCCTGCCAGGAAGAACCATTAACCACTCCTTTCCTCAATATCCATTCTTTCCCCAAATATACAAAGCACTCACATCCTC
The DNA here is from genome assembly GCF_003009895.1 of Hyaena hyaena. Classification (NCBI taxonomy): domain Eukaryota; kingdom Metazoa; phylum Chordata; class Mammalia; order Carnivora; family Hyaenidae; genus Hyaena; species Hyaena hyaena. The sequence continues at coordinate 2,165,118 of NW_024080793.1, forward strand.
ACTCATGTCGTTCCCCTCTGCCTCTTCCTTTTTAGGCACAGGTAGAGTATTATATCCTTCTAAGTCCATAGGCAGAATTAACTGCTTTGCTCTGGGATGCCCTAATGCTTTCTTACATACCTCTTGAATAGAGCTTATCATATGTGTCCCAGTTTTTGAAACCTGTCTTCTCCACAACACTGAGAACACTGAAGGGCAGGACCTGTACCCCACAACTTGCTGCATCCTGATTGTTCAGCAGGTGGTATCATGTAGTGGGCATGGCTAAGTGTTTGGATACACAAAGAAGATTAGCAGTTGGAGAATATCATTAATGGGGCAACAACTGGGGAAAGTTTTGTTTTTTGCTTTTAAAACTAAGGCTGTTTCTCTTCCTGCTTTGGAAAAGCTCCCCTCTCCGGGAAGCCCTATTCTTTGAAGAATACCTTCGGCTTCTGCAAAGCTCCCCATACCATCCTCAACTCAGCAGTTCCCAGGCCCAGCCGCACACCAGATTCACCTGAGGCAGTTTAACAATAGATTTCTGGGCTCTGGACCTAGAGATGCTGATTCTGTAGATCTGGGACGGGATCCAGCAAAGCACAGAAGATGATTAGTTGGGTTGGGGTGATGAAGAGGTGGAACCAAGCAATCACAGCTGCCTCTTCCACTGAGAATTACTTCCTCTCATGCTATCAGAGAACTTACCCAAGAACATCATGTTTATTTTCCTACTTAAAAGCTTTCATTGACTCCTCACTGCCTGCAGGATAAAGCCCAAACTTCTTGCCATGGTTTTTTAGAACCCTGCTAACCTCTCCAGCCTCACCTCATGCTACTCTGCCTGAGTTGGGCAGTTCTCACCTCTGGGTCTCTACACTGCTTTCTTTGTTTAGACGCTTTCTCCCACCTTTTCTAAAGGAACTTCTACTCAACCTAGAAGCATCAGCTCTGAGAAATCTGTAGGCTCTCATATTTGTGCATCTTCAGCACCAAATATCTACAATTATCATAGCTACCACTTGTGCTAAGTGCTTGATATGCAGCACTTGCTGCCCTACTGTGAGCCTGGCATCACTGTTACACATGTGAGAAAACACACTAAGAGGGCTAGAACTCTTCTAAAGGTTGTGTACAAGGATCTAGGATTTGAACCTTAACTCAGAGGAAGTGATGCTCTTCTAACTACAATTAATATATACATGTGGGCAGGGACTGATTCACTTCTGTATCCCCAGCTAGCCCAGGACCTGGCGCAGATCAGGTGTCCATTAGTGTTTGCAGAATAAATGAACACCAGGTCAGATGAGAGGGAGACTGTGGTGTGTGTATAACAGGCCTAGATGAATAACTGCCTGGCCCAGCAGTAGAAGCTGGTAAGCCCAAAGTGGAAGAAACCTAACTTTTACTTCTTTTATTATAATTTTGTTTAACAGCCACTTATTGAGCACATAAGGACCATGCACACTAAATACCCCACAAATGAATTAAAATATAGCTCCTGCTCTTAAAACTTCTAGGTTCAATATATACAGTTTTTAGGTTCGTAATAGTTTATCTGATATCGATATTAAATTTATAGCTCTGAGATATTTTAAGGAAATTAAAAATTAAAAAAAATCTCAGCAGGTAAGTCTTCATCTCAAAGGCCTTTTAACATCTTTACATAGTGAATATCTACTAGCTTACAAAGAACCAGTGGTGGCAGAGATCCACCCCTTCAAGTATCATTTCCTACTACTTGCAGTGAAAGTGGCTAGGCCGGATGGGCAGTGATCTTAAGGAGGAGATTCCTGGGTACAGGGACTATCTTATTTATCTTTGTGCCCAAAGTAAAGGCCCTAGCACAGAGGTCATAATGCTTGCTCAGTGGATCAAACATAATGAGATGGTTTCAATAAAGATACTGACTAATCCTCTGCTCCAGTCTCTTGAGGGAGCAGGTTTAACTCTGAGCAGTGGGGAACCAGGTCTCTCGAGGCTCTTTAAACTACGCCCGGCAGGTCTCAGCAGGTGCTGTAGAGACAAGAGACGGGAAACAGAAGATGAGCTCAACCAGCACCAACTACTGGTTTAGAGTCTGGCAAGTCTCCTGAGGGTTTACTGAGTGTGCACCTGGACTGTAGGCTGAGTGGTCCAACAGAGACTGAAAGACAGAAGCAGAGCTAGCAGGTGAGAACACTCAGGCTCTGGACGGCCATCTGGCACAGTCCTCACTATCTCCAACTCCTGCTCTTGCCTGAGGAGTCTTGATATGTTAGGTGGGTTGCTCTACATTTTCTTATGATGTTGCTGATGAGGCTTAGGGAGGGGAAAAAACATGCCTAGGGATACAAAGCTAGAAAGAGACTGAGCTTGGAGGGTTTCACCCCAAGCCTGGAACACTAAACACTTTTTCACTATTGCCTTATTCAGCTGCTTTGTAAGGTTTTTTTGTTCTTTGCTAATAAGGCAGTAACAGTTTTAGTTTAGTAAATGAGGATTTGGATTGTTAGTGAACAGATCAATGCAGTTTAGTGACCTGAAACAATTGGAAGTATGGACTTTTGGGATCCCCAATAAGCTAGCTCAAGGTCCCACATTTAAATGTGCACAAATAATGCAAGGTGCCTCGGTGGCTCAGTTGGCTGAGCGTCTGACTTTGGCTCTGGTCATGATCTCATCATTTGTGGGTTCGAGCCCTGTGTCGGGCTCTGTGCTGACAGCTCAGGGCCTAGAGCCTGCTTCATATTGTGTCTCCCTCTCTCTCTCTCTCTCTGCCCCTCCCCGGCTTGTGCTTGTATGTATGTTCTCTTTCCCTCTCTCTCAAAAATTAAACTTAAAAAAAAAAGTGTGTACAAGTAATGCAAATGAATGAAGGGGTCTGGATGGAACCAGAGTGGCCTTCAAACCTGAATTCACAGTAATCATGGCTCTTCTAGCTTAACTGTGATTGCTGTATACATGTTCTCTGAACTATGAGCTCTTTGTAGGCAGGGACCATGTCTGATTCACTTCTGCATTCCCAGCTAGCCCAGGCCCTGGCACAGATCAGGGTGTCTTTCATACCAGGGGTAGACACTACTCAAAGACTTCATATTACTGCCTTGCAGAAATGTGGGCCCAGTGGCACCAGATTTTTAGAGTTTTAAAAAAATGGCACAAATCCAGTTTGTAGGAATCTTTTGGTTTTTGAGAAATTGGCTTAAAACCAAAACAGTATGTGACCTGGGACCTTAGAACCTATCTGTGGACTGGAAGTGGTCCTATTTGCTGTCTTGGGCATGCGACACCGAGTTTCACCTTACTCACCCACTCTGTGTAAACAGAGCTGTACAGCTCTGTGGGAGACACAGGTCCTCACCAAAGGCACGCTAGGGGGCAGAACAATGACTCCAACCCTTTCAGCAGGTGCTTTTCACCAAGGCACAAAAGCCTGCTTCTGGCATCCAGAAACCCCCTCCTCAACAAAAAAGTGGGGTACAATCAGAAAAGAATTTGTCAGTTTGTTTCACTTCTTTGTGGCTATAGTAAAAAAAAAAATGCCTTGTAAATCCACATAGTACACAAGAGTGTCCTTTTGGGGGGGCAGGAGGCACCTGAGACCCATAACGGGAGTTATTTGGGCTTATGTTGTTACATGGGCATTTGTTTCTTCATCTGAAAAACAGTGTTAATAGCGTTTATATCCTTCAGTTCATTAACATTTGTTAATCACCAGGCATAGGGTTACAACGGTAACTGACGTGGTTCCTGCACTCTCAGAGTTCATGTAGCAAAAGTAGACCAATAATTAAACCAGTAGTTAACTCATCACATTTGTACTAAGTGCTGAGGAAAGAAGAGGAGTGGTGGAAAGATTAGAAGTATGGTATGTAAAGTGTCTGGTGTGAATAAATTAATGAATTTGCAGGTCAGACAGTAGAGTAGATAATGATGATTATAGCTCTTAGGAAAGCTGCGTCCTAAGTAAAACCTAAATGGTTAAGCCCATTACCCAAAATTTTGGCCATGAATACTATAACCTAAGTGGCAGGGGACCCTAAAGTATTGCTGATCTGAATGGGAAGGAGAGAAAACAACAGCTCCCCTGGCTCTCCCTATCCTAACTCTCTCCTTTTGGACTCCCAGGACGGCCCAGAGAAAATAAAGAGGAAAGCTAGAGGGGGAAGCAGGTTCAGGGTCTGAAGTTAGACCAAGCAAGGGTGGGGTCCAACCTGGGGAGTTGCATCTTTGGAACCAGTCTCAGCCCAGGGGAGGGGGTGGGAGTGAAGGTGGGGCTTCTGACACTCAATAAGTGGTGACATTTTCATTAATTAAAAATTGTATTGTGTCTGAAACACAAAGGAGACCAGCATCAAAACTAGGTTACAATAAGCACAGGTTCTCAACGGATTCATTCTCTCTCATTCACCTACTTATTTCCACTCAGTGTCAGCAAGGCCCAGGGCTAGGCATGGAGGATCAGAGATAGATGACATAGTCTGTGCCCCTGCGGAGTTCACAGTGCAGTGCGGGGAACAGATACATCAACAGAATGTCTCACTGAAGAATAGGGAGTGCTACCAAAGGGAAGCACAGGGGGCTGTGGGCACAAAGGGGGACACCTCACGCAATTGGGAAGGTCAGGGAAGGCTTTCTGGCAATGGTACCCCAAATGACATCCCCACTCACATGCACAATTCCAGAGATTCTACTAGAAGGCTGTCAAGAGCCATGCCTTCTGGCTGCACCAGCCTCCCAGAGTCCCCTGCTGCCCGATGCAGTGTCTGCAGAGCCAAACGCATCTTCCGCCACGCCTCATCCTCATCCGGCGCTGCATCCGACCCTCCAAGACTCCTGCAGGAGCCTGCCTTCCTTGGCAGGCTCAGCCAAAAGACCAACTCAAAACTCTTTTGTCAGAGCAAGCTTAGGGCGAGCCACCCAGCCCCAGGTGCCACAACCCTCCCAGAGCAACTGTGGCTCATGCCACCCCGGGCTCTCAGTGAACACTGGCAGGGTACCTCCCATTATCTCCTTTGCTCGAAAGAAAGTGACCTTCTTCCAGGCGGCAAGCTGGAAGCTTTGTGGAATCCTGCTACTACTGCTCACTCTCAGCAGGATTCACCAAACCCAGAGATGGTCTGAGGGTTGAGGTGGGCCACCTTGTGGGTCAGGGGTATAGAGGGAAGAAAGGGAAGGCTTTGCTAGGTTTTCACTTCAGTGCAGGAGCCCCACTAAATAGTCTTCTAGGCTGCCTGACTGTCTGCTCCAACTGCTCTGCTGGGCAGGGAGAGGAGAGGCCCTAGGAGACGTACGCTGGGGGCACACGACTGCTGAAGGGGCAGTGGCTGCAGGCAGTGAGGGGAAAGGGTGGGGCCGTTCCCAGGGTGGGGGCAGAGGGAAGAGGCTGTAGAGCCCCAGGCTGCTCTGTGGGTAGGTGGTGAAGCAGGTGGGCCCAGGGGGAGAAGGGCAGAGCTGGGCTGTGGCCTCAGGATCAGAGCCCAGTCCCAGTGTGGGTGGGTACACGACCAGAAGGTCTAGCCACTGCTCCAGTCCGGAGGCGGCAGCCTGGTCACAGGACAGGACGGGCCATGCTTCGGCTTGGAGAGAAGGGTCCAGCCTCCACTCCCGCCTCGGGGGAGAAAGCCTCGGACCAGCTGGTGGAGGATGGTTCATCCCCAAGCTCACCCCGGCCCCCGCTCCCGGGAGGTGAAAGTGCCGGGTCAGCCGGACTCGCCTCGCTCGCTCCTACCTGCGGTCCGGGCGCCAACTTGGGCTCGTCCTCCTCCCTGGGGTCGTGGGGGTCCGGCTCCGCTGGCGCCTCCGGGGGCCCTGCACCCGGTCCGGCTTCCAGGCTCGGCGGCGGCGGGGGCTCGGGAGCCTGGGGCTTCTGCTGCCCCGCGCCTCGCACCCGCTCGCGCCGACCCGCGCCGCCGCTCGGCCTGCTCCGCCTCCGAGTCATGCCGCTGCTCGCGCCGATCCCTCGCTCCACACGCGTCGCCGCCGCCGCCGCCGCCGCCGCCGCCGCTCCCCTCGCAGGACAACAGCCAATATGGCGGCGCCCGGCTCCCCCCTCTGCTGCTGCCAGCAGGTCATAGGGCGCGGCGGCCGCGCCGCCGCACTAGCCCCCGAGGCTGCCTGCGCCATTTTGAATAAGGTCACCACCTGAAGTTCCGTGAGAGTGGGAACCTGATGGACTCGCGGGATGCGACCCATGCCGGGAAGGGGTAGTTGCTGTGGTAACCGTGCTGCACGGCCCTGGGCCTGTAATAATTGCCTGTTAAATGGATGAGTGAATTAATAATTTCTAGAGTACTTTCACACCTACCATCTGACTCCTTGTACTCACACGGGGAGGCAGGTATGGTCGTTCCCATTTGCAGTGGAGAAAATCGAGGCCACAGAAGGCGAAGTGGGCTGCTCAGCATCAGCCAGCCGGAACTCATGGGCTCCTGGATAGTTTGAGGTGAAAGGGAAGTGGGAATGGTCTGGGTCTTTATTTGCAAAGTATGGTCAGTGGGGAGTCCAGCATTCATTGCCTGAGACAGCAGAGCTCAGGCTCCTGCCCCAGTCTGGTGGGGAAATTGGATAGTTAAGTATACAGTTACAACCAGTGTGATGAGATGAAAATGACTGGGGCACATACTAGGTCAGTGTTGCAGCAAAAGTTGTATGTGCAAGAGAGGTTTTAGAGTGGTACACGAAGGAGCATTTAAAAATGTAATTATGTATTTAATTGTTAAAATGAGCTTTCCCTTCTTTTTGAATTTATGAGACATGCACATGGTGCATATTTTTAGAAAAAAATTTGAGTGCAATCTCTCATGCCAGGGCCAGTGAAACTATGTAGCGGTTATGTGTAGAGCTGCTCTTGATATCATTAAAGAGGCGGAATTATGACGTTAGCCTAATTAATGGGAGCAGGGCCTATTTTGAGAAGTACTACATGGCCCTGGAGCTTTCCTGAAGTGCCAGGAACCTAAATGAAAAATACTTCATCTCAGGTGGCCAGGGTGACTAGGTTGGTTGAGCACTTGACTCTTGATTTCTGCTCAGGTCACAGTCCCAGGGTCTGGATCAAGCCTCTGTGCTGAATGTGGAGCCTGCTTTAGATTCTCTTTCTCTCTCCCTCTACCCATCTCCCTTTCTCTCTCTCTCTCTCTAAAAAATGAAAAAGAAAATAGAAAAATGCTTTATCTCATTACAGGGATTAGTGCCATCATCAAAGAATTGAAGGATTTCAGGGTGATTCCCCCTACATCAATATGACCTCTTAGTTTGGCCAGAATAGACGATAGATACTATTTTTCCCATTTATTTGTTTTTATTGTGGTAAAATATGCCTAACATAAAACTTAATGATCTTAGACATTAAAATTTTTTTTAAACGTTTTATTTTATTTTTAAGAGAGTGCGCGTGAGCAGGAGGGGTAGAGGGAGAGGGAGACACAAAATCTGAAGCATGCCACAGGCTCTGAGCTGTCAGCACAGAGCCAGACATGGGGCTCGAACTCAGTAATGGTGAGATCATGACCTGATGAAGTCAGATGCTTAACCAACTAAGCGACCCAGGCACCCCCTAATCTCAGCCATTTTTAAGCATATAGTTCAGTGGTATTGAGTATGTTCATATTGTGTGCAGCCATTAACACCATCCATCTCCAGAACTCTCTTCATCTTGCAAAACTAAAACTCCGTACTTGTTAAATAATTACTCCTTATTATCCGCTTCCACAGCAGCCTCTGGCAACCATCATTCTACTTAAAAACAATAACAACAAAAAACTCTTTTTCTCTACACCTCAGCCTCTGGTAACCACTATCCTACTTTCTGTTATCATGATTTCAGCATTTTTTTTAGTACGCCACATATAAGTGAGATCATGCAATATTTGTCTTTTTGTGATTGGCTTATTTCACTTGGCAAAATGTCCTCCAGGCTCATCTCTGTTGTTGCAAATGATAGGATTTTTTTCTTCTCTTCCTCCTCCTCCTCCTCCTTTTTTAAGTTTATTTATTGAGAGAGAGAAAGTGCGAGCGCACAGAGCCTGCTCTGGGGCTGGAACTCGGGAACCATGATATCATGACCTGAGCCAAAATCAAGAGTTGGGCGCTTAATTGATTCAGCCATCCCACAATGTTTTTCTTTCTTTCCTTCCTTCCTTCCTTTCTTTCTTTCTTTTTAATTTTTTAATGTTTATTTATTCTTGAGAGAGAGATCGACAGCGTGAGCAGGAGAAGGGCAGAGAGACCCGGAGACACAGAATCTGAAGCAGGCTCCAGGCTCAGAGCTGTCAGCACAGAGCCTGATGCGGGGCTTGAACCCATGAACTGAGAGCTCATGACCTGAGCCGAAGTTGGATGCTTAACCAACTGAGCCACCCAGGCACCCCTGTTTTTCTTTTTTAAGGTTGAATAATATTCCTTTATATATATATTTTATACATGCATGTATTTTTATACTTACTTTTTATATGTATTTCATTCATATGTGTATATATATGTATATGCCGCATTTTCTTTATTGATGGAGAAGATAGGGGGTCTTGAAGAAAGACAGAGCATATGACAAACTTATTCTGGTAAGGACTCTAGTTGCAGGCACTTTTTCAGAGTGCTCATTCTTGGATCATGTGGGTGCAGTTGTTGGCCTCTAATAGACAACTGTAGAGTCTAGTAAGCGCTTTTTCTTCTATACCAAATCTCAGGAATAGTTTGTGTTCCTCTGGCAGGGACAATAGTAAACCTTTACTCTTTTGCTTCAGTAATATGTCATTCTCTGAACATACTTACTTTGTAGTGATTTTTCACCAAATCACTATTCTATTGGCTATCAGGTTAATCTACTATGACACCATTCTGATGGGCCTTGAGAATGGGAAGTAGGAGATACCATAGATGATGGTAAGCATGATGTATGTGCTATAAGGCAGATAATAAATTTCACAAATATACAGTGGTCTGTCCACTCAGTGCAGTATCCAGGGGTTTGGGGGTATATTGAGATATTCCCTATAAAATTAAGGACAAGTTACTGTACATCACACTCCCTATCACTAAAAAAAGAGGTACAAAACTTGGTGGGCTTTTTTAGTCTTGGGTGGTAAAATATACTGTATTTAGGTATGTTACTGAGTCACTTGAAAGCTGTCAACTTTAGCAGGGACCATACAAAGAGAGAAGGTTTTACTGGATCAGGTTGCAGAATAAGTAGTTCTGCCTTTGGTCTTTATATTCAGGCATTGGATTTTAGAACAAAGTTATGTCCTCCTTTGACAAAGAGCATCTCCTTTTGAGATGCTCCTGACTTGCTCCGGGAGTCTAGTGGGACTGGTTGCCTGACCATGGCATACCAGGTTACCAGGTGACCTAAACTACCATGTTGTCTGATCTACCCAGCCAGCAGCGCTCTATTACCAAGAGGGGTGACATACATGGCCTGGGTCCAAGCAAGCCCTAAAGGCACAAGTACAGTAGGTTGTCTGAGTGAGTTGTTTACATTTCTCTCCTGTCATTCATGGTCTCATGGGGAATTGTTTATGATAAGTTGACTAAGGAAGAAAAATCTAGAGCCCACTTTATAGATGGCTCTGTACAGTGTGCTGGCTTCAGCCAGAAGTGGATTACTGGGGTAATCCTCTAAGAGGGCCCAAGGGACTTCCTCTAAGAGGGCCCAAGGGACCTAGAAAAGGGAAATGTGCCCATAAGCCATGAAGTACAGGCACACTGATTCCTGGGCATTGGATAATGGTTTGGTCTGTTGGTCAGAGACTCAAATGGAAACACTGAAGGTTAGTGACAGTTAAGTTTTGAGAAAGATAAATGTGCATAAACTGCCCAAAGTGGCTTCGAAGCATAAAGTGATTTGTGTCTCAGGCGGACATTCACCATAAGGACCTCACTATGGAAGAACCTCTTCTACCTGGTGGACACTATGACACCTTCTGTGACTAACAGGCAGTCCCCTTCCCTAGCCATTCTGGGATTTTCTCAGCGGGTTTATGACAAAATTGACCCAGCAACATGGACTGCTCCGTCCCACGGCTGGCCTCGCCATTATCAGTGCGGAGTCCTCTGGTCAAGAAACCAGCCTAAGCCCCCAGGGCGGGACCTTATTTTGAGAAGACTGGCCAGCTATCTTCTGGTAGAGATTGCCTTGGACTGTGTATTAGTTAGGGTTGGCCACCTGCTGTAACAAACCATCCCAACATGTGAGGGATTTAATGCCATAATAGTTTAGTTCTTTTTCACATCATAGTCCAATGCTAGTCAAGGGGGATTTGGTTCATACACTTATTCAGGGATCCAGTCTCCTCCAATCTTGTGGCTGTCCCTTCATCTAGGTTCTCTCCATTCAACTAGAGGATAGAGAAGAAGATAGAGTGAGGGTTGCATGAGATATTTTTATGAGCAATACCCAGAAATGACTATACATCATTTTCACTCACGTTCTCTTGGTGAGATGTTAGCCATATGGCTCCACCTGATTGTAATCCATCCCCTCTTCCCGGACAACCACTGATCTGCTGTTTCTATGGATATTTTGCATTTCATATAGTATGAACTGTTTTGCCTGAGTTCTCTCCCTCAGCATAATTATTTTGTGACTCATCCATGTTGTGGTGTGTATCCATAGCCCATCCTTTCTTACTGCTGAGTGGTAGTCCACAGTGTGCAAGTACCATAGTGAACTTATCCATTACAGTGATGAGCAGTCATGACAAACATTTCTCATACATTAAGTTAGCTTATTATGCCACTCTGAGAACTGGAAGAAAATATATATATATTTTTTATATTTTTTTATTTATTTCTAGGAGAGAGAGAGAGAGAGACAGCATGAGCAGGGGAGGGTTAGAGAGAGAGGGAGTCACAGACTGAAACAGGCTCCAGGCTCTGAGCTGGCAGTCAGCACAGAGCCCGAAGCGGGGCTCGAACCCACGAACCGCGAGATCATGACCTAAGCGAAAGTCGGCCGCTTAACCGACTAAGCCACCCAGGCGCCCTGGAAGAAAATATTTTTAAATCAAGTATACCTATACTGGAGCTACATAATCTGCAACTGTGTATTTATATATACATATTTTTACATGCTAACTCAAAAATGTGTGAAAGCACGGCTAGCTTCCTAGATGCATAGCCTGTTTAGCCACTCAGGGCACTACCTTCAGAAGGGCTGTGAGCTTGGCTTAATGCCTTGCCTTTGTCTTCTTGAAATTAAAAAAAAAATTACTGAGATTTTTAATTCCACTACAGTTAACATACAATGTTGTATTAGTTTCAGTGTACAATATAGTGACTCAACAATTCTGTACATTACTCAGTGCTCATCATGATAACATACTCTTTATTCCCTTGAAAAACTTTTTAAAAAATGTTTATTCATTTTTGAGAGACAGTGCTACAAGTCGGGGAGGGGTGGAGAGAGAGGGAGACACAGAATCCGAAGCAGCTCTGGGCTCTGAGCTGTCAGCCCAGAGCCTGACACGGGGCTTGAACCCACAAACTGCGATATCATGACTTGGGCTTAAGTCAGGTGCTTAACCAACTGAATCACCCAGATGCCACAATCCCCATGAAGTTCTTAAGATTTGAGTAAGGGTCTTAGGTTTTCATTTTGCACTGGGTGTTACAATTTATTTTGCAGGTCCCATGTAAGAGAGTGTGTAATTTTTCAAACTGCTTTCAAGCAATCAAAAGTTTGAAGGCCACTGGCTTTGTCACTTTGGTCTGTAAGAGCTTGAGCATGGAATGCAAAACCCAGGATGGTTTGCCAGCTCTACCTTGTGACTTACTTTCCCTCTCACCCAATGTGGTGAGTACAGAACTAACTAATTCCTTGAGTGAAGAGGGGGGCTGGGGAAATTCTAAGGGCAGTGCAAAGTAGATTACCACCTTGGCATTATTTCCATCTGCACAGGTGATGTTGGGCACCAATGGGCCTTTCGCAGATGGGAAGCTAGCTTTAGCTTCAGCCAGCCCCAGTGCAGTTACTGAACCTCACCCAGCTCACCACCCTCATCCTGGCCACTTCTGGGAAGAAGTGGCTCCACCAGAGGAAAGCAGATCAGGGCGTCTTCCTCTCCTTGAGTCCTGTGGTTGGGCCTCAGACTAACTAAGGACTTTCTTAGCACTTTTTGAGGGGGGTAGCCAATTCTCCTTCCTTCTCCTTCAACGCTTCTCCATCTAAACTTGAGAATGGGCTTGCAACTTTGGGCAGGACAGCCTGAGGCTGGCTCTCCCCACTTGCCCCAAGAGGGAGAGGGGGTTTAGAGGAGAAGAACAGGTTGGAGAGGATGAGAGCTAGGGTCCAGTGTGAAAAGTCCTGAAATCCAGGGTGAGATTTGGACCTTCTATGAGGGTGGTAGAGCCTAAGCACAAAGGAAGAATGAAACAGGGGGGTCCAGATGAGGCACTCTGGGAAGGGAAGTGTGTTCCTCTGACCTTTTTCAGGCCCTAGAAGCCCCACTGTTACAGTGACTCTAGTACAGTCTGAATGGTACAATTCTAACAACATGTTTTTTCTAGGTAGTAAATAGAAAATATCTTTAAGTAGGTTGCTTTATTAGAGCAACTGGTTGTTGTTCCTAATCATTAATTGAGTGGGTAAGAACAATTGAACCTATGTTATGGGGCCATGAGAAGAGACCACCAGGGGGAGGAAGGAGAACTTTGCAGACAGTATTGAAGAACCTGAAGTGGCCTGGGGTGTTTGGGAAATAAATCTCTTAAAGGGAGGAAAGACTTTCTCCTCCTTACTATCCCATCATCCATCTGACCTCCAAGTCTTGTTGATTCTGCTTTCAAAACATTCATTCCAGCAAGAAGGAATCTGTTCATAAATTCACCTGTGCAAGAAATATAATTAAAGTTTTTTTTTATAACTCAACTTAATTTCTATTTTGAACTCCCATTTTGTTGGAGTGGCAGAAACTTAATCTCAGCTAATTGAGGGTTTTACCCCTTCCCTGGGGGTTGTATTTAGGGCCCTGGAGCCTTATCTAATACTTGGGGGTGTGTGTGTGTGTGTGTGTGTGTGTGTGTGTGTGTTTGTTGGGGGATCTAGTTCTCAATGTCATCTGTCTACACAGACATTCATGGAGATGTCATTGGTTCCGCTGGTTGCTGCTGAGACCTAGCTGTTCTCACCCACACATCTGCTACCCAGCTGTCTTCCTGCTGCTGGCTACTCTTGCCTGTGGGACCCTTGCTGAAGTTAGCTAAGGTCCTTTCTTGCCTAGAAGTGCCTTGGAGCCATCTCTGTGACCGGTGTTGCTGCTTCCCAGGGCAGTGTTCCTCTCCGCTCCTGGGTTTTCTGCCCTGTACTCTGGCCCCTGTGTACTCTCATCACTTCCCTCCATCCTCCTCTTCTGCACTCCCTTTTCTCCAGACCTCAGAAGCCCTCGTTTTGGGGGTCCCTGGAGGACCCCCCGTAATAGATGGCACTGTCTTCCTGACTAGGGTTCTAAACATACTACAAAATGAAGCAAAGGAGAGGCGGGTGAAGGCTGGGACATTGCCTTATTGCTGACAAGGGCCGAGGTGGAGCATTTGCTTAGTGTGGGCAACTGAACCCCTGAGCAAGGCAGACACCTCCCTGTCCCGCAGTCATGGCAGTGATTGGCTGGTTGGGCCTCCCTCCCAGAGGCCCTGAAGGGGCAGTGGATGTGGCAGATCCTAAGAGGAAGAAGGGCAGAGCTGAGCAGAGCATGCACTGTATTCTCCCCAAATACATGAATCAGATGAGTTTTTCTCTCTTCCAGGCACAGAAGTATCCTGTAGGCAGAGCATCTTCTCCTGGGCCAATTCTCCCTACTTCCTCTTGCTAATGAATTCCTCAGAACTTTTCAGCTAGATCTGAGATTTCTCTCCTTGTCCCTAAGTGCTTTTTGAAACCAAATCCAGTAATACTTAACATTTTTAAAATAAAACTAAAAACAAACAAACAAACAAACAAAAACCACCAGTCAAATGTAGACAGATTTCTATAGTGAATCCCTTGCAGCCATCTTTCAGCTTCCACAAACTCATGGCCAATCTTGATTCACCTAAAACCGCCCCCACCCCCCAGCTCCTGTATTATTTGAAACATGCCCAATACATCATACCAGAAAGACTTGTTTTCTGTCCTGTCACATCCCACTCCCGAGGGGCAATGATCACATCATGGACTAGCCATTTGAAAGGGGCTGGGGGATGAATTGCCAGAAAAAAGAAAAACAAAGGGTCACGTTATAAAAACAGTATCCTGCCATAGCAGTAAGGCTGTTTCCATTTTCCTTACCACTGTTGGAGTTCAGGACTCATCGTGTCTCTGGCAGCAACCTCATAATTAGTCTCCTTGTTGCTTCTCTCCCTCTGGATTATTCGTGTTTCTTCAAGTGATGATTCACATCAGAATCACTTGGAAAATGTTAAAATGCAGATCCCTGGGCCTCTCTCCAGCCTTGTTGAATCACACTCTTTGAGTGTGGGTTCCAGGTGTGTTTTACAAGCAGGCTGGGTGATTCTGATCCACACCCATCCTGAGAACTGCTGCTCCAATTCAGCCTCCATGTTGTCCCCAGATTGTTTTCAAATACCAGGTCTGACTAAGTTTCTCCAGCTTGGGACTGCCCAGGAGTCCCCCAGCCCCCAAAGGGTAAGTTGCAAGTCCCTAAGACTGGTATTTAGGGGCCCTCATGAGCTGGCCTTTGCCTATAGCAGTCCTCACCACTGTTTTCCTTGAACCCTGGGTTTTAGCCTTTCAACCCCATCTTACAACCATGTTGTGCTCAACACTGTATTCTCTCCTTTACTCCTCCTGGGTCTGATAAACTTGTACTGATCATTCAAGGACCAGTCCAAGGGTCTCTTCTTTGAAGCCATCTGTGACTCATTCCTCTGTACATTGTAGGCTTGGAACTCAAACAGACTTAGATTTCAGTCCAAGCTCCACCACTTACTGGCTGTGTGACCTCAAGAAAGGCCTCGATTTCTCTGAGACTCAGTCTTATCATGTAGAGAATGGGGATAAAGGTAGTGTCCCATGGGATTGTGACATATAAACCAAGACCACAGCAGTCTAGGGAGGCAAAACTTCACCTCCATCTTCTTAGGGTCTCCAGCTGGGCCACAGAACTAAATTGACATAGGACAGATTAATAAGAGAAAAGTATATAGATTCTCACATGTGCATGGGAGCCCCCACAGGAAAATGAAGACCCACAGAAGTGGCCAGACCTAAGTGTTTATATAGTAGGTAGAACAAAGAGAGGTAATTGTGGAAAAGTAACTAAAATAAATGGCGAGACTAAAGATAAGAATTATTTTAACAAAATCTATTTGTACAGATTTCTCTTGGCCTCAGCTCCCTGTTTCTGGTGATAATAACATTTCTCTGCTCCTGGTATGAGAGACCATCTTTCACATGGGAGTTTTAGCTCCTGCTTTCAGGAAGGGGATGTCAGAATTTCTTTCTTACACCTGCTGTTTTTCAAGTGGCTTTAGCTCAATAATCCTTATGCCAAAGAGGCATATTTTGAGGGTGGCATATTCTGCTCCTTTCAGTACAGAGCCTGGCACATATAGTATGGTGTTTGTAAACAAAGGTGTCCTAACAAGATCTTGGCCAAGAGAGAGTTAAAGGCCAGGGCATATTGAAATACTGTGATAACTAATATAGTCTGCCTGGTCAGAAGTCAGCTAATACAGTGATTTATCATGGAAACAACAATGAGGTCATCACCATTCTGTTGGCCAAAAACAGCTCCACTGCAGTGCATTCTGACTCTTAAGTTTGTCCCTCCAGTCCCCTGCCACCCACTACTCTAGAGAGAATTTTCTAATAGTATGATAATGTTGTAACTCCGGGTTCTAGTGATTTCCTTTTCCAAAGCGGCGTTCCCTGTCTGTGCTTTTGACCTCTGTTATTGTTTTTAAATTCTCTGCAGACACAGAAAGAGTCAAACTGAAGTAATAGGAAGAATTCTTCTACATCACTGGAAATGAGGGAGAGTCTCATCTGCACTCCTGAGAATGCATAGTTGTGGTAGGAAATCATTCAGATTAGGGCAGAGTATGGGTGGGGAGTCTTCAGGGGGCAGCCCACTCTCTCATTCCCTAGTCCCACTGTTATTTCTTGACTTCAAATGGGGCAAGCAGATGAGAGGACTAGTTGTCTGCAAGAGATGTGAGCTCCACTGGGCTTGGAACCCACACCCAGGGACCCGCGTCTGGGGGGAATAGGGATCCTACATTGTTCATAGCCACAATGCCCATGATATTGGCTTCTTGATCAGTAATTAATTCAGGGTGGCTTCCATGTAGCCACACAGTGGGTATGTGATGAAAGTTTCTGCCCAGGATGCAGGCAATAAGGGGTGTGTCTACAGAGAATTAAAAAATAATAACACCGGTTAAAAATTGGCCTATAAGAAGGTGGCTTCTTCGGAGTAGTTAATTGGCAAGAGGGACTGTTTTAGTAACAAATTACGCCAAAACTTAGTGGCTTAAAACAAAAATAGATGTTATCTCACATCATTTCTCTGTGGGTCAGGGATTTGGAGCAGCTTAGCTGGGTGTTCGGGCCCAGGGTCTATCATGAATCAAGATGTCACTCAGGATCACATCATATGAAGGCTTTGATGGGGCTGGAGGATCTTCTCCCAAGATGGCTCATCACATGGCTATTGGAAGGAGCTTTGGTTCGTTCCTCACCATGTGGGCCTCTCCACAAGGCTGGTGTAATGTCCTCCTGACTTGGTGGCTTGGTTTCCCGCAAGTAAGTGATCCAAGTGATAGAAAGGTAGAAGTGCAATGCCTTTATGACCCAGCCTTGGAAGTCACGTGTTCTTATTTCCGCAGCATCCTGTTGGTTGCACAGATCAACACTGTTCAGTGTGAGAAGGGACTACACCGGACCATGAATTCCAGTAAGGAAGAACCACTGGGGGTCATCTTGGAGGCTGGCTACCACAGGGCTGCTATTTCATGCATCTTTGGATGACCAAGATGGAGGAGAAAAGAAGAGGTCCCCCTACGCCAAACACAAAGTATTATATGAAATGTAGATACATTGTTCAGCTTGAGAAGAAGGAAGGGCCATCTTCAGGGTCAGGAGAAAGAGGCATATCATTGTAGCAAGTGAGCCTTGAAAGCCTGTGAGCAACAATGAGTGAATAACTTTAGGAGATGGAGTTCATACCTAACCTTATGATGCCACAGGATATATCCAGTCTCTGGGCAACAACTTCGTGCACAACAACCTTGACCTATGTGATGTCATGCTGATCTACTAAATGGATGACATCATGCTGAATAGGCACAGCTTAGATTCCACCCCATCCCCACCCCTCCCCCACAAAAAGTTGCGTGTCTTTTAATGTTCCTATTAATTGCGTTGGGGACCTACTTACCATCCCAAGAATGTCTTTCTTCCCATGATGGGTCCACAACTTGGTCACCATGATCATTCTTGGGTGAAGATGTTTACAGGACAGGACCCTGGAAAGCTTGAAGAATCTCCAGAAGCACCTTGATTTCTCTAGCTGTTTTTGCTTCCAGAGCCCCACTGTATGGTCAGAGTACTCTAGCGGTGGGGAAATCTGTTCTGGTGTAGCTAGAATGCCCTTAGGCCCTCAGAATGCTGGGTCTCTGCCACCATTGCTCAGACTGTTATTGCTGTGGCTCTGGGAGGGAGAGAGCAGTGGGTCCAGGAATCTGGCTCACCCTGGCCATCTCGTTGAGGAGAAAAGCAGTTCTTCTCTGTTAGAGCCTCCAGAGCCTCTGATTTGGGCTGCACCACACTGGTGGCCTTGAATTTGGGGCACTTCTTTTCCTCTGTTCTAAAGCCCACTCTCATTTTCTATCCCAGAGGTGGTATATCCCTTGAGGAGATGAGAGGAAGCTAATCTGATTACATTCTTTTCTGTAGATACGTCTTTGCAGTTAGTTACAAGGATGACAACCTCCCTTCAGAAATCTTTTCTTGGAGAGCACCTTGTGGTAGAAATGTCCTACGCTTCTAGCCTGGTCCTCCAGGGCTGAGGATTTCCACATCCAAGGTAGCTTTTCATAGAGCTTGGATCATGGAGGGGGCATTTTCTTTCTTTTGTTCTTCTTCTTTTTTAATTGTTTATTTATTTTGAGAGAGAGAGAGGGCAGGTCAGAGAGAAAGGGAGAGAGAGAATCCCAAGCCGACTTTGCACTGACAGTGCCGGGCTCGAACCCATGAACTGCGAGATCATGACCTGAGCCAAAATCAAGAGTTGGATACTCAACTGACTGAGCCACCCAGGCACCCCTACAGATAATTTTAAAACCACTCCAGTTATAAGTTGGTCTGCCTTTTATCAATCATCACCATGCTGGCAATTCTAAACAATGTCACATAAAGTACTACTCCCTGAAAAAATATCTCCTGAGATCTAAGTTCTAAACAATTGCTGAGGTTATTGATGAGTTTTAATGATAAACATATGTGCTTCAAATCAGCATGTTTGTATTGCTTATCTTTGAAGGAACATAACTACTATGCTCTACACGGAAGTTAATTGAGAGTACTCCCAGCTACAACATCACAATCACAGCCCCCCTGCCCTGCTCACCCCCCTCTAAGCCCAAGCCCATAAGCCTCTTTTGCACTGTAACAGTTTGGAATTGTTCCAGCTACATTCAAGGGCAGTCTATGTCTTCAACCCCTGCAGTAGTACCTTTTCTTGGGTTTAGACGGAAGATTCCAAATAAAGCTGGGCACTTAACCAACTGAGCCACCCAGGTGGCCTGATTTTTTATTTTTTAGATTGAGGCCAGGATGCCTGGGCTGCTCAGTCAGTTAAGCGTCCGACTTCAGCTCCGGTCATGATCTCATGGTTTGTGGGTTCTAGCCCCACATCAGGCTCTGGGCTGACACCACAGAGACTGGAGCCTGCTTCTGAGTGTGTGTCTCCCTTTCTCTCTGCCCCTCCCCTGCTCACACTCTGTCTCTGTCTATCTCAGAAATAAATATTAAAAAAATTTAAATTGTGGCCAAATGTACATAATACAAAATGTACCATCTTAACCATTTTTAAGTGTACAGTTCAGGGCATTAAGTGCATTCACGTTGTTATGCACCCATCACCACCATCCATCTCCAGAACTTTTTAATCTTACAGAACTGAAACTCTGTCTCCATCAAACAATAATTCCCAATTCTCCCCTCCTTTCAGCTCCAGTGATCATTGTTCTACCATTTGTCTCTACTAATTTGACTATTCTAGGTATCTTACATGAGTGGAATCACACAACAGATGTTTTAGTTTTATTTCAAATTTACTTAATCAGTTAATTTACTAACAATAATAACTGAGCAATTATTTACATACCATTTTATTATATCAGACTGTGAGAAAAACAGCTCTTGATGTCTGGGTGCTGGCCTGGCACTCACAGTTAGTCCCTGGTGTTCTGTTGAACCTGACCAATTTTAGAACGTCAATATTAGACAAGGTCAAGAAAGCAAGACCCTACCCAATAATCAGGTTTGACCACAAACAAAAATGTGAGCATTGTCCAGGCCTCCAAAATGACCAAGTAACCCCCTGTCCTGGCTCATGTGAGTCATGTGAGTGACTGCTGCTTCTTTACCAATCTCACCTTTTGCTGTCTTTTGTTCCTCCTGCCTTATACATAACATATGTTGAAATGCCCAGTCATAGAATTACCCCTGCTTCCTGACAGCATTCAGTCCAGAGCAAAGCCCCATTTCCTTGAATCCTCCTCCCAAACATCTACCATGTACCCATATCTCATAATAAATTATTTCCAACCCCTTCTTACTGAGATACTTCATGGTTCCCCTGTGGTGTGTGCTCTTCCTAACAGCAACAAGAAATAAACCCTGCTTGTTCAATTGCAGGTGAGCTCCTGGTGGTCTTGGCTGGAGGACATTGACAGAAGTGGAGATTTACCAAGATTCAGTAGAGCCCTCACTATTTGGACCACCTGAGTCAGTAATAGTGTGCACATGTGGAATCCCTGTGTCTTTACCTGCTTGAGGTATCACCCTGTCCATGGACTGGAGGCAACCTCATGCTGAACTGAGATCTGATATTTTGTTGAAACCCTTTGGCACTGAGTTTCTTTTGTTTTTAGGAATAAGGGCTTTTGGTTGTCTGATTTGATTTGTATCGTTCCTTGGTAATATTGCTTTCTAGCCTTCTAACACCTACTCTTTAAAAAATTTTTTAAAAAAATGTTTATTTATTTTTGAGAGAGAGACAGACAGAACATGAGCAGAGGAGGGGCAGAGAGAGAGGGAGACAGAATCTGAAGCAAGGCTCCAGGCTCTGAGCTGTCAGCACAGAGGCCGAAGCAGGGCTCAAACCCATGAACCATGAGATCATGACCTGAGCTGAAGACCTATGCTTAACCAACTGAGCCACCCAGGTGGTCCTAACACTTATTCTATGGTCTGTCTATCTGTCTTGTGTCTTGAGAATTTTTTATAACATAAAAATTCTTTTGTTGATATAATTTGTGTATAATATTGTATTAGTTTTAGACGAACAACACAGTGATTTGAAACATGTATGTATTGCAAAATGATCATGATGACGGTACTAGTTCATCACCACACATAGTTAGAAATTTTTTTCTTGTGATGAGAACTTTTTAAAAAATTTATATTGAGAGAGAGAGAGAAAGAGAGAGAATGCAGGCAAGGGAGGAACTGAGAGGGAGCGAGAGAGAGACAGAATCCCAAGCAGGCTCCATGGTGTCACTGCAGAGCCCAATGTGGGGTTCAGTCCCACAAACTGTGAGATCATGACCTGAGTGAGCCAAAATTAAGAGTCAGTTGCTTAAGCAACTGAGGCACCCAGGTGCCTCTCTTGTGATGAGAACTTAGAAGATCGACTCTATTGGCAGCTTCCAAATATACAAAACAGTGTTAACTATAGTCACCATGCTGTACATCCCATCCCCAGGACTTGTTTATCTTAGAACTGGAAGTTTGTACCTTTTGATCACCTGCAGACCCATTTTGTCCACCCCCGTTCCCTGCCTCTGTCAACCACCAAGCTGTTCTCTGTTATTTATGAGTTCTTTTTTTTTTTTAATTTATTAACAAATTTTTTAAATGTTTTATTTATTTCTGAGAGAGAGACACCAGTGTGAGCAGGGAAGGATCAGAGAAAGAGGGAGACACAGAATCTGAAGCAGGCTTCAGGGTCTGAGATAGCCTTCAGCACAGATCCCGACGCGGGGCTCGAACCCACGAACCATGAGATCATGACCTGAGCTGAGGTCAGATGCTTACCCGACTGAGCCACCCAGGTGCCCAATTTTTTTTTTTTTTTTTTTTTTAGATACCACATGTAAGTGGGATCATATGGTATTTGTCTTTCTCATTCTGACTTATTTTACTTAGCATAATGCCTTCTAGGTCCATCCATGTTGTCACAAAATTTCCTTCCTTTTTATGGCTGAATAATGATCCATTGTATGGTTATGCCACATCTTCTTTATCCATTCATCCACTGATGGACACTTAGGTTGTTTCCATGTCTTGGCTATTGTAAATAATGCTGCAGTGAACCTGGGGGTGCAGATATCTTTTTGAGATAATGATTTCATTTTCTTCAGATAAATACCCTGTGGTACTTGATGGATCAGTGATAGTTCTATTTTTAATTTTTTGAGAAACCTCCATGCTATTTTCCATAGTGGCTTCACTGATTTGCATTTCCACCAACAGTATGTAAGGGTTCCCTTTTCTCCAAATCCTCACCAGCACCTGTTATTCCTTGAAGATGAAAATTCTATAGGGAAAGATGGGCGTAAATCAGATAAGTCTTTTCTCCAGCTGGCCCTTTCGTCTTCTGGACTCAATTTGCCTTAGACCATCATTTTATGTTATTTATTTATTTTAAACATTTATTTATTTGTTTGTTGGTTGGTTTATTTTGAGAGAGAGAGAGAGCACATGTGTGCATGTGCAAGCAGGGAAGGCTACAGAGAGAGAGGGAGAGAGAAAATCCCAAGCAGGCTTCAAGCTCAGCATAGAGAGTGACCTGAACCTAAATCAAGAGTTAGACACTCAACCAAATGAGCTATCCAGGTGCCCCAGGTCATCATTTTAAAATCTTGTAAGAATTTTCTTCTTTGATCTTGTCCTTATGTCTTTGAGAACTATTTTGTTTAGTTTAGTCTGCCTGGATTTAAGTAGTTGGGTCCTGGCCCTGGAAGTAATGACTGATAGGCCTTTGGCCACACTCCAGAAAAAGAGACTTACACATGCACCATCCTTTTGGAGCATTCACTTCCATGCCTTCTTTTTCATTTAAAACTATGCCTATTTCAGGTCAAACCTACTTTCAGCATGTTTTCTCACTGTAATACCACCAACTTGTATACTTAGTTCTCTAACTGGTACAATTTCACCAGTTGGGGGGCGTCTGGGTGGCTCAGTCGGTTAAGAGTCTGACTTGAGCTCAGGTCATGATCTCACAGTTCGTGGGTTCAAGCCCTGCATCTGGCTCTGTGCTGACAGCTTAGAGGCTGAAGCCTGCTTCAGATTCTGTGAGTACCTCACTCTGCACCTCACCCCTGCTCACGCTCTGTCTGTATCTCTCTCAAAATAAATAAACATTAAAAAAAAAAAAAAACAAAAAAACAAGGGGCACCTGGATGGCCCAGTCTCTTAAGCATCCGACTTCAGGTCAGGTCATGATCTCATGGTTTGTGGGTTCAAGCCCCACGTCAGGCTCTGTGCTGACAGCTAGCTCAGAGCCTGGAGCTTGCTTCAGATTCTGTGTCTCTCTCTGTCTCTGACCCTGCCCTGCTCACCCGGTCTCTCTCTCTCTCTCAGAAATAAATAAAACATTAAAAAAAAAAAAAACAACAATTTCAGTAGTTGGAATTGCAGTGGCCATTTTGGGGAGAGTTTGACATTGAAAAGATTGTTCATTTTAGACATATTTTAATATTTGTAAATGACATATCAGATAAAGTGTTAGTATCCAAAATCTATAAAGAACTTATCAAACTCACACCCAAAAAACAAATAATCCAGTGAAGAAATGGACAAAAGGCATGAATAGACAGTTTTTCAAAGAAGACATCCAGATGGCTAACAAACACATGAAAAAATGCTTAACATCACTCACCGTCAGGGAAATACAAATCAAAACCACAATGAGATACTACTTCACACCTGTCAGAATGGCTAAATATAACAACTCAGGAAACAACAGATGTTGGTGAGGATGCAGAGAAAGGGAACCCTTTTGCACTGCTGGTGGGAACGCAAAGTGGTGCAGCCACTTTGGAAAACAGTACGGAGATTCCTTAAAAAATAAAAAAGAGAACTACTGTATGACCCAATGATTGCACTATTAGGTATTTATTCAAATGATTAAAAGTTGACTCAAAGAGGCACATGCACCCCAGTGTTTATAGCAGCACTATCAACAATAGCCAAAGTATGGAAAGAGCCCAAATGTCCATTGACTGATGAATGGATAAAAAAGATGTAGTATATATACCAATGGAATATTACCCAGCAGTCAAAAAGAATGAAATCTTGCCATTTGAACAACTTGATGGAACTAGAGTGTATTATGCTAAGTGAAGTAAGTCAGTTGGAGAAAGACAGATATCATGATTTCAGTCATATGTGGAATTTAAGAAACACAACAGATGAACATAGGAGAAGAGAAGCAAAAATAAGATAAAAATAGAGAGGGAGACAAATCATAAGAGACTTCAATACAGAGAATAAACTGAGGGTTCCTGGAGAGGTGGTGGATGGGAGGTTGGGCTAAATGGGTAATGGGCATTAAGGAGGCCACTTGCTGGGATGAGCACTGGGTGTTATATGTAAATGATGAATCACTAAATTCTATTTCTGAAATCATTATTACACTATATGGTAACTAACTTGGATTTAAATTTAAAGAGAAAGAGATATCTTAGAACAAAAAACAAAGGAACCCTCATGAAAAGATCCTCTTGCTTATCAAAAGATAATTTTATTTAATGTAGGAAGCACACCACTCCATTTCTGTACCTTGGAGACTAATAATGGCTGGCTTTCTAATTGTGTGGCTTGAGAAAATAGTCAGGGTCCCAAGTTACTGTCTGAACCAGCTGTAAAGCAGTTTCTTCTGTTTCTCTACATCTAAACTTTCTTCTCTCCCCTTGTAGAGGAACTATAAGCAATCTTTTAAAATGACAGCTTCATATTGGTCTAACGCCAGGTGCTTCTCACTCTTTTTGTTCCTCTCTCCTTGATTCTCTCTCTTGAGAAATTCTAAAAATTAACCATAAAGAAAAAAAAAACTGCAAAAAGCAAAACCCCCAGAGCATTCAGTTGTTACGCATACACTAGGAATATCTGATCCAAATAAAGAAAAAACAGTAAAAGATATCTAAAACAAAAAAAGAAAATGTTATCAATTATAGTTTTTGATGTGTGTGTGTGGGCACTCAAAAGTTTATGTTCAGAATAGCTTTTGTTACAAGGTAAGGAAAAGCTTTAATTCCAAGCTAAAAGAGCTTTTGGTATGGTTGAGTCTTTAAAAAGTAGTTTACCATATAAAAACACCGTTAGCACAATATTTTGGTTTGTACAAGACCAAGGTTAAGTTTCTCGTAAGTTAAACTTTCTAAATTTCCTGATTGATTTTTAAAAATATTCTTCATTTTATATTTAGTGTTTAATGATTCTTAAATTAGTCCCTGCACAACCCCCACCCCAGAGATCTTCTCTTCTGTGAATTTCTTCTTGTTGTCCCGTCCAGTTTAACTGTGGAGACACATAAAACACCTGTAGGCAACTGTAAATTCCTCTCTATATATTTTTTTAAATAATTTTTAAAATATTTTAAAAAATTTATTTGTTTTGAGAGACAGAGAACATGAGTGCAGGAGGGACAGAGAGAAAGAGAGAATCTGAAGCAAGCTGACAGCTCAGAGCCTGACATGGGGCCCGAACCAGCAAACCGTGAGATCATGACCTGAGCCAAAATCAGATGCTCAACCGACTAAGCCACCCAGGCCCCCCCTACCTGATATTTTAAAATCACTTTGGAGTATTTATTTTCTTTCTCTTGCTTATCTTTTTTTAACTTTTTTTTTTTTTATAGTTTATTTATTTTTGAGAGACAGAGTAAGACAGAGTACGAGCAGGGGAGTGGCAGAGAGAGAGAGGGAGACACAGAATCCAAAACAGGCTCCAGGCTCTGAGCTGCCAGCACAGAACCCAATGAGGGGCTGGAACCCACAAACACGAGATCATGACCTGAGCCAAAGTCGGACGCTTAACTGACTGAGCCACTCAGGTGCCCACTCTCTTGCTTATCTTCTCCAGAGATTCCAACTATGTGTCTAGTGGATCTCTTGCTCTACCATTTTTCTTTAACCCTTTTTCCTTATTTGCTCTTTTTCAATTCATCTTTTTTAATTTTCTCAGTCCTCTCCTTTCTGTCCCCGTTTATTATCCTCAATACCTCATCCCCTCCTCCTGGCCTCATGTGTAGCCTTTATTTCAGTGATAGTCAAATTCCTCTCTTTACCTTTTTCCTGAGCTCTGCTTGAAAATTTATTTTCCATTTCTTTCTGTTTCTTCACTGTTTGCTTGTATTTTGGCTTTGAGATCTTGCATAATGGAGTAATGATACAGTTAGTATATTCTGTGAGTTTTTGGGGAAAATCTTTGTTCATGATACTTATCTTCTCTACGATAAAATATTTTTGAGAGATGTTCTTCACTTGCTCCTTCATTTATCCTCTGTCTACCTCCCTGCCACTATGTCCCCTCCCCTCCCACTGTAGATTCTTTGCCTATTCATTTTGTGGTCAAATTCTTCTTGGATTAGCTGTTTTCACAAGCAAGGATGGGGTTGGGGAGAAGCCAAGTGATTTATACTGTCTCATGGGGAAGTCAGGTATTTGTGCCTAAGGCTGCCAACCTCACCTTTGCTGAGCTGATCAAGAGCTGCGGCTTCGGGGCTGTTACCTCCCCGAGAGCCCCTTGTTGCTCCCCACGTTAGCCAAGGCAGTGGTTTGCCAGGTGCTATATGCAGTCTCTTATCTCTCTAAGCACCGCGTCTCCTCCTCTACTGTATCACATGTGATTGTTTTGTTGTCACCCCCACCCCTGCCCCTGCTCCTAGGTGGGCCACACACCTGCATGGGTCTGTCCTGTGCTCCCCCTGCCTTAAAAGTCTCCCTGGATGGCCTGGTGTTCTCTGCCCTTACCAGTCTTTCTCATTTATTTTAGAGTTTGGAGTTAGAGGTTTTCCCTCTAACTTCACTTAAGTAAAGATAGGGAGTTGCTGTTTCTTATTTGGTTTGGTGGGTTTGGGGAAGAGGCAGAAAGGAAATTATGAAGTTATTTCTCATATGTACTTCTTTTTTTTAATAGTTTATTGTCAAGTTGGTTTCCATATAACACCCAGTGCTCATCCCCACAAGTGCCCTCCTCCATGCCCATCACCCCCATCCCCTCCCCTCCACCCCCATCAGCTCTCAGTGTGTTCTCAGCATTCAAGAGTCTCTCATGGTTTGCCTCCCTCCCTCTCCCCCACTATTTTTCCCCTTCTTCTCCACCTTGGTCCTCCGTTAAGTTCCTCCTAATCCTCCTATACGTGCAAACATACGGTATTTGTCCTTCTCTGCCTGACTTATTTTGCTCAGCATAACACCCTCAAGGTCCATCCATGTTGCTACACATGGCCAGATTTCATTCTTTCTCATTGCCATGTAGTATTCCGTTGTATAGATAAACCACATCTTCTTGATTCTCTTTCCTTCCCTAAAGGAAGGTGACCTTGACTGAAACAATCCACTCTTTCCTCTTCTGCCTATAAAAGCCTTCCATTTTTGTATAGCTCCCTAGAGCTCATTTTTCAACTGCTAGATGGGATGCTGCCCTATTCATGAATTGTTGAATAAAGCCAATTAGATTTTCAAATTTACTCAGTTTTTTAAAACAGCCTAAGCTGAGATTGGGGTGTCTCGATGCTACAGGCTCCTTCCTGCAATTTTGCCCTGATGTCCCTTTGAAATTCTCACTGTTTGGGCTCAGTACCCTCTCATGAGGGTATATCATGAGGATATTTCTCATCACACCCTGGAATTTTCTGGGGCTGTGACTCTTGGCTTCTGCTGTAGGCCTGGGAGGTTTTCAGGGTCCACTCTACTCTGAAGGGTTATCACTGTGCGTCTCCTGGATGCCCACAGCACATCATTTGCCCCCAGGCCAATATGGCCTTGGTCCCTGGCATAGTTCCGTTTATGTGTCTCTCCCACCCACTGGAAGATCCTCTCCTAAAAGAGTCTTATTCATCTGTGTCCCATTGTCAAAGTCAGAGTCATGCTCTTGATCAGCTCTAGGTCTGTTTTAAGAATAAACAAAAGACTGGAAGGAAAGCAGGCAGAGAAACAGTCTCTGCTCTCCTCTGCTGTACATCATGTCTCTGCCCCTACCTGGAAACCTTTCTCCATCTGCCATTTCCACAGGACACTTCCTTCCTCCTCCTCCTTCTCTCTATAGCCCTCATCCACCAGGGCAAGTTCTCCTGGGCCTGCTTTCTGCTCTACTTCTTCTTTCTGTTTAGGTTACGGGAGGCAGCTGGAGGCCTGAGTGACTGGTGGGGCAAGCCAGGGAGACGCAGGTGAGAATAAGTAAGGGTGTGCTGGTGCTGAGCCCTTAGCTCTCTTGCTGTCTGTAGCTGGTGCCCTACTCAGCAGCCTCTGCAGGGAAGGGCTTGAGTACTGATTCCTAAGGAAGCCTCAGGTAGGACAGGGAAGGGA
This sequence comes from Hyaena hyaena, assembly GCF_003009895.1. NCBI lineage: Eukaryota > Metazoa > Chordata > Mammalia > Carnivora > Hyaenidae > Hyaena > Hyaena hyaena. The sequence goes on from NW_024080793.1 coordinate 2,192,838, forward strand.
TGCGGCTCCAGAGAAGGTGGGGTGACTTGACTTTCCATTAGTGAAAAGTTCTGGGGACTGATGGAGGCCAAGCAGGGGCATGGGAAGAGGTAGAGACAGAGTTGGGAGGCCCAGGTTGGTGGTTTCCTCTATGCAGGTGCCTGTAGCTGCCTGCTGTACACTCTTCTGTTCCCTAGTGTCACAGATGGAGCAGACTGTCTAGGAACTTGCCTGGAACTGGAAAAAAGTGGGTGGTGGGTCAAAGAGTTGTATTTGACCAGGTCTAAGTCTTCCACCCATTTGTTCCTTTTAAATTATGAAAATCTGCAAACATAAGCAAGTACAGAAATTTAACAGTGGACTCACACACACCCAGTCTTTAGATTGAATAATTACCAAGATTGTATTGTATTTGTCACTTTTCTTTGTGTTTTTAGGCATTCAGACATTTTTGCTATTTCACCTTTAAATACTTTGATATATACATCTTTTAAAAATATGACCTTTTAAAAAATAACTGTAATGCCAATATTATATTTAACAAAATTAACAGTGGTTCCTTGTTGTCAACTAATATCAGTTCATAGATGAAATTTTTTAGTGCATTTTTTACTATTGTTTTACATGTAAGCCCAACATTTTGATGTGATCTCTCTGAGTTTGTTTTAATGCATCCCACACGTTTTGGTAGTTGTTTCCATTTTAATTTGTTTCAAGTTATTTTTTATTTCCTTTTGATTTCTTGATTTCTTCTTGATCCATTGGTTGTTGAAGAGTGTGTTGTTTCCTTTCCACGTATTTGTGAATTTTCTAGTTTTCCTCCTGTTACTGATTGCTAGTTTCATGCCATGGTGGTTGGAAAAGATACTTGGTACAATTCAGTCTTCTTAAATTTGCTAAGACTTATTTGTGACTTATCATGCTCTATCGTGAAGAATGTTCCATGTGTGCTTGAAAAGAATGTGCATTCTGCTACTGTTGGATGTTCTATATGTTGTGTTAGGTATATTTGTACTAACGTCTAGTTCAAATCCAGTGTTTCCTTTTTTTTTTTTTAAATTTTTTAAAAAAATGTTTTATTTATTTCTAGGAGAGAGAGAGAGAGACAGCTTGAGCAGGGGAGGGTCAGAGAGAGAGGGAGTCACAGACTGAAACAGGCTCCAGGCTCTGAGCTGGGAGTCAGCACAGAGCCCGACGCGGGGCTTGAACCCACGAACCGCGAGATCATGACCTAAGCGAAAGTCGGACGCCCAACCGACTAAGCCACCCAGGCGCCCCTCCAGTGTTTCCTTATTGATTTTCTGTCTGAGTGAACTACCTTTTGTTGAAAGTGGGGTAGTGTCTATTTCTCCTTTCAAATCAGTTAGCATTTGCCTAACATATTTAGGTGCCCTAATATTGAGTACATATATATTTGCAATTGTTATATGTTCCTGAGGAATTGATCCTTTTATCATTATATAATGACCTTCCTTCTCTTTTGTTACAGTTTTTGGTTTAAGTCTATTTTTTAATATATAAACATAGTTAACCTTGCTCTCTTTTGGTTTCCACTTACAGGAATATCTTTTTCTAGTCCTTCACCTTGAGTCTATGAGTGTCCTTAAAGCTGAAGTGAATCTCTTGTAGGCAGGATATAGTCAGATCTTGCCTTTTTTTTTTAAATCCATCCAGCCATTCTATGCCTTTTTAAAAATGCATCCCTATGTTTACTGTACCATTCACAATAGCCAAGACATGGAAACAACCCAAGTGTCCATCAACAGATAAATGGACAAAGAAGTTGTGGTATATAGATACAATGGGGGAACACCTGGGTGGCTCAGTTGGTTAAGTGTCTGACTTTGGCTCAGGTCATGATCTCACGGTTTGTGAGTTCGAGCCCCATGTCGGGCTCTGTGCTGACAGCTCGGAGCCTGGAGACTGCTTCGGATTCTCTGTCTCCCTCTCTCTCTGCCCCTCCCTCACTTATGCTCTGTTTATGTCTCAATAATAAATAAACATAAAAATATTTATAGATACGATGGAATATTTAAAATTTCTATTTTATTTGTTTGTTTATTTATTTTAGAGAGAGAGGGAGTGGGAGAGTGTGAGTGGAGGTGGGGGCAGAAGAGAGAGAGCGAGAGATACCTTAAGCAGGCCCCATGCTCAGTGTGGAGCCCCATGCAAGGCTTAAACCCACAACCCTGAGATTATGACCTGAGCCAAAACTAAGGGTTGGATGCTCAGCTGACCGAGTCACCCAGGTGCCACGATACAATGGAATGTTAATCAGCCACAAGACAGAAAGAAATCCTGAATTCTGTGACAACATGGATGGAACTTGAAGGCATTATACTAAGTGTGATAAGTCAGACCATGAAAGACCAAATACTGTATGATATCACCTACATGTGGAATCTGAAAGAGCCAAACTTATAAAAACCAAGAATACAATAGTGGTTACTATGGGCTGGGGTGTGGGGAAGCAGGAGAAATTTTGTTTAAGGATCCAAATGTTCATCCAGTAGTTAGATAAGTCCTGGAAATCCAATGCATAGCATATAGCAGATAGACAATAAGATTGTATTATATTCATCAAAATTAATAAGAGCCTAGACTTTGGTTGTTCCCGCCACAAAAAAGAAATGACAATTATATGACACAATAGAGGTGCCAACTATCACTGCAATGATAATCATATTACAATACATATAGGCATCAAATCAGTACTTCAAACACATAATGTTTTATGTCAAACATAATTCAATAAAAAAAGAAAGCTGATTTCCATCTTTCTCAAGTTTCAGAAGTGTCTTTGCCCCAGTATTACCAGAACTAGGCAAGTGGTGTATCTCAAACCTCAACCAATCCAAAGGATGTGAGTAAACTGCCATACATCTCACCCCAGTGGATGCAGGAGAAGATACCAGGAGAAGACACCTTTGGAATGAAAGGATGGGAGGAGTCTGGCCACAAGAAGAGTGAGTGCAGTCTTGCTCTTTGCTAATAGCATGACAGTAGTTTAATGCCTTTATCTTACAGGTGAAATACATTCAACTTGAAGAGTCTCCTGGCAAGAAGGTAGCTGTAAAATGTACAGGCCAACCCATGATGTCCTACCACGGATCCAGAGTGCCTCTCTGGCACTGCCATGAGGCTCATCTTGTTGCCCCCAGCCCTAGTGGTGGTTCTGTCAATGGTTTGGGAAGGCCCAGCCCTGGCCCGGGCAATCTCAGATCACTCCAACACCTTGGGGGCACGTCCTGGATAAGCTGAAGGAATCTGGAAACATGTTGGAGGACAAGGGCCTGGAAGCCACTAAAAGCATCAAACAGAGTGACGTTGGTAATACTGATCAGCTCTTTCACTTGCAGGATGACTGGGGTTAGGGTCCCAGCTCTTTTGTGAGGGTAATGTAGCTCACCAGCCAGCGTCAAACACACCAGCTCTCACATATACAAACATGCAGAGCTCATTGTTAACGAACTGTAGTAGACAACATCTCAAGCTTCCATGGCTGCCCAGTAGATCAGAGTCATTTTGGTAGTGGCTATTGATGACGTTTTCTGAAGGAGAATCTTGTTTTAGATGATAACTCTGGTACATTTGTTTTCCAGCCACTTCCTTCTCTTCCCACAGAAGGTCCTAAGGAAACCCAGCTGCTGTCAGTGTGGACATGTTTCCAAGGTGACCCGCAGCCAGGGTGATGCCTCCCTGGTGGGTCCTGAGGAAATCCAGCTCCTGTCAGTGTAGATGTGGAGGCAAGTCCACTCTATGCCATTCGATTAGAATTTATGATATAGGTAACAGAATCCAAGTTCCTTTAAAGCCCTCCAATAGTCCTGTTTGCTCCTCCCAGCCCCAGTCACACAGCTCACAACTCAGTACCCTGAACGGGACAAGAGAGAAATAAGCATGTTTGCCAGATTTCTGTACAGCCTGAGAAGCCAAGTGCTCACTCACATGCCCTCACTTTCCCCCTGCTGGAGAAATCATGGGCTGAGAAGGTGATTTCTTGGCACTGAGCTGTGCTGCTTGGGGGACAGGTGATGGAGGCAAAGTCAAATTGTTCCTCTTACCTTGTGCGTGTGCATACACATACACATTTTTTTGCTGCAAATATGTGCTAGAAGTTCTCTGGAAACCTGGACTTCTATAAAGGCTCTCTTCTCTGGGAGTAATCGTCTAAGACAGCGCTCTCCAGGATCTCCTGGACCATGGCTGACTGGGGATAGAGCTGATTCATGGGCAATTGCAGGGTCACAGGTGGGACTGAGGTCTGTTACTTGACACATGGGTGTTTGAGACTCCTCTTGGGTCCCCTGGCATGTGGTGCTGAACCCCAGAGCTTCCATAAAGGCATTTTCACCTGTGGGTGAATGTCAAGTTGTTGGTCAGGCATAGAAATCAGTGAGGGTTATTGTATTGGACTATGTTGGACTATGTTGGTGATATCACTCTAAGCCCTCTTCTGTGCCTCATGTTGCTTCCAGGAATTAAGGTGAGGGTAGAATCATACATCAGCCTCAGAAGAGGGGGGAAATAATCTGCCTTTTCCGATGAAACTTTGGAGGCCATCTTAACACCAAGTACCTTGTCCTTTCCCCAGGATTTCCTGGAGGTACAAGGGATGGGGCAAGGAGGAATGTCTAGTTCAAGGCTGGCCCTCGGACTGTTATTCAAGTACCTAGTTTAGACTGGTGGAATCATTTCTTCTGAGCAGACCCTGTGGCTGAAACTGGGGTCACTGAGTGTGACAAATCTAGTAACAGGAAAGAAGAACCTCGTCTGCAGGGCAGTGCACCTGTTCTCATTAACGACTTCTCTGCCCTGCTCTGGGTGGGGCCAAGGCTCCTTGGGGCCTGGCATGAGATTGGACTGCGGGAAGTTCAGCCTCTAGATAATTCTTTTACTGTTGTGAGCTGGTCATAGCCCAGGAGTTCCTGCTGAATGGGTAGTGGGAGTATGTGAGGCTGCCTATGTGCATGATGACAAGAGAAAGTAGCATAGGACCTACATTCAGCTATGGGAAGGGGTCTGGCTGGAGCAGCAAGATGGTGGGAGAAACCGGTGTCCATCCCTCTCTGCCTAGCTCCTCCCTGTGGTCATTCATTCATTCATGAAATATAAGAGTGTCTACTGGTGACCTGGGCCTGTGCTGGAATCTGGGAACATGGAAGCGAATAAGGGCATATGAATGTGAAATCAGAATTTATTATTTTATTTATTTTTCTAGTGAAATGCCACAATTTCATTATTCAGTGTTGCATGCTGTGCTTTGACTCACATCCTTTCCTCTGAGTTAATCCACAAAGGGTGGCAGTTTGTTGGAGAACTGCACAAAATATGGAGTACTTCATGAATTTGCATGTCATTCTTGCACAGAATCCATGCTAATCTTCTCTGTATTGTTCCAATTTTAGTATACGTGCTGCTGAAGTGAGCACAGAAATCAGAATTTAGATGCCTTAAGATCAGTGTAGGTTGGGAAGGGGTGATCAGGGAAGGATTTTTTTTTCATGTTTATTTTTGAGAGAGAGTGTGCATGTGTGCATTTGTGTGAGTGGGGGAAGGGCAGAGGGAGGGGAAGTGGGGAGGGGCAGAGAGAGAGAGCGAGAGAGATAATCCCAAGCAGGCTCCATGCTGTCATTGCAGAGTATGATGTGGGGCTGGATCTCACTAACACTAACATAACTGTGACATCACGACGTGAGCCAAGATCAAGAGTCAGACACTTAACTGACTGAGCCACCCAGGTGCCCCTAGGGAAGGATTAATATGAGAGTGAACAGTAGAGTCCTCCAGGATTAAAGCAGAGCCTGATGAGGACAGAAAATCAGGGAACTGAGACTCTAGGCCCTGTGTGTGCCCTTTGTTGGTGGGGGGGTGGCAAGAGTCATGGTAGGAGTGTAGGAAGATGGTGGAGCCATGTGCTATGGATCTTAAGGGGAAGAGGCTTTTATCTCTGGGGATCAGAAAGAATGCACATCCCTCTCTAGGCCTGGAATTCAGGGCAGTTGGGGAATGGGAAAGCCTAGCTTGAGAAGACACAGGGAAGAAGGGTCGTTGAAGGAGATCCATGTTGTGGTTCAGGCAGGGTTGGAGGGAAATGCATCGAAGAGACTGAGTGCAGAGATTTGTTTCTTGTGGACCAGGGGATCCAGAGGCAAAGTGGAGAGGTTGATGTGGTGAGCAGCTGAGGGAGATTGGATCAGAGTGGGGAGAGGAAAGATACTGGATTGTATTGGAGTTGGGGGGAGGGTACTAAGGAGATCCTGAGGCTGTGGTGAGGATGGCAAGGTCATTTAGTCCCAATAGTTTATTTTAGCTTTTATTTCCCTTGCCTCGGGAGACATATCTAGAAGTGTTGCTACATCCCATGTCAGAGACATTACTGCCTGGGCTCTCTCCTAGGATTTAATGGCTGCAGGTCTCACATTTAGGTCTTTAATCCATTTTGAATTTGTTTTTGTGTATGGTGTAAGAAAGTGGCCTGGTTTCATTCTTTTGCATGTAGCTGTCCAGTTCTCCCAACATCATTTGGTGAAGAGACTGTCTTTCTCTCATTGGATATTCTTTCCTGCCTCATCAAAGATTAATTGACCATATAATTGTGGGTTCATTTCTGGGTTTTCTCTTCTATTCTTTTTTTTTTTTAAATGTTTTATTTATTTCTAGGAGAGAGAGAGAGACAGTGTGAGCAGGGGAGGGTTAGAGAGAGAGGGAATCACAGACTGAAACAGGCTCCAGGCTCTGAGCTGGCAGTCAGCACAGAGCCTGACGCGGGGCCCGAACCCACGAACTGCGAGATCATGACCTGAGCGAAAGTCAGACGCTTAACCGACTAAGCCACCCAGGCGCCCCTCTGTTCTTTTGTTCTATTGATCTATGTGTCTATTTTTGTGCCAGTACAATATTGTTTTGATTACTACAGTTTTATAATATAACTTGAAGTCTGGAATTGTGGTATCTCCAACTTTTCTTTTTTTAAAGTTTATTTTTATTTTGAAAGAGTGAGAGAGAGAGAGAGCAAGAGAGAGCAAGAGAGAGAGAGAGAGAGAGGGAGGGAGAGAGTGCATACAAGCACTAGTGGGGGAGGGGCAGAGAGAAGGAGAGACAGGATTCCAAGCAGGCTCTGCACTGACACTGACTGATGTGTGGCTTAAAATCAGGAACCATGAGATCATGATCTGGACCAAGATCAAGAGTTGGATGGACACTTAACTGACTGAGCCACCCAGGCACCTCTCCAGATTTGCTTTGCTTTTTCAAAATTGCTTTGGCTATTTAGGGTCTTTTGTGATTCTATAAAAAATTTAGGATGTTTTTGTTCTAGTTCTGTGAAAAATGCCTTTGGTATTTTGATAGAGATTGTATTAAGTGTGTAGATTGTTTTCGGTAGTATAGATATTTTAACAATATTCTTTCAATTAATGAACATGGAGTGTCTTTTCATTTCTTTGTGTTTTTTTTTTTTAGCTTCTTTCATAAGTGTTTTGTAGTTTTTGGAGTACAGGTCTTTCATCCCTTTAATTTGATTTATTCTTAGGTATCTTATTTTTGATGCAATTGTGAATGGAATTGTTTTCTTAATTTCTCTCTGCTGCTTCATTATTAGTGTATAGAAATGCAATGGGTTTCTGCACATAGATTTTGTATCCTGTGACTTTACTGAGGATTCATTTATTAGTCCTAGTTTTTTGGTGGAGTCTTTGGCTTTCCTTATATATAATATCATGTCATCTGCAAGCAGTGAAAGTTTTACTTCTTCCTTACCAATTTGGATACCTTTTATTTCTTTTTGTTGTCTAATTGCTGTCTCTAGAACTTATAGTACTATGTTGAGTAAAAGTAATGAGACCTTGTCTTGTTCCTGACCTTAGGAGGAAAGCTCTTAGCTTTTTCTCACTGAGTATGATGTTAGCTGTGGGTTTTTCATACATGGCCTTTTTTATGTTGAGGCATGTTCCCTCTAAACCTACTTTGTGGAGTTAAAAAAATTTTTTTTAATGTTTTATTTATTTCTGAGAGAGAGAGCGAGAGAGAGAGAGCAAGAGAGCATGAGCAGGGGAGGGTCAGAGAGAGAGGGAGACACAGAATCTGAAGCAGCCTCCAGGCTCTGAGCTAGCTGTCAGCACAGAGCCCGATGTGGGGCTCGAACCCACGAACTGTGAGATCATGACCTGAGCCAAAGTCAGACACTTAACCAACTGAGCCACCCAGGCGCCCCTGGAGTTGTTGTTTTTTTTTTTTTTGTTTTGTTTTGTTTTTTTGTTTTTCAAATGATAATTGGTCGTTGTACTTTGTCAGATCCTTTTTTTGCATTTATTGAAATGATTGTATAGCTTTGATCTTTTCTCTCATTGATGTGATATATCATGTTGATTGATTTGCAAATATTGAACCACCCTTGTATCCCAGGAATAAATCCCACTTGATGGTAGTGAATGATATTTTTAAAGTATTGTTGGATTCTGTTTGCTAATATTTTGTTGAGGATTTCTGTATTTATGTTCCTCAGAGATATTGGTCTGTAGCTTCCCCCCCCCCCTTCTGTGGTGTCTTTATCTGGTTTTGGTATCAGGGTGATGTTGGCCTCATAGAGTGAATTTGGGAGTTTTCCTTCTTCTATTTTTGGAATAGTTTGAGTAGGGTAGGTATTAACTCTCCTTTAAATGTTTGATAGGGGCACCAGGGTGGTTCAGTTGGTTAAGTGTCTGACTCTTGGTTTTGGCTCAGGTCGTGGTTTCATGGTTTGTGAGTTTGAGCCCCGCTTGGGGTCTACACTGACAGCTATGAAACTGCTTGGGATTCTCTCTTGTCTTTCTGTCTCTCTCTCTTTGTCCGTCCCCCGCTTTCTCTCTCTCTCTCAAAATAACTATAGCAAAAACTTAAAAAAAATATTTGGTAGAATTCGCCTGTAAAGCTGTCTTGTCCTGGACTTTTGTTTGTTGTTAGTTTTTTTTATTACTGATTCCAACTCCTTGCTGGCAATCCATCTGTTCAAATTTTCAATTTTTCTTGTTTCAGTTTTTGTAGGTTATATGTTTCTAGGAGTTTATTCATTTCTTCTAGGTTGTCTAATTCGTTGCCATATAGCTTTTCATAGTATTCTCTTACAATTGCTTGTATTTCTGTGGTGTTTATTGTTATTTTTCCTCTTTCATTTGTGATTTTGCTTAGTTGAGTCCGTTCTCTCTCTAATGAGTCTGGCTATGGGTTATCAATTTTGTTGATCTTTTCAATGAAATACCTCCTGGTTTTATTGATCTATTGTTTTTTAGTCTCTATATCATTTATCTCTGCTCTAATCTTTATTATTTCATTCCTTCTGCTGATTTGGGGTTTTGTTTGTTGTTCTTTTTCTAGATCCATTAGGTGTCAAGTTAGGTACTTTATCTGAGATATTTCTGTCTTCTTGAGGTAGGCTTGTATTACTATAAACTTCACTCTTAGAACTGCTTTTGCTGCATCCTGAAGGTTTTGGACCATTGTGTTTTGTTTTTGTTTGTTTTCATGTACTTTTTGATTTGTGCTTTGATTTCTCGGTGGACCCATTCATTGTTTAGAAGCATGTTATTTAACCTCCATGTATTTGTGGTCTTCCCATACTTTTTTCTTGTGGTTGATTTCTAGTTTCATAGCTTGGTGGTATGCATGGTATGACTTCAATCTTTTTGAATTTGTTGAGGCTTGGTTTGTGGCCTAATATGTGATCTATTCTGGAGAATGTTCCATGTGCACTTGAAAAGAATGTGTATTCTTCTGTTTTAGGATAGAATGTTCTGAATTTATCTGTTAAATCCATCTATTCCAGTGTGACATTCAAAGCTACTTTTTCCTTGTTGAGTTTCTGTTTGGATGGGGTGTTAAAGTCCTCTACTATTATTGATTAGTTCCTCTATGTTTGTTATTAACTGTTTTATGTATTTGAGTGCTTTCATGTTGGGTGCATATGTATTTATAATCGTTAATGTCTTCTTGTTGGATTGTTCCCTTTATTATTTTTTTATTATTAAAAGTTTTTAAAATGTTTTGTTTATTTATGAGAGAGAGATAGAGACAGCATGAGCAGGGGAGGGTCAGAGAGAGAGGGAGACACAGAATCCAAAGACAGGCTCCAGGTTCTGAGCTAGCTATCAGCACAGAGCCCGATGCAGGGCTCAAACCCATGAATTGTGAGATCATGACCTGAACCAAAGTTGGACGCTTCACTGACTGAGCCACCCAGGCACCCTGTTCCCTTTATTATTATATAGTGCCCTTCATCTCTTTTTACAGACTTTGTTTTATTTATTTTTTTTCAGACTTTGTTTTAAAGTCTTTTTTTGTCTGATAAAAGTATTGCTACTCTGGCTTTCTTTTGACCTCGATTTGCATTATAAGTGTTTTCCTCTCCCTTCACTTTCAATCTGCAGGTGTCTTTAGGTCTGAAATGATTCTCTTGTAGGAAGCATATAGAGGGTTTTTTTTTTTCTTGTCCATTTTGTCTTTCAAAGACCCTATGTCTCTCAATGAAGCAGTTAGTCCATTTACATTCAAAATAATTATTGATATATATGTATTTATTGCCACCTTGTGACTTGTTTTGTGGTTGTTTTGTAGTTTTTCTCTGATCCTCTTCTTTTCCTTTTTTATGTTTTGCTGGTTTTCTTTGGTGATATACTTGGATTCCTTACTCTTTATTTATTGTATATCTACTACTGGTTTTTTTAAGTTTGCGATTATCATTTAGTTTACACATAACATCTTCTGCATGTAGCAGTTTATATTATCACTTACTTTTGAACCATTCTTATTTCTCTCCCCTCCACGTTTGAGGTATTTGTTATCACTTTTTACATCCTTTTTATTTTGTGCTCCTCTTGATGGATTTTTACAGATACGCTTACTTCCACTGTTTTTGTCCTTCCTATTTTTCTTACTCTTACTTATGGTTTCCCTTTTCCACTCACAGAGTCCCCCTTAACATTTCTTGTAGGACTGGTTCAGTGGTCATAAATTCTTTTAACTTTCATTTGTCTGGGAAACCCTTTATCTCTCCTTCTATTCTGAATGATAGCCTTGCTGGATAGAGTATTCTTGGCCACAGACTTTCCCTTTCAGCACTTTGAATACATCATGCCACTTCTTTCTGGCCTTTAAAGTTTCTGCTGAAAAATCATCTTGCTTTAGGGCTTCCTTATGTGCTCCTTCTTCTGGCCAGAACAGTCTTCCTTCAGCTAACTCCTATTATTAGTCATGGTTCTAAAAAAAAAACAGTTTTCTCTGACCGTCTAGACTAGGCTAGGACTTCTGTCATGTCTCCCCTGGCCTCTGCCCTTCTCAGAAACATGATCACTCTTATGTCTTGTTCAACCTCCTGCCTCATTTGGTGTCAGACTCTGTGGGCAAGAATGTGCCTGTTTGGGTCACTGTGTTTCCCCTGTAGTGGAGAGCAGAGCACCTCACTCTCAGCTTTAGGTGAGGGAAATGGACTCTAAGGTCACATTCTCTGATCAGAGGTTTCTCTCTCATGGTTTCTACCACCCCACTCCCCTCAGCTTCAATTAAATCCCATTGATACTTTCAGAGACCAATTTTAGCCAGACCCACAAATGAGCAGCATCCTTGAGATTTGCACTCATCCCTCAAGAGTATCCCAGGGGAAGGTGAGTGTCTTTCAGGGGCTGAGAGCTGAAGGCTGTCATGGCTCACCCTCTTCATGTGGAGTCTCCCTTTAATGACATCCTTGGCTTTGACAGTTTGGACTTGATTTTGTCGAAGGTGCTAGCCAGTGAATTTCCTTATAACAGAAAATGTCAAATTCAAATGAGAGATGATTATTTTCCAAAAGGGCAACTAGCACAAGGTTCGGTAACATGTGGGTGAGATCAGGCAGAAGCAATGGGGGCATAGATGCCTGGTCATCACCTGTGTGCACATGTGAAGATTGAGTTACAGGGGATGCTGAATATGATGGAAACAGTGACTTAGAACCATATAAAAGCAAGCATCTCCTGAAAAAATGTAACCAATGACATCATAGAGACCCAGATTGACTGAAAAATAATAGGAAAAACAACATGCTCATCTGATCTCCTGGAAGAAGCCCGAAGTCAGGGTGACTGAAATGGAATAGAACATGAACCTGGCTGGAACTCAGAGAGAGGTATAATATCATCACAAGCACTCAGGTCACCCAAAAGATGAGCCCAAATTGGACTTTTCTGGAAAGAGCTTTCCACATGTTTCTGAGGCTTCTGGGGCACATCTCTTCACCCCAGCCATTTTGAGATCAGTTCTTGACCAGTGCATACAGGACTTCATGTTAATATCTGGTTAGACACAGAAAACCCCAGAATGAATTGCAGCATAGGAAGCAATAAACATTTAGGTTAGAAAGTCTGCGGTTTATTTTCACTCTTATTTCTCCATCTTGGGATAGTTCATCCATCCTGTTTAACATGGGGTTTGGGAGCACCCTTAACCCCTTTCTCCTTAGCATCATGGAGTCACAAAGGAGTCTACAGCTTCTCCCATCCAAGTGTCTCCAACTGGAAACCCATTCTCTCCCCAGTGCTGGCCAAGAAACCAGTTCTGTCCTCCTGCAGATGGCAAGGAAGCCCTGTAGGGTTGGAAGCAGTGGGGAAAGCCATGACATAGACCAGGCCAGACCATTTCCCGTCAGTGGGGCCCATCTACACCAGCTTCTTGGCTTTAAGGAAGCTCTGGAGGTACTGTATCTGCCAGATGCCAATGGCCACAAGGATGAAGGTCCATAGAATGGACCACAATGTCACCCACTGATTGGTACTCTTGCTGGTCTGCTGGAAGTGCTCCTCTTGCCACTGTGGTAGGGGAGAATGGAGAAGGTGCCTGGCTAGACTGAATCTACCCCCTCTCTCAAGAGGTAGAAGACTCACTCCTTGGGAGGTTACACATCCCTTGTCCCAACTGGGCTGAGCCCCTCACGCTTCAGTATGCCTGCTCCTTCTGGATCTGCATTGTCTACTCCACCTGCTCCACTAGCTGCTGCATGCACAGATGCTGCCAGGTTAGCTTGTCATTGGCCACAAATTCTGCATAGTCACTAGTATGTCCACCCAACTGCACGTCCAAGTGAATGGCCTGGGGAACAGGGAAGCCAAATGTGGGGGTCAGGGACCTTGGCTCTACATAGTGCCTACATAGAGCCTGCCAGAAACCCAGTTTTCATGCCCCAGTGTTGGCCTGAACTAGCAGTTCAGTTCCTTACACTTATTGACTTGGGGACTGGTGCTGAGAACCAGATCAGGACTTGCCTGGTTGGAGTTCCATGTTGGAATGACAGAAGGGATGGGACAACATATGCAGAGAAGTAGAGGTATGACTCAAATGTTTGAGACAGATGTTACTAGAAGTTCTGTGTTGGTGGGAGGTGACCATGGAGAGCCTGGGAGCACTGAGATGCAGAATGGCTCTGCTGAATTTCACATTATGAAGCTTGGGCTTTACATTAGGGATGGTAGGGAAACAAGGGATGATTTTTAGGTCAGAGTGATTCCCTCCTGGGGTTCCCTCTCATTCTCATCCACTCTCTGTATGCTTACTTCTTATATCCCCTTACTTCCTATATCCCCTTATTTCCCCAGTCCTCCTCCTCCTACTCCAGGCATCACCTGCTGCACCCTCCTTACCCCAGAGACAGAGGTGTTGAGCCCATAGGACACTGGAGCTCTTACCTGCTGCACTCACCAGCTTGCCAGCATAGAGGAGGGTAAAGAGGATGGACTCGAGATGAAGGCAGAGTTGGTTCTCTTGGGGAGACTTGGAGGTAGGTGATGGTGAAGCTGCCCTGAGCGCTATACTGATGGACCAGAAGTTTCTAGAGGACCCAGCTTCCAGTAAGCACATGTATCTGCTTCTAGGAGAGGAAATCCAGGTGTATCCTAGGTCTAGACCCCCATCGATCAGGGCAGAGGGGAGGGTGTGAAGGAAATAGCATTAGTTTGGGCTAGAAGGTCTCACATCCCAGCATCGCCAATACATAGTATTCTGCAGTTTGAAAAGAGCATAGCCCTCCCTGAGCTTTCCTGCCTGTGAGGGGACAGGCCCTCCTTTGAGAAATGGAGGACTAGGCATTGATGCTGAAGGCTTGTGGGGCTTCAAGGAGTTAAAGCCCACCTTACCCTGTTCTCAGTGTCCTTCACAAACATGAACTCCACATGATCTACTGTGGAGAGGGCTGCTACTTTTCTATAGAGGGCTCTTATAGTTACATAATGGAAAAACAGTACAGAAGTTCCTCAAGAAATTAAAAATAGGGGCACCTGGGTGGCTCATTCGGTTAAGTGTCCGACTTCAGCTCAGGTCATGATCTCACAGTTCCTGGGTTCGAGTTCCTGGGTTGGGCTCTGTGCTGACAGCTAGCTCAGAGCCTGGAGCCTGCTTCAGTTTCTGTATCTTCCTCTCTCTCTGACCCTCCCCTGCTCATGCTCTCTCTCTCTCTCAGAAATAAATAAAACAGTAAAAAATATATAAAAAAAAAGAAATTAAAAATAGAACTACCATATGATCCAGCTTTCCTACTTCTAGGTATATATTAAAAGGAAATGGAACCATTATCTGGAAGAGATATCTCTACTCCCATGTTGATTGCAGCATTATTCACAATAGCCAAGGTATGGAAAAAGCTAAGTGTCTGCCAATGGATGAATAGATCAAGAAAATGTGATATATATATTATCTCTCTACATAATAGAATATTATTCATCCTTAAAAAAGATGGAAATCTTGTAATTTGCTACAGCATGTATGAAACTGGAGGGCATTATACTAAGTGAAATAAGCCAGACAAAGAAAGACAAATACTGCATAATAATACTTATATGTGGAATGCTTAAAAAATAAAAAAGGTCAAACTTATTGAAACAGAGTAGAAGAATGGTTGCTAGAGGCTGTGGGGTGGGAGAAATAGGGATACTTGGGAAAGGAAGAAGTCAGGTACTAATATGCCCATGAGTGGCTAAAAAAGAGCCTGAGTCCTGTCGTTATAGAAGAGAACAAAACACAAACTCTGCATGGTTTGGGAGATCCTAGAACAGAATGACATGTGCTCCTTTCCCAGGTGGAGCCCCAGAGGGGCAGCCTGGGAAGAACGGTGGGGTCGTGTGCATAGGCAGGTGGGGCTCAGTGTAGTGTAGAGCAGCAGGAGAGCTCCAGAATCAGCAGTTATATACCAGAACTGAAGCAGTTGAAAACAAGCAATGAAGGACTCAGAAGTGACCTGTTATTTGACAACCAAGGATCAGAAACTCCTTCCCACACTCCCTGATGACTTGACACCCTTAAAGTCCCCCAGAACTTAGAAGCAAGCTTAGGGATGGACTAGGGGGCCCCTAAATTCACTGAGATTAGGTTAGAGGGAAATTAAATCCCACACATCCGTGGAATGAAATCTGTTCCTACCACCTGAAGTTTAAGTAATTGTAAAATTTCTTCCAGCTCTATCATTTGTTACACACATAATTATATATACATCCAACAATACATATTTTGCTAATACTCTGTCTATGTATCTACTTAGTGATCAGCTTAAAATGTGTATTAGTAGGTTAGCCACAAGGTGGTACTAGAAAGCTATCTTTGGCTTTTGGTCCTTGGCTTTGAAAGTCACTGATTTTACTATGTAACTGTAAACTACTGTAATAATGGCACTAATCATAATAAAAGTTGAGACGGAAGCAATTGGGTTCATGTGAGGCAGTATTTGTATTTAAAAATTATAAAAATAGACTCTCTAGAAGATGCTATCAACTAGTTTGTACTCTTCCTTTTTCTTACCCGCTATCATGTCATCATAGAATAACTCAATCATTACCCAAAGCATCAAACGTTAATATATTCAGTACTCATACAGAAAAATATAAATAGACACGCCCTCTTAAGCCTTAGAGTTTAACATTTAAATGGATATTTTTATAAAATATGCCTCAAAACCCTTTGGAATACCCTTTAACCATCTTCCAAACACTAAAAACCTCAGCCCACAAATGTGGAACACAATAGGTTGGCAAATTCATCCTGTAACTTCTAGAGCACTTGCTCTCATGCTATGAATGACTGAGAGGAGGGGAAGCTCCGTTTCCTGGTTTATCTCTTTCTTTCTCTCTTTGTTTGGTCCTTGTTTGCTATTTTGTTTCTTAAATACCTCACATGAGTGAAATCATACCATATTTTTCTTTCTCTGCTTGGCTTATTTCCCTTAGCATTGTACTCTCCGGATCCATCCATGTTGTTGCAAATGCGAGATTTCATTCTTTTTTATGGCTAATATTCCATTGTATATATACATATACTACATCTTATTTATCCAACTCTTAACTATAGAGAACAAACAGATGGTTACCAGAAGGGAGGTGGGAAGGGGAATGGATGACATAAGTGAAGAGGATTAGGAGTACACTTCTCTTGATGAGCACCAACTAACATATAGAACTACTGAACCACTGCATTGTACACCTGAAACTAATATAAACAATATGCTGACTACACTGGAATTAAAGTTAAAAAAAAAAAAAAAGGTAAAAAGTACCTCTTTCAGGCAGTCTTGCTAGGTCCCCTCCCTCCACCCAGTAAATGTAGTTTTAAACAGATGTCCAATAAAGGGGATAGAAGAGGTTTGGAAAAGGTCACAAGGAATAAGTTTCTAGTTACAGGTTGGTAGAGAAGAGAAAGAACCATTTCACAACCCTGAAGCTCACTCACTGGGAACATGAAGAGGTAGTTGGAAGGAAGCAAGGAAGAAAGCAGTGACCCTTATGTGAGCCATGGGAGTCTAGTCTATGGTCTGGTAGCAGAGAAAATTTACTTTCCCTGGAATTGGAACCACTTTATGGATTTAAAGATGGAAGTGACATAAATATGTCATTGTAGAACTTAAAGGAAACCATGCTGTTAGGATGCTAGTCTAGGGTAGGCTTTAAAAATCAAGTGTGGAGGGGCGCCTGGGTGGCTCAGTCGGTTGAACGTCTGACTTCGGCTCAGGTCATGATCTCGTGGTTCGTGGGTTCGAGCCCCATGTCGGGCTGTGTGCTGACAGCTAGCTCAGAGCCTGGAGCCTGCTTTGGATTCTGTGTCTCCGTCTCTCCTCCCCTGCTCATGCTCTCTCTCTCTCTCTCTCTCAGAAATAAATAAAATATTTAAAAAACCCCAAAAATCAAGTGTGGAAATTATGACACTTTAAGGATTCAACTGTATTTGTAAAAAGAATCAGATGGGGACTCTATCAGAGGGTGCAATAGGGTTGGAGGAGTAATGCCCCTAGGTTTCTCCTTCAGGAGACTGCTAAGAAGGACTTGGATATGAAGAAGGGGAATCTGTCTGTCCATGGAGCCCTCTTCTGGGAAGGGCCCTCTGAAGAGAAGGAAACAAACCTGCTGAAAGAAAAAAGGTTTATCTCTGAATATTGAATGTTTCCATTTTATTAAAGAATCTAGTTTTTATTTTTTAATTAAGTTTTAAATTTTACTTCCAATATAGTTAATATACAGTGCTGTATTAGTTTTAGGTGTACAAGTGGTTCAATACTTCCATATGTTACCCAGTGCTCATCACGAGGAGTACACTCCTTAATCCCCATCATCTATTTAACATGTCCCCACACCCGCCTCTGGTAACCATCAGTTTGTTCTCTATAGCTAAGAATCTGTTTCTTGGTTTCTCTCTCTTTTTTTCCTTTGCTCATTTGTTGTTAAAGAATCCAGTTTTGTTTATTTATTTATTTATAAAGTTTATTTCCTTTTTTTTTTTCTTGAGAGAGGGAGAGAGAGAGTTCAAGTGAGTGAGGGGCAGAGAGAGGGAGAGAGATAATCCCACACAGGCTCTGCACTTTCACCATGGAGCCCCAAACAGTGCTTGAGCTCATCCAGTGCGGGACTTGAACTCAAACAGTGAGATCATGACGTGAGCAGAAATTGGATGCTTAACCAACTGAGTCACCCAGGTGCCCCAAGGATCCAGTTTTAAAGCTTAGGTCAGATTTACCCTTGCATGCAGTTGAGGAAGGATTAGACACATTCTCCTATAACTTAACAGTGTATTTATATCCCACAAAATAATGAGTTTATTTCCCCTATGGCACATTTAGTACTTTGTAGATATAATGCTTTGTTTCTCACTGGCATTTTCCTTTAAAATCTTCACAGGCAATCACTGAATCTGAGTGGTAAATATATGGATGCTCTTTGTACTACTCTCTCTACTTTGGAGTATGTTTGAAACTGTTGATAATTTTTTTAAAAATCATTAAAAGTCTTTCCAACTTTTCCACACCTAGCAAGTAGGTAACCTATTTCTCATGTGGGATAGGTCAAGAGAGAGGTTCCTTTAGGAAATGCAACCACCTTGTCTGATTGGAGCTTCCAAAAGTAGTCAGAAAACTTCTTGAGGCCTGAGAAGTGCACTGGATTCATCTAAAAACAGCACCAGCCTGGCAGTCTGGCAGAGAAATAATGTTTAAGAATATTCCCTTGCCAGATGTTTTGGGGACATTTCTTTCATGCATGGTTTGGCAAACTGACTCATGGCTAACACTGGAAGAGAAGGGGGCCCTGTGATTAAAAGGAGATTGTATTAGTCAGCTCAAGCTGCTGTGCCAAAATACCCACAGACTGAGTGGCTTAAACAACCAAAGCTTATTTCCTCACAGTTCTGGAGGCTGGAAATTCCCAGATTAATGGCTGGCAGCATCCGGTTCTGGTGAGAGCTCTCTTCCTGGCTTTACAGATGGCCACCTTCTTGCTGCGTGTTCATGGGAATTTTCTTTGGAGTGTGTGTGTGGCCAAGAAGAAGAGAGCAAGCTCTTTTGTGTGTCCTCTAATAAGGCACTAATCCCATCGTGGGGACTCTCATGGCCTCATCTAGCCCTAATTATCTCCCAAAGGCCTCATCTCCAAATACCATCACACTGGGGCTTAGGGTTTCAACATCTAGATTTTGGGGGTGAGGTGGAGACACAAACATTCAGTACTTAACACAGATGTAAGGAACCTCCGAGTCATGTGCTAAAATTCACATGGACTGCTACTGATTCAAGTCCCTCAAACTATTCTTCAACCTTAATCTTTTCATATTTCATTTCCTGCAACAACTGGTCCCCCACTTGGGGTGGTAGAGCCCAGGAAGTGCACTAGATTCACATCAGTGCCTTCAGTCTTCTTCAGTTCCTTCTACTATCCACAAGACCTATCTATCTAATGGACTATTTCTACAAAGTTTTAAATGAGTGCTAAGGGCTGAGTAGTCTTCCAGGGGCATTTCCATTTTAATAGGGAGTCTTAAAAAGGAACCTCCAAAATGCAAAGAAAAAATCTCTTCTAGTGTAGTTTCAGGAAATGCTAAAGCTAGCGAGGAGTTTGCAAACGGGATTTCATCTCATTATGCCCTAAATCACCACAAAATAGGGGCGCCTGGGTGGCTTAGTCAGTTAAGCGTCCGACTTTCGCTTAGGTCATGATCTCGCGGTTCGTGGGTTCGAGCCCCGCGTCGGGCTCTGTGCTGACTGCCAGCTCAGAACCTGGAGCCTATTTCAGAGTCTGTATCTCCCTCTCTCTCTGACCCTCCCCTGCTCACACTGTCTCTCTCTCTCCTAGAAATAAATAAAAATATGAAAAAAATAAATCACCACAAAATAGTCACTATTCTCTCTGCTTGTGAGACTGACCCTTGTCAAGAAATAGGTGATACATGAGCCAAGGACAATTCTACCTTACTGATAACTTGCCAATAATGGGTGAATGAAACTTTATGGCAAATAAATAATGGGATTTTAGAAGTATCAGCCAGATCATGTTACAGATGAAGAAACGAAAGTATAGCTTAGCTGGGTGGATTGCCCAATACTACATAGTAACTTTAAGATCTAGCATTAGAACACCTTTCTACTATACCATTTCATGTCATTAGACATCTCTAGAGCTGTTAATGAGGAGGCAGATGAAGGGGCCATTTCCTTACCAGCAAGTCTTTCATTTCATAGCCCTAAGCAAATAATTCTATGAGTTTCATGCTGTGTTAGGCCTCAAAGATTAGTTTGTGACTTCTTCTTAAAGCAAACCACACATGTTGAATTGCCAGCTGTTGCCACCTTACCTACTCTATTCATAATTCAGAACATCAAGCACCTTCCATGTAGACACAAGTCTTATTGTCTTAATTATCAATGCAATGAAATAACAAGCACAAGTTTCTTTTAGACCTGGGAAGGTCTGACATCACAGAGCTCTGTGGGGTTATTGGAGAGATACTGGATTTAATACATGTTTCAGACACAAAGACCATCTCTTTCTCTTAGATCCCTTCTGATTGCCTGGTGTGACTATGGCAGATAGGGTGCTCCTGGACCATCTTCAGGACTTGGCTGTTGGGAGCAGCCAGGAATGTGGAAACAGTATAGTCAATTCATTGTTTCCATGTTGGTTAGACAATATTGGAAAAGGCAATATTGTCTTTGGATAGATTAATAACAAGGAGGAGTATTTTGAGGCATTTGTGGAAAAATTTTACATGCCAAGTAAATAGACTATAATGAATCCCCATGTACCTATTGCACAGCTTCAACAATCTGCCACTCTCTTTTTTAAAAGAATTTTTAAAATATTTATTTATTTATTTTGAGAGAGAGGGAGAGAGAGAGAATCTCAAGCAGGCTCCACACTCAGTATGAGGCCTGATGTGGGGCTCGAACTCACGAACTGTGAGATTGTGATCTAAGCCAAAATCAAGAGCCAGACTGCTAACCAACTGAGCCACCCAGATGCCCCAACAATCTGCCATTCTTGATCCATCTGTACCTTTGCACACTTCTTAATTATTATCATTTAAAAAATTAAAGTATATGTACATTGAAATGCACAATTTTTATTTTTATTTTCCTATAATTTATTTATTTTTTATAGTTTACATCCAAGTTAGCACATGGTGCAACAAAGAGTTTAGGAGTAGATCCCTTAAGCCCCTTACCCATTTAGCCCATCCCCCCTCCCATAATCCCTCCAGCAACCCTCTGTTTGTTCTCCATATTTAAGAGTCTCTTATGTTTTGTCCCCCTCCCTGTTTTTATATTATTTTTGCTTCTTTTCCCTTATATTCATCTGTTTTGTATCTTAAAGTCCTCATATGAGTGAAGTCATATGATGTTTGTCTTTCTCTTACTGACTAATTTCACTTAGCATAATACCCTCTAGTTCCATCCACACAGTTGCAAATGGCAAGATTTCATTCTTTTTAATTGCCAAGTAATAGTCCATTGTGTGTGTGTGTGTGTGTGTGTGTGTGTATATCCATGTATATATATATACATTACATCTTCTTTATCCATTCACCCATCGATGAAGATTTGGCTCTTTGTATACTTCGGCTATTGGTTTTTAAAAAACATTTTTTTTTACATTTATTTATTTATTTATTTTGAGAGACAGAGTGAGACAGAGCATGAATCAGGGAGGAAAAGAAAGAGGAGACACAGAATCCGAAGCTGGCTCCAGGCTCTGAGCAAGCATTTGGCACAGAGCCCGATGCAGGGCTCAGACCCACGAACTGTGAGATCATGACGTGAGCCGAAGTTGGACACTTAACCACCTGAGCCACCTAGGTGCCCCTACTTTGGCTATTGTTGATAGTGCTGCTATAAGCAATGGAGTGCATGTGTCTCTTCGAAACAGCACACCTGTATCCCTGATACATACATCAGCACACCTGATAAATACCTAGTAGTGCAATTGCTGGGTTGTAGGGTAGTTCTATTTTTAATTTTTTGAGGAAACTCCATACTGTTTTCCAGAGCGGCTGCACCAGTTTATATTTCCAGAAATGCACAATTTTTAGCTATATAACTTGGAAATGGATACACTCATGTAACCCATACCTTTATCATCTCCTTTTGGCGCATTTAAAATATACGGATTGGTAGATAAGGTAATAGTTGGTATGTTTTAGCTTTTCTCATTTTCAAATCATGAAACATTGTTGTGAATGTTCCTCATTTTGGGGATTCTTCCTTTTGCCTCCTGCCCTCCCATTTTGACACTGCAAGATCAACCCTTCCTCCTTCACCCTGTGTCTGACTCTCCCTCTTTCTCTGCCCCAATTCCTGCTCGCACTCTGTCTCTGTCTCTCAAAAATAAATAAACATTGAAAAAATTTAAAAAAATAATAGTTAAGTTTCACTGGAGTCTTTCTGGTGACCTATATAGTGAGTTTTACATGAATTATGTCCTCAAATTTGTACAATATTCCTATGAAATAAGTAATACTATAACCTCCACTTTACAGATGAGGAAACTGAAATTCAGAGACATTAAGTAATTTTTAAAAATTTTTTTATTTAAATTCAACTTAGTTAACATGCAGTGTAGTATTAGTTTTGTAGAACCCAGTGATTCATCGCTTACATATAACACCCAGTGCTCATCCCAACAAGTGCCCTCCTTAATGTCCATCACCTATTTAACACATAACCCCCACCTCCCCTTCAGCAACTCTCGGTTTTTTTCTCTGTAGTTAAGAGTCTCTTATGGTTTGCCTCCCTCTCTGTTTTTATCTTATTTTTGCTTCCCTTCCCTTATGTTCATCTGTTGTGTTTCTTAAATTCCACATATGAGTGAAATTGCATATTTGTCTTTCTCTGACTGACTTTTTCCCCTTAGCATAATGCATTCTAGTTCTGTTGAAACTGTTGCAAATGGAAAGATTTCGTTGTTTTTAAAAAAGTGCTTGTTTATTTGAGAGAGAGAGAGAGAGAGAGAGAGAGAGAGCGAGCACAGGAGGGGCAGAGAGAGAGGGAGAAAGAGGATTAGAAGCAGGCTCTGTGTTGTCAGCAGAGAGCCTGATGGGGGCTTGAACCCATGAACAGTGAAATCATGACCTGAGCTGAAGGTAGATGCTTAATTGACTGAGCCACCTAGGTGCCCCAAGATTTCATTCTTTTTTGATTGCTGAGTAATATTTCATTGTGTGTGTGTGTGTGTGTGTGTGTGTATCTCACATCTTCTTTTTTTTTTTTAATATTTTATTTATTTCTAGGAGAGAGAGAGAGAGACAGCGTGAGCAGGGGAGAGTCAGAGAGAGGGAGTCACAGACTGAAACAGGCTCCAGGCTCCGAGCTGGCAGTCAGCACAGAGCCCGACGCGGGGCTCGAACCCTCGAACCGCGAGATCCTGACCTAAGCGAAAGTCGGACGCTTAACCGACTAAGCCACCCAGGCGCCCCATCTCACATCTTCTTTATCCAATCATCAGTCGATGGACATTTGGGCTCTTTCCATAATTTGGCTATTGTTGATAGTGTTGCTATAAACATTGGGGTGCATGTGCCCCTTAGAATCAGCATTTTTAAAAATATAATTTATTGTCAAATTGGCTAACATACAGTGTGTAAAGTGTGCTCTTGGTTTATAGGGTAGATTCCCGTGGTTCATCACTTACATGCAACACCCAGTGCTCATCCCAACAAGTGCCCTCCTAATGCCCATCACCCATTTCCCCCTCTCCTCCACCATCCATTCACCCTCAGTTTGTTCTCTGTATTTAAGAGTCTCTTATGGTTTGCCTCCCTCCGTCTCAGTTTCTAACTACTTTTTTCCCCTTCCCTTAGAATCAGCATTTTTGTATCCTTTGGATAAATACCTAATAGTGCAATCGCTGCATTGTAGGGTAGGTAAAAAATTTCTTAATTTTTTGAGAAAACTCTACACTGTTTTCCAGAGCGGCTGCACCAGTTTGCACTCCCACCAGCAGTGCAAAAATGTTCCCCATTCTCTGCATCCTTGCCAACATCTGTTGTTTCCTGAGTTGTTAACTTTAGTTATTCTGACAGGTGTAAGGTGGTATCTCATTGTGGTTTTGATTTATATTCTCTGATGGTGAGTGATGTTAAGCATCTTTTCATGTATCTATTAGCTATCTTGATGTCTTCTTTGGAAAAGTGTCTATTCATGTCTTCCGCCCATTTTTTCGCTGGATTATTTGTTTTCTGGATGTTGAGTTTGGTAAGTTCTTTATAGATTTTGGATACTAACTCTTTATCCGATATATCAATTGCAAATATCTTCTCCTATTCCATCGGTTACCCTTTAGTTTTGTTGATTATTTCTTTTGCTGTGCAGAAGATTTTTATCTTGATGAGGTCCCAGTAGTTCATTCTTGCTTCTGTTTCCCTTGCCTCTGGAGACATGTCTAGTAATAAGTTGCTGTGGCTGAGGCCAAAGAGGTTGAGGCCTATATTCTCCTGTAGGATTTTGATGGTTTCCTGTCTCACACTTAGGTCTTTCATTCATTTTGAATTTATTTTTGTGCATGGTGTAAGAAAGTGGTCCAGTTTCATTCTTCTGCATGTTGCTGTCCAGTTTTCTGAGCACCATTTGCTAAAGAGACTGTCTTCTTTCCACTGGATATTCTTTCCTGCTTTGTCAAAGATTAGTTGGCTATACATTTGTGGGTTTCTATTCTGTTCCATTGATCTATGTGTCTTTGTGACAGTACACACCATACTGTCTTGATGATTATAGCTTTGTAATATAGCTTGAAGTCTGGAATTATGATGCATCCAGCTTTGGTTTTCTTTTTCAATATTACTTTGGTTATTCATGTCTTTTCTGGTTCTGTACAAATTTTAGGATTGTTTGTTCTAGCTTCATGAGGTTAACTAATTTGTCCAAGATCACCCAGGAAGCAATCAGCATAGTCAGGGTTTGAACTCAGGTTTTCTGATTCTGTATGGACACAAAGATGTGCTACTTGATTCCCCTTAAGAAAGGGCTTGTTGCTTCAACTTCTGGGAGTGGTGTCAGTGGCAGCCTTCATCTGTTAAACTGTTTAGGGATTGATTCAGCCCCAAAGAAACTCCTTGGCCAGGGCCACAAACTTCTTGGAGCAGTCTATATCCAGTAACTGGTTGAGGTGGATGACATGCCAACCATGACAAGCCAACATAGGGCAACTCTGAAAGATCGGTTTAGCTCTAGAGCTCCCTATTAGATCATCTAAGACTGTCATCAGGTCTATACTAAGCTGTAGTTCTCTCTCTGCCCAGTCTTGCCTCCTTTCTCTTTTTCCCACATTCCTTTCCAGCAGATTCCTTAATAGATATTCTGCACACCAAATTCTTTCTTTGGCTATGCTTCCCTGAGAAACAAAACTGTAGCAAGTGAAAATCCTCCCAATGGGCAGATCTTCAAGTTGTCATTCACTTTGTATAAGGAGAAATGGCCCCAAATTAGAATATGTATAGACTCATAGGACATGACAAATGGCTTAGTGAGCTGGTCAGGAACATGTAAGGAAGAAGAATGGAAGAATAGGGAAACAAGAATGACTGGTTGGAGACATGGGAATGGGCATATGGCAATGGATGAAAAATGTGTAGAGCTTTCTACCATGTATTAAAGTCCACCAAAGAGCATCTACCACAGAAGAGACACTAAGCAACTAAGCAGACAAAATGACTCAACAAGATGATGCCAGTTGGGCCCTATTATCAGCCATCAGTGCCAGCATAATGGGCATAGAATAAAGTAGCCTTGGTGACAGAAGTGGAGACTATATATGGACCCAACAACATGGGCACCAGCTTAACAAGGCTGATATCGCTGCTACTGCTACCAAATGTCCAACCTGCCATTAACAGAGACTAATGTTGGGCCCTCAACATGGCACCATTCTCTGGGGAGGCCAACTGACCATTTGATGGCAAATTGAGTACACTGGGTCACTTCTTCTCTGAAAGGGCCAGTGATTCATGCTGACACTAGACTTGCCTTCCTGGTATAGTTTTGCCTTTCCTACCCGCAGGGCTTCAGCCAATATTACTATCCAAAGGCTTATAGAGCATTACTCTATTGACATGGAATCCCATACAGCACTGTGTCAAATCTTGTAACCCACATAACATGAAGTGCAGGAATGGACTCGTGACCATGGAACCCACTGGTCATATTACATACTGCACCCCAAGAAGCTGCTGGAAAGAGAAGTAGAACAGCCTCTTAGAAGCACAGCTGAAGTGTCATCTTGAAGGTGATACTTTATGAGGATGGTGAACCACTCTCCAGGGCTCAGTATATATACTGAATCAAAGACTTCTATAGTGCTGTGTCCCCAGTAAGAAGTTTACATGGGTCTAGAAACCAAAGGGTAGAAGCAGGAGTGACCACACTTGCCTCAACTCCCTAATGGGAAATTATCCATTTGGGAGATTTGTGCCTCTTTTCCCCAAAGCTCTTGCCTCTGCAGGGTCAGAATGTCTGTTCTCCAATGGAAGAGTGCTTCCACCAAGGGATACAGACAGCAGTAGACGAGAAGAGTCACTATCTTGCTGAAGTAATCGACACTGATCATCAAGAAGAGGCAGTGCTACAATTAAATAATAGAGACAAAGAGGAATAGGTTTATACCTCTTTGTTCTCCCTTCAGCTGTGACAGCAAATGAACAAGTGCAGCAATCAGAGATGAGAATCTGGGTGGTGTCACCAAGTAAACAGCCTAGGCTCTTGAGGGTGAGGGGATCTTAACTTGCTAGTAGAGGAAGGGGACAATGAGTAGCATTTGGGACCCTAGGACCTAAGCAGTGGTGGCTATTATTTTCCCACTAAACTTTCTCTTCTAAGATTCCCCCTGAAAGAGATGCTCACCAGAGTCTTGGAGGAGAGGCTCCCCAAATATATATGAAGGAGTAGATCCAATGGCTCAAGAAGTAACCTGTGATGAACAAGAAAATGTACCACAGTTCTCCCTTCAAGAAAGGACTGTTGGAGTGCCTGGGTGGTTCAGTGGGGTAAGTGACTCTGGATCTTGGCTCGGGTCATGAGCTCATGGTTCATGTGTTCGAGCTCCGTGTCAGGCTCTGTGCTGACAGTGCAGAGCCTGCTTGGGATTCTCTCTTTCCCTCTCTGTCTTCCCCTCATCTCCCCCTAAATAAATAAATAAAAATTAAAAAAAAAAAAGAAAAGAAAGACTTGTTGCCCTAAGTTTCCAAGAGCGCTGTCAGAAAACAACCTTCAGCTGTCAGTCCATCGGGAACTGACTCTTTACTTGGGCATACTACTATTAATTTTTTTGGATTTACTCCCCTTCACTTCCCTCCCCCCACTATAAATAAGGATGATGTATACCTCCCCCCACTCAATAGCATTAAATAAGGTATTTAAATATTTAAATCAGTTCTTAATAATCTGTGATAACGGCTCAATAAATGTTCATTGAGCTCCCCCAACTCTACCTTACTGTTTTCTCTCAGGAATTTACAACTGTATTTAATAATAAATAATTGGTACTGTGGGTAGGGGAGGCAAATCACCATTACGCTATATGATTCTACCCTCAAAATGTGTGCTTCAAGCTAAGAGAGCTCTTAGGATATCATTGTGACCTGGGGAAGTAAAGGAAGACTTTCTGAGAGATATAGGAACTTAGCTGGCTCATAAAAACACCTTAGAGAGAGAAGGGTGTGTGAGTGTGTCCTCATTCCAACTCTAGCATGTGGTCCTAGTTTAGGTAAAGAGAATTTGGAATGGCAAGCACCAGGTAATCAAGTTTTCACAGCGTTACAATGGTCTTATTTGTTTTAACTGGTAACTTTAGACATGAAGGACAGTATATCTAATAATGTACATGGTGTATTTTGAAATGTGTGACATAAATATGAAGTGTTATTATAACCAAGAGGAATGTGAGGAAAAAAAAACTGGATAAGGACGATGTTGAGCTATGTGCTCATCTGGGATAAATACATAAAACCTTTGGAATTATGACATAACCAGCACTGTTAGATTTATGGTCATGAGTATTGCTCTCATTCCAAGCTCCTACTTTACATTTATCATCTTTATATTCATCTGGCATCTCTATTTTCAATGTCTTACAAATTTCTCCCTCTCCTAGTAACCTTTTCAGCTGATATTTCGTATGCTTCGTATTAGTTCAGAAGCAAACTCTTTTCTGGAAGGTTGAACCTATCTGTTCAGCCATTTCTGAATTACCCAAGCATGAGCAAATGTTGCTTAGGAAATTTGTCAAGATCCACTTTTTGTGTGTTCAGATTTAATTCAAGATGGTTTAAATTTAAAACTTCAGAGCTGTTATGCACATATTCTCTCAGGAGAAAAACATTCTTTGCTTTGAAATATAATTGGTTGAGGTTTACACTCTGCTTTCTGTATATATGAAGTGTGGTTATAAAGAGATCTACTCAAATCCTGGAAAATCCTTTGGGTTTCCAGACCCTCCATACATGTGTATTTAGAAAAATGCCTTTTTCTTTCTTTTTCTTATTTTTGCCCCCAAACTATCAACTGTCTAGAAGGATTTTAGGGTAACAAATCCTGTCTGGTTTATTGTCAGACAGTAATAAAAGTTTTATTCTATGAAAAATGAGAAAAAGATTCTAAATACTTGTTTATTTTTTAGAAACTTGAGCATTGGTCTTTGTTCTAATGTAGACAGGAGTATTTGTGTTGAGAGTAGCATCTTTTAAGCAAATACTATTGGATATACTGACAGAATTTTTCTAAGATGACATTTTATTCAATGTATGAATTATAAGTACCTTGAAGTCCTGGGAACTTGCAGAATTATAGAGAACTGAAGTAGGATGGAGTGGATGGGGAAGAAAAGGGAAAGAAGAGAGCAAAAACAGTTTCCTTCTGACCTGGCAGGCAATTCCAAGACATATGGATGTCTTCTGGTTCCATTGCTGCATGACAAATGACCTCAAAACTTAGTGGCTCAAAACCACAACAGTCCTTTTATTATTGCCATCGTATCTCTAGGGGTTGGCAGGGCTCAGTTGGACAATTTTTGCTCAGAGTCTCTGGCATCATCTGAAGGCTTTCTCATTGACTGGTGTCTGGCACCTGCGCTGAGAAGGCTGGAACATCGAGGCTCCTTGGACATCTTTCTGTCTTTACATGATCTCTCCAGCATGGGAGCTTAGTGTGGACAAATTTCTTTCAGGGTAGCTTCCAAGGTCCCTGTCCTGATTGAGGGAGCCAAATGGAATCTGTAGTGTCTTTTCTAAACCAGGCTCAGAGGTCAAGAGAATCACAAGGGCCCACTCAGTTTCAAGGGGGAGACAAACAGACTCCACCTCCTGATGAGAGGTGCATCAAAGAATCTGCAGATGTGTTTTAAAACTACCACAGGAATTCTCAGACCTCTGACAGAAAGTCTGGGACAGAATAATGAGTCATTCCCTAAACCACAAATTGGTTCATTGTGGTTCCCTTTCTGCTGTGGTGGAAGGATACTGTCGTGTTTAAGGCTTCCTGCTCCAGTGTTAGACTGCCTGCCTAGACTAGCTAGCCTCTGTCCTGACATTTACTAAGCCTGGAACCTTAAGCAAGTCTGGGTGCCTTGGTTTTCTTATCTGTGAACTGGGGATAATGAGAGCTAACATTTATTGAACACTTAGTTGGTGTCAAGATATTGACCTAAGTGCATTAATATACTATCTTATTTTATAATCAAGATACTATATGAGGTAGTTATCTACCTCCTAAAACACAGGGTTGATAATAATAGAGATATCTTTCAGGTCTGTGGTGTGGGTCAAATGAGACCATCTATTACATTCGCTCTTGCTGTTATTAAAACTGTTGGGGCAAATTCTAGTGACCTCAGGTCAGGAGCTGTTTCTAGAAATAGACTAAACAATGCCACACAGGAGAGCGGATTGTTTCCAGTATGGTGTTGAAGATCAGCCAGAGTTAAGGAGGGTCAGATTCCTTGACAGGTGTTAAAAATGCACAAAATCCCAGTCACTAAAGGGTCTCATTAAAGTGTCTCATCTGGGGCGATGGGTACAGAATCCCTCTCAGTCTTGCGCAGTATGCAGCCTGGGACCAGAACACTCGCTCTGAGTTTGCAAAAAGGAAGTGTTTACCTTTTTCCTGAAAAGAAATCCAGGACGCTGGGCAGTTGGAGGAGTTCTGCCGGGAGCACACTCCCTTCGGCTTGAGTCCCCAAGTGTCAAGGGTCCGCGTCGAGGTTGGATGCACGGAGTTGACACCCTTCCAGGGGACCGCCTGTGTACTCTGCCTCTCCTCCCGTGCCCTCTCGTCCCCTCGCCGTCCCTGGCTCCCCGGCTCCACGATCCACCTTCCCTTCCTCCCTCTCCACTGAGGTGCCCACTCCTGCGATTGCAGGGCGCCCATCTTCCCAGCCCGGGCAAAACCCGGAGAGCTGGAATCCCGCGCCCGGAGCGCCCCGGCGGCCACTGGGCATGCTCCGTTGTCAGGCAGGTTCGGGGCTGCGAGTAGCTTTTGCGCCTCGCGGATTCCTCCCGCGGCCGCGCGTCCTCCTCCTCCCAAGCAGGCAGCGGGCGCATGATGGCGGCGGCGGGGAGCGCCAGTGGCGGTGGCAGCAGCGGCGGAGGCGGCGGCAGCAGCAGCAGCGACACATCCAGCACAGGCGAGGAGGAGCGGATGCGACGCCTCTTCCAGACTTGCGACGGCGACGGCGACGGATACATTAGCAGGTACTCGGGGAGGTCCGCGGAACGCGCTGGGGCGCGACCAGCCTCTCCGCGCTGCCCTTGACCCCTCCTCTGCCCCCTCTCCCCAACTTCCAGCAAGTTGCTCAGAAGCTCTCGGGAAAAGTTGGCTGCGACTCTGAGAGCGCATCGCTGGCTCGGCCACTGAAGCCGAGGAGGGTGGGGGGGATCCGCTCGCCTTCTGGTGGTGCTAGTTGGTCCAACTTTTCCCAGCGCTCTCTTTGTCTGGACGTCGGGAGACATCTCTTTAGGATGCAAGTCCTTCCCGGGTCGTGGAGCGTTCGTGCCTTGGGGAATGAGTTTTGGTCACCTGTCCCAGGTCCGAGGGGCTGCCCTGCAGTCTCGGGCTCCTAGGTGTCAAGGTGCTTTGGCACTGGGCAGTGATCAGTCCGGCTGCTCAGTGGACAGCCCCGGGGCCAGATCAGGATAGGGATGCGCTCTCAGTGACAGCTCTGGACGAGAAAACAAGCTGCGAAGAACTTTGGGGTGCTGCAGAGCCCTCGTGTTCCAAACCCACAGAATGGACATAGCTTGCCACTCACTACTGATTTAAACCTGTTAGTCTGTGAGGAACCAAGTGTGTAGGCTCAAACTGGGGGTTTAGAGGTGAGTCTGGAATACAGACCCGACTCCCTACCTCAGCTTCACAAGCTAACCAGGTGAGCCTCCAGTGGGGTGTCAGGACGCCTCTGCCTGACTACTCATAACCCTCCCTGTGTTTGCATCTAGATTCCCTACAGGAGCTATGTTGCGGCTCAAGCCGCAGGGCTTCTTGGCAAAATGATTACTCCTGCCCACATTTTTATCATTTATCATACACTGGTGGTGAAGAAGGCAGTGTAATGTCTTATAGTATGTTTCTTTGAAAGGTTGACACAGGGCACTGAAGAACTTCCACGCTGAAATTTGAATTGCCTTCTAGGAAGAAGGCCATCTAAGTTGTATATGACATGTTAGTTTAGCCTTTGTCTTGGTAATAGTTAAGATCTCTAAAAATCCTGGGCTGCCTCCTGCTGATTGTCCTTGCCTACTTAGAGAAAAAAAAGTGTGAAGAATTTCCACACACACACTCCCACCCCTCAACTTTTAAAAGATCTCAGAATCAGGTAATTTTGACATGTAAAATTTTAACAATTAAAAACATAATTTATTTGGGACTCTATTCAATTATGATAATTCTTGGCTGAATTTTATTACTTTTCTAGAGTTTCTTTGGGAACCATTAGAAAGATACTAGAAAACTTTATGAAGTAATTCCATTCTGAAATGAAAAAAAAATTAATTCTAGTTAACCCCACATAGATTTTCATCTGAAAGTCTTTACCTGTTTTGGTTCTGTGATAAAAAAATTTCATCACATAGTTTAGATTTTTTTTCCTGCTTGAAAAGCATACTTGAACTTCCTACCTGAATGGCCATTATGTTATTTGCAACAATAAAAACAGACTACATTCTTCACATTAGGATGCACAAAGAATTTAATTTCACATGGGCAAGGGTGCATATAGAAAACTAGTAGAATTCTCTCCTTCTCTTCCTTTGATTTGGCCTATTAATATGTTGCTTTATCTGAACTACACTTTTTGTACAAATGTTCATATTATTTTGAATGGTGGCTGTCTCCACCCCAAAGGATAATGAATTCTGTAGGCATAATTTGAGGATTTTGTTTTGGAGAATGAGGCATTGTATGTAAGGGAGTAGTAGTAAAGAAGAGATTTCAGATTAAAATAGAAATCTGCTAAGGCAAAAGTGGAAAACACTGTATCATTTTTTGAACCATATCACTTTAATATATCTGCTTGAAAGATGAAAGGTGTGCTCAATAATGAACCCTAAGTCACAACTTTGTCTGTGGGCAGAGTTGCTCTGGAAGTTATTTTATGCTATGACAAAGTTCCCATTTAAGAGGAGTTCAGGGAGGGCAGTCTCATTGAAATGAGGCACCAAGGGTCTTCTCTAGAAGTATGTTTACATAGCAAGCACTGTTTTATCTGAAATATATGTATATTTGATATGGCTTAGGAAATGGGGTTAATGAAGTTAGGTGGCATTAAATGACTCCCTCTCTGAAGCTGCTCCTTTGTGCTCCCTTTGTTTAATGACCTTTACTGACCACTCTACAGTAGGTGATAAGGGGTGGAATGCTGTGAATTTTCTCTTTTATAAGCTTGAGAGTTGGACTTTCTACATTAAGACCTCAAAACTCTTGGATTATTTAAAAGATGTTAAATTTATGCTTGTGGTACACCACTGTATTTGTTAGGATTTCAGTTGGCTATATATAATGGAAAACAAACTATATTCAAATAAGGACAGACTTTCTCACCTAGAGGTCTGGAGTTGGTTCATTCGGGCTGGGACAGCCATTCCACAATGGCGTCAACACCCAACTTCCTTCTGTCTCTCTACATCATTATTCTTGATGTAAAATATTCATCCTCATGATTATCTCATAGTCTTAAAATGATTGCTCTGTCTCCAGCCCCATGTACAGGTTCCAGGCAGGAAGGTACAAAAGGAAGATGAAATGAATAGTGCCTAAATCATTAAAGCAGAGCTTTCTCAAATCCCTTAATTGAAATCTTATTGGTCAAACTATATCGCCTTACCATGCTGTCTTGCAGTAGAGTTCAAGGAAGCATATAATTTGATTAGTCACATTGCCTCCTAAACAAAATCTGAGCTCTATTACTAAGAGCAGGGAATGGATATTGAGTAGGCAAGAAGCAACCAAAACATATAATAAAACTTCCATGGTAACCCTCATTCAACTATATTGGCTTTGGTCCTTCGCTTAACTCTCATTCTCAGACAGGAGTGGGCTGGAGATCTCATGTTTAGAGGAAGGCTAGTGAAAGAAAGATTGAGACAAGGAAGGAAAATGTCAGAGCACACCACTTCAGGAAGTGGGAAGTAAAGGGTAGGACTTTGAATCTTCAATATTCTCTTGGTCAAAGCTTCTGTAGCAGCTTTGCTATGGACAAAAAAGGCACCAGCTAACTGGAGATTTCCTGGAATTGCTGCCTCTGTCCAGGAACTTCCAGCGTGCCACCAGGACCCAGAATAATCTTCAGGGATAGTTAAGCTGGAACAGACAACTCCTGTTAGGTGGAGCCAAACTGCAGCTTGGACAGGGTAAAATTGGGACTGTATAGTAGGACCACAGCAGGCTCTTCTGGTGCATTTCATTAACTATGATGACTTAACCCCACATTTTACGGTATTGGATTTTTTGGATCCTATTTATAATGGTAAAGGAGGAGGTGGGGTTTCTCTATTTGCTCAAATTAATTTCCCTTTGGAATTGTAAAGCTTCTTATTTTTACCTTTCAGCTTAAGAAACTATCTTGAACCTTGACAAATATTAGAAACCACCATTTACCTTTATATCTAGTTGTCAATCCTCAACTGAAATGTTGGTGTCTTAGAGAGCTTCCTGGCCCACTGTATCAAAGTAGGTTAGCTCTTCCCCACCATTATTCTCTGTCATAGTACGAAGGGCTTTCTTCCAAAGTACTCTTTACAACTTGTAATTGCATTTCTATTTCCTACTTTGTTTGCCTGTTCATTGTCAGTCTCCCACTAGTTGTAGCTTCATGAGGGTAGGAATCATACTTATTTTGTTAAAACAGCACACTCAGGATCTAGCACAGTATTTGCCTAAATCATTCAATCAGTAAATTCTGATGAAGAAATGACCAAGAATAAATGTTGGTATGCTCATGCGTTTTGAAAAATCTTTCAAGCATTTTCATTTCCAAGCATATTCCATGTTTATAAAGTATTTTAAACGTGAGTGTATTTTACTAAAGAATATTTTCCTTTTAAAAAAAACTTCTTTCTAGGGGTGCCTGGGTGGCTCAGTTGATTAAATGTCCAACTTTGGCTCAGGTCATGATCTTACAGTTTGTGGGTTCGAGCCCCACATTGGGCTCTGTGCTGACAGCTCAGAGCCTGGTGCCTGCTTTGGATTTTGTGTGTGTGTCTCTCTCTGCTCTTCCTATGCTCACACTCTGTCTCTCAAAAATAAATAAACATTAAAATAAAAAATTAACTTCTTTCTGGTTATATAAAAGATATTCTTTGTTGACAAATGGGAAAATACAGAAATGTTTAAAAATAAATAAAAAGTATCCATTATCCCATAACTAAGGTATATTATTTCTATTTTCCTGGTGACATAGCTACATCATATTATTCCTCTTATACATTAAAAAAGGATTGGATAAAAGGAAAGAATCCCATATTCACAGATAGGAAGATTTAATATTGTTATGATGGCAGTGCCCCCCCAAATTGATCTACAGATTTAATACAACCTTTCTCAAAATCCAAGCTGCCATTTTGTGCAGATATTAACAATTTGATCCTAAAATTCATATGGAAATTCAAGAGGCCCAGAGTAATCACAACAATCTTGAAAAAGAAGAACCAAGATGGAGGATTCATACTTCTCAATTTCAAAACGTACTGCAAAGCAGTGATAATCAAGACAGTGTGGTAGTGGCAAAAGGATAGACTTATAGATCAATGAAATAGAACGGAAAGTCCAGAAACAAACCATGTGTCTATAATGAATTTTATTTATTTATTTATTTATTTATTTATTTATTTATTTATTTAAAGTAGACTGGCATAGAGCTCAACATGGGGCTTGAACTCACAACCCTGAGATCAAGACTCGAGCTGAGATCAAGAGTTGGATGCTTCACCAATTGAGCCCTCAGGTGCCCCACTATAGTGAATTTATTTTTAAGAAGAGCGTGAAGACAAAAGTTTCAAAATCAAGGGTAAAATAGGGAAAGAATAGGCTTTTTGACAAATGGTGCTGAGGCAACTGAATAGTCACATGTGCAAGAATGAGCTTGGACACTTTCTTCACATACAAAAATGTATATGTTCCTCATATACAAAGTGTATATAGTTATCACATCCCTCATATGCAAAAATGAACTCAAAATGGATCAAAAACTTAAATGCTAAGAGTTAAAACCATTAAACTCTTAGAAGAAAATGTAGAACAAAATCTTTGTCACCTTGGATTTGGCAATGGTTTCTTATATATAACACCAAAACATAGGCTACAGAAGAAAAAATAGATAAATTAGGCTTAATCAAAATTTTTAAAAGTGGTGCTTTAAAAGGCACTATCAGAAAAGTGAAAGACAACCCAAGGAATGGGAGAAAATATTTACAAATCATATATTTGACAAGAAATTTGTATCTAGATTATATAAAGAACTCTTACAACTCAATAATTAAATGATAAATAACCCAGCTAAAAATGTGCTAAGGATCTGAATAGATTATTCTCCAAAGATTATATGTAGATGGCAAATAAATACATGAAAAGGTGCTCAACATCATTAGCCACTAGGGAAATGCAAATCAAAACTACAATGAGACACTGCTCTGTATCCAGTAGAATGGCCATATCAAAAAGTCAGATAATAACATGTGCTGGCAAGGATGTGGAGAAACTAGAATTCTCATACACTGCTGGTAGGAATGTAGAAAGGTACAGCCACTTTGGAAAATAGTCTAGTAGTTCCTCATAAACTTTAATATAGAATTACCATATATGTATTCCAGCAATTCTATTCCTAGGTACATATGCAAGAGAACTGAAGACATATGTCCTCACACAAACTTGTGCATGAATGTTCACAGCAGCATTATTCATATAGTCAAAAGATGTAATCAATCCAACTGTCTATCAACTGATGAATGAAGAGGCAAGATGTGGTCTACCCATACAATGGAAAATTACTCTTTTGTAAAAAGGAATGAGCTACTGACACCTGCCACAACATGAATAAACCTTTTTAAATTGTTTTTTTAAATTTATTTTTGAGACAGAGAGACAGAGACAGAGAGTGAGCAGAGAGAGAAGCAGACCCAGAATCTGAAGTAGGTTCCAGTCTCTGAGCTATTAGCACAGAGCCCAATACAGGGCTTGAACTCACAGACTGCAAAAGCATGACCTGAGTTGAAGTCGAATATTTAACCAACTGAGCCATCCAGTCATTCCAACATGGATGAACCTTGAAAGTACTATGCTAAGTGAGAAGATCCAGTCCCAAAAGACCACATAATATAGGATTCCATTTATATGAAATGTCCAGAATATATAAATTTATAGAGATAGAAAGTAGATTAGTGGTTGCTTTAGGGCTGGGGGAAATGGAGGGTTTGAAGGATGATAGCTAAAGAGTGCAGGATGTCTTTGAAATGATGAAAATCTTCTGAAGTTGGTTGTAGTGATAGTCTCACAATTCTGTGAATATACTAAAATCACTGGATTATACACTTGAGGGGGTGAATTTTATGGTAAGTGGATTATATCTCAATAAGCTATCACCAAAATAAAAAAGATTGGAAAATGTGATTCGTAATTGTAATATTCCATTATTTATTTATTTATTTGATTATCCTTCACTTGTTGGACACTTAGATTTGTTTCCAGTTGTTTGCTTTGGAATTTCATTAAATCTAAGTGCTACTGGTTGGGACACACCATTGCTTTCTGTACCAATCACACTACGATAAGATACATATCATTGAATAGATTTTTAATTTTAATTTAATTTAATTTTTTATTATTTAATTTATTTTTTAAATTTACATTCAGGTTAGTTAGCATATAATGCAACAGTGATTTCAGGAGTAGATTCCTTAAGCCTCTTACCCATTTAGCCCATCCCCCCTCCCACAACCCCTCCAGTAGCCCTCTGTTTGTTCTCCATATTTAAGAGTCTCTTATGTTTTGTCCCCCTCCCTGTTTTTATATTATATTTGCTTCCCTTCCCTTATGTTCATCTGTTTTGTAGCTTAAAGTCCTCATATAAGTGAAGTGATATGATATTTGTCTTTTTCTGGCTGACTAATTTTGCTTAGCACGATACCCTCTATTTCCATCCATGTAGTTGCAAATGGCAAGATTTCATTCTTTTTGATTGCCGAGTAATACTCCATTGTGTGTGTATATATATATATATACCACATCCTCCTTATCCATTCATCCATCGATAAACATTTGGGCTCTTTCCATACTTTGGCTATTGTCAGTAGCGCTACTATAAACATTGGGGTGCATGTGCCCCTTCGAAACAGCACACCTGTATCCCTTGGATAAATACCTAGTAGTGCAATTGCTGGGTCATAAGGTAGTTCTATTTTTAATTTTTTGAAGAACCTACATACTATTTTCCAGGGTGGCTGCACCAGTTTGCGTTCCCACCAGCAGTGCAAAAGAGATCCTCTTTCTCTACATCCTTGCCAATTTCTGTTGTTGCCTGAGTTGCTAATGTTAGCCATTCTGATAGGTGTGAGGTGGTATCTCACTGTGGTTTTGATTTGTATTTCCCTGATGATGAGTGATGTTGAACATTTGTTCATGTGTCGGTTGGCCATCTGGATGTCTTCTTCGGAGAAGTGTCTATTTATGTCTTTTACCCATTCCTTCACTGGATTATTTGGTTTTTTGGGTGTTGAGTTTGATAAGTTCTTTATAGATTTTGGATACCGACCCTTTATCTGATATGTCATTTGCAAATATCTTCTCCCATTCCATCAGTTGCCTTCTAGTTTTGCTTAATTTTATTTATATTGGAAGTTCTGCCTTAAACTTTTTTAGTCATAGACTTTATTTTAAATTTTTTAATGTGTATTTATTTTGAGAGAGAGAGTGCACGCAAGTGGGGGAGGGACAGAGAGAGAGGGAGAGAGAATCCCAAACAGGATCCACACTGTCAGCATGGAGCCTGATGTGGGGCTCGATCCTACACACCATTAGATCATGACCTGAGCTGAAATCAAGAGTCGGATGCTTAACCAATTGAGCCACCCAGGAGCCCCATTAGTCATAGATTTTATATTTTACTGTTGTGCATACATAAAAAAGGAAAATAGGCTATAGTATTGTTTAAAATAATCCTAAAACTTCTTCACATTTAAAGTGCAAGTCTTCGAAATCACTTTTTGGTTCAGAGTATTGATGTTGGGTTTCAATATCCAGTATCAGCCTCGGTGGCATAAAAATATCCATGGATGCATTTCTTTAAAGGAGGCTCCACTCTTTTCTGCAGGATTGTCATTTAAGATGCTGACACCGTTTGGGGTGCCTGGGTGGCTCAGTCCGACTCTGGCTCAGGTCATGATCTCGTGGTTCATGAGTTTGAGCCCTGCATCAGGCTCTGTGCTGACAGCTCAAAGCCTGGAGCCTGCTTCAGATATTGTGTCTCCCTCTCTTTCTGCCCCTCACCTGCTTACATGCTTTCTCTTTCTCAAAAACAAATAAAATTAAACAAATTTTTTAAAAAAAGATCCTGACACCTTTCTGCAATCATTGACATTGGTATTTCTGGTCTTACCAGAAGGTGTCAATGGAAGATTCTCAGACAGTAGCCAGGACTTGAATTCTTAAGGAAGCATGAGAGTTATCTAGTCATGTTGCCAGGAATAGCAACATAATTCACACTACACAAGCAATTCTAACTGTGTCAGCACCAGGCCAACAGAATTATAAAGAAACATTCAGATTTTGCAATATTAAACTATACATCTTAGAAGTTTGAAATACGGTATTTTATATCATGCTAGAGTAAACACCTTCACTGTTCCATGTACTGTATTATTAAAGAATGAGTCAAAAGTGGAATTATCAGTGTGATGTATGAACTAGAATTGCTTTGCAAACATTTTGCTTCATCTTCTTTGAACAATAACAACAACTACAACAAGAGGTTTTCAGGTCAAATGGAGAATACTGTAATGTTTAAAGACTGTTACAGACTTGCATATTAAACAGACTATATCATTCTTCCCCTGGACAGTTAGCAGAAATCTGGTTTAGGGAGTATATAGAGAGGAGTCATTTGGCTTTAAAAGTTACAGGAGACACTTAAACAAAAGGTAAGTGGAGTAGAAAGACTATGTCTTCTAGATTACTTCTGTCATGGCCAGGTAGATCCCATGACATAAGTATTATTCTTAGAGATGGTAACTCTAGAACATAATTTTTTAAAAAGTTTTATTTATTTATTTTGAGAGACAGAGAGAGAGAGAGAGAGAGGAGAAGAGGGAGAGTAATTGTCAAGTGGGTGGGGCAGGGGCAGAGAGAAGGAGAGAGAGAATCCCAAGCAGTCTCCAAGCTCAGCAGGTAGCCTGAGGCAGGACTTGATCCCACAACCATGAGATTCTGACCCGAACCCATATCAAGAGATAGACGTTCAACCTACTGAGCCACCCAGGTGCCCCCACAATTTTTAAAAGAGAGTCTTTGGTGATATTCAAAGAATAGTACAACCAAAGCCAAACTTTGAAGAAACTGAATAATTCTGAAAGCCTCAAGCTATAATCAAATCATAATGTCACTTGGAAAGGCACAAACTGAACCTAACTGAGGGAAAAAAGGAAATCCATTATAACTCATATGAGGGAGAAAATTTTGAATGGGAAAAATTTGGCACCCAGTCATCCAGAAGAGCCAACTCTGATACACAATATTTCCTGAATCAAAAATCTTTCATATGTAAAGACTCTTAAGAATCATGTCACCTAGAACTTCCCAAACTTGAGTCATTCGTCTACCACATTTATGATCTTTCCATATCACTGGCCACAACCTCTCCCTTAAATTTAAGGAATATGCAGTAACTGCATATTTGACTTACATGTCTGAAGGGATCTCAAACTCACCATGTACAAAACAAAATTCCTGACTCTCCTCCCTAACTCTTCCTCCCTCCGTTTTCTTGATTACAGTAAATGACTATTCCCTTGCTAGATGCTCAAGTCAAAAAATAAAGTCATCCTGCATTCTTTTTTCTCTCAGTACATTCAGTCCATTAGCAAACCCACCAATTCTGCTTTTAAAATATAGCTTCTTGGGGCACCTGAGTGGCTCAGTCAGTTAAGCATCTGACTTTGGCTCAGGTCATGATCTCATGGTTTGTGAGCTCGAGCCCTGCATCGGGCTCTGTGCTGACAGTGTGGAGCCTCCTTGAGATTCTTTCTCTTTCCCTCTTTCTCTGTCTCTCCCCTTTATCTTTCTCTCTCTCTCACTATATATATATATATATATATATATCTCACAGTTTTTCATTACCTTCCTACTTAGCTCCAAACAATCACCCATCTCACACTGAGATTAGTACAATAGGCTCCTCCTTCTGCCCTTGCCTCCTCCGCCCTCCACACACTTAGATCATGCATATTGCAGCCAGGTGACCTATTGTAAGTCAGATCATGTTATTCCTCTGCAATATAGTGGAAAGGGCACTGGATCTGAGTCAGGAAATTTGGGTTCACCCCAGGCTCTGCTACTAAGTAATTATGTGACTTGGTACCAGTCCCTGCCTCCATCTTGGTTTCCTTACCTATAAAGTGAGATGATAAAACACTTATCTGTGTTTTCTCTTGCTTGGGGTTTGTTGACATTCTTGAATATGTAGATTTAGTTTTCATCTAATTTGGAAATTAACCAGTCATTATTTTTTTCAAACATCTTTTCTGTCCTTCTCTAATTTCTTTTTAGGACTCCAATTATGCATATATCAGATTGCTTGATATTTGCCCACTTCTCATTGAGGCTCTGTTAATTTTTTCCCTATCTTTTTTTCTTTCTGTGTTTCCTTTTGGATAGTGTCTATTGTTATATCTTCAAATTTTCTGATCTTTTCTTCTGCAATGTCTAAGCTGCTATTAATCCCATTCATATTTCACTGTATTTTTCATTTCTAGAAGTCCCATTTGAATATATGGGGTGTATTTATAATAGCTACTTTAACCTCTTTGTCTATTAATTCCATCATTTCTGTAATTTCTGGGTCTGTTTCTTTTTTTAAAAAAATGTTTATTTATTCTTTGGGAGAGCACAAGCCAGGGAGGGACAGAGAGAGAGGGAGGAACAGAGAATCTGAAGCATGCTCTGCACTGACAGACTGACAGCAGCGAGCCGATGTG
Source organism: Hyaena hyaena (assembly GCF_003009895.1). NCBI lineage: Eukaryota > Metazoa > Chordata > Mammalia > Carnivora > Hyaenidae > Hyaena > Hyaena hyaena. The sequence continues at coordinate 2,234,274 of NW_024080793.1, forward strand.
GGGCTTGAACCCACAAACCTCAAGATCATGACCTGAGCTGAAGTCAGATGCTCAACTGACTAAACCACCCAAGTGTCCCTCTAAGTCTGTTTCTACTGATTAATTTTTCTACTGGTTATGGGATTTATTTCTGTTTCTATGAATGCCTGATACTTTTTGGTTGGAGGTAGGACATTATAACTTGTTGAGTTCTGGCTTTTGTTGTGTTCCTTTACCTTGTTCTGGATTGTGTTGACTTTGGATCTTTTGGGAGCTTGCCTTTAAGCTTTGTTAGTCAGGATCAGAAGAACCTTCAGTCTAGGGTTAATTTAACCTCTGCAGATCTCTGGAGCTCTCTCTTTCTGAGACCTTCCCTTCTCTTCCCTCTGCACCACAAATTCTATCCACCTTGGATTTCCTGAACTTTGTTCTTTATCTTCTCAACTCAGTGGGACCACTGGGTGATGTTGGATCATCACCTCTACTGCTCTGCAGCCTGTAAATTGCCTCCAGGCAGTAAGTTGGTCTACTGGTTTACCTTTACTCGGGGAACGTCTAATCTCAGGAGCTAACCAGGGTCGGTTAGTACTTGGATGGGATTCCTTTACTCAGGGATCATAGTCTTGTGCTGTCTGTTATATAATGTCTGAAAATCATTATTTCTTATATTTTGTCTGGATTTCTAGTTGTTTAGATAGGAAAGTAAATCCAGTCTCTCTGATTTTCTAAAGACCTGAAGTGGAGTCTTGATTTTTCTTTTTGAGTGTCTTAAAGTGGGCTTGCCTATTTGGAAGCACTCTGTTTATTAAGTTTACATATAAATAATTTTACAATAACATTAACAATATCTAACTATTTAAAAAATTATTCATTTTTAGAATGTTTTTAACGTTTTATTTTATTTTTGAGAAAGACAGAGTGTGAGCAGAGAGGGACAGAGAGAGAGGGAGACAGAATCTGAAGCAGGTTCCAGACTCAGCTGTCAACACAGAGTCTGGTATGGGGCTCAAACTCACAAATGTGAGATCATGGCCTGAGCCAAAGTCAGATGCTTAACCAACTGAGCCACCCAAGTGCCCCAGTATCTTACTATTTTTAAGCCACTACATAGAGGCCCACATATCTTTTTTTTTTTTTAAACAGCTAACATTATTGAGTGCTTACTATGTGCTAGGCTGTACGCTAAGCCAATACCTTGTATACATGACCTCAATTAATATTTACGGTAGCTCCTTTGAAAAAAGAATTATTATTACATGCAATTTAAAGATGAGAAAAACAAGCTGAGGGATATTGTTATTTGCTCAAGATTCCACACTAGCAAGACCCGAAATTCAGCTGATATCTCTGGTTCTCAAATGAAAGCTTTGACTGCTATTCAATGCTGCTTTTTACGTTTGTGTCTTTCAGATATTTTCTAACAGGTTTATTGAGCTATACCTTGCATGCTATACAATTTACCCACTTAAAGTGTTTTAATTCAATGGGTTTTTTTTTTGTATATTCACAGTTATACAACCATCATGAGAACGAGTTTTAGAACATTTTTATCACCTCAGAAAGAAGCCCTGTACCCTTTAGTAGTATCCATCCATATTCCCCCAATCTTCCCAGCCCTAAGCAACCATTAATCTACTTTCTGCCTCTTATAGATTTGCCTACTATGGACATTTCATACAACTGGAATCATACATTATGTGACTTTTTGTTGCTTAGGTTTTGGTGACATATCTAAGGAGGCTTTGCCCAATCCAAGGTTACCTATGTTTTCTTCTAAGAGTTTTACACTTTTAGTTCCCACACTTAGGTCTATGATCCATTTGAGTTAATATTTGTGTTTGGTGTGAAAAGGTATCCAGGTTCATTCTTTTGCATGTGGATATCCAGCTGTCCTAGAACCATTTGTTGAAAAGACTATTCTTTTATCATTTTCTTGACACCCTTGTCAAAAATCAAATGACCATATATGTAACAGTTTGTTTATGCACTTTCAGTTCTTTTCGATTGCTATAGATGCCTGTTCTTGGACAGTACTACACTGTCTTGATTACTGTTGCTTTGTTTTGAAATCAGAAATTTTGCATCCTTCCAACTGTTTCTTCTGTACTTTTGGATTGTTTGGCTATTCTTAGGCCCTTGAGTTTCCGTACAAATTTTAGGAGCAGCTTGTCAATTTCTTCAACCTAAGCAGCTGGGATTTTTGATAGGGACTGTAGTGAATCTATAGATCAAATCTGTTCAAATTCATTTTTAGTAACTTAATTTTTCAGGGTATTTTGTTTTTCTTCCCTGCTAGCTCACATTTTAATTTTACAGTCTTTTTATTTTGGTCAGACAGTAAATTAGTGAATGTCTATATAATGGCATATGTTTATGGAGGACTTTATAGTTTATAATCAGTTAGTCTACACATTATCTCATGTAATCCTTGCAACAGGAATTCACATCTCTATTTTAAGACAAGGAGCCATGATAACAAAGCCTCTTGGAGAAGGATGAATCTGTGGCCTTACCTGAGGGCCTTTTCCATCATACATGCTGCCTAGCTAACACAAGAAACTGTATTTTCCCCAAAGCTTTAAATTTCTTTACTGTTTAATTTACCCAAGGTCTATGGTGGGGTGAATTTTCATTTTATAACTGGCTTCTTAGCATAAATGGGAATGGCATTTAAATACTTGGTACAGAAGGTGAGACATTTGCATGCTAAATGAAGTTCCCTGGGAGTCTCAGCTGGAGAGACCCTCTGTTGTTCCGCAAATTGAAAATCTCTTGAAGTGTTAGTCCCAGAGTAGAAACCATATGGAGAGAAAGGGCATTTCCTTAGAGAATGGTTAATTGTCAGCTTCTCATTGTCATTTCAAAATGTCAGCTTAAATATGTAAATGAGTAATTACTCAGTTCATGCCATTGATTGTTGCTGACTTTATCTGATGGGAGAAAAGTTGGGTAAGCATGCCTGGCTAAGGACTCCTGGCCCTATTCATTTTTCAAACATTTAGATTCCTAATGAGGTGACAATGTAAATGGAACACGTTTCTGGATTGACCAATAAGCGTTACATGTGTCTGTCTGATGGGACAGATGTTAGTTGAGTTTAAGTGTAGCCCTCAGTTGGATACGTAGTTGGGAAATTTGTGCTTGAAAAATTCTAGATAAATGAGCTTCATGTTCATTACTATTACTATTTTTAACATTCACAACAGCTAAAATAGATGTAGAAGATACTTGAAAACACATTTTATTTTAGACTTGATGTTGGTGTTAATTAGGCATCTCTTCAACATAATGGCAAGTGCTTTTAGTTATACCTGCTGTCTATTGTTTAAAACATCAGTATATGCAAATTTGTGATACAGAGGAAAGAATTAAAAAATAGGTGGGGTGAAGGGCAGTATTTTTGTAAAAATGTGGCTGCATTTCCTTAAAATGTCAGAATTTTTCACTTATTTACAAAAATTTAGAACTTCTTTCTGGGAAATAACAAGCTTACCAGAACACTCTACGTTTGAGGGTAATGCATTTAGGTAACGGGATTATCATGACAATTTTATGCATGATAGATTCTTAACCTGAGTTTATTTCATGATATTAAGTAGGATGAAAATCAATGTCAGAATATTTGGGGAAGTATTTATTCTTCTAAAAAATGTGATGGCAGTTTTATATTTATTATAAGCGAAGAGTGACATTAGTGCCACTCATCCTCCTCCACCTTCTTGGTTCCCTAAATTCATTCATTCCTAATCAGTCATTGTCCTAGTGTTCTAGCCTGTAGGCTCAGCCCGTCCAGGCCTCTCTACATGGACATGAAAGTCATTTTTCTCTAACGTTTTTCTATAACTGAGTAGGAAGCTCTTCTTTTTTTTTTAAATATGATTTTTTTAATGTTTTATTTATTTCTAAGAGAGAGAGACAGAGAGAAAGAGAGAGAGAGAGAGAGAGAGAGAGAGAGAGAGAGAGACAGCATGAGCAGGGGAGGGTCAGAGAGAGAGGGAGATACTGAATCCAAAACAGGCTCCAGGCTCTGAGCTAGCTGTCGGCACAAAGCCCAATGTGGGTCTCAAACTCACAAACCGTGAGATCATGACCTGAGCTGAAGTCGGATGCTTAACCGACTGAGCCACCCAGGTGCCCCAGGAAGCTCTTCTTAAAATCCTTCGACAGTTGCCCATTCCTTATGGATGAGTTCAGACTCCTAGGAGGGTTTAATTTAGGGCCCTTGGCCATCTGGCACAGTGAGTATATCTCTGTTCAGCATGACCTGCCCCAGTCCACCTTCCAGCATGCCTGCCCAGCTGTTCCAAGTATCATGCTTAGCACACACAGCTCCTTCTGTAAGTACCCTTCTTACCTCCATGTCTACTTGATGAGCACCTTCTTATTTTTTTCTAGACTCAGTTCTTATACAACTCTTTCTCTGAAGAGTTCCTTGATGCCTTAGGATCTTATACACACTCATGAGCCAGCATTGCTCACATTTCATATTTTCACTGTTTCCATTTGCTTCCTCGCCATACCTAACATAGCAGGGACTATACTTTTTTTGGTCTTTTGTCTTTGTAAGCTTAATGCCCAATGTTTAATAGAAACTTACTAAGTAAATAAAAGTATTCATTGAGTAATAGTAATTTCAAACACTTAAGAATTTTTTAGAAAAAGATTTTTCAGGATTTGTGTAGTTCAGAAGAAGCTGAGGAATTTATATTTGAAAATGAATATTGTATGTATTTTACCATACACATTCTCGCATTAATCTAACATACCAGTGTGATGGGGATTCAGTACCCTTGCTTCTAACTAGTTATGTGACGTTAGGCAAGTCACACAATCAGTTTCTAATCAGTTTCTTCTTCTTTAAAATAACTTTAACATCTTTTCCAGGACTGAAATACCTTTATTTTGTAGACTAAAGGTCCCAGTTAACAGAATTTTGGTGGTAGCATATTCATGGTGTTTAAACATCTCTGTTGGGCAACTGTTTCATGTTTGCTTATAAACTAGCCCTGATGAATCCATAGTTTCTCTACATTAGCAGCTGTTTTCATCCAGTAGCCTTTAATACCATCTAGTAAGTAGTATTTTCTTTAAAAAATTTTAAAAATGTTTATTTAATTTTGAGAGAGAAAGAGAGAAGAGAGAGAGAGAGAGAGAGAGACAGAGTACAAGCAGGGGAGGAGCAGAGAGAGGGAGACACAGAATCTGAAGCAGGCTCCAGGCTCTTAGCTGCCAGCACAGGGCCAAATGCGGGGTTCAAACCCACAAACCGTGAGATTATGACCTGAGTCAAAGTTGGATGCCCAACCTACTAAGCCACCCAGGTACCCCAGTAAGTAGTATTTTCAAAAGCAATGAACTGTTGGTTAGGGTTTCTTTTTCTGTGCATCCCTAAGTACAGGTTATGAGATGAAGTGAACCTAAAAACTATTCTTACTTGTATGTCCTAGCTATTAAAAAGTTGATGGACAGTAGTCTGCGTGATACTATCCTGACTCTTTCAGGGTGTATAAAAATGTTTATAAAGAGAGGATTTTCAAATTAATATTTTATAGCTCATTTTTCTTAGGCTATTCCTCTCTGGTTAGTGGGTATTCACAGTAAACTAACATTTTAAAGTAATGATAGAGGGCGCCTGGTTGACTCAGTCAGTTAAGCGTCCAACTTCTGCTCAGGTCATGATCTCACGCTTCGTGAGTTTGAGCCCTGCATTGGGCTCTGTGCTGACAGCTCAGAGCCTGAAGCCTGCTTTGATTCTGTGTCTCCCTCCCTCTCTCTCTGACCCCCACCCCCAACTCACACTCTGTGTCTCTCTCTTTCAAATATAAACATTAAAATAACAAGAGAATAAAAATAAGGGAATTTGCCCAATCTTAACTTGTATTATAGTAATTTCAATTTAATTCTTCTTGCCTACCAGATTATAAACTTCGTGAATGTGGCAACCATGCCTTTGTATCTCTCACACCACCCAACACCATCCCTTTGTGCATAGATGCCATATGTACATAGATGCTAATTCAGTGTTGAATGAATGAACTGATGGATTATTACTACTTTGAGATAAAATTACATTGCAGCTTCCATACTCAAAAGATATGATTTTGGTTTTTATCATTCCTAAAATAGAGAAAAGCTCCTAGGCCCATGTTAACCTGTCTAACTGTATGCTTCCGTGCTTCCAGAATTACCACCTGTGAAACAACATGGGATAAGAAAATCGCAAAGGATTTTGTCTTTTGATCTTGTAAGCTAATTTGTTAAAGTCCCCTCCCTATTCTGATATAAAATACAGGTTCCCTTGAAGGAATAATTTCTATTCACCATGGTTTGTCACTTTCTAGATTTTCTTGTGAATCTTCAGTACTCATAGTCTCTGAAAACTATCATAGAAGAGCGAGTTTAAGAATACTGGTTTCTACTAACAATAGAACTCCCCTATGACCCAGCAATAGCACTGCTAGGAATTTACCCAAGGGATACAGAAATGCTGATGCATAGGAGCACATGTACCCCAATGTTCATAGCAGCACTCTCCACAATAGCTAAAACATGGAAAGAGACTAAGTGTCCATCAACAGATGAATGGATCAAGAAGATGTGGTTTATCTATACCATGGAATACTACATGGCAATGAGAAAGAATGAAATCTGGCCATGTGTAGCAACATGGATGGACCTTGAGGGTGTTATGCTGAGCGAAGTAAGTCAGGCAGAGAAGGACAAATATATGTTTGCATGTATAGGAGGATTAGGAGGAACTTAACGGAGGACCATGGGAGAGAAGAAGGGGGGAAATGGTGGGGGAAGGGAGAGAGGCCAACCATGAGAGACTCTTGAATGCTGAGAAACAAACTGAGGACTGATGGATGTGGGGTGGGAGGGGGGTGATGGGCACGGAGGAGGGCACTTGTGGGGATGAGCACTGAGTGTTATGTGGAAACTAATTTGACAATAAATTATTTGTAAAAAAAAAAAAAAGAGAGAGAATACTAGTTTCTAATGGGCACCTGGATGACTCAGTTGGTTGAGCATCTGACTCTTGATTTTGGCTCAGGTCTTGATCCCAGGGTCATGGGATTGAGTCCTGCACGGGGCTCATGCTGAGTGTAGGGACTGCTCAAGATTCTCTCTCTCTCTCAGGGCACCTGGGTGGCTCAGTCAGTTAAGCATCCAACTCTTCATTTCAGCTAAGGTCATGATCTCATGGGTGGTGAGTTGGACCCCCCCACCCCCAACCTGTGCACGTGTGTGCACGCTCTCTGAAAATACATAAATAGACTTAAAAAAAGAGATTCTCTGTCCCTTTTCTCTGTTTGTGCTCCCTCTCTGAAGAAAAAAAAGAATATTTATTTTCATTTTTAGACATTCATTGAATACCCACTGTATGCATGGAGGAGTACAAAGATAGGTGTGTTATAACTCCTGCCCTTAAGGAGTATTTGGTCATATGCAATAAGTGACCCATATGCAATAAGGGACACACATGACCAGAAACAAAGAAAAGTGCAATTATGCTTAAGAAGTTTCCAGAAAGGAGAAAAACAACCAACTGGGCTTTATAGGAGGTTAGTGTTCTAGTCAGGGCTGAGTTTGTTGTGAGGAATATGAACCAGGCCCAGAATGGCCACTTAGCTTCACTTCTTCTAGATCATGGCCTCTTTATTTACTTCAGTCAGAATGGCTCTAGTGATTGCTCACATTGTTCCCTGCTTCCCCTCTGCCTCCCGCAGACCAAAGAGCACTGACAGCAGGGAGACCACCCTGCAGAGGCTAATGCTATGTTGCTGCCTGGAAGAGTCAGGTGCACAGCCCTGAGGTATTGTGGAGGTCACACCCTGAGGGGCAGCATTTGGCTGCATAGGGCCTGAGCCTAACTGAAAAAAAAATTCATTCACTAAGGAAAAATATAAAGAAAATGAGATTATTCTTAATCTCATTCACTCAAAAGGGGAAACACACCAAGAGATACACACACAAATGTGATGTAGTGTCCATTATTAGTTGCCCCCATGCCTTCTATCCTCACTTTCCTTCTTCCCAACAGATCCCTAATGGAAATTCAGGCAGCCACTCCCCCTACAAGAAACCCTGGTGTTGCAGGGTCCCACTTCCAAATGTAAGGGGATGCCTGATTGTCTAAGGTAATCCCAGCCTCTTAGCAACAGTTGTGTTTGGAATGGGCATCTGATGCATCTTGGACTAATGAGTCTCTAGAAAAAGTTTGCCGGAGATTTTTGGAAAAGTTTTCCACATCCTTCTGGTAGAGTTTCTGGAAGCAACTCCTTTTCTCCCTCCCTTCCAAGTTGGACATGGACATGAAGAGGATACGAGTGCCCTTGATTGTCAGTAGCAGCCACCCACAGATCCAAAGGGAAGTTAATCCTAGGATGAAGACCACACTTGGAAGGGAGAGATCAGCATGGAAAAAGCTAGAGCCTTGATTGTGATCGAACCACTGAAACCTACCCTGCCTCTAGCCTTCTTATGGTATGCACCAATACACTTCTTTATTAAAGACTGCTTGAGTTATGTCTTTTTGACTTAGACCCCAAAGCATCCTAGAACACTCACGTGTTTATGTAAATGGGATTTTACTATGCATGCTGTTTTATAACCTGTTATTTTTCACAAACTGTATCATATAAACCTTCTATGTAAATATAGATCTTATATCACCATTTAAAATTAAGTATTCTATGGTGTGTGTGTTGTGTGTATAAAACTTGATGTATTATGCTAGTTATCTCTCTATAGAAATTTAATTTTACTTTCTGTCTTAGTTATTTGTTGCTTACCCCAAAACTCAGTGACTTAAAACAACATGTATTTATCATCTCAGTTTCATGGGTCTCGAATCCAAGCAGAGCTTAGCTGGGTCCTTTGTTTTAGGGACTCTCATGAGGCAGCAGTCAAGGTATTGGCTACAGCCAGAGTCATCTTCAACTGAGCATGTAGGATACATTTCCAAGCTTACTCAGTGGTTGCTGACAGGATTCAGTCCCTTAAGGGCTGTTGGATGAGGGCCTCAGTTCCTCGTCACCTTTGACCAGAGATCACCCTTACCAAGTTCCTTACCAAGTGTTCCTCTTTACCAGAGCAAACACATGAGAAGCTAGAAAGAGAGAGTGCCATCGAGACAGAAGTCAGTCTTTATTTGGTTTTGTTTTGTTTTATTTTTAAGGTCTATTCATTTATTTTGAGAGAGAGAGAGAGTGTGTGTGAGCTTGTGTGGGTGAGTGCAAGCATAAGCAGGAGAGGGGCAGAGAGAGAGAGAGAGAGAGAGAGAGAGAGAATAATCCCAAGCAGACTCCACACTGTCAGCACAGAGCCTAAAGTGGGGCTCAATCTTATGAATCATGAGATGATGACTGGACCCAAAATTAAGAGTCAGACATTTAACTGACTGAACCACCCAGGCACCCCAGAAGTCAGTCTTTTGGAACCTGATCTCAGATGTGACATCCCATCACTTCTGCTGTATTCGGTTCTTCAGAAGCAAGTCACTAGGTCCAGCTGACATTCAAGGGGAGGGGATTACACAAGGGTGTTGTGACAACCACCTGGCAGGGATGATTGGGAGCTATTTTGGAACGCTGCTCCTCACACTTGTTTCTATAAACAGTGTTGTGGTAAATATTCCTATACTTGCTTCTTTGGAAACTCCTGTAATGGGCTGAATTATGTCTCCTCCCACCTCAATTCATATATTGAAGTCTTAACCTCCAGTACCTCAGACTGTGCCTGTATTTGGAGATAGGGTCTTTCAAGAGGTAAATAAAGTTAAAAGAGGCTTTGGGGTAGGCTCTAATGTAATATAACTGGTGTCCTTATAAGAGATTAGGACATAGATATGGCCATGGATATGACCATGTGGGGACATAGGGAGAAGACAGCCATCTACAAGCCAAGGAGGGAAGCCTCAGAATGAAACCAGCCTGGTAGCACCTAGGCTGGGACTTCCAGCCTCCAGAACTGTGAGGAAATACATTTCTGTTGTTTCAGCCACCCAGTCTGTGGTACTTTGTTATGGCAGTCCTAGGAAACTAATAAATTCTTCCATTAATATCTGGGCTAATGTATTACTAATTGCCTTCCAGAATTTACCTTGCCATCAGCAGTCTATAAAAGTGCCCATTTCCTCACATATTCAGTAACATTAAATGTTATTACATTTTTAAGCTTTCATAAAGTTGACATCTGAATGATGGCATAATATGACTTAATTTTACAATTATTTGAATCCCAGTGAGTTTGGACCTGTTTTTCACTTATTTATTGACTACCTGTATTTCCAATTTGTGAATTTTCTCTATGTTCATTTTTTCTGTTAGGGAATTTGTGTTTTTCTTTTTGATTTATAAGAGGACTTTGTATCTTAGGGACATTAATCTTTTGTCAGGTTGTAAATGATTTCCCCCAGTTTTTGCTTTCTTTTAAAATTTGTGTGATCTTTTGCAAAACATAAGTTTTAAGTTTTTATAGAGCCAAATCTGTCTCTTTCTTCTTTTACTTTTGTTCATGTGAAGACTATTGAACTCAGGAGATAAATGTTGATATTATTTTCTTACAGCTATCTTATGGGTTCATTCTGTAATTAAATATCTAATCCCTTTGAATTTATGTGCACATGATTTACATGATAGGAAACATCATTCCACCCTCCCTTGAATGGTTAGTAAATTGTCCTAATCCCATTTAATGAATCCATCCTTTCCCTACTGATTTGAAAGTACACATTTTATTGTGTACTAACCTTAAAAATATTAATTTTCATCTGATTATAGAGCCTACATTTTCTTTTATTGTTCTCCATGTTCTTGTATTAATACTATTGCTTTATAATATTGTTCAGTATTTCACATGAATTGCCTTCCTACATGGTCTCTTCTAATTCCCTCCTCTCCAAAAAAGTCATCTTGGCTATTTTCAGTCAATTTTTCTTCCCCAAAGAACTTTAGAAATTCCACTGAACTTTAACTGGGATTTTGATACCTTTCTAAATTAATTTAGAAAGAATAGATATCTCTGTAAGCCAATTGTTTCATAAGAGGGATTATATGCTCTCTAGTCAGGTTTTTAAAAAAATGTTACTCAGTGGGTTTTTTCTCATATTTATGCCTTATTTTTTGTTTTGTTTTATTTCTTTCCCTCCAAATTTTTTTGCTGTCATGAATGGAGCTTAAATAATTTTTTTCTAGTCAATAACTGATGGTATTATATGTATTTAAGCTACTTTTGTTCAAATATTATATTCATTCAAAACATATTTATTGAACACTCACTATGTGATATACACTCTTCTAAGCGCTGAGAAACTAGCAGTGAACAAAACAGACAAAATTTCCTCCCATTAGGAAACTTAACCATTCATTCAGTGAGGGGTGGCGGAATGAGATAAATAGTAAACACAAAAACAAAACATGACCTATCAGATGGTGATAAATAAAATAAAATGAAATAAATGACATGAAATAAAACACAGAAGGGAATAGTAGGTGCAGGTGTGAGAGGTTAACTTTAGTACTAAGTAGGGTAGTTAGGGGAGACTTTACTTGGGAAATAATTTTTGAGCAAAGACCTGGAGAATTAGGGAACAGTCTTTTATTTATGAGGAGGAATAAGGTCCATGATTGAAGGAACAGCAAATACAAAAGCCATGAGGCAGAAGCTGGTGCATTTAGAGTGAGGAGGTCAGTGTGGCTGAGTGAGAAAAGGAAAGAGCATTAAAAGACAAGTAAGGAGGCAGATTTTACAACTTTGTAGATTATTGTGAGGCCTTAGGGTGTTAGCCTGAGTGTTTCCTACTTAATTCTGGAAGATTGTACTTCCTCCATTTTCTTACTTCTCCTAAACTCCTTGATCCACTCAGTTCTTGCATCTGTCCCCCTCATCAATCCATATGGTCACTCCATGGAAACAGCGCTAAGTTCACCAGCCACCTTCTTGTCAGTAAATATAACGGGCATTTTCAGTCCTTGCCATGTATCCCCTCTCAGTAATTGATTGTGTTGACCATTGTTGGCCTCTTGAAGCACCCTCATTTCCAGGCCCGCCAAGCCTACAGTCTCCTTGCTTTCCTCCCATCTCTGTGGCTCTTTTCTATCTCATCTTCAGGTTCATCTCCTCTCCCTGGCTATTGAGAGCCAGGATTTCTCAAGGCATCAACTTTTCCATTCCTCTGTAGGCATTTATGTGTCACTTCTCCTGTTACAGCTTCACTTATCATAGTAGATGCCAGTAATTCCTCCAGCAAATGTCCAGCTCAGACTTCTCTTCTGAGCCTCTAGACCTACATAATTAAGGCACTCAACCGCCTATATATCATCTCCCACCAGATATTTCTAAAACATCTTGAATTCCACTGGTCAAATTTTGGATTTATGATCTCTCAGCACAAAATCTAATCTTCCAGTTTTGCTATCTCAGTGAATGTGACCACTATACACTTATATACACAAGGCAGGAGAAATCTTGGCATCCTCTTCACCTCCCATATTCATTTCATCACCAGGTCCTATTATTTTCCATCTTTGTTACTACTACCCTCATTCTCTCACTTAAAGTACTGAAATACCCTTTCTGACTTCCTGTGTCTCCTTAGGAGCTTCTCCAGTCCAGTCCCCACACTGTAGCCAGAGAGTTCTTTCTGAAATGCCAGTCTGCTCGTACAGCCCCTGCTTAAATCCTTCTAAGTGAGGCAAAATCCTCAATTTGGCCAACAAAGGCCCTGAGTAGTTCCACCTCCTCCCTGCTCTCCCGCCTTATCTTGTTCTCTCTTCTCCTGGCTCTTCGTCCACCAACCACTCAGGTCTTTGAATGTCAGTTTTTCCAGTGTGTTCTGGTCTCAATTCCCAGCTGATTCCCGTGCAGCTGGATACATCCAACTTTTCCTGAACTTGTGTGCTCAGCTTGAGGGGCAGTCTTTCAGCCTTGGTTCAGCCTCCCAACTTCTTTGCCTTCAGAGCACTTATTTCAGTTTGTAATGATATGTTTATTTGTGGGAATTCTTGATTAACGTCTTTCTGGCTTACTCAGCCATGAGCTCCATGAAAACAGGGACTGTGTCTGTTTTTGTTCACCATTGAATGCTCAGTCCTAGCTCAGTAACCTGGCACATTGTAGGTATTTAGTAAATATTTGTGGAAAGAATCAATGTATCCCCTTTTGCTTAGAATTATGCCAAAAAGGTACATTTTTGTATAACTGGCACAGTAGTACATTTATTTTATTTGCATAAGCAATTTATTTCCATAAATATAAAAAGTAGCCTTTTTGAGAAGTTTCCCCAACCCTACCAACTCTGGAGTTGCTGGAGAAGAGGATCTGATATAATTGCCCTTTATCCTTTGTGCATACCAGCTGGGCTCAGGATTGAGTAAATGCAAAGAGTCTGTGCTAATAGCTATCCAACACTGTTAATGCTATTTCCAGATATGTTAAAGATGTTGTTTTGACTCAGGTGAAATCCACTTTCTGGAGGCTTCAGGAAATGATTGAAGCCTGCAGTGCTTTTCCCAGTTTCTGCTGAGGACTGCTCTGGAGACCATGAGACAGGCAGCCAGGAAAACCCAAGTCTGCCCAAACTGAGATCAGAGCTATGAGGTGTTTGAAAAGGAGGCAAGGCCCAGAAGTAGAAAGTGGGTGAATGGCTGGGTCGGCTGCAGTCACATCACCACATGGACAGTTCCAGAAGGCCAGAGGCCCAGCTCCACGGAAGGTCAGCAACTAGTTTATTTTTTATATTTATTTATTTTTTTAATTTCTAGGAGAGAGAGAGAGAGACAGCATGAGCAGGGGATGGTCAGAGAGAGAGGGAGTCACAGACTGAAACAGGCTCCAGGTTCTGAGCTAGCAGTCTGCACAGAGCCTGACGCGGGGCCTGAACCCACGAACCGCGAGATCATGACCTAAGCGAAAGTCGGACGCTTAACCGACTAAGCCACCCAGACTCCCCTGTCAGCAACTAGTTTTAAAGTATTTTGATGTGACTTTGACAAGCCAAGAAAAGTACCACTTAAAAAAATTTTTTAAAAACTTTTATTCAGTATTGAGAGACAGAACATGAGCGGGGGAAGGGCAGAATCCCAAGAAGACTCCAGGCTCTGATGCAGGGCCCAAACTAATCAATGGTGAGATCATGACCTGAGCCAAAGTCGGCTCCTTAACTGACTGAACCACCCAGGCATTGCAGAAAAGTACTAATTTTTAAATTTATTTACTTCTCTTAGTTTCTAATGCCTTGTGTAGGCATTAACAGGGGAAGGTTCTCAGGCATGTGGGTTAAACTTTTTTACTTTACTATTCAGACTGAATTTCATTACAAAAGACATTTTTAAATGTATCACTAAAGTGTAATCATTTTTGTTATTTAATTGTATGCCCTCTGTTTAGTAAGCTGACACTCCTGCTTATCTTAGATGCCTGATTGTCTGAAGGGAAAAGTAAAACTATTATTCTGAGATGACATGATCATGATCATTTAGGTAGAAATTCCAAAATAACTGACAAAAAAACATTGAAATTAGTATGCATTTACAGCAAAGTTGTGGGATATGTGTTTAATATATATTCATCAAGAGCTTCCCTATGAACTAGTATTGAACAAGTAGGATGTGAAATAAATAACACTATATAACTTACATTAGCACCTAAAAATGGAAATGCTTAGGTATAAATTGAATGTAATATGTGCAAGATCTATATAAGGAAAACTATAACACTCTAATGTATGAACTTAAGGAAAAACTAAATAAATTGAGAGATATTTCATGTTTATGAACCAAAAGACTCTCTCTCTTCCTCTTTTTTCTTTCTTTTTCTTTTCTTTTCTTTTTTTTTTTTTTTTTTTTGCTTTAAGTTCAAGGGGGGCCTCAGTGGCTCAGTCAGTTAAGTGTCCGACTTTGGCTAAGGTCATGATCTCATACTTTGTGGGTTCAAGTCCCATGTGGGGCTCCATGCTGACAGCTCAGAGCCTAGAGCCTGCTTTGGATTCTGTATCTCCCTCTCTCTGTGCCTCCCCCCATCTCAAAAATAAATAAACATTTAAAAAAATTTAAAAATAAAATTTAAATTTAACTTAGTTAATGTATAGTGTAGTATTGGTTATCTGATTGTCTAACGAGAAGAAACTGTTTGCTTCTTGCAGCCCTTCCTGAATTAAGAATTCTTTTGGTGCAAAGAATCTCCCTGGGATTCTATAATCTGTAGCTTCCAGAATAGTTGCTGTTTTAAACACCTGTGGGTATTTTTCTCTGATGCAAAGTGTCCATACTTTCATATATGCTCTAATTATCTCTTGTATATCTCCAAGAGGTAGGCAGCATAGGATTGTGATATACAGAATGGATTCTGGAGTTCTAATCCTGACTCCATCATATACCAGCTATGTGACCTTAGGCAAGTACTTAACATTTTCTTTTTTTTTTCCTTTCATAGTTTATTGTCAAGTTGGTTTCCATATAACACCCAGTGCTCATCCCAACAAGTGCCCTCCTCCATACCCATCACCCCCCTTCCCCTCTCCCCCACCCACATCAGCCCTCAGTTTGTTCTCAAGTACTTAACACTTTCATACCTAGGCTTCCTGATCTATAAAATGGGGGTACAATAGTACCTATCTAGTTTACTATTATAAATGGGGTTATTTAGGGGTACCTGGGTAGCTCAGTCGGTTAAGCATCTGACTTCGGCTCAGGTCATGATCTCATGGTTTGTGAGTTCAAGCCCAAACTCGGGCTCTGTGCTGACACCTCAGAGCCTGGAGCCTGCTTCAGATTCTGTCTCCTTTTCTCTCTGCCCCTCCCCAACTTGCGCTCTGTCTGTCTCTATGTCTCAAAAATAAATAAATGTACAAAAAATTTAAAAAATAATAAATGGGATTGTTCAGAATGGGAAATGAGTTTCTATTCGAAAGAGTTGTTGTTTTTAAGAGTGCTCAGCTTATAACAATTACTATGTTTCTGGGGCGCCTGGGTGGCTCAATTGGTTAAGTGACCGACTTTGTTCAGGTCATGATCTCATGGTTTTTGAGTTTGAACCCAGTGCGGAGCTCTGTGCTGACAGCTCAGAGCCTGAGCATTCTCTCTCTCTCTGTCTCTGCCTCTCCTTTGTTGGTATTCTCTCTCTCTCTTAAAAATAAATAAACACTTAAAAAATTAAAAAAATAATTACTATGTTTCTTAAATAGGATAAATGTGATAAAGTTCCAGAAACCAGTACTTGTTAAATTTCAGTGTGTAGACATCATTTCGGGATATTGTTTAACTGCAGACGCTGGCTCTGCAGTTCTGGTGTGGGACCTGAGATTTGGCATTTCTTTCTTTTTTTGAGTTTATTTATTTATTTTGAGAGAGAGAGAGCATGCGTGTGTGCACACTTTCAGGTCCAGAGGCAGCAGCCAATGTAAGGCATCAAGCTCTATCTTTCTCCAAAATGCTGCGCGGATGTGACAAGCTGCATTTATAAGAAGCAGAGGTTTAAAAAAGATCCTCTCTCTTGCAGCTCTGTGGGCACACTGCACACAGTGTAGAGCGTGGGGCTGTTAGGGGGGCTGGAGCAGAGTGCAGCCTCCCAGTCTTCCCGTAGCTCCTAGTGGGGCAAAGCCATCATCCTTGTTGCTGGAAGTTAGCTCTGCGATCTGCTGGGAGTAAGCCGCTGATGCAGTGTGTGTGTTACGCGTTTCAGAGGGAAGAGAAGGAAAAGAGGAAAGAATGCTGATGAGAAAATTCACAGGAAAAGAGACTCCGATGTAAATATTAGTTGAATGAAAAGTAAGCACACCTCCGTAGAGAGTTCTTGTGTCTCTTCCGTTGGGGGAACCACATTGACAGGTGCCTCAGAGGATGTGTCAGAAGCCTCAGTCTTGCCTCTTACCCGCCTCCGGATTGTGAGAATTTCCAATGGAAAGAAGGTTCCCTTCACTGAAGATGTTCCCCAAATCCACCAGTGGCAATAATGAAAAGCTAGAAATAACTTCACCTACAAACACTTGGGAGGTTCTTTTTTTTCCCCCTTTACTCTTTCTTTATCACTGAGGTGTAAACACTATATCTGTTTTCATGCAAAGGACACTTAGGCAACCTGCTTCATCTCTCTAGCTTTAGTTACTTTCCCTTTTTCTCAGCTTTCTCAAATATCCTATGAACCGGAGCATGTGTTTACAACCCAGTTCTCTGGCCCAGAATGTGTAGTTCTGCTTTATCTGTATCCACAGATTGGAACCAATGTGGATGTGTGCTTGTGTGTGTGTGTGTGTGTGTGTGTGTGTGTGTGTATACAGGCATGTTTCCTGTAGTGATTCTGAGTTTTGTTGTTTTTTTTTTGAGTAGATGTCTGGGTGCTCCAGTTTTGTTTGAAGTGCGTCTGCCTTTTGACTTCCAGATTAGTGACCACCTTGCGGTGCTAAAGTTAAATGGTCATCAGCAACACAGGTTTGTGAGGTAGCCATGATTACTGGATACTTCTACAAAAGGTGCTTCAGAATCCTCCTCACCAGTCAGAGAGTAGAAGAATGTTCGTAGGTCAAATAAGAGTCTGCGAACACAGAATTCTGATTTTATTTTCAAAAGATTTATTTTTCTGGAATCTTCATTCATACACACACATGGTCGCACACACGCACACACAGCCCTGGTCTTGGACCTCTTAGCTTGCCCTGAATCTTCTTGAGCAAGTAGTCTGGAACTCCCTCATATCTGACAGCTTTGGGATGTTTCTTTTCAGGATGAGGGTCCGTGAATCGGTAACTTTCTCACAAAGGCAGTTCCACTTTGCTGAAGTGAAAACTCTGTCGTCATCTAAACTTTGATGTAGGTGAGTTGAAGATTCCTCTGATCAATTCTTGTGTTCAGGCCCCTGAAAGTGAGATCTTATTAAACAAGCCATGCCACTTTGGCTTTGTCTGTGGATAACCACACCAGGCCCTCACTGGTCAGGGCCTGGGGTACTCTCTCTGTGGGTAGCCCTGATAGCCTTCCTCTCTAATTCCTTCTAATTGGCCCAGCAGTTCAGATCAGGGAACAGCCCCAGCTCCTGGTATGCTGGCCTCATGGAGCAGTACACATCAGTCTGTTCTGGTCTTGCAAACCATTTAGATATTTACCTGAGGTGACTTATAAAAGAGTCTTCGTTCATTTATACCTCAAATTGCATCATTTTTACATCTTGGAAGCAGTATGACTTTGTTCCTCCCCTCTTTATTCCCCTTGATATTATGAAAAGGACTTAATTTCCCTTGATGTGATCTCTTGGGCCCCACCTGAGAACCTGACATTCAAAGCCATTAAAATTCAGCCTGTGTAACGGCCGTAAATAACTCAGCCTTAGCTTGCCCAGGAGTGCTGTGCCCAAGGAAGGTGGTAGTTAAGATCAGGATTCATCTCTGTAAGTTGGGTAGCAGGTTAATTTTCATTTTGTTATTTTAATTATTAGGCATTAATTTACATATGTCACCTGTATTATTTTGTGTGTATCAAATACGACATCATTTAACCTTTTTACAAATTTAATGTAGAGTACTGGAGTTGGGTGTTGAATTCTAGTTTATTAGCTGTATGATTTGGGGCAAGTTATTTAACCCTTCTGTGGCTGTTTCTTCATTTCTACAATATATAGGGACCATTGTGCAGCTCCATACTCCTCTATTAGTATTTCTTAAATCCAAAAAGCTCTAAAACTGACAGCTTTTTCATAAGGTTGCTGCAAAGTCACTAGGAAACAAAACTTGACCTGAAATGACCAGAGTCTATTTATTGTCCTTATTTATATCACTTAGTGTGATTATTCATATGTGTAACTGATTGTTTGACTGTTGGCCAGCACTGATACTCATATAATTACCAAGTCTCTTTGGGGCTATTATATATACTCTTCAACACAACATACTGCCTTTCTAAAATTCAAAACTTTCTGAAGTTCAAACCGTGTCTAACTCTAAGAGATTTGGAAAAAGGCCTTCAGATTTGTACTTTCCACCTCAGAGGGCTGCTGTGAAGATTAGATTGATTGCAGTTTGTGCCTATCATATAAATTATGTTAGTTGTTACAGACCCCTGACATATGACCTTATTTGCTAAATAATTATCTATCTATCATCTATCTATTATTGTTTACTTATTTTTGAGAGACAGAGCATGTGCAGGGGAGGGGCAGAGAGAGAGGGAGACACAGAATCCGAAGCAGGCTCCAGGCTCTGAGCTTCTGCACAGAGCTGGACACAGGGCTTGAACTCACAAACTGTGAGATGATGACTTGAGCTGAAGTCATACACTTAACTGACTGAGCCACCCAGTCACCCTTGCTAAATCATATTTATTGAATTCTGACCATGTGCCAAGTGTGGGTGGAAGGTGGTAGAGGTGATGGGGATGCAGGATAAAAGATGCCACCTCTGTCCTCAAGGAGTCTGGTCCACTGAAGGACAGGCAGCGAGGCAGGATGACAGGTGACCTTGCAGGCTTTGCTCGTTAAGGAGGGACCTGGAATCTTCTAACATGGGGCATCAGCTGAGCCACGTGCTGGGCATGAAGGCTTTTCTGAGTAGAGGATAAAGGATTTGAAAGAGTGGGATCAGAGTACTCTTGGGGACTGCAAGAAGTCATGGAGGACTAGAGCTGTGGCAGTGCAGAGAGGAGGCAAATGGGTGGGAAGCAGGGGGCAACATGAAATACTTGGTGTGTCTAGTGAAAAGGGTTTGGATTTTACTCTGGAGGCCATGGACAGACAGCAAAGGATGAGTGACAACTCTGAGTGTGTGTATGTCTACATCCTCAGGATGCAATTTATTTTAGTCAGTTACTATTTGCTTAATATTATTCAGTGTATGAATCTATGTGTGTGTGCACGCATATTATTTCCACTCTCAGTTTAATGTTTTTTGTATATTTTGTGTAACAATGTATCTGTCCTTCTCATAGAGCAAATTTCAGTATTCCCAATAAATGAGGATTGTGTAGGAGCATCTTTTGAATTTATATGCTCTTCTTATAATTTTTGTTGATGATTCTTTTTGAAGTCTATTGACATAGTTAAAGTAACTTAAAATGTTTAGCTCAATTAGTTTTCCTTAAGGTTTTATTATGACTGATATCCAGCTAGAAGAATGACACTTTATCAAGGAAACCACCCATCTCCCTTGGGCCCTGGATTCTGCTACAAAATCTCCTCAACTACATGAAAAAAAAAGACGAGCTAAGCAATCCTTTTTAAGTAAGGAGGAATATGAACAGATTTTTAGGGGGTTCTTTAAAAAATATTTTCATTTTATATTTAGTGCTTTAATGATTCTTACATTAGTCCCTGTACCACCCCCACCCCAGAGATCTTCTCTTCTGTGACTTTCTTCTTGTTGTCCCGTCCAGTTTAACTGTGGAGACACATAAAGCACCTGGGAGGCAACTGTAAATTCCCATATATATATATTTTAATTTTTAAAAAAATTTATTTATTCAGAGCATATGAGTAGAGGAGGGACACAGAGAGAGAGAGAGAAACACACACAGAATCTGAAGCAAGCACCAGGCTCTGGGCTGTCAGCACAGAGCCTGACATGGAGCTTGAACCCACAAAGCATGAGATCATGACTTGAGCTGAAGTCAGACGCTTAACCAACTGAGCCACCCAAGTACCCCTGTAAATTCCTTTATAAATCAGGCCTACTTTCACATAGGAGGAAAACACCTTTGTGATGGTTTAGAAAACCAGAAAGGGCATTGCCAGGCTTGCCTGTGGCTGAGGAGGTGGAAGAACCACAGCCACCGCTGCCTGGTGACTGCTTGTGAAGCACTAGTGGTGACAGACCATGGCACTCCAAGGTGGCTCTGGTTACTTCCCAAGATTTGTGAAAATCTTATGGAAAAAGTGTCAACTTTAATTTTCATCTATTTAAACTAGCCGTTTTATAGCATTTCTAACGATTGATCAGTGTGTGTGTGTGTGTGTGTGTGTGTGTGTGTGTGTGTGTCTGCATGCACAGGTGTGCGTGCAGGACTGGGACAAGTAGGTGTGTTAGGTGAGTTAGGCACTGGGGGAGTGTCATGCCTAAAAATATCTCAGCTGTGACAATGTGTCTGTCAAAGGATAGGTTTGATGGGATGACCGCTAAATGCGTCTTCATGCTGGAAAATTCAAGAAGGCCATGAGTCAGTCACATAGACAACCTTCTTCCCTTGATTTGTGTTGCCAAGTGGCTCTTTGCCATTACCATTCATCAGCAAGTAGTCATTGTTCTGCCAGTTGTTTGTCATTGAGAACACTAGCATTCAGCAGATTAAGTCAAATCAACAGACAATTATGTATGGGCCTTGTTTAATCTCTGCCTTCCAATTAAATGACATATAAAGGCATAGTTGCAGTCATGCCAGGACCACTTGACAGCAAGTGGAGAACTACTTCCCTGCACCTGTGTATGTGTCTGTGCTGAAACCATAACCCTTGACTAGAACATAATGGCATCCTTACTGGTCTTTCTGAGTCCCAGCTATACCCCTCACAGTCTGGTAAGTTGTCTGCAAATGTAGGTGCCCATGATTCTTCCCATTCCTGTGCATGCTTGTGGCTTCTCCATGAACAGACTGAGTCTACTTCCTTCCCCTTGAATCTGGTTGGTCGTGGCTTGCTTTGACCAGCATAAGAAGTGGCAGTGATTCTGTATGGCTTCTAAGCCTACCCTTAAGAGACCTGGCAGGTTCCATTTTTGCTCTCTTGAAAGTCCTGCCATGTAAAGAAGTCTGGGCTATCCCATTAGAGAGACTATGAAGAAAGAGATCTTGGAAGATGAGAGGCCCAGTGGAAGAGAACTGAGGTGCCTTGCCAATGGCCAACCAACGACAGTGAGGCCATCTCAATTTTTCCAGCCTCAGCCAACCTCCCAGTTGGTGCTTTGTGGAGCAGGAGAACTGCCCAGCCAACCTGGTTGACCCATGGAGTCATGAGTAATTATAAATTGATTTGTTAAGCCACTAAATTTTGGGGTAGTTTGTTACATAGCAGTAGATAACTGAAACACTTGGTATGTAGCTTGAGCAAATGATTTGACAGTTATAAACCTCAGTTTTCTTAACCTGTAAAATGGACATTACATAGGTGATACCTGCCTCACAGGGTTGTCATGGTGACCGATAAGGAAATAGAAGTAAATGTTCTGGATAAATTATGAATTGAATTTAAAAAGCTAGCGGTTGAATTGCTATTCTTTTTTAATCTCCTGAAGAATCCCTTGCTTTACTCTAGGGCCTTTTGTAATAGTACAGAGGGAAGGAATGCCCCCATGAAGGGTCAACATGTAAAGAAATACAACCTTAGTTAAGGTATTTAAAACATTTTTCTTGGTGTTTTCTCTACCTTTAGCCCTTTCTCTTCTGTCATTTTGATATGTATATACATCTGTATGTGTTTATTTATTTGCAAATATAGGAACATGTCAGTGTTTGAGAAGAGGCTCACCTCTAAATTTCTTCATGCAGATCATACAAATGACAGGGTTTGGACTTGGAGCGTAGTCATTTTCTGCTTTGAAGTATGCAGCTGAAAAAGTATTAAAGTATGGAACTTTACATAAATGGAAAGCATGTAGAATAGTGTTTGGAACACAATAAGTGTTTCTTTTTTTTTTTTTTTTAATATTTTTATTTATTTCTAGGAGAGAGAGAGAGAGACAGCGTGAGCAGGGGAGGGTCAGAGAGACAGGGAGACACAGACTCCGAAACAGGCTCCAGGCTCTGAGCTGGCAGTCAGCACAGAGCCCGAGGCAGGGCTCGAACCCACAAACCGCAAGATCATGACCTAAGCAAAACTCGGACACTTAACCGACTAAGCCACCCAGGCGCCCCGAAACACAGCAAGTGTTTCATAAGTGTTAGCTGTTGTTATTATAATAAAGCATATTGCCTCTCTCTGATCTCCCCGCCCTCACTGGAAGCCCTCCACAGATACTTTGGCTTCATCTCAGGGGCTTGAAGAAGAGGTGGAAGGGCATCAGATGGTCAGAAGAATGCCACCAGGTAGGAGTTCTTATTTTACTTCCTGTGTGGCAGTGTGTGTTGCCCTATGTCATAGGTAGGAAAGAATATACAACTGTGGACAAGGAAAGATGCATGAGAATAAAAAAGGCAGAGAGGTTGTAGGTCAGAGGGAGAATGGAGGAGAAAAAAAAGAAAGAAGGCTAAGTGCTGTCCTCAGAAAAGATGAATCACAACCTATCATTTTGATCATAAGAATGAAGACTAACTGTCCTTTTCCTGAATAGAAGGGTAAGTCTTTGTAAAAGTACTTCAGGAATTTGCATTGTGTAGTTTACCAAAGATGCTGAGGGTGCATTACGGAAATGCTGCCTCTCGAGGCCGACATTCCCTCAGGCATGTGTGTACAGGTGTACTATGGATCAGTTTAAGGGGCACGTGTTTCAAAATGCTTAGGAAAAGAATTTCAAAATCATCTTTAGAGTTGTGGAAATTCTGAACCACCTTATAAGCACTTCCTAATGTAGCATATGCTCTGAGACCATCTGCTAACTGGCTTCAAAAGCGTGCTCGGTCCATTAGGATCATGTTAAGTAAACGGTCCTAGACAAAGTGCTCTATCTCCTGGGGTTTGCATACATCTCTGTTCATGATGCCTCCGGTTTTGGGCACCATGTCTGTCCAAGATTGTTATATTTGCCCAAAGAGCTGTCTCCATCTGTGGGGTCCCCAAGCAGGGCCAGGCCCACAGCTGACCCCACGGTAGCATGGAGCTCCTTCACCTCCTCTCAGAAACTCCTCAGGAGCCTGAGCCCCTCTGTGGCCTCTCAGGTTCTTAGAGGAAGTTCTTCAGGCTTAAATTAATAAACTAATTCAAGGTAAGGTATTAATACCAAGATGACATTTAATGTTATTTCTTCCCAACCCAATATTTGATTTGAACTATGAACTTTAATTCAAGGAAAGAGTCTAATGAAAGAATTTCATTATTTGGGACTTGGGGGAGGGTGTATACAGGGAGAGACCCTGCTAATGTGCATAAAATCATATCTTAAACAAATTCACTAAAATATTGACAGTGCAGTCTTCAAATTGTACATAATGAGCACATGTTCCTTTTATAAAGGAAAAAGTAAACTTGTTTAATAGAACAAGTCATACTCCAAATGCAGTCATATTCTCTACTTACATGTGAGGCCACCCAGGCTTCCCCCTCCAAACAAAGTTGTGTTTTTTTTTTTTTTTTGTTCCATGCAGTACTATAAATTTTTAAGTTTCTAATCTGGAAATACATATATTTTAATATCATCATTTATTTGTTGTGATTTGAAGATACTTCTTGGATCAGTTTAGATGTATGTGACCAAAGAGATAAGCTCATGGCTAGTTTTTGTCTTCTTCCATCTCCCAGATCTATAGGTAGCCTGTCCTGGGGCTTAGCACTTGTAACCCAAGGGCAGTTTCACCTCAGAACCTACTCACTGACTGTTCCAAGCTTGAATACTGCTTTTTTCCCATTTCACTTTACCCTGCTCTGCTTCCCTCAAAAAGAAAATAAGAATCTTAAATAAGCTAAATTCCAATTTGTCCCTTTGTCTTTACATAAAAGTCCACAGAAATCATCACAGGAAAGTGGGTTGCTGGCCTGTGCTGAGGCAGCACCCAGCAGGTGTCTTGCTGAGAGTACATACCTAGTGCACACTGTGGAAGGAAGTGGGGGTGGGGAGGGAGGAAGGGAAGAAGGAAGAGAGGAAGAAAGGGAGGAAAGAAGGAAACAATGCTCTCTCAGTTTCTGGTTATAGTGTTGAATCCCTGACATCACTGTATTGGTCTCATTTTACTCTTGTTCTTTCTTTCTTGCCTCAACCATATTTTCTATTTTTCACATATGCAGGAAGATCTTTATTAGAACATTATTCAGCCATGTCTTTTCCAGGCTAAGTAACTTGTTTCTTTTGGCTTTTCTCATAAGTCCTATTCTCTAGCTTTTACAATTAGCTGTTTTTCTCTCACTTACATCCCTGGTGCTGAGGGATATCAGGCTAACTTTTTGTTAAGTATCCTCACTGACCGGGAGTAATTACACAATTGATTAGTTCGTGAACCATTTGTGCTGTTTCATTCCCAGTAGGCAGGTGAGCTGGCCCTTTGTAGGATTTTCCTGGTGACTGTTACAGATCAGGCTGGCAGTGATGAATGGTTGAACATTAATAGCAAATTAGAACATGGGACAGTGTTAACTTTTATCTGTTACATGCAATATATGTGATATGCAATATGTATATATACACATATTATATTTAATCTATAAATTTTTTTTCAAGTTTTATTTCTTTTCAAGTTTATTTATTTTGAGAGAGAGTGTGTGCAGGCATGTGCGAGTTGGAGAGAGGCAGAGAGAGAAGGAGAGAGAGAATCCCAAGCAGGCTCCGTGCTTTCAGCATGGGGCTTGAGGGATCATGACCTGAGCTGAAATCAAAAATTGGACGCTTAACCGACTGAGCCACCCAGGTACCCCAAGCCTTCTTTATTGGAGAGGAAAAAAATCAAATATAAAAGTGACAAGATCAGAATCAAATGTTATACCTTTATTTGTGTAATTGCATTGGAGACTTCTTAAAGGTCATACCTCTTTGTTTTAAAATACTTTCTCTTTGGGGCGCCTGGGTGGCTTAGTTGGTTAAGCGTCCGACTTTCGCTTAGGTCAGGATCTCGCGGTCTGTGGGTTCGAGCCCCGCGTCGGGCTCTGTGCTGACTGCCAGCTCAGAGCCTGGAGCCTGCTTCAGTCTGTGACTCCCTTTCTCTCTGACCCTCCCCTGCTCACGCTGTCTCTCTCTCTCTCCTAGAAATAAAAAATATTAAAAAAAATAAAATAAAATAAAATACTTTCTCTTTCCCTATTGAAATTGAGATCTAAGGACTTTGCAGTACTGATGGTTTTGTTTTTGTTTTTGTTTTTAGAGAGAGAGAACGAGAATGAGCATGTATGCGTGTGAGCTGGGGAGAGGGGCAGAGGTAGAGAAAGAGAGAGAATCCCAAGCAGGCTCCATGCTCAACAGGGAGTCCAGTGCAGGGCTTGATTCCATGACCCTAGGATCATGACCTGAGCTGAAATCAAGAGTCAGCTGCTCAACTGACTGAGCCACCCAGGCGCTCCAATACTGATGTTTTTAAAGTGACAATTTTATAATATAGGGAAAAATATTAAAGAAGAAATCCTTAATATGCAAAAATAGGGTATTTATTCCTACTATCAATATAAAGGCTATTTTTTAAATGTTTATTTATTTATTTATTTATTTTTCTTACAAATAGTTTATTGTCAAGTTGGTTTCCATATAACACCCAGTGCTCATCCCCACAAGTGCCCTCCTCCATGCCCATCTCCCCCCTCCCCCCCCACACCCATCAGTCCTCAGTTCGTTTCTCAGCATTCAAGAATCTCTCATGGTTTGCCTCTCTCCCTTTGCCCCACCATTTCCCCCCTTCTTCTCTCCCATGGTCCTCCGTCAAGTTCCTCCTAATCCTCCTATAAGTGCAAACATATGATATTTGTCCTTCTCTGCCTGACTTATTTCGCTCAGCATAACACCCTCAAGGTCCATCCATGTTGCTACACATGGCCAGATTTCATTGTTTCTCATTGCCATGTAGTATTCCATGGTATAGATAAACCACATCTTCTTCTTCTTTTTTTTTTTTTTTTTTAATTTTTTTTTTATTTATTTCTAGGAGAGAGAGAGCGAGCGTGAGCAGGGGAGGGCAGAGAGAGAGGGAGACACAGAGTCTGAAACAGGCCCCAGGGTCCGAGCTGGCAGTCAGCACAGAGCCCGACGCGGGGCTCGAACCCACGAACCGCGAGATCATGACCTAAGCGAAAGTCGGATGCTTAACCGACTAAGCCACCCAGGCGCCCCTAGATAAACCACATCTTCTTGATCCATTTGTCTGTTGATGGACACTTAGGCTCTTAGGTTTATTTATTTTTGAGAGAGACAGAAAGAGCAGGGTAGGGGCAGAGAGAGGCAGGGACAGAGGATCCGAAGCAGGCTCTGTGCTGACAGCAAAGAGCCCAATGCTGAGCTCAAACTCATGAATCATGAGATCATGGCCAGAGCCAAAGTCGAACAGTTAACCAACTGAGCCATCAAGGTACCCCTAAAGGTTAATTAAAGACAAAAAAAGCTGGGTCTGTAGGCATTACAGATGAAGGCATTGTATCAAGTTTGAAAAGTAAAAGACCTTAGGAGCCACTGGACCTAAGGCTGCCATTCTGTCTAAGTAGGGTTTGTC
Organism: Hyaena hyaena; assembly: GCF_003009895.1. Lineage (NCBI taxonomy): Eukaryota > Metazoa > Chordata > Mammalia > Carnivora > Hyaenidae > Hyaena > Hyaena hyaena. Next base: position 2,261,501 of record NW_024080793.1, read on the forward strand.
AGTCTGGGGAGAAAAGTATTAATTCCCTTTCACTTGAGGACTTTGCTGCCTTTCTTTGTTATTGAGACTGCTGTATTCTTGTGTCTGGCTTTACTTAAGATTAATATTTAAACAAAATGTTTACCCTGGAAAGATTTTTCTGATGTAAAGCCAGTTGTGTCTGGAACTATGATATTTTCACAAGTTATGTGTCCTTGTGAGTCGTTACCAGACTCAAAGCTCTTCCACATATGTTCTTCCTTCAAAGATTTTGCACCAAGAAGAAAGGAGAGGCAAGACTGACTGACCACACTGTTAGAACAGCCCCCACCCTTGCCCTGGGGCTGCTCAATCTCCCAAAAAAGGGCTCTCTGTCTTGGCATAATTAAAAACTTTTGGAAGCTGAAAGGAGACAGATGACAGAAAGGGGATGTAATTTTGTCCTATTGTGAGATGTCATATGTGTTCCTTATTTTATTTATGGTGGTGGTAACATTCACATTTCAAGTGTATTGTTTTCAAGATAGATTTCATTTTCTTTTTTCTTCCTCCTATTCCCCTTGAATTGGGCCTGCCATCCCTCCCCAAATAATGGCCAGATTCCAGCCCCATAGGACTCCTGAAGAAGGTCCACAAAGCCACAACTATTTGCTGGCTCTCTTCCAGAGATTCCCCTGGAATGAGGCAGCTGGCCTTCTGTCTCAAAATGCTCTCCCTCAGTGGGCTGCCCCGTGGCAGTTCCAGACACTGCTGGACTTTTGGCATGAGCACAGAGGCCCCATGTGTTGAACAGTCTCAGAGGTAGTGTCTTCCATTTCTGAGAAAGCTGATCTGGAGAGAGAGAATGTGGGGAGGATGTGTTTATTTGAATTCTAGCCAATTTAATAGTGTCTCCAGTTAAAAAAAAAAAAAGATATTTCTTTAAAAAAAAATCCTTGGGGGATGAGCCAACTATAAGCGAATGTCAAAATGTATTCACATTGAACATGTGTTCTTCCTCATCTGTCAAAGGAGGTGGTTGTACTAGATATTTCTAAGACCTCTTCTAGCTCTAAATTCAGCTGTAGAAAAATCAAAGTGGGATCTTAATGTACACAGATACCTGCAAACCTGCAGGAAGAGGGGTTTAATCAGAGCTGAGGGAAGGCGGATGCAGGGAGGACTTGGACCAGTTACTACAAATTATAGGAATGTCATGTTCCCCAGACTCCTCGGGCTTGGTACCTGGAAACTGATTTAGTCCTCAGACAAAGAAAGCTGCTCTGGCCATCCTGGAAAGTGGAGATGAGTCAGACTGGGGACCATATTCCAAGGTAGAGAGAGTTGAAGTACTTGGCCTGGATCTGAGGTACAGATTTGTGATCATTCAGAGAGACTGAAGGATCTAAGATGAAGGGACTGTGTTGCATTATGGTTAAGCATACAGCTCTGCTTTTCACTGGCTCTGAGCTGGAATAAGTTACTTGAATTCTTTGAACCTCAGTTTTCTCATCTACAACAGTTACTTCCTTCATAGGGTTCTTACAGGGATAAGTGGTCTAAAACAATGTAAAGCCCATTTTACATTACTATTGTTATTATCATTGGTTCATTGGCCTAGAAATGGATTCAATACAAAGAATTAGAATACTAAATGAGCCACTAACCTAAAAGAGCTGTAATAATTGATGAACAATAAAAGCCTTTCCCATTAACATAACCAACAGAGCCAGGAGTCAGTAGCAGCAGTAAGGAGACAGATGGCCTTTTAATCCCAGTAATGAAACCAGACATTGGCTTGAGGACCAAACCCCATCCTTCTCTAATTGCCTTCAAGGACAATAGCTACCCACCCTTCCCTAGGTTTTCTTCAGGGTAATATGGTCTGGATGTGGACTATACAATTGTTACCCAAATGTGGTGTCCATATGACCCAGTCTTGCTTCCTTCTTGCTTGCTTCAAAGAAAACTTAATCCAGTAACTCCTGAGAATAGCAATGGACATCCAATTCATAACCGATGAATGTAATTTTAATAATCCCAATATCTCTTTATCTTTTTCCTTGTAGCTACTTAGTATCTCTCTTCTCATCTCTTGCTTTCAACTTTCAGCTGAAACCATTTCAAGGCTTTCAGGCTATTTTGTTTTCTTTCCCCCCGCTTTCCAGGGATGGGCAAACTATGACCTGCTAGCCAAATTTGTCCTAAAACCTACTTCTGTATAGTCCTCAAGCTAAAAATGGTTTTTATATTTTTAAAGTGTACAAAAAATAATTTGTGACAGAGACCACATACAAGCCTCAGAGCATAAAATATTTACGATCTGTCTCTTTATAGAAAATGTTTATGAACACCTGTTCTACACCATTCTCTGCAAATAGAACTTTTTGTTTTCTTTCTAATTCCCCCTCTGTCTTTGTTGGCTATTCATCTGCCCTATCCACCTAATCCTCAAATACACAGTGGGGCTGGAGGTAGAGAGGAGGAGAAGTTATGAACTCTTATGCATTAACAGCTTTTGTCCTGGTCACAGTGTGGTTGCAGCAGTAATCTAAAAAATCAGGTGGTGTCTTTCATTATCAACCAGGGCAATTATATGTCATTATCAAACTTCTCATATAATCCCCTACTTCTTTCTTCCTTTTTTGTCTTTGCTGTTCTCTCTTGTTCCTCCTGTCTTCATTGATGATTTACTGAAAAACTGGCTAGAAATGAATTTCTTAGAGTTCTCTTAAAGGATATGGGCTTCATCCATTCTTTCTTTCCTCCCTCCCTCCCTTCCTCTTTCTTTCTTTCCATTTCTTTACTCTTTCTTGCTTCTTTCCTTCTTTTTGTTATAAAAGTATCTATTGGGGACCTATAAACCACTGTGCACTGAGACTCCAGGGACAAATAAGATATGATATTTGCCATGGAAATACATTGTTGGGGAGACAGATCAGTAAATGAACAACTACACGGCAGAGTGTTAGGTGCCCATGGTAAAAATGAGATCAAGGTGTTGTGGTCTGACTGGGAATGAGGTAAAAAGGGAAGCCAGGGAAGGCTGAAGTGAAGACACAGCCAGGAAGAAAACCAGGACAAGGCAATCTAGACAGTGTTGGCAACACACATACAAAGGCTTAGAGATGAGAGATGTGCAGAATGTAGTTAAAATATAATATCTGAGAGAGTCAGGAGAGAATAGCAGGAACCAGATGCTGAAGAGCTCAAGGTTCCGAAGAAATCTGTGGAATTCTATTTAGGAATTTGAAGCAGAGGAGTAAAAAAAGCCTCCAGATTTGGGGGCACCTGGATGGCTCAGTGGGCTGGGCGTCTGACTCTTGATTTCAGCTTGGATCATGATCTCAGGGTCTGTGGGATCGAGCTGCACATTGAGCTCTGTGCTGACAGTGCAGAACCTGCTTGGGATTCCCTCTCTCTCTCCCTCTCTCCCTACCCCTCTCCCTACTTGTGCTCACTCTCTTTCAAAAACAGTACTAAAAAATAAAATTTATTCAAAATAAATTTTTTTAAAAATATTTTTATTTATTTCTAGGAGAGAGAGAAACAGCGTGAGCAGGGGAGGGTCAGAGAGAGAGGGAGTCACAGACTGAAACAGGCTCCAGGCTCTGAGCTGGCAGTCAGCACAGAGCCCGACGTGGGGCTCGAACCCACGAACCACGAGATCATGACCTAAGCGAAAGTCGGACGGTTAACCGACTAAGCCACCCAGGTGCCCCTCAAAATAAATTTTTTTAATGTTTATTTTTGAGACAGAGTGTGAGTGGGAGAAGGGTAGAGAGAGAGGGAGACATGGAAGCAGGCTGTCGGCTCTGAGCTGTCAGCACAGAGCCTGATGTGGGGCTCAAATCCATGAACTGTGAGATCATGACCTGAGCTGAAGTTGGATGCTTAACCAATTGAGCCACCCAGGCACCCCAAACATTAAAAAGTTATTTAAAAAAATTGAGATTTGTCTTTAAATTTAAAAAAATTTTAATGTTTGTTCATTTTTGAGAGAAAGAGAGAATCAGAGCACAAGCAGGGGAGGGAAGAGAGAGGGAGACACAGAATCTGAAGCAGTCTCCAGGCTCTGAGCTATCTGCACAGAGGCCAATGTGGGGCTCGAACTCACAAACCATGAGACCATGACCTGAGCTAAAGTTGGACGCTTAACTGACTGAGCCCCCTAGGTGCCCCCAGATTTGTCTTTAATAAAAGAACACTGAGGCTCCATTGAGGAGAAATGCCAGACTGGAGATAAAGAGACCAGTCAGGCAGCTGTCACACCAATAGAGTGAGGAAAGATGAGGGGTTGTGTGAAGGCAGCATTAGCAGCAAAGGCCCAGAGGTAATAAAATGACCATTATTAGTAAGAACAACAGCCAGCACTAGTTAAGCACCTACTGGGTGCTAGCCTTTTGTTCAGCATTATCCATCATTGTCTCATTGATTCCTTGCAATAATCCTATGGGATAGATATATCACTGGCCCTATGTTACAAATATGGATACTGAGGCTCAAGGAGATGGAATGAGATGATTACCTGTGGCCCCAGCATAAGATTTTGCTTCTGCAGCTATCATCAATGGCAGGGGTCTCTAACAGAAAATTTGTGACTGACCATTGGATTTTGCTTCCTAGTCCTGTCAGTTGTGAGGTGTCCAGGGCACTTGTGAGGGCACCTGTCGTGTTATATTCACCTCTATCTCCCCTGGGGTAGTTGTCATATAATAAGGGTTTGTTCTTTACTGTATTTCCATGTGATTTATTCAGGTGCTGTTTCTCTTTCCTATTTGATCTATCTATAGCTACCTAACTCCTCCCCTTAATTCAAGGCCTGCTGTCTCATAATCTCCATATAAGCCTCCATCCGCCCCTTGTTAGCCGCTTTCAATGCATCAGCATGCCTTCCCAGGCAAGACTAGGACTTGGCTGAAACTTTACTCTGAGCCTGTTATTTACCGTCAGTCTCACGCCCGCACCCCCGGCTCTGGTCTGCTCTTCCAAATTGAACTTTGGTTCCCATTTTTCCATTGGATCCCTTGTGTTTTTCAACCTGGTTTTTTTAATTGTTTCCTTAGCCCAGACCTTAGCTGTGCATTGTGGCATGTCTACCCAGAGTGATCCTTGACCCCTAACGATGATGTCTGTGGTGTCTGTTCTTTGGTTTCAGGAACTCTAGTCTGAGAAGACACTGCCCCCATACTCTGCCCTGGGTCACCTCCCAGGCAGGGGAGCCTATATGAGATGAGGCAGCTCTTACATCTTCCTGGGCAACCCCAGCTCTCTGATTCCTGTCTTGTCTCCTATAAGATTAAGGAAATTTGTTACAAAATTAGCACTTCTCCATCTCCTTAAGTTTAATGTTTTCATATTATAACATTCACATATATTCTAGTGATTTCCCCGCCTAAATGTAAGCATTTCTTGAAAGAAGAGGCCATACCATAGGTTTTTTTTTTTTTCTGCTTCCTCACAGTGCCTAATAGTGTTGAGAAAAGTGCTCAATAGGTACTTGAAACTTACTTGTTTACATGGTCCCTTCTAAAATGCTCTAAGGTATATACAAATGTCATTTTGTGCATAACTGGGGCCCAATATAGTCAAATAGCTCTGCTTGAGACCATTATGACAGAATGCAATCCCAGGATAATAAGAGGTAATTTTCCGGGAGTAAGTCCATCCCCATTTCACAGATTCTATCCAGAGAAGGATGTAAGTTACTTTCCAAACATCATCCTTCTAATAAGAAGGAGCACTGGGATTTAAAACCAGAGTTACCTGCTCCATATCTGGTGTTCTTAGCCTAACTGCCTCATGGGGCTTACCATGTGGCAGATGGGGCCCTGAGAATGCATCTCTTTAGATACAGAATCCCAAAGTGTTAGATGTGGAAAGAACCTTAAGAATATCTAGTGAAAATACTTTTTTTTTGCAAGTAAGGAAACTGAGGGAGAAGAGGCAAAAATCTCTTAAGATCACAAAATAAGTTGTCAGAGCTCTTGGAATAGGAGTTGGGTCTCCTTTTATGCATTCCACATAGGAAAACTATCTTCCTGCTGAGATCCTGAGAGTTCTGCTAGCTCTGTCACTGGACTTTATAGACTGGTGTAGACCAACAGCTTTTGTGTTGATTTTAGGACACTTTATCAACCTGTGGGATGGCTTCCACAGAGAATTCCACAAGACACTGAAGGAGCAGACGTTCAGCATATAAGTGGCAAAAGTTGGGGGCTTCTCATCCCTCACCAACCCCCCCCCCCGCCAGCAAAATTTACAGAGTATATTTACCCATTCATTCTATATCCAAGAGCAACCTAATCAGTAATAAAATGACTTAGTCAGGGTTCTGGAATAGCTCTATTACTCTGAAAAGTAGATAAGGAGACCTTTGTGCTGAAAGCATCTAAAGAATCAAAGCAGGACAAACATGGAGTGGGGGAGACTGGGGAGTTGAATTTTGAAGTATGGCTCAGGGAATTTTGAGCAAAAACAGATATCATCTCAGTGCTGCACTATTTCTGCTTTATCTCCAAGTGTTGTGTGTGTATTATGTCTACATGTGAACCTCTGTGTGTGTGTGTGTCATCTGTTCCCCAGATTTTTGTGAAATGCAAATATTCAATGACCCCGTCGATTTAGAAATTTAGGGGGTGATGTTCCTGCATAATCTTAAGGAAATTACTTGTATTCTATGTGACTACCTCATACCTTCCTGTCTTTCTCCCTGGACTACATAGAACACAAAGAAGATAAAGGAGTCATAACGAAGAATGGGTTTCCCCCTCTCCCCTCCTGGCCCACCATCGGTTCAGCCAGTGTTTATTCAACGCACGACTGCGTGAGGCTCTGTGCTGAGGGCAGCCAGGGGACACACAGATGCGAAAGCCCAGTTTGCAAGAAGCTGGCGTCCTTGATGCTCTCTTGTGTTTGCCTCTGCTTGTCTTTTCCTATTTCCTCTGTAAGATAACAGCATTGGGACCAAAATAAAATTGTCTTAGCTGTTTTATTCCTAAGGGTAAACATAACATTGGATGTTTGTCATTGTAGACAGCAATAAAGATAAACTTTTAAAGAAGGCTTGAAAAATATTTTTAAAGCATTAAGCTGACAGAAAGGCTGGAAATCTCTTATCCCATTTATGCTTCTTTCAATATTATCTTGGATTCTCAGGAGTGGCAGAGAGACTGGAGAAAATGGGAGGTAGAGAAGAAATAGAAGTTGACTTAACCCCTGCTTTATTCAATTTTGATTTTCTTATCTCATTACTCTCTCTCCTATTGAAACTATAGTGGTAATGTTTGAAAAAGAGAATGTGGAATTTTATTTCCATTTGTAACTCTTCTGTATTCTTGATCTTTCTTCTTGTAATTGATGTTACAACTACTTCTTCTCTGCCACACTCCCCAGAAGAACACTTGGTAAATTTAGGAAAAGGTTTTCTTTTTCTTTTTCACTTATATACTTTTTATTTAAATGCTAATATCAACTTCCTGGGAAAATCAATAGCAAAAACTGGAAGCAATAAAACAGAATTGTTACCAGCATGAACTTTTGATTCCTGTATGTTATTAGAAGCATGATCTTGGGCAAGTTAGTCAACCAGGATGAGTCTCAGTTTCTTCATATATAAAATGAGAATAATAATGCCGGGTGTGCTATTTATTAATGCATTTAGTTCTCAACCATATGGGATAGGTCTTTTGTAGACAGGAAATTGAGAAAAAGTCAGTTTTAATATCTTGCCTCCTCCTGGCCACATGATAAATAATTGGCAGAGTTGAGCTTAAAACCATCATGCTCCAGAGCTCACATTCTTAACTTCCAAGCTGTTGCTTCCAAGTGTACCCCTTGAAGGCCACATCGTCATGGCTTGTTGCTGGTTTGCACAGGAAGAATTCAGAGTTAATGCCCAGGAGTCCTCGAACAGCACCTCTGCTTCCAGCAGAGTTCATGATCTCACAGTTCGTGAGTTTGAGCCCCACATTGGGTTCCGCGTTGACAGTGCAGAACCTGTTTGAGATTCTCTCTCTCTTTGCCCCCCTCTCCCCACCACTCGCTCATGCTCACATGTCTCTCTGTCTCTCAAAAATAAACTTAAAAAAATATTATAAAGGGAGGACAGTCCTGCCTACACCTTCATCTTGGACTTCTAGCCTCCAGAATGGTGAGGCAATAAATTTCCATTGTTGAAGCCATTTTGTTTGTGATATTTTGTTACGGTGGCCCCAGCAAGCACCAACCATATGCGACTGCTGTGGTCGGGCCCTTACCAACACTCAGTCAGCCTTCTCTTCACCTCTTTTCAACTCTGCATCATAACCCCCTGCACTGCTTTCCCCCATCCTTTCACCACCCTGGATTCATCCCCTTCCTTCATCGGTCCACAGAAGATCGTACTTTCTACTCCCCTGAGGCTGCAGCTGCCTCTTGTGAAACATCCCTCTTTCCCTCCTCCTCCTTGGGCTGTTGCTCTTCCCACCACACACACGTTAGCTTTCCACGGGCTTAGTCCCAGTCCTTCTCTCTCTCTACATGTTCCACTCATATTCATTTCCATAATTTCCAGTATCAGCCCTGCACCCTTAACTCCGAAGCTTATTTCTGTAACCCGGCCTTTCCCCAGAGCCCATGGCTCTTGTTACAGCTGCCTGGTGGTCAGCCCCACCTGCTGCCTCTTCTGTCCCAACCACCCTCGCCTTCGCCACACAGCAAGTCATCTGACCCCTGTGCCAGCTTCTCTCTTTTCCACAGTCAACCAAGACCCCAAACATTGTTTCTCATGCCCTTCTGCCAACAAAGTTACCAACACATGACCAAGACATGTTGTTGATTCTCTTTGCAGTGCCTCCCATGGGCATGCTTCTAATTTTACTTGACTGTTTCACATCCTCGTCCTGAGCAACTGCATCAGCTTGCCTACTACCCTTCCTGTCTACTCATGCTAGCTTCCAGCCTGTTGTTCATCCGCTGCCAGTCATCTTCCTGACATACAGTTATGCTCACATCACTGCCCTGCAGGGCTAGGACCTGATTGCAGAAGAAAGGCCCATCTTAAATTTGGTATTCAAGGCACTTCTTTTTTTTTTTTAGTGTTTATTTTTGAGAGAGAGAGAGAGAGAGAGAGAGAGAAACAGAGTGTGAGAGAGGGCAGAGAGAGACGGAGACACAGAATCTGAAGCAGGTTCCAGGCTCTGAGCTGTCAGCACAGAGCCTGACGCGGGGCTTGACCTCACAGACTGAGATCATGACCTGAGCTGAAGTCGGACACTTAACTGACTGAGCCACCCAGCCGCCCCAAAGCACTTCTATAATATGGTCTCAGCTTACTCCAATATTGTACCTTAAGATAACCAAGGAAGACCAATAGCTCAACAGGAAGAGCTTTACTTGGACCATCTGTTAATGGAAACTTATGGTTTGAAACTAGATTTTATCATTCTGTCAGAGGTGACCTGGCTTAGCTAAGTTTATTCACATTAACAAAATTCATGAAGGACATAGCATCTGTTGTGATTGCATTTCATATCTGAGTATACAAAGATGTGGCCTTGATTGGATTTTAGTGTTTCCCTAACCACATGATTATCTCACAGGATATATTACTTCTGCAGGTTGCTAACCTCCTTTATAGTGTTGGTTCCTTTTTTCATTCATTTGTTTTTATGTTTTCTAATTTAGATAAGAAGAGTCTTATCTTCAGATTCTAAGAGCTTGTTACTATTGAGCTCTTCAGAATTTCTCTGAATAAATTTTAGGCTTCCACTCAGCAGCCTCTGAAGCCCTAAAAAGAACAACACTAGCTGGTCTAGCTAGGGCCAGAAAATAAAAATGTACAGCATTCTTGGGACACCTGGGTGGCTCAGTCTGTTAAGCATCCTACTCTTGATTTTGTCTCAGGTCATAATCTCATGGTTCATGAGTTCAAGCCCCATGTCTGGCTCTATGCTGACAATATGGAGACTGCTTGGGATTCGCTCTCTCCCTCTCTCTCTGCCCCTCCTCCACCCACTCTCTCTCTCTCAAAATAAATAAACTTAAGTGTATAGCATTCTTTTTTTTTTTAATGTTTTATTTATTTCTAGGAGAGAGAGAGAGAGAGAGACAGCGTGAGCAGGAGAGGGCAGAGAGAGAGGGAGTCACAGACTGAAACAGGCTCCAGGCTCTGAGCTGGCAGTCAGCACATAGCCTGACGCGGGGCTCGAACCCACGAACCGTGAGATCATGACCCAAGCGAAAGTCGGACGCTTAACCGACTAAGCCACCCAGGCGCCCCAAATGTATAGCATTCTTGAGTTAAGGGCACTAGGGCACTGACACTGAATGAGGAGAAAAAAAGGAACTGAAGAAAGGAAATTGAGAGACAAGATAGAAGAAGAGCTGAAAAGGAAAACAAGTGGTGCCTTTTCCAGGACTAACACCATGCTGTAGTTTACTTCCCTTACATACCCCTCAGCCCCTGGAGCATATTCACCGTAATGAAAGACCAAGATCAAGATGCCAGGTGATTTGGTTTCTGGTGAGAGCTCCCTTCCTGGCTTGCAGATGGCCACCTTCTTGGTGTGCCCTCATATGGCCAAGAAAGAAATCTCTCTCTCTCTCTCCCTCTTCTTAGAAGGCCTATTGGATTAGGGCCCTACTTTTATGGCCTCTTTAACCTTGATTACCTCATCAAGACCCTTTTTCCAGATAAATTACATTGGGAGTTAGGGCTTTGACATATGAGTTTGTGGAGGGCAGAGGGACATTTCAGTCCATAGTGCTCTCCCTCACAAAAAGTATGTATAAAGGGGTTCCTTCCCCCCGCCCCTTGCTTTAGTGAGGGAGAGCAGCTGGATAGTGGGATACTCAGGTATAGTGTGATTAGGGATATAATAAGTTCTGACCCATCAGAACTGCCTAAGGTATCTAGGTTATTAGCTAGACTGGGAAGCAACTCAGCTTGATACCACCTGGTATGTTAAGATAAGTGAGCCTGGGGGCTTCAGAGGAAATTCTTCTATTGGGAGGTCTAATTTGTATTTAATATGTTTTGGAATATGAAGAATCAAACCCTTAGTCTAGAAAGTCCAGCTGAGTTTGGTTGAATTTACTTCTTTACAGAAAGCCAAACTGCAGATAGATTACTTTTAAGTCCTTCTTTGAGTTTGGGTTCTTTAGGTAGGGATATCATGGGTCAGTCTTCCCAGGAAACAGACTTGGATGGGGATTTGGGTGCAGAAAGCTTGCTGGGGAGCACTCTGGGGTCAACACCTGTGAGAAGTCCCAGGAAACAGGATTAGGCAGATAGAGAAGTTTAACTGTGACACATTTAGAAGAGATATCTCAGCTGATTTATGGGAAGCTCTGGAAGATGGCCCTTTAGCACCTCTATGAGTTGAAGAAAGGGGGTCAGGCCTTTGGACTCCCTTGTCAACCAATCATTGGATATTGGCTGCCTCTGGGGAAGGGATGTTACTTTGGGCAAGGTGGCCCCCTTTTGCAGAGGGCATTTCCCAGAAAGGGACTTGGTCGTGTGTCTTCAGCAGGTAATATTCCTCACAGCTTTAGCCCATAAAGAGGGCTTCTGGTTCTGTATCACTGCATCCACAGGATACAAGCTAAGGCCAAGGAGCCCTAAGTTATGCATTAAAATCTGTTGATAGAGGCACCTGGGTGGCTCAGTAGGTTAAGTGTCTGACTCTTGGTCTCAGCTCAGGTCATGATCTCATGGTTGGCAGGATCTAGCCAGGCGTTGGGACAGTGCGGAGCCTGCTTGGGATTCTCTCTCTCTCTCCCTCTCTCTGCCCTCTCCCACTTGTGTGGGTGCTTTCTCTTTCTCAAAATAAATAAATAAACTTTAAAAAAATGTTTTAAAAAGCTGTTGATAGTCCTGTACTTGGGATTCAAAGTGTGTGTGTGTGTGTGTGTGTGTGTGTGTGTGTTTAAAAGATCACCCTTATGCTAGAGGCTACAGATTTTGTATGTAAAAGCCCTCTGAAAATGCTGGTTTTGGCCAGCTAAGAGTAGTAATTAATTGTAAAACTAAAATGCACAATAATTCCAGTCATGCCGTTACAAGCATACGGGAGGGAGGAGCTAGAACTAGTTGTGCACTTAACTGAAAATAACTGATAGAGGATGTGATGAGGAGCAAATTTTAGACAAGCCTGGACATTTATTTTGGAGGAGCTCCTTTCTGCAGAGGTACATGTGGTTTCAGTAACCTTGCTGGACTTTTTTTTTTCTGAGGGTGTTTATGTTCATTTGCTAGAATTAGAGGAGTTATGAATATGGAATATGGCCCAGTGCTGTATAAGTGTTCCTCAACACTTGACTGTTAATTAGTGTGGTTAGGTTTAATGAACTCATTTAATAACAATATTCCTGCTGAGAATTTTATTGGGTACTAAATTCTTAAATTTAATAATGCAAAACATATTTGTGGAGTGTTAATAATGGTTGCGGGAATTTCAGAGAGTAAAATAATGGAAGGTTAAGTGTAATGGATTAATTAAATAAGAAAGCCCAAACTACCTTTCAAAGTGACTCCGTAATGCTGTTCGCTTTGTTTTAATGAATAAAGCAGGCCATATCAAATGCCATTTGTGTGCGTTTGTTTCAAGGCAGCATTCACAGCTAGCAAATTTAGACGGTAGGAAACACAAACACAGCAAAATATTCTGCTTGGCAAACAGAGTTTTGTTTTCTGTACTGATCCATTAAATTGAATAACTTGATTCTCTTACAAGATGGTAACAATATGTTTCTTCCATGTAGAGAGATGAGTGGGAACTTTCCAACCAAGTTCTGAACAGCAGCAGCTTGTATCAGTGGTGGTCCACATAAGCGTTTGGGAAATGTTTTTAATTGCTTTAATCGCATTTCAGTGAAATGACACAAACTTCTTCTCATACCCCTTTCAAATTGGCAATTCATTTAAATTGGCTAAGAATTTTTAAACTGGTCGTAAATGTCCTTTACGTGACATACTCAAAATCATTTTTAGTAAACTTTTCAGAATAAGTGTCTTTTGTAATTCATTATTCTAATGAGTTGTTTGGACCTGGAGAAGGTGTGCCCCTCAGTTCTCCTATCTGCATAAACTAATGCCAATTAGGATGTGATAAGGCAATGTGTGATTAAGTGTGCACACTTTGAGTTCTCCATAGTCCTCAAAGGCAATTTTATTTGAGGATGAGTTTTGTGGATTTTGTTTGTGGAGAGGTCATTACTCTAGACAGGAGTCCTGGGGGAGAATATTGAACTCATTTTCTACTCCTAGTAGATTATACAGGAGTAAATTTTGAGTTTCTGAAATATTACAAAAGCCTAAAAAATGTGATTTCCAATCAAATTCATTTCCATCATATTGGGAAGGCATACCAGTTAGGAATGTGTTTAGTTGCTTTATTTCAGGCATCAAGAATTTTGGGGTAGGTGGCTCAATGATGCCTTCGTTGAGTTCCTTCCTTTCTTCCTTCCTTTCCTTCCTTCCTTCTTCCCTCCATCCCTTCCTTCCTTCCCTTTTTCTTTCTTTATCTGTCATCTATCTATCTATCATCTATCTATCTATCTATCTATCTATCTATCTATCTATCTATCTATCTATCTATCTAATCTTTCTGCCTGCCATCCTCAGAATGCTTGTTGCTGCAGGGTTGAAGATTCCCTGCGCATTTCCAGGTACCATGTTGTAGGCATGAAGAGAGTGGAAAGAGGAAGTAGGACATGGTGGCAACTATATCAAGAAAGAAAAGCTTAGCTTGGAAACTTCAACATTTGTTTCATTGGCTGCATATAATTTCATTGTATGGATGAAGCACAATTGAACTAGTCCTGAAGTTAGATTGGGGGGAGGGGGCGGCTATGTATGGCACTCAGTTGGGGAATAACAGACATTTTAAAGGAAGACCATGACCTGTAGCTCTCAGATCTACCGAGTGGGAGTTGACTTCATATTAGTCAGGCCATACAGGTTTCCAGTTTTGCTTCCTTTGTTGATCTCATCTTCCATGCTCAGCCTGATCCCAGTTCTGGGCTCAGGCAAGATGGAGATAATGAGTGCACCCCGCGTACTCTGGGCCTCAGCATCTGCTCAGGTTGGCTGCCAGACAGGCTCCAATGTGGTGTCCCAGTTCTGATACCCAAGTCCCCACATTACATTGTTTTCTGGGCCTGACTCGCTGCCTTGGAAACCTATCAGCTCTCAGTCCCGGGAGGACCTGGTCTGCCTAGCTCTCACGTGTTTCCCTCTAGGGAGAGAAATTCTATCTTTGAGCTTCTGCTTAATGGCTAGGGATCCACCCCTGCTGACAAACTCACTTAATGATGCCTCAGGCTTCAGGGCAGTGCCAGCTCCCATGACACCACATCCCTGGCTTGGCCTCCACCTACCAGTCCACCACCACCACCACTACACATGTCCGTATATGCACGCGTTTGATCAAAGTTATCATGGTTTAAAAAATCAGATAGACATTCAGGGCACCTGGGTGGCTCAGTCCCTTAAACATTTGGCTCTTGATTTCAGCTCAGGTCATGATCTCAGTTCATGAGATAGAGACTTGTGTCAGACTCTGCACTGATAGTATGGAGCCTGCTTGGGATTCTGTCTCTGCTTCTCTCCCTCTTCCCCTCCTCTGCTTGTGTGTGCACTCTCACTCTCTCAAAATAAATAAATAAACATTTTAAAAAAGAAAAACTAAAAAAATCAGATAAACATTCAAGATTTATAAAGAAAACAATACTGTTTTGTCCACCCCTCCCTACTTCTAGTCCCTTTCTGTTTAACACTTTGAGTTGTTTCTTCTCATTTCCCGACTATAATTTGTAATTTGTTTATATTGCTATTTCTTCCATTGTTATACTGCTGTTTACTTCAATTGTAGATATTATATATTGTTTTTCTACAAAGAATATGTGGATCTGGTGCCCTCCCCAATTAAACACCCACTTCCTCTTTGTCTGTTCTCCTAATCGTAAATTTTGGTTAGGTCAATTTTCAGATTTATTGTTACATAAGAGAAGAATCAACTGTCTTGCTTATGCTGCTTTTACTTGGTCATTGATTCTGTGCAGCCAATGCCATATACCATGTTTCCGTCTTTCTTGTGAACAGCCTCTTTTTGGTGGATCCCTCTTCTGGTAGCTTCCTGAGAAAGCATCCATGATAGCAGTGTCTTGAGAAACATCTTAGTTCTGCCTTTGCATTTTATTGATAGTTTGGGCATAGAATTTGAAGATGGAAAGTATTTCTCTAGGGATTTTGGAATGATTGTCCCAGTGTCTTTTGGTATCCAAAATTGCTAGCGAAAAAGTTAAGTGCTGTTATGATTCCCAATCCCTTGTATGAGACCTGTTGCTGTTTCTCTTTCTTTCCTGCAAACTTTTAGACTCCTCTTTGCCCATGTTCTGAAATTTCATATTGATGTGTCTTGTATAGGTGTAGGTCTTTTTTTTTTTTTTTAATTATGTTGGTACCATGAGGAACCCTCTCCTCATGGCACAGATAACCTTCAGTTCTAGGAAATTAAAAAGTATATCAGTGATAGTTTCCTCCCATCCATCTTTTCCATCATATTTTGGGAACTCCTATAATTTGGATATTAATATCCTCATACTTTTACTTTATCTCTCATATTCTCTACTTCTTTGGTTTTTACTGTTAGTGTTGCTATTCCATTTTTTGGGAGATTTTCTCAACTTTACCTTTTAATTTTGTAATTAAAATTTAATTTCTGCTTTTAATTTCCTGAGGATTTTTATGTTGTTAGGCCCTGAGTGTTCATTTTAAAAAAATTTCCTGTTCTTGTTCCATGAATATTATACCATTGTTTAACTCTCTACAGGTCCCTATGATAATATTTTAGAAATTTTCTTGGGGTTGGGGCGCCTGGGTGGCTCAGTCGGTTAAGTGTCTGACTTCAGCTCAGGTCATGATCTCACGGTTCGTGGGTTCGAGCCCTGTGTCAGGCTCTGTGCTGACAGCTAGCTCAGAGCCTGGAGCCTGTCTTCAGATTCTGTGTTTCCCTCTCTCTCTGACCCTCCCTTGCTCATACTGTCTCTATCTCTCTCTCAAAAATAAATAAAACATTAAAAAAATTAAAAAAGAAATTTTCTTGGGGCATCAGTGTGGCTAAGTCAATCAAACATCTGACTCTTGGTCTCAGCTCAGATTATGATCTTGTGGTTTGTGAGACTGAGCCCCACATCAGGCTTTGCTCTGACAGCACAGAGTCTGCTTGGGATTCTGCCTTTCCCTCTCTCTGTCCCTCTCCCCTCATCCCTCAAAAGTAAGAAATAAACTTAAAAAAATAAAAAATTTTTCCTTATGTTCCAGCATTTTTTCCTCTATTTTTTTCTGAGTTGTTTTTACTTTTTTTGTTGTTTGTTTTTATCTCTCTCTTTTATGTTAGATACTCTCTTCAAATACATAGTTGTTGTTGGCTGTGTCTTCATACTGAAGAGTAAGGTTAGAAGATTAGAAGATATGTGAGTGTGTGTGTGTGTGTGTGTTTAGGGAAGGAGGACTGTTTGGTCATTGGGCTTTGCTACAGGATGATCTGAGAGGGCTGTTTCGTTGGGTAATCTGTTCCTCCCCTGCCCAATATATACAGGTATTCTCCTTTGGCCCAGGTAGTGTTTCTAGACATCAGTCTCCTGCCTGGATGTTATAAAGCTAGCAGCAAGGGTTCTCAGAGCTGAGTGAAGGAAAAGGAGCCAATGGTTTTATCATTCAACACGTGGACTTTCCCTTAACTCCCCAATTTCAGGATAACACTCTTCTCCTTTGAGTATTGGCCCAGAATCCAGAGTCAATTTGGAGTCAACTACAGTTGAGGATAAACCTCTGGTTTTCTTCCTGGGTTGAGAAGACTTGACTGTGCTGGGTTGGAGAAGAGAAATGGGGATCCAACGGCTCCTTACACACACTTTCAACTAATCCACTGTTTTGAGCTGAATGTGCACTCTACAGCTCTGCAGTGTTTGACCCTTTCCAACACGTTGCTTCACTCTGTTTCTCTGCTCTGCTAAATCAATTCATTTGTTTGCTTTGCAGCTCCTGAAATTTCATTCTAATCTTCCCTTCTGTTCTTGCCAGTATAGAGTCGGCTGTCATTATTTGCAATAATTATGTTCTATGAAGTTGCTTCAAACAGTAATTAATTAACACTGAACCATTGCTCCAAGGAAATGCAGGGTTAGACACCTGTGAGCCTCATCAACTAATCAATACATGACCTTGTATTATATGTATTTCTTTAAAGAAACCTATTTAAAACACATTATTGATTCATTAATAGCAAAGGCATGGTCCACAGTATTGGAGCTCATGCCTGAGTGAAGCTTATCTGGCACATGCATTTTCTCCATAAAGTGCATCACAGCTTTCTTACGCTCAGGAACACTAGACTGTGCTTCCACACCATGCTTGGGGGGGGAGGGGCATTTTAAACAGCAAAATCACCAACAAAAAGCACAAAAATACAAAAAACATGCCACTAAATAGACTATGAAAAGGATGCTTGTTTACAGTGTGAGAGCTGCAACAAGAAGTCAGAGTGTGGCTGTGTTCAACCTCAGTTAGTAATGGGAGCATCAGGAGTCAAATTTTTCACTGCTTTCAGCATGTCAACAAATGACTGTGGAAGCACTGTGATTGATTTTGGAATAGAAATGAGTTTTAGAGAATAGGCAAGTTCACAGATATAGAATGTGTAGGTAACGAGGATCAACTGTAGTTTTATGCTTTTAAAAATTCCTGTATGGGGCGCCTGGGTGGCTTAGTCGGTTAAGCGTCTGACTTTCACTTAGGTCATGATCTCGCGGTTCGTGGGTTCGAGCCCCGCGTCGGGCTCTGTGCTGACTGCCAGCTCAGAGCCTGGAGCCTGTTTCAGAGTCTGTGACTCCCTCTCTCTCTGACCCTCCCCAGTTCACGCTGTCTCTCTCCCTCTCTCTCTCTCTCTCTCTTCTAGAAATAAATTAAAAAAAAACATTAAAAAAATTTAAAAATTCCTCTATCTGTTTAGGACGGTTTTGGGAAGGATCGAAAAGAAACGAGATAAATTTGTGTACTAAATCTACCACACTTAGCTAGGAGTCTCTGTAAGCCTAGTTATTTTGTATAGGACTCACTAATACCTACTTGTCTACCATGCCCTCTCAGATTTCTTCTGGCTCAGTCTCCTCTTCCATCCTTATGCATCCCCACTGGTCTTATCTAGGCCCAGACCCCAGTGCTCCTCAGGTGACCCAGGCCCTCTCCAACAAGCTGGGCTGTACCCAACCATGCCACAACATATTGATATCATGTATAGGTTTTTTAAAGATCACAGGATCGGTGGTAAGCTGGCGTTGGCTCATACTGGGTAACAAAAACCAATTGCGAAATTTTCAGGAATTTTGTGAGACCATTGTTAAACACAAGCATGGTTAAAAATGAAATCACATAAGCTTGCAATCAAATACATGATATTCACAGCATAGGTAATAAATACTCAAAACGTGTCACTTCCTAACAACTAAACCCATGTTCTTGAGGTTATTTGTGTCTCTTGGATCTTGGTGTGCTATTGCGCCTCTCTTCCAAATTTGCATTTGGTGATATGACAGTGATGGTTTAAAATCAGCAGTGGCAGAAGTATTTATACTATGGAAATCAGCAAATGCTCCAAATCTGGGCTTCTTCTCTCCAGAGAGCCCCCTGTGAAACATTCACCAGCACACTCCTGTAGCCTGAAAGTTTGTGTGGAACTGAGTAAAAATAGAGATTAACTGACAGAGGCAATAGGGAAGGAGAGAGTAGCTAGAAGCAAAGATCCAAAGATATGTATTAACTACTTGGACCTTATTAGGCAGAAATAAAGAAGAAAATGAAATGAAGACCAGTAGAACTGAGTCACAGAAAAAGAATCTGGACCCTTCTAGCAATGTATTATGAAGGGTATGACCGAGCTGAGCCAAAGGATCTTGTACATGTAAGCTTGGAAAAGCTAAAGCTTCTATAATTAAGAGATGGAGATTAAAAATTATTGATACCAAGTTGGAATCATACTGCATAGGAAACCCTTAATAAGAGATGATTGACCCATATAACATGTTCTTTCTCTGACCAGTTACTACTGTTGTGAAATTAAAGACTTGTGTTGGCCCTGAGCAATAGCTCCAGGGAATTTTGTTGAAATAATTATTTCAGAAAAAATCTGGGAGTAAAAAAAAAAATCATGTTTAAAAGTCTTTTATAAAATTTCTACTAGTTGTACATCTTTGTGAAATTCAAGTTACTGGCTTATAATGGGAAGTCAGGAATTGTTTTTAGGAGATTTAAATGTGTTAGATTTAACTTAAGTGCTTAGAATAGGTGGATTCCCAAAGAACAAAAAGAGCTGACTGATATATGTCTGGAAAAGCAGTGGAGGGAGAAAAAGCTCGACATAGGAGGTAAAAATAGAAAAGAGTAGGCTACTGTCCCCTGTGGCTATCATTGCCATGAAAAAACTGCTTATATTTAAAAAATAAAACATTCCTCTTGAGTCACAAGCATATTAGTATGAGGTAGGAGGTGCACCTCTAGGCCTCACATCACACTCATTCTTCATTTTTCTTCCATCTCTGGTTTGGGGACCCTGTAGTGTCCTGTCTTTGATGGAAGAAGAATTGCTGTCAGGTTTATATATTAAAATTTGCTTCACAGAGATGGGCCTGGCTTGAAGTGTTAGTCCTTGAAATAAACTGAAAGACTTCATAAAGTTGCTCAGGAGATGAGGCAAAAATGTTTTCCTGGGTTGTTGGGTATAATCTTAATGTAAGAGATTTTACAAGTCATCCCATCAGATTACTTTTTTCCTTTCTTTTCACTCTTACTAGTTTGTGTCAAACTTGGTTTTTGGTGCTGTTGTTGCCTCTGCTCTCTTCCTTTCCATGGGCAACATGAAATTGTTCTTTTATTTTTTTAAGTTTGTTTATCTATTTTGAGAGAGAGGGAGTGAGCAAGTGAGCAGAAACGGGGGAGGGCCAGAGAGAAGGAGAGACAGAATCTCAAGCAGGCTCTGCGCCATCAGTGCAGGGCCTGATGCAGGGCTGAACTCATGAACTGTGAGATCCTCACCTCAGCCCAAACCAAGAGTCAGATGCTTTATCAGCTGAGCCACTCTGATCCCATGAAATCACTCTTTGAATCTTTTTTTATTTTTTTATTTTTTTTTAATGTTTTTATTTATTTCTAGGAGAGAGAGAGACAGTGTGAGCAGGGGAGGGTCAGAGAGAGAGGGAGTCACAGACTGAAACAGGCTCCAGGCTCTGAGCTGGCAGTCAGCACAGAGCCCGACGCGGGGCTCGAACTCACGAACCGCGAGATCATGACCTAAGCGAAAGTCAGACGCTTAACCGACTAAGCCACCCAGGCGCCCCTGAATCTTTTTTTAAAAAAATTTTTGTTATTTATTTATTTTTGAGAGAGACAGAGAGTGAGCAGGCGAGGGACAGAGAGAGATGGAGACATAGAATCCAAGCAGGCTCCAGGCTCTGAGCTGTCAGCACAGAGCCTGATGTGGGGTTCAAACTCACAGACTGCGAGATCATGACCTGAGCCGAAGTTGGACACCCAACCGACTGAGCCACCCAGGCACCCCACCATTCTTTGAATCTTAACTGTGGGTAATCTGTGGCACATACACCTAGGGTGTAATTGCTAGGTCACATGGTAATTCTGTGTTTGATGTTTTGGGGAACCGCCAGACTGCTTTCCAGTGGATTCATTTCGGTTAGACACTTATGCTTGGTCCTTCATTGTTCAGTCCTCCAACAAATGTGCATCCCTCTGTGCTGGGTTGTGCCAGCTGGGATGTTCTGCGGGCAAGGAGATACAGCCGACCTCTGTAATGAGGCGCTGCCTGGTGTCGGGTGCAGAATAGGTGCTTTCATTTTGTTTTGTTTGCTACTTGTCAGGAAATATTTATTTAAAGACCCTCATAGCCCCAGAACCGTGGCATGTAGATTCCTCTGTGGTTTCTGTGTCTATTCTGCCTTCACCTTGATAGATGGCTGCATCCTTGTGTTCAGCAGCTCGAGGAGGATGATGGTGGTGGTGATGGTGATGACATCACAGCTTATTGGGTGCTTTCCCTGTGTGAGGCATTGTACCAAGAGCTTTATGGACATTATTTTATTTAGTCCTCACAATATGCCTGAGATGGATATTTCAAATCCCCTTTTCACTTACACAGACCAATGTTTAAATTGATAACTACATTTCACATGACTGGAGGTTGGCAGAATGGTGTGGAGGTGCCGCTGTGCTGGGGCCTTCCACTTCTTAGAAGGGTTAACATGTGTCTTCTCAAATGTGGTTCTTACGATTCTAGTTTGCCCTACTGTACTTGCAAACAGAGATCACAACTGAAACCTATATCAAATAGAAAAGAAAATGGAAGGCCCTAGACAAAACCACCAGGTGGTAGGGTGTCTGGATGGCTCATTTGATTAAGTGTCTACTTTGGCCCAGGTCATGGTCTCACATTTCATGAATTCAAATAAGTTCCTCACTATCAGCAAGGAGCCTGCTTCATTCAGATCCTCTGTCTCCCTCTCACTCTTCCCCTCCCCAACTCGTCCTTTCTCCCTCTCTCCTTCCCTCGCTCTCAAAAAAATATATAATTAAAAAAAACAACCACCATGTCATTTCAAATCCTGTACCTGAAAAAATACATGAAAGATTAAATGACCACAAAAGCAGCATGCAATCACCTTGTAAATTCTGTAATTTTTACGTCTAGTATCCTTTGTAAGTGGCACCAGGAAGATTATTTTGTATTTTCACTTTAGTGTGACATTTTACACATACACATCATAAACCTAGAAAAATGTACACTAATCATTATTGGCTTTCGATCCCAAGATGAAAGTTCTTTCTCTCCAACATTCATCATGTTTGTAGCTTTTCACATGTGGAGACAGCCTTGTGCCTCAGTGGACCTGCCTTGCTGTGCTGTTACTGAGGGAAATCACTGCTTGCTTAGTGAAGCACACTACGCGCTGTAACAGCATTTTCCTAAATGAAAACATGGCCACTGGTAGCGTTGCAACAAGAAGCTCTGCTTTATGAAATCTAGATGTTCCAAAAATGCTTGTAGATTTAAAACTATTACCAGAGCTTTAGAAAGCATCTTAGGCAAGAGTGTATAAAGTTAATTCACAAGATAAGAGATAGAAATGGCCAATAGATAAATAAAATCTAGTCAACCTCTAGTTCAAGAAAATACAAATCAAAATGAGATGTAAATTCTACCTATGTACTTATTTATTATTGAACAAGAATATGCACATGGTAAAAAAATCCTAGAATACAAAATTATATGCAACGAAAAGTACATTTTTCCTCCCATGCTGTTCTCCAGCTATCACATTCTCTTCCCCAAAGACAATTACCATTTTTGGGGGGACTCCTTTGTAGTTGTCTGGGAACACTGGTATACACACATATATCTTTGTATCTGTGTATATGTGTGTGTGTGTATATATATACTTACACAATTATATATATATGTACATATATATATACTTACATAATGCTACACATGCTGTTCTTCTACACCTTGCTTTCTTCTTATAATAGTTATTTTTGGAAATGTTTCCATATAATACATATAAGCAGTCTTTTCTTTATTCTCCTAATATACTTATTTATTTATTTTTAAATGTTTATTTTTGAGAAAGACAGTGTGAGCAAGGGAGAGACAGAGAGAAGGGGACAGAGGATCTCAAGCAGGCTCCATGCTGACAGCATCAAGCCTCATATGGGGCTTGAACTCAGGAACTGCGAGATCATGACCTGAGCTGAAGTT
This sequence comes from Hyaena hyaena, assembly GCF_003009895.1. NCBI lineage: Eukaryota > Metazoa > Chordata > Mammalia > Carnivora > Hyaenidae > Hyaena > Hyaena hyaena. The sequence goes on from NW_024080793.1 coordinate 2,284,267, forward strand.
GAACACTTAACTGCCTGAGCTACCCAGGTGCCCCTCCCCTAACATTTTTAAAGTAAAAATTTCCAAGCATACAGAAAAGCTGGGACTTGATTCTTTTGAACAGTTTCATACTATTTCATTGTGTAGATACCACAATTTCTTTTTAGCGGTTCCATAATAACAAATATCTAAATTGTTTCCCATTGTTTGTCTTTAGAAAATAATGCTGCAATTAAATCTTTATACATAGGTAATTTGGCAAATCTGAGAATATATCAGCAGGGGATGCTCAAAAAGCAGACTTGCTAGGTCAGGGGAATGTATACTTTTTAATTTCATACATTTTGCCAGTTTTTTCCCCAGAGAGATTATAGCAATTTACATTTATACTAACAATGTATGAAATTGGCTGTTACTCCACACTGTCACCAAAATGTTAAAAAATTTTATTTTTGTCAACATTAATTGACAAAAAGGCAAGAGACTACTTTTTCCTATTGTTATGGAAAATATTTTAGAATAAGAGAATACCCAGTGTTGGTGTTGGTGTGAAAAAGGGAAGACTCATACATATTGGTAAAAGTAATATCAATTCAGCCTTTCCTTAGGGCTGTCCAACATGTGTGAAAGCCTAAGTCTACTTTTTTTTGTGTACAATGGATACCAGGCAGGCATTTTTTTTTTTTAATAAAATTTATTTATTTATTTTTGAGAGAGAGACAGAGATAGCATGAGTGGGGCAGGGGCAGAGAGAGAGAGGGAGAGAGAGAATCCCAAGCAGGCTCTGCACTGCCAGTGCAGGGCCTGACATGGAACTCGAACTCACAAACTGCAAGATCATGACTTGAGCTGAAACCAAGAGCTAGATGTTTAACTGACTGAGCCACCCAAATGCCTCCATGTAGGTACTTCAAAGATATGTAGTGACACATATATTATCATGGAAAGATGTTCATAATTTTTTGTTTCATGAATACACACATTATAAAACAGTACATTTAGCGTTATTCCATCTGATGGGAAGATATGGAGAGGTAGAAACAGATATATAATTTGAGAAATAAATACCATTGCATAGATGATACAAACACATAAATGAAGATCTATATATCTATATCTATGTATAGATATACCTGATCAATGTCTGTAAGAATGTACAAGTATATAATGGGAAGTATAATCATAGCATACTACCAAAAATACAGATAATTTTTCTTTGCTTTTATTATTTTCTATATTAAAACAATGTATGTAGCAAGCATATTGTTTATTTTTTATAAAAAATAATAGAATGGAAAGAAACTTTTATGTGCAATTCACAGCACCAAATATAATTGTTAAATGTGTTAAAAATTATTTATTCAGGTGACATTTATTAAGTGCCTGCTCCATGTGAGCCTTTGGTCTAAGTGTTGGGGAAGGGACAGAGACCAGTTAAATATCCCCATCCTCACAATATGATATGTACACTTTGAGTTTTGGAGTGGGGCAGATTGAGTGAGTAGTATAGGATTCTTATGTTTCTTTAAAATTACTGAATCTCAACTGGTAAGAATTATCCTAATGATTCAGATGTAATACTCAAGTATTTAACTGTGTTAATAGAATCTGGATGTTGCATTTCCATTGTCCCTGAAAAGAGGGCTTTGTGGCAAGGCTTAACTTATCTTGGGGCACCTGGCTGACTCAGCAGCAGGTGACTCTTGATCTCAGGGTTGTGAGTTTGAGCCCCATATTGGTTGTAGAGATTAATTAAAAATAAAATCTTAAAAATAAAAAAACGTATAAAGAGGTTTGGAAATGAAGATCAGAGCCCAGGTCCAGATAAGCCTCTTTTAGTTAGTCATATTCCAGACAAGTGCAAATACACATTTTTAAATTCTCAAGTGCGGAAGAGAAGGGTAACTACAGGGTTATGCAGTGAGAATTTTGATCCCTGTTTTGCTGTGGGAACTCTCTACGCTGCTATTCCAGCCTGAGTCACCAAAGGACCCCTTGACTGATTAGCAGGCACTAAAACTGTTACAGGTCCTGAACTCCTTAAAATCCCAAAGCTCCTTAATAGTGAGCTTCAAACTTTTGTTTAAGCTGTGAAAACTTGCATTCAAATAAAGTCTTAATCTGTAGCCTGATATACACACAAAACAGACAAGCATGGTGAGGACAGGGTACGTATCTGCCCTGAAACCCAGCACACTTTCATCCATCTCCAGCTCCCTTGTTCCCTGCAGGCCAGAGGAGAGGTTTGAAGACACTGGCCCAAGGGAACCCCCCAAAGCAATCATTATTCATGAGAAAACAGCCTTCATGGTTTGCCTCGATTCGTGGTTATCAGACCATCTCACCAGAATCCCCTGGCCGAATTGGTAGGACACCCCAAGAACTTCTAATTCCGTGGCTCTGGGTTTGGACCTGGCGGTTTCAGATTTCTAACCAGCTCCCAGGTGATGCCGGTGGTCTGGGGACCACATTTTGAGAACCTCAGATCTGGTTATATGGGATGGAACATCTATTTCACACCTAGTGGGCCATTGTCAGATTAAGATTGGAAAATGCTAGGTTAAGTAGAATTAAACAGGTTTCTTTGAAAGTTTGTAGTTGGCGATACAGTACATTTTATATCCCTAAGAGAAAGATCTAGGTTTTACCCCAGAACACCCTCACTCTTTTTTCTTTTAAAAATAGAATAAACATCGAAAATAATATAGTGTGTATGCCAAAGGTGGAATTTAGAAAAAGTGGAACACAATCAGGGCTAAAATATACTTGAGGTTTACTTTTGTTGCCCCAGAATTTGCCTTCTATGTCTTAGACCACTGTCCTAGGTACAACTTTTACTTTAAGAAACCAACTAATCCCTTCTAATGGAAGTGTTGGGAGTGAGCATTCCTCTAAGGCATATTCCCTTCAGATGGACCTGAGGTTGTTTCCTAGAGTTATGTTAGGAGTTTGTATTACTACATCTCCGTTTGCTTTTCCTCTGCTCCCCTCTCCCAACCAGGCCTCTTGATGAGCTAGAAAGGGCACTGGACTGGGAGTTAGGAGACCTACCTGAGCTCTACCTCTAACTAGCCGCGAACTCAGCTCTGGCCTCAGATTTCTAATCTGTTAACTGAAGAGGTTTAACCAGATGCATGTAGAGCTCGCAATCCTCATACTCAATAGCTTGCAGGTGATATTGGCCAAGTGAATAACAGAATGCGCAGAATGGATTGAATGTAAGGACCCTGCTGTAGGGGAGGCAATGGACTCACCACTTTCTCAGATTTTATCCTGAAGTGGCTATAGAGACTGACAGTTCCTTAACAAAGTCACACATGTGGCAGTGGTAGGATCTCAATCTGTCTCTGAGTCTAAAGAATGCTTTCCACTCTACTCACTGCCATAATACTCTTACTGTCTAGCTTCTCCTTGAATTAAACACCTCCTCTGTGTCCTTTGTAACTGGTAGATTTTGGCCAAAATCTCAGCTAACAAGTTACTTAACCTGCATGATCCTTAGTCTCTTTCACTTTAGAAAGAAGATAATAGGGGCGCCTGGGTGGCTCACTTGGTTGAGCGTCCGACTTCGGCTCAGGTCGTGATCTCACAGTTTGTGGGTTTGAGCCCTGCGTTGGGCTTTGTGCTGACAGCTAGCTCAGAGCCTGGAGCCTGCTTCGGATTCTGTGTCTCCCTCTCTCTCTGACCCTCCCCTGCTCACGCTACCTCTCTCTCTCTCTGAAATAAATAAAACATTAAAATTTTTTTAAATAGAAAGAAGATAATAATATCCTCTTTGCACCTTTATTGTGAGGATTATGTCAAGTGCTGAGCACAAAGTATGGCTCAATACTTAATAATTATGTTAATTTATTCTGGAGTTATAATCCTTGTGAATAAACTTTTGTATTCTGCCTTTTTCTCTTGTACAGTTTATTATAAGCATTTCTTATGTTACCCAGGATCTCCAGTTTTGTATTTAGAGGCTGCATCTGTTCTCACTAAGTGGATAAGTAGTATTTGCTCATCTATTCTGCTGCGATTGATATTTAGGTCCTATTGCTTATTTTATTACAGTGGAATGAATAGAGATCTTAAGAACCAGATGTAGCTGAATTAAAACTTTTTAAAGTTTGTTTATTTTAGGAGAGAGAAAGGGAGAGAGGGAGAGAGAGAGCACAAGTGGGGAAGGAGCAGAGAGAAGGAGAGACAGGATCCCAAGCAGGCTCTGCACCGTCAGCCAAGAGTCCATTGTGGGGCTCAAACTCACGAACCATGAGATCATGACCTGCGCTGAAATCAAGAGTCAGACACTTAACTGAGTGAGCCACCCAGGCACTCCCAAATTTATTTTTTAAAAAGTTTATTTATTTATTTTGAGAGAGAGAAGGAGAGAGAATTCCAAGCAGTCTCCGTGCTGTCAGAGCAGAGCTAAAGCAGGGTAAGGTGAAATGAAGAGTCGGACACTTAGCTGAATGAACCACCCAGGGGACCCTGACGTAAAATTTATAATTCTACTGTTATTTGGTTTTGGATTAGCTGCTTGAATTTTCTGGCAATAATACAACTTACTTTGCAGCGTTGTTGTGAAGATTAAGTAAGGCAAGCAGGAGCTATAAAACTCCTAACACTTTGCCAGGTACATCACGCACTCTCAAGAAATGCTAGTTCTTTATCCCCTTCACCAGATGGGCAAGGCTCAAGGTGGCTTTTCAGCAGGCCTGATGATGGCATTTGCCCCCATCTATTCATGGATCCATGCAAACCCAAATGAGATTCTCGTCAGGCAAGTCTTCTCCTTGAACCTGCTGGTAGGATAGCAGGGACACTCAATTCTGTATGTAAAGATGCAATACCTTAAATTTAAACATAATCTTTACTTCTTAAATTGTTTCTTATTTTCTTTTCTATGAGTGAGTTATTTTCAAACGTTATTCTGAATAGCCAGCTATATTTAGACAATTTTAAAAATGTGCTTTCATTAGACTTTTACTAGTGGGCACAAATGTAGACTACCAATGAGATTGTAGAGAATTATTTTTATTTCTGGTTCAGAAGAGAGGTCAGAGGACCCAGATAGAGTTTCAGCTTGAGGACACTCTGCATTACATTTACACAGGTGAGGGTTTATTATGTCTCAACAGAATGGGTCTGATTTGGGCAATTTTAGAAAGTTCCTCAGTGGGACCAGAATCATCACTCTGTGGTGTAAGTGAATTTGTGACTGCCCTGATTTTTTAAAAATTAAAATCAGATATGCAGATGCAGCATGATCTTCAGGTGACATCTTCTTTCCTTCATTTAGAAGGAAATAAAACGACATAGAGCTGGTTTCTCAGTTGTAAATTGCAGGGAAGATGTCTGTAATTAACTTAGAAAGTACTGTTTGTGTTTAACTTCACCATAATTTTTCAGGATGAACAAATTGCACATTAGTGCAGGCAAGAAGTAAGGCTTTTAACAAGTGTATATTTTTGTTTTTTTTTCCAGTCCCAGTTTCTAAGATGAACCTGTGAACTTTTAATTTATACATTGGTTTGGAGTAATTAGCTGCTGAATTGTCTAGCTTTTGAGACATAATTGTTTAGAAACTAGGTGGACCATGGAGAGCATCCTGATTTTCTGGAATCTTCAGAAGAAAAATGATACCCTTCACTGAAAATCATACAATGATGCTCAAAAGGAAAGTATAGCATAGGTCATGTAGACTTTGTTATATACCTGAAATATTTATATTTTTTCCCCAAAATTTTGTATGACTCTTTTTCCCCCAAATCACTTTGCCTGGTAGGTTTTGAGCACTTTTTTGTTTTTATCTTTACAAAGTTTGGAGAGTGAGAAGAATTCAAATCCTCTCCAACTCCCAGGTAATTAAAGCTTTTAAAAATATCTTGTATATTGTTGTCCATATCACGTAAGTCACCTACAGAAGATTAACTAATGAGTTTTGGACACTTGAAGTGAGCTATTGTCCAGGCCAAGTGTGAATTGCAAGCCACTAAAATCTCTTGGCAGGATAATAATGGAATAACCTGTAAGCTGATACATTGCAAATACATACGTACATATATACATACATACAAATACAACTGATTTTCCTCTTGGCAAGGCGCTGGATGCCAAAGCTAACCTCGGCTCACTTTTCTCTGACACTGCTCTTCAGATACCAGGATTCTGACTGTCACTGTAGACCTGTTATGTAGCTTTTTAAAAAATACCTTGTATATGTACATGAATAAAAATTCGCAATGTGCCAAAAGAGGGCAGATGGCAGAATCAATTTCTGTCCGTCTTCTCCAGATACAGTGGCTCCCCCCCTCCCCACCAGATGCAATCCCTTGTAACAGTTTCTTAGATGTCCTTCCAGAGATAAGGTGTGCATATCACGGGCACACAGACATACATTCTACTCCTTTTAAACATGTGGTCATATAACAGATAGACTGATCTGCAACTGCCAGTTTTTTTCCTCTTTTTTTTTTCATATTTTTAAAAATATATTGTCAAGTCAGATTCCATATAACATCCAGTGCTCATCCCAACAAGTGCTCTCCTCCATGCCCATCCCCCATTTCCCCCTCTTCCCCACCCCCCATCCACCCTCAGTTTGTTCTCAATATTTAAGAGTCTGTGGTTTGTCTCCCTCCCTCTCCTTAACTATTTTTTCCCCCTTCCCTTCCCTTCCCCTTTGGTCCTCTGTTAAGTTTCTCCTGTTCCACATATGAGTGAAAAAATATGGTATCTGTCTTTCTCTGCCTGACTTATTTCACTAAGCATAAAACCCTAAAGATCCATCCAAATTGCTACAAATGGCCAGATTTCATTCTTTCTCATTGCCATGTAGTATTCCATTGTATAGATAAACCACATCTTCTTGATCCATTCGTCAGTTGATGGACATTTAGGCTCTTTGCATGATTTGGCTATTGTTGAGAGTGCTCCTATGAACATTGGGGTACATGTGCTCCTATGCATCAGCACTCCTGTATCCCTTGGGCAAATTTCTAGCAGTGCTATTGCTGGCTCATAGGGGAATTCTGTTGTTAATTTTTTGAGGAACCTCTGCACTACTTTCCAGAGGGGCTGCACCAGTTTACATTCCCACCAACAGTGTAAGAGGGTGCCCATTTCTCCACATCCTCGCCAGCATCTATAGTCTCCTGATTTGTTCATTTTAGCCACTCTGACCAGCATGAGGTGGTATCTCAGTGTGGTTTTGATTTGTATTTCCCTGATGTGCAACTGCTGTTTTTAAAACTTGACCTATTTTGAGGATTATGGAATCATTATAGAGAACTGCCCCATTCTTTTTATTTTTATTTATTTTTAATCAATTAATTTGTTTTGAAAGAGAGAGAGAGAGAGAGAGAGTGCGTTGGGGAGGGGCAGGAGAGAGGATAAGAGAGAATCCCAAGCAGGCTCCGTGCTGTCAGCATAGAGCTCAGCGCAGGGCTTGATCCCACAAACTATGAGATCATGACCTGAGCCGAAATCAAGAATTGGATGCTTAACTGACCAAGCTGCCCAAGCACCCCTTTAAAGGCTGTTTAGTATGAATTTAATTGTGTGATGGACTTTATTTTTTACCACACCCCCACTGGTGGATGCTTATATGCTTTTGCCTTTTGCAAATACAAATGGTGCTGCATTCAATGACTCTGTACGTTCATTGCTTTGTGTACACATCAGTATATCTGTGGGGTAGATATTTCTGGAAATAAAATTGCTGGTCAAATGATATATGCATTTTTTATTTTGACAAATGCTGCTAAACTGCAGTACACCTTGTATAAGTAATATGCTCACTGGCAGAGTATGAGAGGGGTATGTGCTTTTTAAATCCTAGACCTGGCCTTTGTCACTGAAGGTTGTATTTTTCTGAACCTGGTCACACTCCAGAGCTTCTGGGCTCACTTATGTTACATTAGTGACTTTCTGTCTGTGATCTGTGCTCATTTTCCAATACTCTGAGACACTGTATTCTTTTCCAATTATTTTAGGACATTGCTTACACCCTTAATGGGAAATAGACATACTTCTCTGTTTCCTCAGAGAGGAGAGAATTAGGGAAGGTGTTGATGCTTGAGCACCCCTGAGTTTTGGTAATGTGGAGGCATTGGAGAGGTTGCTTTCTTTTTCTTGATTTGAAAATCATGATAGGAGGGGATCAGCCCAATCTTCAAAACAAACTGAAGTTTCACCTTTAAAACTAAAGTGTTGGTGGGGTCTTAAAGTTATCACTTCACCACTGAGCCACTTTCTCTGCTAACCAGACATCACATGCTCACTCCAGGGTCTGGCTCCCTGCCACCTCGGGGAGGGCATTGTGGGGGACTATGTCCCTGTCCCTCTGCTCCTTCTTCCTTCCTCTTCCTCACCTGCATTTCCTCTCCTCCTTCCTATCCAAACAGCTTTCTGTGACTCCAGTTGGGACTTTATCACTTCTCCCTAAGCCATTATCATTACACAGCAGGTCCAGGCACAAACCAAGATGAGCTCTCTTTGAGTTTTAGATCTATAGATCTCCCTCCTGAGCTGGCTATTTTATAATCTGTGATATAGGTTGTATGCCAACTTTCTAAAACATAAAGAGCCCTTTTTGTTCAGTTATTTAAAGCACCGAGTTCACAGAACTATATTTTAATATTTATACTTTAAGTGTTTTTATTATTTATTTCTTTGTGAGAGAGAGAGACAGAGTGAGAGTGGGGGAAGGCAGAGAGAGAAGGAGACACAGAATCAGAGGTAGGATCCAGGCTCTAAGCTGTCAGCACACAGCCTGATTCAGAGCTCGAACTCACAAACCATGAGATCTTGACCTGAACCAAAGTCGGATGCTTCACTGACTGAGCCACGCAGGCACCCCAGTATTTATATTTTTAAGTATAAATATAAATATTTTTAGAATTGTGGTTCTATACACAATTTTATTAAATTTAATTCAACAAACCAACCCTAAATTCTTGAATTTGGTCAAGTAAGTATAGCTTTCTTCTTCTTCTTTTTAAAACTTTTTTAATCTTTATTTTTGAGAGAGAGAGAGAGAGAGAGAGAGAGAGCGCAAGCAGGGGAGGGGCAGAGAGAGAAAGAGACACAGAATCTGAAGTAAGCCCCAGGGTCTGAGCTGTCAGCACAGAGCCCGACACGGGGCTTGAACTCACAAACCATGAGATCATGACCTGAGCCGAAGTTGGACACTCAACTGACTGAGCCATCCAGGCACCGTTTTTCTTCTCCTCCTCCCCCTCCTCCTCCTCCTCCTCCTCCTTCTTCTTCTTCTTTTTAGTTCTGATTCCAAGCAGTAAAAAATATATAAATAAATAATTTTAACTTAAGTATACTCTGTAAAGCTATGATGGCTTTTCTGTGGGTTATTTCCCCAATACATTATTCATTAATCCTGAATATAGACTTAAAAATTTTTTTTTAATTTAATGCTTTTTATTCATTTCTGAGAGAGAGAAACAGCGTGAGCAGGGGAGGGTCAGAGAGAGAGGGAGACAGAGAATCTGAAACAGGCTCCAGGGTCTGAGCTAGCTGTCAGCCCAGAGCCCGACGTGGGGCTCGAACCCAAGAGCCGTGAGATCATGACCTGAGCCGAAGTTGGACGCTTAACCAACTGAGCCACCCAGGCGCCCCCTGAATATAGACTTAAATGCTGTTGTACTGTATACTTGCTTTCCTTAGAATGATCTGTCCAGGTGAACAAAATGGAAAGCTATGAAGGACTCTGGTGTTATTGCTGTTTGGTACCATTGCTTCCGACATCCATTTTTAGGGACTAAGGAATTGCTTTTGCCACATGCATGATACCTCAAACAGTGTTTTTCAAAGAATGGCCCACAGACTAAGTGCTAGAAAATTCCTCAAATTTTGGTGACTGTCTAGCTTGTAAGGCAGATGCACTGCTCTAAAAGTCATTGCCTTGGCTTGCTTTCATAGTATGACAAGTGTTCTATCCCCATGTAAAACTTCAGGAAATGAGACACAATGACAAAATTCCTCGCCTGTGGCTGTTGTGCCACCAAGATTAAATCTTTCCCTTCTCGTTTCTGACATCAGACTACAAGGCCTTGTCTGCTTTTCGTGTTAAGATATTTTAATTAGAATCTGAAAGAGTGAGTGGAATAAGAAAATTAGTCATGAAAAGAGTATTGCCTTTTTTTTTTTTTAGCCTTCAAAGAAAAGTATAATAACATTTCCTCCAATATTATTTTGACTTTATTGCCATTTTCTAAAAGTAAAGTACTCTGGAAGGTATTTAGGAGAATTTTAACATAATGGATTTGCACTCAGAAATGTTTTTAAATGCTGGTGGGGAATATGTAAATAATACAGTTTGGGGACATTAGCAGGAGTCACAGTGTCAGCCTCAGGGAGAGGTTTGGGTTTCTGTCCGGGCCAAAGTACAACCACGGAGCCAGAGTGAACATTGACAACACTGCCTTATTCTGAGTGGCAACTTTTGTTTCGGCAGAAAGTGTGAGCAGAGTCAATGGGGACTAGGGGGTCAGGCGTACAGGTTTAAGTTACGGGTGAAGCAAGAAGAACTGAGAGAGGTATAATATGGTAGAGAGAAAGAGACCCAGAGATAGAGGACTGAAAAGGATGGGGACAGGCGGGAGGCTTCCAGGCTGACTGGGCTTTGAGGCTCCTGGTGGCAGGCTCTGTGTGTGCACCGCTTCCATTTACAAAGGCCAGGGATCAAGTGCACATTTGGAGCCTAGAATAAAAAATTTTATTAGCCTCGGTTATTCAATTGAAGAGCACGTGATGAAAGTTTTTGCTTTATCTTCTGTTATCTCTTCCAGCTACTCCTCCTTTACACTGGAAAAAATAAACATAATGACAAGTTTGTCATTCACAGTAGGTTGTGAGTCCTTTATATGTCAAAAACATGTAATATGAATCTTTTTGCCTTGATGAAAAATGTGGGGACAATTATCTTTTTATAATTACGGTGTTATGTGTGTGCTGCAATTTCCCCATAAAAGTTGTGACCTAAAATGATCTGAAAGGATAACTATTCTGGAAGTGTTGTTAAAATACACTTAGAAATCATTTTTAAAAAGGGGAACACTTCCCCAAATCTTTTTTGGCTCCAAACTGAAATCTCTGCAGTCTTTTTCCAGTACCCTTTCATTCTATTATCTTTGAGATATGACTGTCTTGCATCGTTTTGAGGTCTGGGAGGAACACTTATATATTAGGAACCACTTATCTGTCATACTGTCCGTTATTGCTAATGTATTCAGTCAGTAAGAAGGCTGAGTGCTTACTGCAAGGTTCTATGTCTGTCATTGGGATTATAAAAGAGGTGCCCTCTGTTCTTATCCACCAACCTGTTTAAATACCTGCTGTGCCAGGAATTTGGGACAGGTACCCTCTTTTAAGGAACTGATAGACTCTGTAAAATGAAGATAATATCTTTTAAAGATATTATGAGGATTAAATGCAATAAGGTTTCTTTTCTTTTTATTTCTGAGAGAGAGAGAGAGAGAGACAGCGTGGGCAGAGGAGGGTCAGAGAGAGAGGGAGATACAGAATCTGAAGCAGGCGCCAGGCTCTGAGCTAGCTGTCAGCACAGAGCCCAATGCGGGGCTCGAACCCATGAACTGTGAGATCATGACCTGAGTCAAAGTCAGTTGCTTAATCGACTAAGCCACCCAGGTACTCTGCAATAATGTTTATAAAGCACCTGAAATAGGTACTCTGAATGAGTATTTCCCCCCAAAGGCAGAGGTTGCTTTTAAGAAGTTTTTGCAGGTCATTGGGAAGATAAGATGAATCTTGCTTAATATTGAATGTTAATTTACTGATCAGGGGCTACTAGTTGGCTCTGTCGGTTAAGCCTCTGACTTTTGATTTCGGCTCAGGTCATGATCTCACAGTTTATGGGATTGAGCCTCTCTGTCTGCCCCTCCACGGCTCACATGTGTGCTCTCTCTCTCTCTCAAAATCAATAAATTAACATTAAAAAATAATCCAAGAAACAAATACATTAAAATATTTTCTTCTATTGGGGTGCCTGAGTGGCTTAGTTCGGTAAGCATCTGACTCTGGTCATGATCTGACAGTTTGTGGGATCGAGCCCTGTGTCGGGCTCTGCACTGACAGTGTGGAGCCTGCTTAATATTCTCAATTCTCTCTCTCCCTCTCTCTTTCAAAATAAATAAATATAAAAAGTATATTATAAAAAATATTTTAAAAATATATTTCTTCTTCTGGAATATCAATAGGAAACACCAAATTGATAGTTTGCCAAAACATTGAAGAGTAAAAGTATTAGAAAACAATCACATGTAAAAGAATTGTAGAAGAGCTTTTGAAAAATACTTTACTTGTCTGCAGATTCTTTCTTCTTGAATGTTGGCTTTTAGTCACTCTTGACATTTTACCTGGAGAAAGGGAGACCATCATGTCAGTGACCGATCTTGGTCATTCATTATTTCCATGAACTCTCAAGAAGTTCAGTCTGAACATCAAAAAGAATTAATATTACAGTAACTCAAGTCTAAGAAGACAAAGCTGATGCTTCCTCTGGAAATACTCACATCCTTCCACTTACTCCCTGAAGTCTGATTAATCTTGCAACTCCATTTTTTTTTCTTTGTCAGTGGTAGTGTATTGGACATGAATTTGAATCTGATCAAACATCCTTATGTAAAAAGTGGGCCTTTTTGTGTGTGTCTTCCGAATAGGAGTGATTCCAAAATAGGAAAATCAGTTGCAAAGAAAACCAACAGATTTATGAAACAATTTCTTTTTTCTGTATTCAGGGGAAATGCCTCCAGTTTCATAGTTCTTTCTTTACCTCAAAGTAATAACTGACATTTTTAACAATTTCCTTGCTTGACTAATACTATTGCCTGAAGCTTTTTGTGGATATTGTACTCTATTTTATTTTCCTAACGCTATTCAATAGAACTTTTTCTACGATGGAAATGTTCTCTATCTGTACAGAGTAGGATGGTAACCACTATACACATGTGGCTTTTGAGCTTTGCAATGTGGCCGGTAAGCTTGCACAACTGAGAAAAATGAATTTTTAATTGTATTTAATTTTAATTAATTTAAATGTAAACTTTAACAGCCACCTGTGTGTAGTGACTACCATATTGAACAGCACAATGCACGACCATAAATATTAATTCACAAGAGTTAAAACAGGTTTCAGCATAGACAATATCGAGAAGGTTAGTAGTTGGAGATTCTGGTTTTACAAAAATTTTTATCTCAGTGTTCTACTGGGTGTGGAATTTATAAAACATAATTTTTATAATATAAATTAGATTATAAAGTGTTATTTCTTCTTTCAGTCTCAACTTTATGTTGTCTTTCCTATTTTTCCATATTTGTTTTCAATTTGGTAACCTCAACCAAAGCATTTTTCAGATATTATAAAAATTAGGCCAACAGCTTTTTCATTTTTAGCTGTATGTTTTTATGAGACAGACAAACAGACAAGGAAAGAGAGAGAATGAGTATGTTTAACTATAAGCTAGTCTCAGATGTTTATTACTTTGGCTGACTTCACTTTAAGACCATAGTGGGAGGTCCAAGATGATTTCAGTTAATTTCTTAGGATGCATGTCATATGGCGTTTTGTTTGTTATGGCATTTCTTTTTCTTTCATGGCTTCTCATAATCTCATACCATGTGTTTACAGACTACAGCTGACCTTTTTAAAAATTTTTAATTAAAACCATATTTTTAAATTAACAGTTATTTTTTTATTTTTTTATTTTAGAAAGAGAGAGAGTGTGTGAATGGGGGAGAGAGGCAGAGGGAGACCAGAGAAAATCTCAACCAGGCTTCACTCTCAGTGTGGAGCCCAACGTGGGGCTGGATCTCACAACCATGGGATCATGACCTGAGCCCAAAATCAAGAGTCAGATGCTCAGGGGCACCTGGGTGGCTCAGTCAGTTAAGCGTCCAGGTTAAGCGCCCAACTTCGGCTCAGGTCATGATCTCACGGCTCTTGGGTTTGAGCCCCACGTTGGGCTCTGTGCTAATCAGCTAGCTCAGAGCCTGGAGTCTGCTTCGGGTTCTGTGTTTCCCTCTCTCTCTGACCCTCCCCTGCTCACGCTGTCTATCTCTCTCAGAAATAAATAAAAAAACATTAAAAAAAAAGTCAGATGCTCAACCGACTGAGCCACCCAGGCACCCCCAAAATATTTTAAATTGAAGTGTAATTAACATACAGTGGTGGCGACCCCCAAAATATTTTAAATTGAAGTGTAATTAACATACAGTGTTATATTAGTTTCAGGTGTACAATATAGCGATTCAACAATTCTGTCCATTTCTCAGTGTTCATCACGATAAGTGTACTCTTAATCCTCTTCACCTATTTCACCCATTCCAATCCCCACTACTCTCTGGCAACCATCAGTATGTTCTCTGTATTTAAGTCTGTTTTTGTCTGTTTGTCTTTTTTTCCTTAGTTTGTTCATTTGTTTTATTTCTTAAATTCCACTTATGAGTGAAATCATATGGTATTTGTCTTTCTCTATTTCACTTAACATTATACCCTCTAAGTCCATCCATGTTGTTGCAAATGGCAAGATTTCATTCTTTTTTATGGTCAAGTAATAGCCATATGCGTGTGGTGTGTGCATATATATATAATGGAATACTGTTCAGCCATGGGAAAGAAGGAATCCTGCCATTTGTGACAATATCATCTTCTTTATCCATTCATCTATCAATGGATACTTGGGTTGCTTCCATAATTTAGCTAGTGTAAGTAATGCAGGAAACATAGGGGTACAAATATCTTTTCAAATTAGTGTTTTTGTTTTCTTTTTGTAAATACCCAGTAATGGAATTACTGGATCATATGGTATTTTTATTTATTTATTTATTTATTTATGATTTTATTTTTATGTAATCTCTCCACCCAACATGGGGCTTGAACTCACAACCTCAAGATCAAGAGTCACATGCTTTTACAATTGAGCCACCCAGATGCCCCTGATATTTTTATTTTTAATTTTTTGAGGAACCTCCATACTGTTTTCCACAGTGGCTTCCCCAATTTGCATTTCCACTAACAGTGCACAAGGGTTCCTTTTTCTCCACATCCTTGCCAGCATTTATTATTTCTTGTCTTTTTGAGTCTAGTCATTCTGACAGGTGTAGGTCATATGTCATTGTGGTTTTGATTTGCATTTCCCTGATTAGTGATGTTGAGCATCATTTCCCGTATCTGTTGGTGTCTGTATGTCTTCTTTGGAAAAAAGTCTGCTTGGGTCCTCTGCCTATTTTTAAATTGGATTGTTTGTATTACTGACCTTTTTTCAAAAAATAAGGATTGAATTAAAAAATTCTTTTTAATGTTTATTTATTTTTGAGAGAGAGAGAGAGACAGAGCACAGCAGGGAAGGAGCAGAGAGAGAGGGAGCCACAGAATCTGAAGCAGGCTCCAGGCTTAGAGCTGTCAGCACCAGAGCCCAACGCGGGGCTCCCACTCACAAACTGCAAGATCATGACCTGAGCCGAAGTCAGTCACTTAACTGACTGATCCACCCAGGTGCCCCAAGGATTTGAATTTTTTTTTAAAAAATATTTTTATTTATTTCTAGGAGAGAGAGAGAGACAGCGTGAGCAGGGGAGGGTCAGAGAGAGGGAGACACAGACTCTGAAATAGGCTCCAGGCTCTGAGCTGGCAGTCAGCACAGAGCCCGACGCGGGGCTCGAACCCACAAACCGCGAGATCATGACCTAAGCGAAAGTCGGACGCTTAACCGACTAAGCCATCCAGGCGCCCCGCAAGGATTTGAATTTTTAAAAGGAGCTGGGATGCATTTATCCATAGCAGTGTGTCTTTGCCTTCCCCGAAACACCATTTTAAATTGTAGAACATTGGGGAGCCTGGCTAGCTCAGTTTGAAGAGTGTGTGGCTCTTGATCATCAGGGTTGTGAGTTCAAGCCCCACATTGGGTATAGAGATTACTTGAATAAATAAACTTAAAAAAATTGTAGAACAAAAAAAATTGTAGAACATGTTTGTGACTCTAAAGAAAGTTGCCTGTTGAATAACTGAAGACTACATTTGCCAATTTGCTACCATATATATATATATAGTTTCAATTAAGTGGAATATTTCCAACCAGGGGCTTTTGGTTGATCAAAAGCAAATGACAAAATCATTCATACACTCATCATTTATTTATGATCCTCTGTTATATCTCAGGTACTGTTCTTGATATTGGGAATACAAAAGTGGACAAAACAGACAAAATTCTCCATCCTCATGGAGCTTATATTCTAGCAGAATCCTTTTTGTTTCTGCTTCCATAGATAATTTTTCTAAAATGTATATTTCCCTTCATCTTGCAAGTACATAAACTATCACAATCTAGTGTGTTTGGTTGGTTGGTTTTGATTACTATGATTTCTGAGTTGTCTTAAAAGCCCTCATTCCTTAGTACTATTGGTGTAGAACCAAAGTTCTACTCTGAATCACTTAGGAAGCCTTTTAGCAAATACTGATGCTGCCCAAACCTGCCCCATTCTGATTCAGTTTGTCATGGGGCATGAGTATCAATAGATTTTAATCACCCCAGGTGATTATGACGTGCTGCCAGAGTTGAGTACGACCAGCATAGAAAGGCTTGAAGGATTCTGAGCCAGCAAGCATATACACCAGAAAATATTTTTAAATCTAATGACATCAGCTTGTTTTGTTTTGATTTATGATTGCAAATTGAGATTTACAAGAAGCAAAGGAAAAATGGGATTGATGCTTCTTTTTACTTAAAATCTAACATTTTATTTACCTACTCATTTAGTCAGTACCTATTCTAGGTGTTGGGGATCAGAAAATGACAAAGAATGAGCCCTATCCTCTACAAATTTATAATCTAGTAGGGGAATTCACAAACTTTTCCTGTAAAGTAAATATTTTTGGTTTTATGAGCCATATAGTCTCTGTAGTAACTATTCAATTCTGCTGTTGTAGTGAGAAAGTAGCCATAGACAATACCTAGATAAATGGGTGTGACTGCATTCCAATAAACTTGATTTACAAAAACAGGCAATGGTCTGGATTCAGCTGCAGGCCTTAGTTGTCAACCTCTGGTCTGGTAGAAGAAAGAGAAAATAAAGAAATAATTACTGTAGAGTGGAGTACGTGATCAAAGTGAGCACAGGTAACACAGATAAAGGACATCAATACCGGAGAGACTTAGGGAAGGTTCTGAAGGAGATGCTGTTCAAGTGGATTATGAAGCATGGGTTGGAGTTTGGAGAAAGGAAAAGGAAAGGATGCTCTAAGCAGAGGGACAAACGTGCAAAGCATGGGCATATAAGACAACAGTGCTTCTTTTGGAAACTAAAAGAAATCCATTTGGGCTAGAACGCGGGTTGCCTACTTGAGCAGGAGGGTGGGGCTAGAAAGAGAGGCTGGGCTGAATTCTGATGGGCCTTGGTTAGGAAGTGAGAAGCATGAATGTGGAGCTAACAGTCTTGGGGGGAGCAAATAAAGGAGTTTAAGCAGGGAAGAATAATTCATTGTCTGTCTGTTGGAAAGGAGGAGATACAGTAATTGTACTGCTGCAGTAAACCAGATGGAAAATGGTGAGTGGCATGACCAGGATGGGAGGCACATGAGCACTGTTGAGACTACAGAATCTCTCGTGTTGGTGACTGCTTGCACATGAGGATAAATGAGAAAGAAACATCTCAGACAACTTCTAATTTCTGGCTTGGGTGACCAGATGGTGTAATTTATGTAGACAGGAGAAATAAACCTGGGGAGGGGTAGAAGATGATGAGTTCAGGGTAAATATATGACACCAAAGTGTAGGTCCCCAGTAGAAAACAGATTGCTACTAAAGTTGACATGGAGATTTGGGAGTCGGTGTGCACAGTGATGGATAAAGCCACACACTTAGATTAGGTCACCCACAGAGAGCCTGTAAGGCGACAAAACAGACAAAACAGTGGTGGAGAAAACCTTGGGTAATATGCAGATGGGGAACCAGAATTCTGAAGGAGCAGTCAAATCGAGGTGGGAGGAAATTGGAAGACAGGGCTGTTACCCAGGCTGAAGGGAGGAGTTTCAAGAAGGCTGCAGTGTCTCTGGGGTTCTGTGGTATGGATACCTTTGCAGAGAAGAAAAGCAAGGCCATAGAGGTGGAGAATTAGACTATGCTCCCCAGAAACCTGGCTGAAGTATGGACAGCTCAGACATTGCTGGTGGGGCGATAAACTGGTAGATGTTTCTCAAGGGATGTTTGGAAAACTGTACTGAAAGATACCGCCATTTAACAAGTAATTCCACTCTTAGAAAATCATGCCAGGCAACATAATCAGCTGCTATGAAGTCAGTAACAATGGAAAAAAATTCCAAAATGACATTATGGATCCTCTAATTTGGTTAATTCCAAGAGACATGCCCTATAAGTGCTTATGTGATATGAATGACATAGTAATTGTTTTACCCTTTAACCATGGCCTCAGACCAAATTTGTTTTGTTTGCATTAGCTTTTTATATGTTAGATTTTTTAAATTAAGAGATATTTAAAATACTGACCATTACTGAGTTATACAAGGAACACACATGCGCCCATTACCCAGAATGAAAAGATGTTAACATTTTACCATATCTACCTATTAGTTTTTAATATGATGTTACAAATCCATGTTAAATCTCCTTTATACCCTTCCCCAGTCCTATTCCCCTCTCTGCCTCCCCACATTACAGTTGATATTTATGCTTCCTGGCTTTGTTTTTATGACTTGCCTATGTATAAATCCATATATAATTTATAGAATTGTTTTGCATATTTTTAAACTTTAGATAAGTGCTATCCTACTATTCATATTATTCTTCAGTTTGAAGTTTTTGCTCGAGGCGCCTGGGTGGCTCAGTCAGTTAAGCGTCCAACTTCGGCTCAGGTCATGATCTCACGGTTTGTGGGTTCAAGCCCTGCATCGGGCTCTGTGCTGACAGCTCAGAGCCTGGGGACTGGAGCCTGCTTTGGATTTTGTGTCTCCCTCTCTCTCTGTGTCTCCCTCTTTCTCTGCTCCTCCCCTGCTCATGGTCTGTCTTTCTCTGTCTCAATAATAAGTAAAAAAACAAAAAAATTTAAAAACTTTTCTGAAGTTTCTACTCACCACTGTTTTTGAGATTTACTTATGATCATTTATTATACCTATATTTCTTTCAAAAAACTTCATTCTATAGTATCTTGTTACCTGACAAAACCTCAATTTATATATTCATTCTCTGTTGGCAGGCACCCGGGCTACTTCCTGTACAGCTCTGTTCTTTGAATTCCTTGCTTATTAAATGGAGCTACTAATAGTATCAATCTCATAGTGGGGTTGAGGATTACATTAATTAACATATGTAAAGCACTAGCTCAAGCTTTGACACATAATAAGCATCCAATGCACATTAGCTATTCTTGCCAGTATGATCAGTAATATTATAATTAAGCTCTTTCCAAATCTTTGCTGTCATATTCTGATATGACCTGCTCACATATTGCGAAATATTGTGCTTCTCTCCTTATATCTACGAATACGTTTCTTTAGCACATATAACTAAACGTTGAATTTCTGGTTGAAATGTGTGTTTAGCGCTACCATTTTAAATGTTGTGCACGTCCTTTCTAAAGAGGTCGTACTGGTTCATCTTCCACCTACAACACATCAAAGGTTCTGCTTCCTTGTCAATACTTGGTGTTGTCAGACTATCATTTTTGCTAATCCTCTCAGTGTTGAAATGGTATCCATTGAAATGAAATTGGTATCCAATGAAATGAATGGTATCCAATGAAATCCATATGAAACTGTTTTATTTTTAAAATATTTATGTATGTATTTATTTATTTATTTATTAAAGAGCACAAGTGGGGGAGAGGCAGAGGTTGAGAGAGAGAGAGAGAGAGAGAAAGAGAGAGAATTCCAAGTAGGCTCCACACTCAGTGCAGAGCCCAAGACCAGGCTTGATCCCATGGCCCTGGGATCAGGGCCTAGGTGGCTCAGTTGGTTAAGCGTCCAACTTCGGCTCAGGTCATGATCTCATGATTCATGAGTTCGAGCCCCATGTCGGGCTTTGTGCCAATGGCTCAGAGCCTGGAGATTCTGTGTCTTCAGATTCTATATTTCCCTGTCTCTCCACCCTCCCCCACTTGTACTCTGTCTCTCTCTCAAAAATAAAAATTAAAAAAAAAATAATTTGCATTTTCCTTGTGTGTGGTGAGGTTGAACATCTTTTCACATCTGTTTTGACCACTCAGGTTTTCTTTTATGTTAATTTTCTGCCCATTTTTCAATGGGGTTGTTAGCTTTTTCTTATTGCATTGTAGGAATTGGTGCTCGCTTCGGCAGCACATATACTAAAATTGGAACGATGCATTGTAGGAATTGATTTTATATTTAAATACTAATCTTTTGTCTGTCATAACTCAAATTACATTAATGACTTACTTGGTTTTTTAAAATTTGAAAATATGACTTATCAAAGCACTTCATGCACATGGTAAACAAAACAAAATAAAATGGTATAGAAGAGCTTGTGACAAAATTCGTCTTCTGCCCCACCTTCCTCCCCATGCCCATGCTCACACCCTAGGGACAGTTTCTACAATTTGTGCTTTTTGTCCTCCTGATCATTTTTTTCCATAAGTGCTTATACCTGGTATCCTGATATATCAACATGAACAACATCTCTGTGTTCCATGCTATGAAAGGTAAGGCCACCCCACTGTACACAGCCCTAAATATTACTATTTATCATCCTGGCTAGCTGCCCTCATCTCTCTTATATGTTGCTGGAACTTGTTGAAATCCCTTATCTTTGATAAGCTCTTCTCTTTTTATCTTAACTATGGGTTTGTTTCCTTATTTCCCTATCTGTTTTGTTCTTCACTTTAATTATTTCACTTGGGAGCAATGATGAAAGTCAGATGTATTTGTTTCAACCAACAATTATCTCCAGAAATTACCAACAGTAGCCTAGAGCCTTTTTTTAATCTCTTATTTATGATTTTTTGCACTTTGAATATTTATGGCACTGAAATTAGAGTCTTGTAAATTACATTTTTTTGTGTGACTCCAATTGAACAGTAAGGGGCAAAGTGAACTTTCAGACTTTTTTTGAGTTCTTTCATAAACAACTCCTTCTGGCCTACCTACAAAGGTGTCTGCTGAGAATTGTGAATAGAAGCATCTACCTCTTACTTAAAGTAATGATTGCTTTTTCCCAGCCTTCATTCCAACTGAGTTTGGGATTTAGTATCATTGTGGGGAAGAATAATGTTTTTCTCTGCCTCTGAGCCTCTGTGAATGTAAGCCCATCTTTTCCATTAGCTCTTCCTGATGTTAGGCTGTGAATTTCCCTGAATGATAAATAACTTCATTGAATTTCCACTTCCTACTCAATTTCTTCATAAGTTAAAGGAAGAAGAATAGCCAAGAGACAAAAAGGCTTTTATATACAGAAAGTAATAGCTGTACATTATGAAAACATGCAGTTTTGAGCTAGAGTCATTGGTCTTCAGTCATATTTTAATTTTGCTGCCTGCTGACTGGTGTTCTCTACAGAACTAAATATTATCTGACTTGGCCAGTTCCTCTATTACAAACTGGAATCTGTTCCTTTCTTGCCTCATGGTAACATCTTCTGAAGACGAGGTATGCATACATGAATATCAATAAATATGAAAAACCTTTGTAGAAATGGTGAAAGTAAAAAACTGATTTAGAGGACATTTATTTATTTAGAGGACTCTTAGAGGTAAAAATGTTCACCAAAATTTTGTGAAATTAACCAAAATGTTCACTGTGGTTATTTGCTGGGTAGAGTAACTGCATGTAGTTTGTATTTTCTTCCTTTTGCCTGTCTACATTTTCCATAATGAATGAATGTATTTTCTGAAATAATATATAAAATTTTGGTTGGGTTTTGGATTGAAGGCAGGTGCCTTCTGTGAGATGTTGCTGCTACTGAAATAGTTCTTCACTATACGATCTTGGGTTTTGGACAGCGACTGCTTAGTATCTCTTCCTCTGAGAAATGTTCCTGGCCTAGAGCAGAGAAACTGTCATGCTGCTCTGTCACTAAGGCTCTTGTTGTTTTTATGGTACCCATTGGTCATTCATCCTTACTGAGCATCCTTATGTGAGAAAATACCAGGAGAGGTATATGTGGGGGAATATCAAATAAATTGGGAATTCCCTTCAAAAGAGTGATCATTTTTGACTTCTGAGAATTTTATGAATCCGTCCATCAAAACAAATGTCCTGGAGCTCTGCCATGTACAGGGCAATGTGCTAGGTGCCGCACAGATCTTAAGGGAGATTGATGCGTGGCCAACACTGGCGTCCAGGAGCTTGTGGTCACAGTGGGAAGGTTGGACTCAAGTGTGTGAAAATAATAAAAAGAGAGGGAGAGAAATGCAAGTTTGGCACAGTTGTCCAAAAGTTGTCACCCAGCTGTATATAGGCCCTGAGTGAATGGTGCAGGTGCTAACTGCTGTCAGAAGGGAGAGCTCACCTGTGGGCCCGAGTGGGCTACAGGATTGCATGGGTTGGATGGACTTGTGCTGAAAGTGGAAGCTACAAGACTTCCTAATGTCTGTATTCAGCAATCCTAAAATATTCTTTCTGGCACATGTCATCGGTCAAAGTAAGTCACAAAGCCAACGCAGATTTAAGGGCAGGAAAATAGTCTCTGCCTGTTGAAGGGAGGGATAGCCAAGGCATATCGCAGAGGGGCATGGTCACAGGAGAGTATAATTCACTGAGAGCCATTTTAAACAACCTAGCACAATGGCTCACAGTAAAACTCTGTGATCCAAGTTCTGTAGGCTTAGCTCTTGATATGTAAAGGAGAGCTTTGGGAATTTTTTTTCCTCTCATGTAACTTAGTTTTCTCATCATGTTGATAACAAAATGTAATTTACTATTCCATCCATATTTAACATAGAAGATAATAACGTAGAGGTGTATATAGTTTTTCGAGTTCAATATAATGACATTGATAATCAAGCTGCTCATATTAGTTCTGTCCTCACCTGCCAAAATTTAGGTATTGCTGACATCCAAGGTGGTCGATGATAGAATGGAAAGGGCAAGAGTGCTGGAATTAGACCGATTCCAGATTTAGGTTCATGGCTCTGCTGCATATTAGTGCTGTGACTTTTTCAGCCTTCATGTGCTTGCCTGTGAAATGGGGATGATAGCACTGTGTCTGCAGGTTTGTCAGCTGTTATTGCTAGTTCTGTATCTTTTTGCTGAAAGAATTTCGCTTTCATTTAGTTTTTAGAAACTCGTACCTCTATTTAAAGATTACAATCTGACTTTATTTAGTAGAGGGCAATGTATTTTGTTTTTGATCTTTTAGATGAGCCTCTCAGCAGCCCGCAGTTTTCAAATAAAAGTGTATCATTACACATTCTCCTCAGATGTGGCATTTCTAGAACACAAATTCTTTAAGCCACTTTTTGTGAACCAGAGCTTCACAGGTCTAGACAGAGTTGGGTTTCTCACCAGGGTGTCCATATCCATAGGTGGGCCACAGGCAGGGAGGAAAGGCGGCTTCTGCAGACAGATTTCTCCACTTAGTGAGGTAGTCAGCTCAGTTCAATAAGCACTTGTTTTCCCCTGAGCAATTTGTGCTTAATTACTAAAGACTTAATCATGAAACTGGGGCATTGTGAAAGGTCTACAATCAATAATTATAAAATAATCATTAATGGTTACTATTTATTGAGTACTTAATATATGCCAGGAACTATGTTAACTGCTTTACATGCATTATGTCATTTATTCTCAGAACACTGCTCTGAGATAGGTGCTATTATTATTATCAGTTTTTTTAAAACATTTATTTATTTTTGAGAGAGAGAGAGACAGAGTGAGTGGGGTAGGGGCAGAGAGAGGGACACAGAATCTGGAGCAGGCTCGAGGCTCTGAGCTGTCAGCACAGAGCCTGATGAAGGGCTCAAACTCACGAGCTGTGAGATCATGACCTGAGCCGAAGTCGGACACCCAACCGACTGAGCCACCCAGGTGCCCCTGAAGTGGGTCTTCTTAGACTACTGTCTACTGGTTGGCTGAAGTGGGGCCCAAATTAGAGGGTTAATGGCTACTGTGGTTTGTTCTTTTCACAATGAAGGGAAAAGTGGCAGGGGACAAGCCCAACTGTATAAACATGTATATGCTGACATCCCAGGGGACAAAAGCAAGTTCAATGACCATGAGTGTCATTAGCCCTGAGGTCAAAGCTAGGGTATGGATGTATAGTACTACAGGGGAGTGAAAAATTAAGACTAGTAATTTAATCTGCCATCCCTACTTTTATGTGTATGTTTATTTATTCATCTACCCATCCATCTACTCTAAAAATAAAAAGATATAAATATATGTACTTAGGCATATACATGATATACATATGTACACACACATACCACAAGATAAAACATGTAGCTATGTATACAAATATTTCTGAAACATGAAAATGGAATGGCATATGGAAGCAGGGTGATCAGCTAGAGAAACTAGGGTAATATAGCAGAAAAGCCCAATTAAGAGTAAATATAAAAGCCTTTCAAGGACAGGAGCAATAGAAATTTGATAATAAATTGGACACTGGGAACCAGGGAGGGGGAAATTAAGGGTAAGATGGAGTGAAGGAGAAGATATTAAAATTATCTATCATTCTGTGAGCCTAGGGAAGGTGGGATTCTATAGTAGCACTGACCAGGAGCAGGAGTGGTGAAGGGTGGCTGGAAGACAGCGACTGGTCAGCTTCTACAAACATCAAATTGGCCATGTCCTCAAAATGATTGGACTTTGGTGGTATGTTGAGAGCTTTGATGTTAGCTTTGATTATGACCATGGACAAGTTTCTAATGTCTCTTACAGCTCTTAAATTCTGTCATCCTTTGACCTTTGTTGAGACTTCTAGTTGGAGCAATATGGATAACATGTTTCCCTAAGCACTGCAGATAGAAAAGAACAAGACTTATGTGTCAGGGGTCAAATGATGTCCTCTAGATGTCCTCCAGATAAGCGCTCTTGCCCAGCATCGTGTTGTTGTTCTTGTTGATCCTTTTTAATTATTTTTATTTTTGTCTTTTAAATTTGAGAACATATAGGCTGGATATACTTCTCTAGTCCAGCCCCAGACTTGACCAACCCCTCTTGTCTTAGACCCATCCACTTCTACATTTACATAATGTCCTAGTCCTGGAAGACATGTGGGATTTTGAGTCCTGATGTAAGTCTTAGGGCCAATGGCTGATCAGAAGATGGAAAATACTCAAAGAAAATCAGGAAAAACCAGAGGTAGGCAAGCAGTGAGTCATGAAAGTTGAGATGAAATAGTCTTTGAAAGAAGTGCTGAAGTTTGCTGATTGGTTCAGAACCAAGCTTGTTAAAATCTTTTGTTGTTCTTTTACAACTGGACTAGATTTTAAACTCTGCCAAGGGGAGAAACAATGTCTTTTCTATGTTCTGAAACTTTATCTTGTAGTGAGATTATAGGATTGCGCTCTACAGGTGCTCCATCAATTTCAAAAGAAAGACAGGGAGGGAGAGGTCTGGGAACAGGAAGGAAAAGAGAACCAAAAGATTCAAAGTTGCCCCACTCTTCCAGATAATTTTTTTCTTGAGGACAGAGAGAGGGAGGGAGAGAGTGTGCACAAGTGAGTGAGGAGAAGAGAGAGAGCAAGAGAGAGAGAATCCCAGGAGGAGCAGAGAGAGAGAGAGAGTCCCAGGAGGGGCAGAGAGAGAGAGAAGTAGGATTCACCTGAAGCGGGGCTAGTGTTTTTACCTGAAGCGGGGCTTGTGCTCACCTGATGTGGGACTGGACTCATGAACTGTGAGATCAGGACCTGAGCTGAATTCCCATCCTTAACGGCTGAGCCACCCAGGCACCCCATTCTTCCAAATAATTAAATAGAGTTCTTGTCTAGAATCATCCAGATGAAACAGATCTTTTTGCACACCTACCACTTTTCTTCTAGAAGCAATGAGGAAGTTGGAAATACGTTTCCTGTGTGTGGATATGTTCAAGAAATGCTCTTTCCACCCTCCACCCCCACCCCACTGACCACGTTCTCCAGCTCATATGTCTCTCCTAACATGTTTTCTTCTGTCCAACCCTCCTGTAGAAATGACTTGTTGATGGTCTGTCGCCAATTGAATATGGAAGAGTCTGTGGCTGAGATCATGAACCAGTTGGGCGCAGATGAACATGGGAAGATTTCCTTCCAGGATTTTACAAGGTGCCGCATGCAGCTCGTTCGAGAAATTAGGAAGGAGGAAGTAGGTCTTTCTGAGAAGTCAGACAACTCCTGTAAAAAGAAGAAGCTGAGGGATAGAATTGCGTCCTGGCCCACGAGCAGTGACAACAGTTTGGGTAGGTACAACCAGTAGGTGATAGTTTGGTAGTGCTCTGCTTGGGGACCTCTGTGAATGAGAGTGGCCTGCCCAGCCTGCTGCTGGCTCATCCCCAGGCTGTCTTCTGGCCACACTTTCCCTGGGTGAATGTTCCCTATTTCCCCCATCTCTGTCTTACAGCTTCACAGTTCCAAGCTTATTGCTTTCTTTATTTTAGTTCCTCCATTTTCCAAGAGTAATAATGCATAACTATTTAGCTGTTGGAGAGGAAAGGGGCACATTGGATGGGAAACGTGGTGACTGCATCAGCAGGCCTCAGAAGCTATTTGGGGACTCCTTCAAAGCTTAGTGCAGCTCTGTGCAGTGAGGTTTTTAAAAATCCATCTCTCGTTTGCTTAATCTTTAACATATTTTCTACAGAGTTTTCCTGTTCATAAGTATTATTGTTTCCTACTAATGCAAGATAAGCAATTAGAAAGAAAGGTCCTACAAATGTTGATAATTATTGAAGCTGGGTGATGGGAACATGGAGTTTATTGTACATTTTTTTGAGCACTCAAATGTATATGTATTTTTAGTATATCTATAATTTTTCACAATGAAAGGGGAATTTAAAGGGAAAAACAAGAGGCATCTGAAAGGGTAGCCTGAACAAAGGGCCAGAAGAAAGTATCTGAATTTTCTACTATATTTAGGGGATTTTTTTTCCTTGAAAATGTCTCCTGAATCTCTCTCTATCTGTTTCTTTCTCTCCTAGGTATATCTAGTGGCAGGAAACAAAGCTCCATGTTAATTGTCCATCATTTGTTAAATATATACTAATTAGCATAGATAATTATGTAGTGTCCCACAATACACACACACACATACATACACACACTCAAACACACATCCTGAATAGTGCTCTTGGCAGTGAAATCATTTGGAGCATTATTATTGAGTAATTGAAATAATAAACATGTCCTCATATCCCCTATTCCTTACTATCTTAATGGATTCCATTTTAGCTTCAAATCAGATGTCTGGTAATGCATGTGCTGTCAGCATAATAGGTAGAAATATTTAATTTTTGAAGTAACATTTTTCTGAGTATTCAAGTAATATATGTTCATTATAGAAAAATAAGAGGGAAAAGGCAAGCAGAAGAAAATAAAAATCATCCTTAATATTTCACATCCGGAAATAAGAACTACTGCTTAGCTTTCTCTCTCTCTTTCTCATGTGTGTATATGTGCTTTGTTTTTTTACTAATTTTTTCACATGCTTTCTATGTAGTTTTGTAACCTGAAATTCTTCTTTTGCATTTTCCTCATGCTTTTTAAAATTTTTATTTATTTATTTTAAGAGGGAGAGAGTGAAAGAGGGCATATGTGTTTGTGAACATGCATGTGGTGGGGAGGGGCAGAGAGAGAGAATCCCAAGTAGGCTCTGTGCTAATAGACATGGGGCTCAGTCCTATGAACTGTGAGATCACAACATGAGCTGAAATCGAGTCAGACACTTAACCAACTGAACCACCCAGGTGCCCCTCCTTTTGTTTTTAAATAGCATTTGAAAGCATGATTTGTAACACTTGCATGACCTAAAATGCACACACAGTGTTATTTATTAAATGAAAGAATGGGTGGAATTCTTTTTTTTTTAATATTTTATTTATTTTTGAAAGAGAGATAGAGACTGCATGAGCAGGGGAGGGTCAGAGAAAGAAGGAGACACAGAATCTGAAGCAGTCTCCAGGCTCTGAACTAGCTGTCAGCACAAAACTTGATGCGAGGCTCGAACCCACGAACCATGAGATCATGACTTAAGCTGAAGCTGGACGCTTAAACGACTGAACCACCCAGGCGCCCCGAGTGGAATTCTTTTTGTAAGCTGTATTTTCTAATTTTTCTGCCAAGAACATGGCCATCTTACATAAATTAATAAGCACGCGCACACACACGCACACACACACTTGAAGTAAACTGTGGTATATCCCAATGAGTGAATCCCACGTGATCACCAAAGAAATATTTACTGTGTAAATAGATAGAATACTTGTATGGAAAAAAAAACCCTTTACTGCTAAAATTTTTATTTTAATGTGTGGTATGTGTTCGTAAATATTCTAAAAGGGACAGTTCTGATAGAATTGCTGCCCACATCTCATTGGATGGCCCATCTCATAGGACTGCCCTGACTAGAGAAATAGTTGAAAAACAATTCCTTTCAACCTTTGTAACTGTGTGACTGGGAGAAAGAAGAGGTAAGTGAGAGCTGGTGAGTCATAAAACAGATTGTGAACTGAGCAGATGCCAGCAGATGTGCAGCCTTGTGCCAATTTACCCCGGTAGTTAAAGCTTCAGACTCAGGTCATTTGAGTGTGAATCCTGTCCTGTCACTTCCTGCCTCCATGACATCAGACAAGTTACTTAACTCTCCATATTTCAGTTTCCTTGTCAAGTGTAGTGTGAGAACAATTATTGTTATTTGTAGGAATGTAGATCTAAATTTATATATGAAAAGCACATAAAACAGTACCTAGCACATAATAAGCCTCTATACAAGTTAATATTATCATTATTGCCACTCAGTTTCATTTCCTGTTGATTCTCACAGCTACAACTCATATGTTGGAAAACCTCCTATTTAATCCGACGTGAGACAAATACATTTAAAAATCTACAATAATTAAACAACGAGTTATGAGTCCCTCTCTTTTCCACGTTGTAATCTTCTCTTCTGACTCTATGTTGGTAGAGTCTAGTACCTCCCATTGGGTTGGGGAAGCCCTTTCCTGGCTCCGTGTCCCTTCCAGCTCCTGTCCCACTTCTCTGCTCCTCTTCTCAGCAGGCCTTTATGAAGACTTCGTCTACACTGTTTCCCAGGCCTCACCTCTGCCTTCAACCCACTCTTCCAAGCTTGGGTCATCACCGCTCCACAAGACCTGCTCTGATTGCCTCCATGTTGACCAACTCAAGGGTCCTTCTCTGTCCTCATCTGGATCTTTGCCATTTTACTCAGCTTGACTCATTCCAGCTGCACTTTATTCTTCTGGACTTCTCAACACTACATCATCCTGGGTTTCTGCCTGCCATTTTGACTTCCCTTTCTCAGTCTTGGTCTCTCAGGTGCCTGGGGGTTACAATCTCTCCCTAGAGGATTTAGTGCCCATGACTTCAAATACTGTTTTTTGTACCAGCAACTCCAATGTATGTATCTAGCCCTGCTCTTTCCCATGAGCTTTCAAATCAGGTAAAAATGACACATATTCCTGGATGTCTTATAGACCTCTCACCCTTAACACAGACCCTCTTCCTTACTCTTCCTCTCAGAGTCACTGATCTCTCAGATATTCCCATATAGACAATATCACCACCTTCTTGTTTGCTCAAGCCAGCAAGTCCTGTTATCTCTTTTGTCAAAGTACATCCAGAATCGGTCTACTTTCCTTTGCTCTCCTGCTACCATCCTCATCTAAATCACCATCATGCCTTGCCTTGATTACTAAGATAGCCTATAACTAGCCTCTCTGATTCCTACCTT
Source organism: Hyaena hyaena (assembly GCF_003009895.1). NCBI lineage: Eukaryota > Metazoa > Chordata > Mammalia > Carnivora > Hyaenidae > Hyaena > Hyaena hyaena. The sequence goes on from NW_024080793.1 coordinate 2,314,115, forward strand.
GACCCCCTGCATTCCATTATTTATCCTACAGTCAGAGTGATCTTCTTACATTATGAACACATGCTTAGCTCATTCCCACGTCTGCAGCATTCTGTGGCTTCCATATCATTTAAAATGATGTCCAAATTCCTTACTGCAGTGTGGCTCATAACCACCACTCTAAGTGTTATCATACTGATTGCCCTGACCTATTATGCATGTTTCAGCCACATTGACCTTCCTGTTTTCTTCTAACTTAGAAAACTGAGCCAGCCTTCAGCTTTTGCCCTGGTCCTTTCCTCTGGTCTAGAACACTCTTCTTTCTGACCTTCTCATTTTCTGTCACTCAAAGTCCATCTTAAATATTCCTTCTTTTTTTTTTTTTTAACAAATTTTTTGTTTATTATTGAGACAGAAACAGAGCATGAGTGGGGGAGGGGCAGAGAGAGAAGGAGACACAGAATCCAAAGAAGGCTCCAGGCTCTGAGCTGTCAGCACAGAGCCCAATGTGGGGCTCAAACCCACAAACTGTGAGATCATGACCTGAGCCGAAGTTGGATGTTTAATTGACTGAGCCACCCAGGAGCCCCTTAAATATTCCTTCTTTAGAGACTTTTCACATGCCCTGTTGCTTCATACCACTTATCTGACACTACATTACATACTTACTCGAAGACTTATTTGTGTATCTCCCCTAGTACAATGAAAGTTCCACTAGAGTACTGATGACCTTACAGGGGTACTACTATGCCCCAACACCTGGAACAGAGCTTGGCATATTAGAAATGTTTAGTGTATATTTATTGAATGATTGAATGGGCAACAAACAATGATCATGCTTTTTCGGGGAAAAAAAGCAGCACAATGCATGGTTCCAGACACCAAGGAACTTACAATTTAATTGTGAAGTAATAGGCACATGGCAATTTAAATAGCAATAAAATTTAAGTTAGAGTCAACAGAACTTTAGAAGCAACTGAATGGTGCAGAAGATAAGAAAGACCGGCAGGAGGAGTTTCAGGAAAGCTTGGAATTTTACCCGTGGCTGCAATATGGAGAGAAGTAGAAGGACTGTTGTACTGCCATAAGAAAAGCCTAAGAAAAACTTAGGTTTAACAGTTAAGTGTCAGAAAGACTTTATTGTCAGTCCTGACATTTCACACCACACCCTCAGCAGGGAGTTGAGTTGGCAGAAAAAGAAGAGTCGTCAAAACATTACAGGCTCAACTTGGAAGAGGAATTTCGAAAGATTTGTTTTTCTCAAATGTTTTCTACAGAACACTGATTTCAAAGGATGGTCATAAATATTATGTGAAGAAAGAATTCCTTTTTAAAATACGTTTGAAAGCTTTGGATTAAGCTAGATTAATAGTTCTTTATTACAAGACATCTCTGAGTCTTTAATATGCTAATATTTCTTGTGACTCTCTAGGAGAAGGATAAAATATATAACATTTCACACATTTAATTGACCATAAACTTTTATTTAAAAATCTTCTCTTTGCCTTTTCATTCTCTGCTCAAATATACTTTGGGGAAAAATTAAGATATCTGAACAAAAGATCATGATAGGTTTTTATATCTATTTTAAGTCTACTTAGAAAAAATATTTAAGAATTTTAATGTCTTTCAGGCAGCAGCTATATAAAATTTAATAGTTATAGCAATAACAAATAGTAAAAATGGTTAAAAATTACTAATATTTACTGTACACAAGGCAATTTGCTAGGCACTTTACTTGTATTATATGCGAGAAAGAAATTCCAGGTTCATCACTGAGTTGCTATGGGATTTAGGCTGCATTCTTGATTATTCTAAGCTTCCGTTTTCTTATCTCTAAAGATAGAGTGGTAATACCTGCATTAGATGATAGTTGGAAGGACTTAGTGAGATGTCATTTGTAAAGTTCCTACACACTGCCTATTCACATTAGGTTTTCTATTTATTTATTTATTTATTCATTCATTTATTTTAGCGTTTTATTTATTTCTAGGAGAGAGAGAGAGACACACAGCGTGAGCAGGGGAGGGTCAGAGAGAGAGGGAGTCATAGACTGAAACAGGCTTCAGGCTCTGAGCTGGCAGTCAGCACAGAGCCCAACGCGGGGCTCGAACCCACGAACCGCGAGATCATGACCTAAGCGAAAGTCGGACGCTTAACCGACTAAGCCACCCAGGCGCCCCCACATTAGGTTTTCAATTAATAATAGTGTTCCTATGATTATCATTATCATCTCTAATCCTTGTGACTACCTTTCAAATTTAGAATAGATTCCTCCATAGACTGTGGAGGACACTGAGGCTTGGAGAAGTTACTTGACTTGCTCTACGCCACAGAGCTAATAAGGAGTTGAGAACACTAAGGCATTGATTATTGAAAAAGAGGGTTCTCAGAGTCCCCGGCAACTTAGTCTGGATGATCAAGATGCCAACTAAAAGAACACTGCCACCCAGAGGCCACTCCCAGGAACTGTCGGCACATGGTCCCCAGGGTCCTGAGAAGGGATCTGAGAGGAAAATTCCTGCTAAGTAAACCCATCCCTTTGGCAGTGAAGTGATGGCACACATTACATCAAGATAGTTATGAGGTTTTATGTGTACTGCCCACTTTCCCAGTGGAAAACAAGCGACTTAGGTTTATTATAATCGTTTCTAATTTTCATTTAAAAATTCTGTGATTTAATTTTCTTTCATTTTGAAGTTTAAATTTAAAAAATTAAATTACATTTTAAAAACCATGATTTAAATTTTTTTTCAATTTTATTCGTGATTGGGAAAGACTGGAGTTTAAAAAAATCCTGCATTTAGGTATTTATATATGTTCACCATTCCAACGGAGCCTTTATTTAAACATGCCTTTTTAAATAGTTTTTTACTCCAGCCAACCTGTAAACTTCATACACGATTTCCACATATTTTCGTCAAATGTGTGAATTATGTGAAAGAGATAGTTCTTCAGGGTGATGAGCACTGAAAAAAAAATACTGAATTGCCTGAGGAAAGTTGATAAAATCCTTCAAGCTTGCCTAATGAGGTTGTTACAAGCCTATGCTTTTTAGATCTTTGGGGGCACTTGTTTTTCTCCCTTTCATCAGATCTCAGAGAGCCCAAGAACTTATTTGAATTAAATCCCTATAGTTTTAAAACATTGTTTAAGACAGCAGACATTAAAACCTGTTAATTAGGGGCGCCTGGGTGGCTCAATTGGTTAAGCGTCTGACTTCTGCTCAGGTCATGATCTCACAGTCTGTGGGTTCAAGCCCCACATCGGGCTCTGTGCTGATAGCTCAGAGCCTAGAGCCTGCTTCAGATTCTCTGTCTCCCTCTCTCTCTGACCCTCCCCTACTCTCTCTCTCTCCCTCTCAGAAATAAAACCATTAAAAAAAAATAAAACCTGTTAATTAATACAATTAAATTTAATTTATGCTAAGATTAGAACAATGAGCACATTTTCCAATAACCTGTATCATCAAACGTACATTATGGATCTTGCCTTGAATTATATCCCTACCTGATGTTTCAGGCTTCATTGCTGCTCTGGTAATGCCCCGGTGGTCCAACAGGAACATACTAAGTGCTGAAGTCTCTCAGAGAAACCAAAATAGCAAGACTCTTCCTTAACAGGAACTCAACGTAAAAAAAAATTAGATCAAAGAACATATAGTTTAGACAGGAAGATCTCTAAACCCCACATGTAAGGAGATACTTATTGCTTGGCAGATTTAAAGAAAGAAATAAACAGCTCCCTGAGTGTTGATTTAGTATCTTGCTTTCAAAAACTTAAAACCACAATTAGTTAATACACATAAAACCTGTCTAGTCCTGACACATCTCAATTTTTCCAGAATGAATGTTACTCTTAAATATTGTTAAGGCTTTTTCTGTGTATATAAAAATTCTTCTAAACTCTTGAAACAGGTTAAATTGAGACAAAAAGGCATTTTCCAATCCAGCTGGGTTATCCCTAGTATGTAGGTTTCTGACTAGCAAATTAAGAAAATAAAAAAAATGTTTTAAATCCCCTATGGGTTTCGTGTGAGCAATTAATAATTAACACAGAGCCTTTTAAATAAAATCACTCATGAGAGTGATTCAGTGTTAAAAGTACTGCCCAACTAGCATAAAATCAGACTGAAATCACAGTAGTTTTTGGTCCCACTTGAAGGTTCTGGAAGTTTGTTTTCTTGTTGGTGGTAGTGCTGTTTTTTTGCAAACTCTAAGCCCTATGTCACAGAGTGAACGATATGTTTATTTAAGTTATTCTACTCCTAAATTAGGAGTTAGAATAAGCTTTTAAAGTATTTAAGTAATAGACACCATTTCACATTCTTTTTTTTTTTTTTTTTTTTATGATTCCAACAAGTACAACATAGCTTTATTGCATTACAAGGTACTATATTTTTTGCCAAAATTTTGCAGCCTGGAGAAGGGATTGCCTTTTTTCTTCTTTTTTTAAGTTTTTACTTAAATTCCAGTTAGTTAACATTCAGTATTATATTAGTTTCAGGTGTACAATATAGTGATTCAACCCTCCATACATCTGGTGCTCATCACAATTGCACTCCTTAATCCTCATCACTTATTTCTCCCATCTTCCCACCAACCTCCCTTCCGGTAATCATCAGTTTGTTCTTTGTAGTTAAGAGTCTGTTTCCTGGTTTCTCTTTTTTCCTCTTTTCTTATTTATTTTGTTTCTTAAATTCCACATATGAATGAAATCATATGGTATTTGTCTTTCTCTGACTTACTTCACTTAGCATTATACTTTCTAGTTCCATCCGTGTCCATTCAAATGCAAGATTTTATTCTTTTTTATGGTTGAGTAATATTCCATTATATATGTAATATATATGCCATCTTCTTTATTTTGATGGACACTTGGAAAGAATATCCAATGGGAAAAAGAATATGTCTTCAACAGACTATGTTGGGGTAAGCTGGACAGCAACATGCAAAAGAATGAAACTGGACCACTTTCTTATACCATACACAAAAATAAATTGAAAATGGATTAACGGCCTAAATGTGAGACCTGAAACCATAAAAATCCTAGAAAAGAACACACGCAGTAACTTCTTTGACATTGACCATAGAGATTTCTTTCTAGATATGTCTCCTGAGGCATTCATATGAATTTTCTTTCTTTTTTATTAATGTTTTATTTATTTTTGAGAGAAAGAATATGAGCAAGGGAGGGGCAGGGTGGGGGGCAGGGGATCTGGAGCAGGCTCCATGCTGTCAACAACTAGTCCAATACAGGGCTCGAACCCACAAACTGTGAAACCATGATCCTGGCTGAAGTCAGAAGCCCAACAGACAGAGCCACCTAGGCGCCCCTGAATTTTCAATGTAAAACATGAGACTTCAAAGAAATCTCTGGCTTGGGGTAATTCAGTGTATTTCCCAGACTTCTTTGCCCACTGCTTTTGGAATACGTGGGTGAAGACTGAGAGAAGCTCTGTATTAAAGGATTTTTCACGTACAAACTTTAGAGCTTTTTTCTCTTCTAGTTTGTCTTCTTGGGCTGTTTAGGGCTCCTGACATTTAAGCTGATGATCACTCTGTTACCAGATAGTAACTTACAGAGCCCATCAGGGTCAAGGGATAAAAAGGATACAGGGTTGCCCAAACACTGTTAAGATTACCAGCAAAGACATTTTGCTGGTAATAGAATAGAATTAGATAGAAATAAGTAGAATGACTATTGCAATGGTTTTGCTATTTAGAGGGAGAAGAAAGAAAAGAAGAAGCGGGAGGGGGAAGGGAAGGAGAGAAGGAGGAGAAGAAGAAGAAGCCTCAACTCAGCATATACAGGACATAATCCTACAATGAAAGTGTATTAATGCAGAAAAATCTTGGTTATCTAGCAGCAGCTTATAAGTGGCACATCTTGCTTTCAAAATAGCATAATTAAGGATATAACATGATAATCTCCTTAATGTATCTCAGATCTAGTACCTGCAGATCAGCAGCATCCACTAAAACCAAACATTTTCCTTTTTCCTAAGTCAGAGAAAATAGAAAATATTGAAGTAGAAAGAAAATCTGTTTGGGTTTACCCTGAGAAATCATGTAATTTGCCATGAAGAGGCCAAGAGATCTTCTGAACAAGGGAGTAGGAGAGGGTACTGTAAATCACTTCATCCCCAACCCCTATCAAGTTATGTCCTCACTGGTTATTTGAGGTGTTGTGGGATGTCAGATAACTGAACCCACATATTAGAATGTAAGTGCCAGGGGCACCTGGGTGGCTCAGCTGGTTAAGCGTCCAACTTCAGCCCAGGTCATGATCTCACAGTTCGAGGGTTTGAGTCCCATGTCGGGCTCTGTGCTGACAGCTAGCTCAGAGCCTGGAGCCTGTTTCAGATTCTGTGTCTCCTTCTCTCTCTGACCCTCCCCAGTTCATGCTGTCTCTCTCTCAGAAATAAATGAAACATTAAACAAAACAAACAAACAAACAAAAAGAATGTAAGTGCCAAACAGCTAATGAAATCAAAGATAACAAATGACTTCAACACCATCTGAGAAAGTGAAAATAATCAAGATTCAGATGTATGTTATTTTTTTTAAATATATTTTTTTAATGGTTTATTTATTTCTGAGAGAGAGACAGCATGAACAGGGGAGGGTCAGAGATGGGGGGAGACACAGAATCTGAAGCAGGCTCCAGGCTCTGAGCTGGCTGTCAGCACAGAGCCCCACTCGAGGCTCGAACCCACAAACCGTGAGATCATGACCTGAGTCGAAGTCGGACGCTTAACCAACTGAGCCACCCAGCTGCCCCCAGTTGTATGTTATTTATCAGACTGAAAATATTTCTGTATTAGATATATTTGAACTTTAATTCTTTGTGTTTATTTGGCTTTTTTTAGTCTGAACTCTGACTTCTGTACTTAAAGATGTCAAATTCTATTTGTAGTACATTGACTATCATTTTGCAGTCATTGCAGACAAAAGGAAGGAATAAAGGACGATGTAAGAAGGAAAGAACATGGTGAATTTCTTTTTTAAATTTTTAAGCAAGCATATGTAAGATCACTGGATTCTCAGGTATTTTTTGAGATATTTTTTAAATGTTTATTTTTGAGAGAAAGAGAGCACGAAAGGGGCAGAGAGAGAGGGGAACAGAGGATCTGAAGCAGACTCCGTGCTGACAGCAGAGAGCCCAATATGGGGCTGGAACTCACAAGCCATGAGATCATGACCTGAGCCAAAGTTGGTTGTTCAACCAACTGAGCCGCCCAGGCACCCTTATTTCTTGAGATATTAAATAGTTTAGATTTCTTTTGCAGTTTATTACCTCCTGTAAGTCACTATGCTGTTCTGTGGTGGTCTCAATTTTTGCAAGATGGTATCTCAAGTAGTACACACTGGTTTTGCCTTACTTTCTGATTTATTTTTTTGCTGGTGTTTCTGGCTATTTGGTGCTGCTCTTTTTGAATATATTATTTTAACCCACTTCCCAATGGTATAAATTACTTCATTTTCATCAGCATAAAACAAAAAGTTCATGGGAATCCAGGTGTGCGTATCTCAGGTGGTAATCCTGGCAAGAAGGGCGACCCTGATTACTTGTGTTGATTGTATCTTTTGAAGGACATATAACACAATAAGATTGTTCATCTATTTTCCCTCCAGCATGATTTAGCTGAAGCAATTCATTAAGTGTCACTGTTTTTATGGGATGTTGAAGCCATTCCAATTTCAGTGGCAGTGATACAACTTGGCACGATTTTAGATATTTTTCATGGAGTAAAAATGATTCCTTGGCTGAGATAAAGGCTCAGTCTGCTCGCAGAAAGTGTTTAGTTTGGCCAGGCTCTTTCATTGTCCATTGTTCATTCTAGAGAATCTGTCACTCAACATTATAATCACAAAAGGCTCAGGAAGGCTTATTTTCTTCCTGTTTTATCTCTAGTAAGGCTATTTCAAGTTCATTGGGGAACATAAATGAAAGGGCATTAGTAAGTGACTGTTTAAATCAGTTAAAGTTTTATGGTTGTTTTGGAAGGATTTTATATGGTTTCTAGTTGATCCATTTATGTTTTCTATCTACAAGAAAAACATTCTCACTTCTAGTTGAAGCAGAATTTAATCTGATATGTTGTGTATTTATTTAGCTCTCATTTTATGGATGTGCATCAGGCAGTTCTAGATAAATTTTAATGCGAACTAGTTATCGTGTCAGATTTGTCTCTTGGTGTTTGTAGTGTTTTCTTTGATTTATCTAATTTATGATTTAGAGTACTTTGATAAAATTTTGCCCTTGAATTACAGTACAGCCCAGAGGGTCTGTTACATATCATCTAGTTTTACTCTACATAATATAGATGAGGAAATGGAGATGAAGTGTTAAATAATAATTCTCAGGTCACAGAGTTAGGTGGTGGCATGGCTGGGGCTAGATTATACCTCTCCTGACCCCTGGCTTATTTTTCTAACTATTCACACCATTATGTTCTTTTCTATTTTTCTCCTGCTGTATTAACAAAAGCTTAGAATTCTAATCTCCAAGATGGTTTATATTTTCCTGTTAAAATTTTCTCCATTGAGATTTGGGTGTGAAAATGCCACTCTGGACTCCTAAAGAGTAAATTTAATTACCATCGTCACATGTTTCAGTTGCTTTCATGCCAAAATCAAAGCTCTCTAATCCTTAGATTTTTCTAGCACTTTACACATTGCCCTTTTCTTTTTACTTAGGTTGTATTATCTGTCAAAAGATTTTTCACATAGTATATATCATTTGGGTAACAGTAACTAGACCCAGAATCTCAGGAATGTAAATATCAACATTTTCACCTTGTTGTGTATATGTCAACATAATACTTAGTGAGATATAATCTCAACTTAATACTTAGTGAGATGGTCCTGTCTCTTAGGCAAAAGCCCTCTTCATAACAAAAGCATCCCATTGTAAGTGTATACCTTTTATATGGCTTTTGGGACTATAATATGGTGTATACTTAGGTCTATGAGGCCACAGCCCTGAGAAGAGTGGGGTGTCCTCTGAAGGGGAAGGTGATTGCTAATAGTTCCTCCTAGTCCATCACCTGGGGAAGAGTAGGCCATCAGATGCAGATCTGCAGCTCATGAGGGTTGCAAATGCTTAGTGAAGGCAAGTAGACAATGTAAGAAAGCAAAGTTGACTAGATGGAGGCTCCAGCAACTGGAAGGCATGTATCCATTTGCAAGCGGTAGCTAATGATCAACCTTAGCCAAATGTTGTCCTGTGGGACCAGGGGTCACGTGTTTCCAGATCTTGTGTATTCATGCCTCTGTGTGTGTTCAATGCCAGAACATATTTTTGCTTTTATTAAATATGATTTTCCAGATTCTCAGTGCTGATGGCTAAATTTTTAAAAGAGGATTCTTTTTTTTTTTATGTCCGTTTCCTTTTTTTTTTTTTTTTTTACAAATAGTTTATTGTCAAATTAGTTTCCACATAACACTCAGTGCTCATCCCCATAAGTGTCCTCCTCTATGCCCATCCCCCCCTCCCCCCCACATCCATCAGTCCTCAGTTTTTGTCAGCATTCAAGAGTCTCTCATGGTTTGCCTCTCTCCCTTTCCCCCACCATTTCCCCCTTCTTCTCCCCCTTGTTCCTCCGTCAAGTTCCTCCTAATCCTCCTATACGTGCAAACATATGATATTTGTCCTTCTCTGCCTCACTTATTTCGCTCAGCATAACACCCTCAAGGTCCATCCATGTTGCTACACATGGCCAGATTTCATTGTTTCTCATTGCCATGTAGTATTCCATGGTATAGATAAACCACATCGTCTTGATCCATTCATCTGTTGATGGACACTTAGGCTCTTTCCATGTTTTAGCTATTGTGGAGAGTGCTGCTATGAACATTGGGGTACATGTGCTCCTATGCCTCAGCATTTCTGTATCCCTTGGGTAATTTCCTAGCAGTGCTATTGCTGGGTCATAGGGGAGTTCTAGTGTTAGTTTCCTGAGGAACCTCCACACTGTTTTCCAGAGGGGCTGTACCAGTTTACATTCCCACCAACAGTGTAGGAGGGTGCCTGTTTCTCCACATCCTCGCCAGCATCTCGAGTTCTCTGATTTGCTCATTTTAGCCACTCTGACTGGTGTGAGGTGGTATCTCAGTGTGGTTTTGATTTGTATTTCCCTGATGAGGAGGGATGCTGAGCATCGTTTCATGTGTCTGTTGGCCATCTGGATGTCGTCTTTGGAGAAGTGTCTGTTCATATCTTCTGCCCATTTCTTCACTGGGTTGTTTGTTTTTCGGGCGTAAAAGAGGATTCTTAAGTAGAGCAGAACTGACACAATATATCTGCGGGCCAGATATAGTTCATAGCCCACTTGTGCTATGCAACTTGTGCAGGAGATAGCTTCTTTCTCAGTCTTCATTACCTTGTTTTTGGAATGAGAGGGATTAGATTGTCTGGTTTTATGCTCTTGAATACTGGGAACTGTGATAACACCCATAAATTAGTGCTATAGTGGGAATTACTATGGGGTAGGGCTAGTACCCACAAATGGTAAGTCACCTCAGATATGCCTTAGTAGTTTCATGCCACTTCTATGTTAATTCTCTTTAGACATTTGCAAAATCTTCTATGAATGCTGCCATTTTGCTTTGTTTGGGGGTATTAAGGAATTAAGAGTTGTCCATTCTTGGGCCACAACACCAAAGGGAACTAGTTCTACCTCTTTATGGCCTGGGAAGAGATGCAGGGATAATTGGAGGGAAATCCTAAAGGGGAAGGTGAATTATGGAGGACAACAGTTAAGATTATGAGGTTCTTGTCCATCATCCATTGTGGAGATTCTCCATGCATTGATAGCCTAGTAGAATAAGAGGTTTGTTTTTATTAAGGGAGTTGACTACTTTCATATACCTTTCTGCTGATTTGCTTTGATGTTGGCAGTTTATACTCTGAGAATCTATTCCTTTGGTTTATTCCCAAGAAATGCTTTTGTCCGCATTTTCTAAAAGCCAAATACCAGACAACATATTTAGTCCTATCTGTCATTTATACTGTATATTAATGATGACCGGAGTTTTACTTGAAGTGACTCTGTTGAGGGTGGAGCCACAGGAAAGGTCCTGAAGGACAGTGGCAAATGAAGGAGAATTTGAGTTGTGGAGGAAACCATTTTGTCTGTTTTATTCCTGCCTATGCCTGGTCTGATAAGTTCCCATTCATCTAAGATGGCAGAGATCCTGAACTGGGCCCGTAAATTATAGTCATTTGGGGAATGTTGACCTGATATCTGTAATACATCATATGGCCCAAAGAGGCAAACAACCAAGGAGCACCAGGTTTCTGAGAAATTCCTCTAAAATGAGAAATAGAGACCAAAATAAGAAGAAAAACTTAATTTAAATGGAATGGAGACTCTGCAAGGAGAACAATCAAAATAATCCCACCTTTGGGTGCCTAGGTAGCTCAGCTGGTTGAGTGTCTGACTCTTGATTTTAGCTTGGGTCCTGGTTTCAGGGTTGTGGGATTGAGCCCCACATTGGGCTCCACATTGAGTATGGAGCCTGCTTGAGATTTTCCCTCTCCCTCTGCCTGCCCCCAAATTTAAAAAATAGGAAAAAAAATCCCTCTTTAATATGAAAATACAGGAGAAAATATGTACATACACACACACACACACACACACAGAATAGGATAAAAAGAAACATTTAAAAAAAAACTACCCTGGAAAAAATACAGCATACATTATAAACTTAACAGAGAGAGAATGAGAAATAAAGCTAAGAATGTCTTCCAGGGGCGCCTGGGTGGCTCAGTCGGTTGAGCGTCCGACTTCGGCTCAGGTCATGTTCTCACAGTTCATGGGTTTGAGCCCTGCGTCCGGCTCTGTGCCAACAGCCAGCTCAGAGCCTGGAGCCTGTTTCAGATTCTGTGTCTCCTTCTCTCTCTGACCCTCCCCTGTTCATGCTGTATCTCTCTCTCTCAGAAATAAATAAAAAACATTAAAAAAAAAAGAATATCTTCCAGAAAAAGGAGAAAAAGACAAAGAAAAATGAGATAGGGGAGAAAAGATAAGAAAATTAGAGCACTGGTACAGGATGTCTACCACTCAGATAATAGCTGTCCTAGAAAGAGTAAATAAAGAAAACAGAAGAAAAGAATTCATCTACCAAATGGCCCATGAAATTGTCCTCCAAACTGAAGGATGTGAGTTTCTTTATAGAAAGGGTCTACCAAATATCACCTGCTATAAAACATTAGGACACATCACTGTGAAATCTCATAACACTAGAGACCAAAAAAAGATTCTTTAAACTTCCAGAGAGGAAAAACAAAACAGGACAAATAAGAGTGCTTTGGAATCAGAATGGCTTCTGACTTCTCAAAAACAATGACAGATATTAAATGAACAATGTCTTTAAAATTCTGAAGAAAAATGATTTCCAACTCAGAATTCCTTACCAAACTATTAATGAAGTGTAACAATAGAATATAAGTGTTTACATGCCAAAGACTTTGAGTGCAAAGTCTCAGAAAATTTACTTCCTGAGTCTAAATTTCTTCAAAATTTACTAGACCTCCAAAAAAAGGAGATAACCTAGAAAGAGAAATACTTGGAACCATGAAACAAAGAGTGAAAACAAGTTAGAAGTGAGGCAGAATGGTCATTGGAACCAGTCTAGACTAGAGCAGATCAATGCTCCAAGAAAAAATTTTCACACTGAATTTGATGGAATATTCATGCATCCAAAATTATTGAGAGGAGATTTAGATTAAGTGATTGATTTCACAATATATAGAAAACTACATACATGAAAATACAAAAAAATTATTAATCTTAGGGAAAACAAGAAGTTGTTCAGAAAGGAAAGAGGTCGTGGCCCATTTGTGAATATATAGTTTGTATCATCTTAATTCATTTAGTCATAATCAAAAAAACAAATATTGATTTTCATATCAAGTAATATGATTAGATATCAAGATATGTCTTCTAGCTGAAAATAATTTTAAAAGCTGAAATAACTATATTTTAAATCCTCCTTTAATACATTTACATCTAGCAAATAGTAAAGATTTCTGTGTCTAAAATCTAAGTGAATGAGGAAACCTGAAGCATCAAGCCACTTTTACCTTGAAACTATTATTTGAACTTAGTAAAATTGAACTTTGGCTCTACCCCCTGTGTAAGGTTGAACTAGATGTACAGCACTCTATATATTACCATCAGAGTATTCTCAGGGAAATTGCCTTGGAGATAAGTAAAGCAGTTCTAAAAGAATATCCAGAAATAACTTTCCAGGGAATATGGGCAACTCAGCATCTAAGATTACTAAGTATAAAAGGAGACTATATACCATGAGCAAGAATTAACATAAAAAATCAATCCCGTCAAGATTTCATTTACTGGAATTACCAGGCTTAGAATACATAGTAATTATGGTTACTGTGTTCAGAAATAAAATCTAAGCTAGGAAAATAAAACCAGAAAGCCAATGTACATCTAAGAATGAGACATGTTATAACTGAAATAAAAACCCAATTAAAATTAACAACAAATTAGAGATGAAGAGAGAATTAGTGAAATGGAAGAAAGGTTAGAGGACATTATTTAGAAAACATGGAAAAAGAAAGAGAAGTAAAGTGTAAAGTAATAAAAGAAGGTCTAAGTGTCAGGAAAATTTAACATTACATAGAATTGGATTCTCAGAAGGAGAGGAAAGAAAGAATGAAGCAGAACAGCATTTGAAGTAATGACTAAGAATTTTTGAAAATTAATAAAAGATATTAATCAGTAGATTCCAGAACTCCAATGAGTCCTAAGCAAGAAAAATGAAAAAAAAATATATATATATACCTCAAGTAACATAATTAGATAATTAGACATATTATAATGAGCCTCTGGAACACCAAAGACAAAGGGAAAAAGTCTAGGACTTTTTTTTTTTTTAAAGAGGCAGATTACTTTCAAAGGAGCAGTATTTAGGCTGAGAGCAGACTCTTGAGAACAATGGAAGACAGTCGACTGTGGCATTCCTTTGTCTTCTAGATACTGAGAAAAAATAACTGACAACGTAACACACCATACCCAGCATATCTTTCAAGAACCAAGATGAGGGGGGCACATGGGTGGCTTAGTTGGTTAAGTGTCCTACTCTTGACTTCGGCTCAGGTCATGATCTCACCATTCATGAGTTCAAGCCCCACATCTGGTTCCATGCTGATACTGACAATATGGAGGCTGTTTGGAATTCTCTCCCTCCCTCTCTACCCCTTCCCCACTCAAGCTTTCAGCCTCTCTCTCACTCTTTCTCTCTGTCTCTCACTCAAAATTAATAAATGTTTTAAAAAAACACTAAAAGAAATAAAAGAACCAAGATGAAATGAAGACATTTGAAGACAAACATAAACCTAGAGGAGACCTTCATTAAGTGAAATATAAGATATATTTCAAGGAAAATGGTAGTAGTTCCAGATAAAAGTTCTGAGTTGAAAGAGAAAAAGAAGAATAAAGAAAGTAGTAAATATGTGGATAAACATAAACAGTGTAAAACAGCAATACCTTGTTTTGGAGATTTTAGAGAAAATAAATATAAAACAATAGTAGCCTATAAATAGAGTGAGATGGATAGATTTCAAGTTTTCTAAGGTCCTAATATGGTCTAGAGATAAGTAAATAAATTCATGAGCTTTAGATTTTAATAAATTAAGGGTGCATGTTGTAATTTCTAGCATAATCACTAAAATAGAAAGAATTTTTTAAAAATTTTATTTATTTTCAAAAGTTTATCTATTTATTTACTTAGTTGCTTATTTAAGTAATCTCTACACCCAACAGGGGGTTCAAATACATGACTATGAGATCAAGAGTCTCATGTCCTTCTGACTGAGCCATCCAAGCACCTCCTGAAAGAAAACGTTTAACTCTCAAACCTATAGATCTAAAAAATGAAAAGAGAGGGGCAGCTGGGTGGCTCAGTCGGTTAAGCATCTGACTTCGGCTCAGGTCATGATCTCACAGTTCGTAGGTTAGAGCCCCACATTGGGCTCTGTGCTGACAGCTAGCTCAGAGCCTGGAGCTTGCTTCAGATTCTGTGTCTCCCTCTCTCTCCAACCCTCCTTGCTCACGCTGTCTCTCTCTCTCTCTCTCAGAAATAAATAAAACATTAAAAAAAATTAAATGAGAACATTTTTCGAAAAGGCAAGAGAAATAAATGTAGAACAAGTAGATGTATAGGAAGAAGAAAATGAGATGAAAGAAATTTACCCTTATATTAGTAATTCAAGTGAAAATAAATTGATTAAATTCTACAGTTAAAAACAGATGATAAGAATGGATTGTAAAAATCTGCTTGACAGGGATGACTGGGTGGCTCAACTGGTTAAGCATCCAACTCTTGATTTTGGCTCAGGTCATGATCTCAAGGTTTATGAGATTGAGCCCCATGTTGGGCTCTGTGCTAAGAGTACAGAATATGCTTGGGATTCCTTCTTTCTCCTTCTCTCCCCACCTCTCAAAATAAATAAACTTTTTAAAAAATCTGCTTGGCAGTGTTATCGATTTATAGGTTCATTGCCCTGTGTTCTATATATATTGGAATGAACCTATAAATCAATAACACTGTCCAAAACCCATATGATGGGAAATTAGGAAACATGCTCTGAAATAGCCCATGGATCTAAGACAAAATTATGAGCATTCAAAAATAATTTGAATTGAAGGATTATGAAAATATCAATTGAAATGCAGCACTTAGAGGAAATTTGATGGCTTTATAAGAAAATAAAAGAGAAAAGTGCTGAAGTGAGCCTCCATTCCAAGAATTTAGAAAAAGAACAGCAAAACAAACACAAAATAGAAAAAAGAATATAATAAAAATAAGAAAGACTAATGAAATACAAAATAAGCACATAATATAGAGGCACAATAAAAACTAAAGATGACTTTTTAAAAAGATTTATGAAACTGATAACTTCTTGGCAAGAATGCTAAAGTGAAAAAGAGAAGGCACAAATAATTGTTAAAGAAAACAAATAAAGCCCATTAGAGACCTAGGATTGATTGCTGAGTGAAGAAACAGGCAACTCAATCAAGCATGGAGTCCAGGAAAGTTCTCTAGGTTGCAGTTTGGAGGAAAAGAAGGCCACAAACTGTCTAGGTCCTTATCAGAAATGTGAAGCCCTTGGGCACTATTGATTGGCAATATCTGGGTTTATTGGTTGGCTACACACTGGGCTGGCTGAAGGTCATATGCTATGTAGGTGAGGTGTGTATGTAGCAGGAATAGGACATCCAGGTGCCTCTGATATGCACATATAGCAACTAAGTCAAGACTGTGTCATCTATGGGGCGCCTGGGTGGCTCAGTTGGTTAAGCGTCCAATTTTGGCTCAGGTCATGATCTCATGGTTTGAGGGTTCAAGCCCCATGCTGACAGCCAGCTCAGAGCCTGGAGCCTGTTTCGGATTCTTTGTCTTCCTCTCTCTCTGACCCTCCCCTGCTCACACTGTCTCTTTCTCTCTCTCTCTCTCAGAAATAAATAAAACATTTAAAAAAAAGAAAAAGACTGTCATCTAGTCAAGCCTACACTGCTATTGGCAGGATAGGTGGCCACGTGAGGGTTTGTTATAACTGGTATCAGGAGTACAAAAGAGACATCACTATAGATGCTGACATGAACAAAAAGAAAACACTATAAACAGCTCTGTCAATATATTTTAAAATTTTTAAAGAAATAAGGAGAGATGCCTGGGTGGCTTAGTCCATTAAGCATCTGACTCTTGATTTTGGCCCCGGTCATGATCTCAAGGTTCGTGGATCCAGCCCCATGTAGGGCTCTGCACTGATGGCACAGAGTCTGATTGGAATTCTCTCTCTTCCTCTCTTGCCCCTCCCTCTGCTTGCATTCACTGTTTCTCTCTCTCAAAATAAATAAATAAACTTTTTAAAAAAATTTTAGAAAGGAAGAAGGAAACTTCCAGGAAAATATAACTTTCTAAAACTGATTTTATTAAGGAATATAAAATCTGAATAGTTCGATGACTAAGAATAAAATTAAAACAATAATTTTCAAAATACCCACAAGGAACTTCCAGGCCCAGATAGCTTCACTGCAAGATCTACCTAACATTCAAAAACAAATAATTAGACTCACACATAAACTTAATACCAGAATATGACAAGGACAGTATAAGAAGGAAAAGTTATAAGGTCAATTTTACTTTTGAACAGAGATGCAAAAATCCTAGACAAAATACTAGCAAACCAAAATCAATAATAAATATCACATATTTTGACTATGTTGGGTTTGTCTCTTGAATGCCAGGTTAGTTTAACATTAGAAAATTAATATGATCCAACACATTAAAAAGCTTAAGTGAAAAATAGCAGCTTTTTAGGAAGAAAGCATAATATTCTATTTTTTGCTAAGAAGCTGGAATCAGGATCATTTTTTATATTTCTGTTTGTGTATTTTTCCTGCCTGACATTTTCCATTTTGATTAGGCTAATCTTCAGTCAAGAAATATGACAAGCCCTATGGGCATACCAACCAAAGGATGTGTGTGATGCTTCTCATCAGAGAGCATAGGCTCAGATTAGCATTATCCCCATTATGTCTGGTACTTAAAAATTAGTGACTACTAAGGGCTTACTGAATACATGGCCCATGAATATGCCTTGTAAGAGAAAGATAAATTGATCCAAAATACAATTGATAAAATTGATCTCTGCCTTCTAACCAAGAGAGATAAGTCTTTAAAAAATTTGTATTATGGAGGCACCTGGGTGGCTTAGTCGGTTAAGCGTCCGACTTTCGCTTAGGTCATGATCTCGCAGTTTGTGGGTTCGAGCCCCGCGTCGGGCTCTGTGATGACTGCCAGCTCGGAGCCTGGAGCCTGTTTCAGAGTCTGTGACTCTCTCTCTCTCTGACCCTCCCCTGCTCACGCTGTCTCTCTCTCTCTCTCCTAGAAATAAATAAAACATTTAAAAAATTAAAAAAAAATTTATATTATGGTCACCTGGGTGGTTCAGTTGGTTGAGAGTCTGACTTTGGCTCAGGTCGTGATCTCACAGTTCGTGAGTTTGAGCCCCGCATTGAGCACTCAGCTGTCATCACAGAGCCTGCTTCTGATCCTTTGGCCCCTTTCTCTCTGCTTCTCCCTCACTTTCTCTCTCTCTCTCTTTCAAAAATAAACATTTTTAAAAATCTAAAAAAAAAAAAACCCTAAAAAAAAAATCTTAAACTCTGTGGACCATGAACGTTAGCCCCCTAGCCCCAAGCCAGCCTCAGATTCAAATGAAACTGAATTAATACTTCTTTGCTCTAATGATCATTTTAACGCTTTGCCTAAACAATCCTTCGAATTCTTTAGCCCTCTTGCTTATCTCCTTCATATATCTAGTTTAGACAAGCCAAGATAATAAGCTACCAAATATTATTTTTAATTGTTTTTTTTAGAGTTAAAGATGCTTGCCTCAGCTGTGCTTTCATAACTAAATTATTAACTGCCTAAGGGCAGACATTTTCCCTTTTATATTAAATTTAGCCGGGACAATAGAATCGAGAGCTGGAGAAGAATTTTAAAGGTTATTTATTCTTGTTTCCTTTGGTTGTCTCTAATGTCTACTTTCCATTAGGCATTCTTAAGCCTGTGCTTAAATACATCAAGGATCATTGAACTTCCTTGTAAAGACTGGGGCATTGAGAAATAGCCAGTAATGATGATGATGTTGATAAGCACACTTCAGTAAGAAAAATGTATTTCTTCATTTCTTTCCTTCTTGTCACCTATCAACAGTCTTGGGGCAGGGGAAGGCAATTGCATTTCAAAATACATCTTCTACTCTATTCCCAACATTTCATTGAAATTCAGTACATTGTCCCTAGATAGGATACATGTGACTTATATTCAAAATAGGACACTAAAAGGCTCACTTCCTGAAGATAGCCAAAGGCCAAAGAATTGACTTTTCTTATTGAGAGCTAATATTATTTATCTTCCCTTAGTAGGTAAGCATGTGCTTTGAATTGCTCTTGGTTTTTGTTTTTCCCAGAAGGAAAGGTAGGCTCTATTTATCTATCCTTATCACCCAATTTTTCTTGTGACCATAGACCAGATTTTTAAGACAACTGGCCTGCATTTGCAATGTAATCTGTGCTAAAGGAAGCTAGAGGTCCTTATGGGAATTGTGTCCTGAATTTTGTACCAAGCATTGACATTAACAAATGACTAAAGACTCATACAGTGCTTCCCTACTGGACTAAACTATTTATTGCTGCTTCTGTTGATGTCACTATTATCCGGAAATAGTAAATGTGCTATGACAGGGGAGGCTGACACCTGGCAGCTGATTTGTTCAAATTCTCCCACACTTCTTTTTATCGGTATGGTAGTTCAAAATTCAGAAAGGTAGCTACCCCTCGTGTTTTTAATTTTTTTTTAATGTTTTGTTTATTTTTGAGAGAGAGAGGTAGAGACAGCATAGGCAGAGGAGGGTCAGAGAGAGAGACACACAGAATCTGAAGACAGGCTACAGGCTCTGAGCTGTCAGCGCAGAGCCCAACTTGAGGGTCAAACCCACAAAACGTGAGATCATTAAGATCATTACCTGAGCTGAAGTTGGATGCTTAACCAATTGAGCCACCTGGGCGCCCCGCCCCTGGTGTTTTGAAAGGAGTATTTTCTCTCTTGCCACTGAGGGTAATAAATTAGGTAATGTTTTCTACATAATCCACAAAAATGAAAAATTAATGATCACTAGATACAGACAGTATCATAGGCCACTATTAATACACATCTCAGGACCCCTAACCACTCTGTGTTATCATCTGCCTGTAATGTGATGTGAGGTCCCAGCATTCAAATGAAGGATAGAAAAGAAGGAAATGTGGATAGAAAATAGAGAGGTGGGAGGGTGGCCAGAGCACAGATCTGACGAATAACTCATACTCTGTTCTCATATTCTGTCTTTGAGCTGCTGCTGCTGCTGAGCTGTGTGGGTTTCCTCATGGTGCTGGCCACCAGTTTTAGGAAGGCTGGTTGTCCTCTGGAGATGAGAGTAGGCCAAGTAGAATAGGGAAGCAAAGTCTTTCAAATCCAATAACCAAAGACTTTGACTTACTGCTAGAATATTCTTTACTCAGAGAAGCGTAACTTTGACTCTGACCTAATTGGCCATTGTCTTTACAATAACCCTAATATTAAGTATAAAACCATTGATGACATTTTAGCCACTGGTTAGGTGCCAAAGGTTTGGTTTTCAATAGGTAACCTTTAAAAGCTGAGAGAGGGGCGCCTGGGTGGCTTAGTCGGTTAAGCGTCCGACTTTCGCTTAGGTCATGATCTCGCGGTTCGTGGGTTCGAGCCCCGCGTCGGGCTCTGGGCTGACTGCCAGCTCAGAGCCTGGAGCCTGTTTCAGTCTGTGACTCCCTCTCTCTCTGACCCTGCCCTGCTCACACTGTGTGTGTGTGTGTCTCTCTCTCCTAGAAATAAATAAAACATTAAAAAAAATTAAAAAATAAATAAATAAAAGCTGAGAGAGAGTTTATATTTCCCTCTTATATTTGTCCCGATGGAGTTGTCCAAAATGAATTCCAAATAACTAAAATTGTGACATGTGACCAGATGATTGCTAACATTCATCGATCAGTTACTATGTGCCAGGGATTGTCTAAATGTTCTACATATTTTTATCCGTTTAATTCTCGCAAGACCTCTGAAGAACATGTTATTATCCCCATTTTAAAGATGAAGAAACCTGGGCTTAGTTTAAATAATTTGCTTGAGGTCATATAGCTAGTTCATCATGGTAAGTCTTGATTTGACCCCAAGCAACTTGACTACAAAACCCCAGCTCTTAACTGCCATCATATGCAAACGGGCAATGTCTACAAAATGAAGCAGAAAGAGAGATGATGTCCTCTTCTAAAACTTGGAAAAGTGAGGGGTGCCTGGGTGGCTCAGTCGGTTAAGCGTCCAACTTCGGCTTAGGTAATGATCTCATGGTTCATGGGTTCGAGCCCCGTAGCAGGCTGTGTGCTGACAGCTAGCTCAGAGCCTGGAGCCTGTTTCTGATTTTGTATCTCCCTCTCTCTCTGACCCTCCCCTGTTCACACTGTCTCTCTCTCTCAGAAATAAATAAAAACATTTTTAAAAAATTTTAAAACCGGGAAAAACGATTTTGTCATTCACAGGCTGTGGGCAGAACTAAATGAAATAATATATGTAAGATACTTAGAACAGTGCCCAGCTCCTAGTGGCTTTGAGTAGATGTTAGTTATCATGATTATTGTTACTATCTTTAAGGTGATTTCTAGGTGTTTTAAAAAAATTTTTTTTTAAGTTTATTTAGGGGCACCTGGGTGGCTCAGTCAGTTGAGTGTCTGACTTGGCTCAGGTCATAATCTCACAGTTCCTGAGTTTGAGTCCCACGTGGGGTTCTGTGCTGAAACCTCAGAGCCTGGAGCCTGCTTTGGATTCTGTCTCCTTCTCTCTCTCTGCCCCTCCCCCACTCACACTCTGTCTCTGTCTCTCAAAAATGAATAAACGTTAAAAAAATTTTTTTTAAGTTTATTTTGAGAGAGAGGGAGAGGGAGAGCAAACAGGGGAGAGGCAGAGAGAGAGAGGGAGAGGGAGAGTACACTAGGAGTGCATAGCCTGATATGGGGCTCAAATCCAGGAACCACAAGATCAAGACCTGAGCCCAAATTATGAGTCAGATTCTTAACTGACTGAGCCACCCAGGTGCCTACCTTCTAGGTGTTTTAAATGCTTTGTCCTGCTTTATCTTCACAGGGGCTTGGCCTACTAGGAAGTTCTCATAGTGCCTTTGGTGAAAAAGCACAGTAATTGCAGGCCTTGGATCAGAAGCTGGGTGACACTTTGAAGATGGGATTAGAGCACTAGCTCATAGCTGCCACGCACTCAGCAGAACAAGGGTCTCATATGTGGCAGGTTTTCTGTTTCAGCATTTCTCTGAGATCAGGGTTTCTGCAGTGATGTATTTTATAAATATGTTAAAATGCCACTTGTTTGCTTTGCTGATCAGGGAAACATTTAGAACCTGTGCTCTACCACTTTTAAACATTAAATATTTTGGTTTAACATGGAAAGAGACTAAGTGTCCATCAACTGACGAATGGATCAAGAAGGTGTGGTTTATCGGGGCACCTGGGTGGCTTAGTCAGTTAAGCGTCCGACTTTCGCTTAGGTCATAATCTCGTGGTTCGTGGGTTCGAGCCCCGCGTCAGGCTCTGTGCTGACTGCCAGCTCAGAGCCTGGAGCCTATTTCCGAGTCTGTGACTCCCTCTCTCTCTGACTCTCCCCTCTTCATGCTGTCTCTCTCTCCTAGAAATAAATAAAAGTATATAAAAAAAATATTTAAAAAAAAAGAAGATGTGGTTTATCTATACAATGGAATGCTACATGGCAATGAAAAAGAATGAAATCTGGCCATTTGTAACAACATGGATGGAACTTGAGGGTGTTATGCTGAACGAAATAAGTCAGGCAGAGAACAGATACCATATGTTTGCACATATAGGTGGATTAGGAGGAACTTAACGGAGGACCTGGGGGAGGAGAAGGGGAAAAATAGTTGGGGAGAGGGAGGGAGGCAAACCATGAGGGACTCTTGAACGCTGAGAACAGACTGAGGGCTGATGGGGGAGGGGGAGAGAGGAAGGGGGCTGATGGGCGTGGTGGAGGGCACTTGTTAGGATGAGCACTGGGCATAATATGGAAACCAACAGGACAATAAACTAAGAAAAAAAATTAAAAATTTTAAAAATTAAAAAAAATTTTGGTTTAAAATAAAAGAATACACCTCATCCCTTACTTTGGACTGCCCTAAAGAATTATGGTGGCAGAAATGATGGCCTTCTTTGATGCTGTGTGTGTAGAGATTTCTAAGCCCAGGCAGTGCTTTCCTTTGGCCTTTGGTCTTTACTTTTTTTTTTTTAATGTTTTATTTATTTCTAGGAGAGAGAGAGACAGCATGAGCAGGGGAGGGTCGGAGAGAGAGGGAGTCACAGACTGAAACAGGCTCCAGGCTCTGAGCTGGCAGTCAGCACAGAGCCTGACGCGGGGCCCGAACCCACGAATCGCGAGGTCATGACCTAAGCGAAAGTTGCACGCTTAGCCTACTAAGCCACCCAGGCGCCCCTGGCCTTTGGTCTTTAAAGGGATGCTGTGCCATCAATTTCCTAACTGGCTTGGAGAGCAGCTGCACATTGGTTGTTGTGGACTGAGTATATTCCCCCCAAATTTGTATGTTGAAGCCCTAACCCCACAATGTGATGAGGTTTGGAGATGTTTCTTTTGGGAGGTAATTAAGGTCAGATGAGGTCATGAATAATGGTACCCTCATGAGGACATAAGTATGCTTATAAGAGAGCCTAGTAAGCATAGGGGACAGTAGAATTGTAATGGTATCCACGTTTGTAATGGAAGCACAGCCATCTCCCTGAAGTCAACAGGCATTTCTTGAGGAGTAAAGTGGGGCCAGCAAGAGGCCAAGCACGAGCCTGGAAACATCAGGCATCATGATATTTCAAAGGGCAAAAGGAAGATGGAGGTGCCTAGATGGCTCAGTTGGTTAAGCATCTGACTTCAGCTCAGGTCATGATCTCACAGTTTGTGAGCTCAAGCCCCACATTGGGCTCTCTGTGAGTGCAGAGCCTGCTTTGGATCCTCTGTCCCCCTCTCTCAGCCCCCCCCCAAAATAAGTGAACATTAAAAAAATAAAGAAAAAGGGGCGCCTGGGTGGCTTAGTCGGTTAAGCATCCGACTTTCGCTTAGGTCATGATCTCGCGGTTCGTGGGTTCGAGCCCCGCGTCGGGCTCTGGGCTGACTGCCAGCTCAGAGCCTGGAGCCTGTTTCAGTCTGTGACTCCCTCTCTCTCTGACCCTCCCCTGCTCATGCTGTCTCTCTCTCTCTCCTAGAAATAAATAAAAACATTTAAAAAAAAATTTAAAAAAAAAAATAAAGAAAAAAAGGAAAAAAAAGGAAGATGTTTATCAGAACTACACTTCTGATGGTTTTCAGTGAGATCATCCCAATTTACTGACTAATTTTATATCCAGAAAATTCACATTGAAAGAGAATAATGAGAATAGTGTACTGCATTTTAAAAGTGCACTTCCTGGGGCGCCTGGGTGGCTCAGTCAGTTAAGCGTCCAACTTCGGCTCAGGTCATGATCTCACAGTTCGTTGGTTCAAGCCCTATGCTGACAGCCAGCTCAGAGCCTGGAGCCTGTTTCGGATTCTGTGTCTCCCTCTCTCTCTGACCCTCCCCTGCTCACGCTGTCTCTCTCTCTCTCTCTCTCTCTCAGAAATAAATAAAACATTAAAAAAAATAAAAGTGCACTTCCTTTTCTGAGGTCCATTTATGTGGTTGCTAATGTGGATTGCCTTGACTCCTTAGCAGAAGACTTGAGTTCCTCAGCATCACTTCAGCAAGAATTGTTATGGTAATAGTGTGAGGGCCTTTTGATCTTGCTGATTAACATGGAGCTTGGCTAACCTGATTATATGACTCTGCCAGAAACTGGGTTTAGGTCCGTTAATACAACATCATAAATTCAAATGAAGCTTCCTTGGGCCGTCTTATCCCACAACTGCTGTATTTTATTATTTGAAAATGAGGCTCCCTGTTTGCATAGGGATAAAGTTTAAGTGTATAATTTATTTTGATTTAAAAATTAATTTCCATGTTGCTTTTCCTGTTAAGAAGTGAAACCCTGTGGTACCACAACCATGGATAATTCAGCCATCCACTCATTTGATGTATATTAAATGCCTGCTGTCTCAGGCCATGTGCAAGGTACTGGATTCCAAGCCCATGCTTGTTTATATAGGAGATAGAAGGCCCTCTGTCCTTCAACCCATTTTTCAGCTCTGACCTCAGTCAGTCCTCTTGCCACATGTTTCTGGGACAGGACAGAGAATGTGAGGCACAGGGCAGATGGCAGCAATCACTCAGAGGAGCAGGTAGAGGGAGGGCAGGCATATTGCAGTCTGTGTTGAAGGAAAAGAAAACTTCCTTTGCAATACAGATGATAGCCTTTAATAGTAAAAGAAACTTTGAGCAATTGCAAACTTAGTGACTGCTTTGATGGTCTGCTTTGATACAAAGACTGTCACTCCAGCCATACGGCATTGTACAAAAAGAGTGTTGGGTCTGGGGCACTGGGGTGGCTCAGTCGGTTAAGTGTTGGATTCTTGCTCTCAACTCAAGTCCTGATTCAGCATCGTGAGTTCAAGTCTCCTGTTGGGCTCTGTGCTGGGCGTGGAGCCTACTTAAAAAAAAAAGAGAGAGAGAAAGTGTTGGGTCAGATTGACTGAAGAAGATCAGAACGTGAACCATAGGGGTGGTTCCAGACAAAGACAGTTTACCTAATCACATTGATTAAACTCACCAAAACCTGATAACGGGAGACTGGACGTTCATATCAGAAACGGTTTTATGTGATTTGTAGTTTGCTACATGTAATTATACTCAATTAAATTATAGGGTAATCTGTATATGTTCTCATTTCATAGTACAAATTAAATCATTTTAATGAGTTCCCCTTTTTTGCCATTAAAAGTCATGTATGAAGACACACCAGTATGAAAACTTTACAGGCAGGAACTACAGTTTGTCGTGCTCATGGCTTCATCCCCAGGACTGGGCCCAGTGCCCATGTATAGACCTTGGTCATGTTTTCTGGCTGCCCAGGCTTTTTGAATTACTCTTCCTATGTTTAGGAAAGGTCTCACCTTACAAACCCTGCCTCCCCAGAGTAGAAGCCAGGAAACAAATTTCCCGGCCTCCCTTGCAGCTGAGACAGAGGCATGTGACCCATGCTCCACCAGCCAGCTATACCCAAGGTCTTCTGTTCAGAAGTGAGCAACACAAGAAGAGGGCTTTGCCCCAAATCTAATTTTTCTAGCCAAGATGACAACTGAAGCATCAGCCTTTCTCCTCCAGAAAGTTTCCCTGAACATCCCCACCCCCTCCTGGTCTACTTTGTCATGGTATCATAATTATTAGCATCTTCTATTAGGTTTTAATCTGTTGTAACAGTTGAGGTCATACTAATTGTTCTGAGAAACAAATCAAAAATATACAGTGACTCAAACAACAAAGGAATTTTCCTTTCCTAATCACATAAAGTCTAAACAGGGTGTCTGAGATCGGCAGCCAGCCCTGCTGTCGGAGATAATTGAGGGACTCAGGCATCGTATATCTGAGTGAACCATAGGGGTGGTCTTATGGCCTCACCATCTGTACCACATGTCTTCCAAGGGTGCCTGTCCATTTGAACCAGGCCAAAAGACAAAGGGCATAGAGAGTTGTATGCTGGGGCTTTGGGGAGCCAGGCCCCAAGGCAATGCTTGTCCCTTCTGCTCACGTTCTACTGCTCAGGACCCAGCTGCATGGCCACACCTAACTGGCAAACACGGTCTAGCTTCCAGTAGCTTCTTCCAGGACAGAGAAAATTATGACACAGGGCCATATCTTAACTTTTTGTCTTCTCACTTGCTCCTTTCTTCCTTAACCGGGAGAAAAGGTTTACGATAAGAAGGCTGATCTTATGGTAACCCTGTGTAAATCACAGACAGATGTGGCTTTGCTCCGGATTCCCTTTTCTTGGCTGTCTGGTCCTTTTTTTTGCTAAGTAATTCTGTTTGGGGTGGGGGGAGGGGGCCCATAGTCATTGGATAGTTATTTCTGAATGGTTTGCCTAAAACCGTTTTTATCTCCAGGTTCCCCATGTGTCAATTTGAGAGAGAAAGCACTTAGCTTGCAGTCCGGTGCCGCGTGTGTTCCGACATGCTGGCACGAGGAAGGCGTGGGGGGTTCCAAATCATTGCTTATTGGCCACCCACAGGCTAATGAAGGAAATATCTTCTTTTTCCCCTTGTCTCTCCTGGACGTAGGTGCCCTGTCAGCAGCCAGGGAGAGCTGGGAGTATGACTCCGGTGCCAGGGACCTCCAGAGCCCGGACTTGCAGAGTCAGTGGGCCCTGCAGAAACTTCTCGAGAACAGCGGACGCTCTTTGCATCAGCAGGCTGCCGCCCTCCACAAACTGCTCACACAGTCGCGGCACTTTGGCGGCTCTGTAGGAGGAAGCTATCTGGAGCTGGCCAACACAGTGAGTACTTTCTGGTTCACAGAACACGTCTTTAGGCATGTGTGTATTCCAATACAGATATTTTAATTTTAAGCTCCAGGGATTGTCTTTCTTATGAAGCTAAACAACCATATACTGTTTACAGCATTGCCAATAATGTTAAATGCTCCACAAGCACTTGTGATCAGTGACTTCACTCTTTCAAAGGTGTTTCAATGAAGTCTATAACTTGTATTACTAGAGTATTGGCGGCAGCTTTTCTATGACCAGAGTACAAATTGATAGGATGTAATCCTTTCTGCCCCCTAATTTAGATGTTACTTGTTTAAAATGCAAAGAGGGAACTATTTCATTGAAAGTTTGATTATTGTTTCTGCTTGTACTTTAAAAATATTTTCTGTTGTGGGTGGCTGGGTGGCTCAGTCGGCTCAGTGTCCGGCTTCAGAACATCTGTGTGATGTTAGGGCTGTGGAATGAAGGTGAGTGGCTGATGGTCTGGGCTGTTTTGGATGACATGCAGACGGTTTATAAATTAAGAATACTATCCAACGACTGTGAGAAAGGTCTGTAAACCTACCTCCTTTTAGAAACTGAAGTTTGAATGGTGGAATAGACATCTCGACAACTTCACTTATGCATACTTATAGTCTGCTTTGATGTAGACAACTGATTGTCAAACTTTTCAGGTTTGAGATACAGTTTCTAAATCTGACATTTTTGGTGACACATTTGAAGGAGCTAACAATTCTAAATATTCCAGCAATAATTAAAATACAATTCTTAGACAAATCCCAATTAAAGGGCATTCTATAAAGTACCTGACCAGTACTCCTCAAAACAGTCAAGGATATCAGAGGCAAGGAGAGTCTGAGAAAAGCGAAACTTTAACAGCTCAGAGGAGCCTGGGAAGACATGACAATTAAATGTAATGCAGCACCGTGATGGGACATTAGGTAAGACACTAAGGAAACCTGTATAAATGATGGGCTTTAGTTAATAATGATGTGTCCATATTGGTTCACCATTAATTGTGACATCTATACCATAATAATGTAAAGTGTTAATAATGGCAAAAACAGGGTATGAGGTATGTGAGAACTATCTTTGCAACTTTTCTATAAATCTATAACATACAGAAGTGTCCACTTTTACTAAAATTCACAAAGTATACCCTTACAGTTTGTACACTTCTCATATATATGTTTTATGTCTATAAAAGCTTGTGACGGGGTGCCTGGGTGGCTCAGTCGGTTGGGCGTCCACTTCGGCTCAGGTCATGATCTCACGGCTTGTGGGTTTGAGCCCCACGTCAGGCTCTGTGTTGACAGCCAGCTCAGAACCTGAGCCTGCTTTGGATTCTGTGTCTCCCTCTCTTTCTGACCCTCCCCTGCTAATGCTCTCTCCCTCTCTCTCTCTCAGAAATAAATAAAAAACATTTAAAAAATTTTATAAAAGCTTGTGACAGAGACGCCTGGGTGGCTCAGTCAATTGAGCATCCAACTCTTGATTTCCACTCAGGTCATCTTCTCGAGGTTCATGACCTCGAGCCCCACATCGGGCTCTGCATTGACAGTGAAGAGCCTGCTTGGGAATCTCTCTCTCTGTCCCTCTCTCTCTACACCTCCATGCCATTCTCTTTCTCTCTCTCTCAAAATAAATAAACTTAAAAACATTTTTTTAAAATAAAAAGCTTATGACAAACACATAATCAATAATGGTGACTATTCATTGGAATACAATGAATAAGTAAAAAAAGAAAGGGAGAAAGAAACATGAACAGATAGAAAAAGAAGAAAGAAAGAAAGAGAGAGAAAGAGAAAGGGAAAGAAAGAAGCAATAACTCCACAAACAAATGGTTATATGCTCCCTTAAAGCGACTCCTTGGTAAGAACAGGACCATCATGCAAATGCAGGCACTGAAGTCCTCTGACTTCATTATCACAATGTGATTACATTACTTATTTTCTCACTGAATTGAAAATTTCAAAATACCATTTAAACTTGCAGACCCTTGGTCATATCCCTGGACCCTGTGATAGGGCGTACTTTTGAGCACTGATTCTTCACCCTTTCCTGTATCTTTATCATTTGCTGTGTAACTTTGGAGTCTTCCTGTCACACGTGAGAAATAATAAATGATTGTGGTTTTAACCGTTATTTTTAGGGTGGTGTGCTTCACAGCAAGAGTGGACTCGGGGTCTGTTCACAGGGATCCATGGAGCCCATCTTGAGGGACACCTCGTAGAGGTGGCCAAAGAAAGCAAATACCCTTCTAAACTGCACACCTGGGTAATCCCTTCTCTTATGTACTCACATTACACATAATTTATGTTCCTTCTAAACTGAATCCTGAACTAATAAAGTTAAATATTATCTTTTTAATAGTTACTAAGCGTAAAAGACATTTTCTCAAACGTCCAGTTCAGAGACGAAAAGCACACAGTAATTCACACAGGGGAGGTCTGACATAAAAAATTATTAACTAGTAGCAGATTACTTACTAAGGAGTAAAGAAAATTCTAATGAGCACACAAGTAGCACGTGTAAAGAGCACCCACTCCCTCTAAGGCTGAGGCACAGTACTGAAGGAAGAAACAAATTTAGAAGAGGGCCCTCCCCTCACCTGTCGCCATTGAAAAGGAGTAGCTGGAGAGCACAGGATGACAGAGAAATTCCCTGAGATGCCACAGGCCAGGGCTAGTGAGTAGTTAACTTGTTGGAAGCCACCCATTTGGGCATCTGCCAGACTCACTGAGCATCACTAGGAAGGTGCCCACCGAAGTGCGAGAGGAATTCACTGGGAAGCTGCCTGCTGCAGAGGTGGCAAAACCCACTGGGAAGTCCCCCAAATGGTGCTACCAAACTTACTAGCAGTGAGCACCACTGGATGTTCGTGCGCTTCTGGCCTCCATCCACCACAAAAGTAAACAGTGGAAAAGAGCACCACAGAACCAGGATATCCCCATATTCTTCCTCCAGTGTCCCTCCAGTGCTCATTATGGAAGAAGGAGAAATGTTTACAGGGTCAGTTCCAGTATCACAAAGCAAGGCAAGGAAAGATGGATTTGGAGATGAGAGGGATAAATCAGTAACTGGCACAGGTATTTTTAGTGTTGAGAAGCTTCTGAGAGCTTGCTCTATAAACTTTTACCTTTCTAAGCATCCCTTCCTTTTCTTCTACCGCTGTCTTCTCCACCTGTCTTCTCCTTCTACGGAAGACAGTGGATGTTATGACCACAAGGCTTAACACACTGTTCAAAATGCAAAGGCAACAAGATGGTGATGTACATAGAAGCTTATAGCAGTTAGAGTTTCATCTGAGAAACAGGTGGCTACACTTGTTATAGAATAAGGGATTTATTATAAGGGGTAGATCTTACATGAATGTGGGAGCTGGTGGAGTGATCTGTGAAGACTGTTGACTCTGTGCCTAGGGTTGAGCCTGAAGTTATTCTAAGTCTGTCAGATCAGCATACCAGAAGGAAAGCTGGGTGCAGAGGAGGCAAAAACAAGCAAGCATGCATGAGGGCAACTTGGGACCCATAAGAACACGCTGGAACCCACTTCTGTCTCTTACCATGACCAACCTCAATGCTGTGGGTGACCCTGCAGGAGAGGTTGGCACCCACTCACGGAGCTGCACACACACCTCGTCCAGGACTCAGAGAAGCAAGAAGAGAAGACCTGGGGAACCTGGAGCTGCTACAAGCCTGATACACCAGTAGGTAAGCGGCAGATAAACAATAACATCCAGAGCATAAAAAGTATGGCTTCTTCACTTCTACCTTCTGGATTTCACACAGAATGTCTCTCTTGGCCATAAAGAATCACACAGGAAAGAAAACTCTGGGAAACGCTCCAGATTAGATAAATTGACCTAGTACCAAGTTACCACAGGGCAGCGGCAAGACTGCCAGTACCATGTAAGCTTAACTCATATGGGTATCAGCAAAGCAAGGCGAGACACCCGGGGAGTTGAGTAAAGAGGAGATGCTATCGGAAAGGTGTACCATCTATTCTCTGATAGATTTCTCTCCAAAGATTCGTATTTCAGGGAAGAGTATAAGTATTAATTGTGATGCGATAGATTCTAAGTAGTGACATATTTATGTATAAGACATAAAACAGGAGCACCTGGCTGGCTCACTTGGTAGAGCATGTGACTCTTGATCTCAGAGTCGTGAGCTCAAACCCCACGTACAGCATGGTGACTGCTTAAAGTAAAAAAAGAACAAGTAAATATAAAACATAACTGAAGTTTTATTTTCTAGCTACAACACTGACAAACTCCTCAAGAAACTATCAATTTCTTGGTAGAGTCTTTCAGCCATGCTACTTGTTTTAAATACTCATTATCAGCTTTATTAATTTTTACTAATAAAGACATTAATTGGTGTTAATGAAAAATAATTATGCTATAAAAGAAGCCATGCACAAGATATAAAGTGTTTGGATCAATACAGAAATTTAATGAAAAGTTAAAGTCATCATTTGTCTCCCCATATTCTCTCATTTAAAAGGTCTTCAGGGGGCGCCTAGGTGGCTCGGTTGGGCGTCCGGCTTCGGCTCAGGTCATGATCTTGCGGTTCGTGGGTTAGGGTCCTGTGTCAGGCTCCGTGCTGACAATGCAGAGCCTGCTTGGGATTCTCTCTCTCTTCTTCTTTCTCTGCCCCTCCCCGACTCTCCT
This sequence comes from Hyaena hyaena, assembly GCF_003009895.1. Classification (NCBI taxonomy): domain Eukaryota; kingdom Metazoa; phylum Chordata; class Mammalia; order Carnivora; family Hyaenidae; genus Hyaena; species Hyaena hyaena. The sequence goes on from NW_024080793.1 coordinate 2,345,860, forward strand.
TTCTCTCTCTCTCTCAAAATAAATGAACAAACTTAAAATAAAAAATAAATAAATGGTCTTTACCATTTTTTTTAATGTATCCCTGAACTGCTTTTAATTTAGGGAACTTTCCATTTCTCCTTTTGTAATTTTAAGATGCTATGATCATTATGGTTCTTGCCTAATTTGGTATTACCATATTGACAACTTTGGTCAAGAGGTTGTAGCCAGGATGTGGTTAAAGTAAGCAGAGTGTTCTGCGAGCACCCTCTTCTGGTGCTTAGAATCAAAGAACAGGAAATTCTTCAGCACAGGGCATGCTTATCACCCTTTAGGCTTTTCAGAGAATTGAGACAGTACAAATAAAATATTGGATTTTTGAGAGGGGCTCCAGAAGGGTCTAGAATATAGGGTTGATAGAAACTTATCAGGATCTTGAATTGTTAACTCCAAATGATTGAAGCTGGATTTCAGTAAATAAACAAATATATGGAGAGACAAATAATCCAGTTGACTTTGTGTTGTTTGTTATCTAAAAAGCCAGCTATCTCTGTTTCATGAGTTTCCCTAATATTTCAAATGATGACATTATAAGCACAGTTGCCTCATTTCTATGTGGATGGAGTAAGTGTGCATTCTGCATCCTGTTGTCCAAGGCTGCATTCCTCTAGAATCCTTTGGACAATTTGGCTTCAACTTTACCCATTTTAAAGATTTAATTTCACGCTTAAAGTCTTTTTGCTAAAGTAGTTTACATTTTTCCCTGTGCTAGAAATCTGGTGCACAATCCACTGCAAAGTCTGCAGTGATTTACATTTTTAAAGGAGAAAAAAAAGACAGTTATGAGTTGTACAAATAAAATTAGTGAACTTAAAAACAGACGTAACGGGGCTCCTGAGTGGCTCTGTCAGTTAAGCATCTGACTCTGGATTTCCACCCAGGTTGTGATCTCACGGTTCATGAGTTTGAGCCTCATGAGTTTGAGCCTCGTGTAGGGAATCTCTCCCTCCCTCTCTCTGCCCCTCCCCCACTTGTGCGAGCATGCACCCTCTCTCTCTCAAAATAAATAAACATTAAAAAAAATGGATGTAACAAGTTTTGCTGTTCTCTTTATCCAACAGTCCAAGCAGCTTTCTTTCCTTTGGTGATAACACATGGGTGTTGGAAGTTGAATTAAAATGGTGTCCATTATCATGTAAATCTTCTATATGATCATAATTATTAACATAATTCACCATTAACTGAACTTTAGTTGATGCAGAGTTGGGAGTTACATTACTTTAAGGAACACTCCAATCCACATTATTTCAGCTAATACAGAAAAAATTTCAAAATGTATGTGAATAAATAAGGAATTTATCAGTAAATAAGGAAACAATTAGTAGTGGTGAGGTAGATAAGAGTCACCTTTTTGGTTTAACCACTTGACTAATTTCTCTAGTTTCATGCTAACTTTTGATTTTTTCCCCTTTTCTTCATTCCAAGTATGAAATACTGAGGTTTTTAAATACTTTTAAGCTGCCACCATCCATAGTCTCCCTCTTGTTTAGATCAATTGCCTTGGTGTTTTAGAGTCAAGGGGTGTGAAAACTGTTAAAATGTTATCAAAATTTTGGAAAGTAAAGATTACTGGTGGCCGTTTCAAAGTCATGTTAGAGCCCCCTACAAGTCATCCGATGCTACAGGAGACGGATTTGTTTGGCTTACTGTTTACAAATGAAGGAGAACAGAAAATGCCACCCCGAAATATGAGTGTCAGAGTTCAGGAGATGTCACCTCCAGGTGTGCCACCGTGGTATTTTGATTATTTTGAGCGTTCAGCACTTGAAAAAACAGCAAGTTCGGGGAGAGACTTTCTCTGAACTCCCTTTATCTGACTCAAGACAGTTTCTCCAAAAAGAACTCAATTGTCATCAGTCCCCTCCTGGGAAATTCATCAACTAGGGCAAATTGTCTCCTATTACAGGAGAGAAGACTAGAATTCGACCCCACACCCAAACTTGATCACAAACTGCCATTCCTTCCATCTGTTCTTAAGGAACCATTCATCTTTCTTAAAAGTCGTTTACTCTCCCAGTGAGAGGCCTACATCCCACTACCCTTTCTCTGTTAAGATAGTATTTAATCCTGAATTCTAAGCCATCTCAGGGAGGTATTCACTTTTCCCTGGGCATCTCCATTGTATACATGTTAATACATTTTGGTTCTTTTCTCTTGTTAATCTGCTTATTAGAGAGGTCTCCACTAAGAACTCAGAAGGGTAGAGGGAAGGGCACCTGGCTGGCTCAGTCAATGGGGCATGCGATTCTTGATCTCTAGGTTGTGAGTTCAAGCCTCACATTAGGTGTAGAGATTACTTAAAAACAAAATCTAAAAGACAGAGGGGAAAATTATTTTTCCTCTACTACACTATGAATTAAGATCTAGACTCTGTAAATCTGGATATGAATTTGCAGAAGATTGGTAAATTATCAACGATTTTTGTCCAGGTAAAGATGCAAATTATTTTTTTTCCCAAGCAGAAAATATAACCTCAAATGTTACCTTTTATTTGCTCTGATAAGACATTAACCAGATTTTTTTTTAAAAGTAATCTCTATACCCAATGTGGGGCTCAAATTCAGGAGCCCAAGATCGAGAGTCACATGCTCTAGTGACTGAGCCAGCCAGGCATCCCCAGTTAACCAATTTCGTAACTAACGTTGCCATCTTATTCCAACATTCTTTTTTCCATTGTTTATATAGCTTCTCCTATCCTTCTTCGTTTCTAAAAAAAATTTTTAATGTTCATTTATTTTTGAGAGAGAGACAGAACACAAGCTGGGGAGGGGCGGAGAATGAGGGAGACACAGAATCCAAATCAGGCTCCAGGCTCCTGGCTGTCAGCACAGAGCCCAACATGGGGTTTGAATTCACGAACCATGAGCTCACGACCTGAGCCAAAGTCAGATGCTCAACTGATTGAGCCGCCTAGGTACCCCCTGTCCTTTGTTTGAATCAGCATTACTATCTGCTAGGTTCTTCAATAAATTGAATAAATCTAGAAAAATACAGAATGTTCATTCTATATTTATATGAATGTCATGGTTTTTCCTTTTATTGAAAATTATGCTTTGACACTCTTTTCTCTTTTTTTGTTTATTTACTGCTGGACGGGATAGGATAGGAGTTAACAAATGCAGCACTTGCTGGTTGCCATGTAAATTACCCCCAGTCATTACCTTTAGATTAGGTTAGACCCAGTCAGCCTCATACTGGCCCTTTCCTTTCTTATTCCTTATAGGGCTTTAAATCCTTTTCTTCAGGGGAACCCTCTTACACTGGTGGTGGGAATGCACACTGGGTGCATCCACTTTGGAAAGCAATGTGGAGGTTCCTCAAAAAATTAAAAATAGAATTACCCTACAACTCAGCAATAGCACTACTAGGAATTTATCCCAATGACACAGGAGTGCTGATTCATAGGAGTACATGTTCCCCAATGTTTATAGCAGTACTATCAACAATAGCCTAACTATGGAAAGAGCCCAAACATCCATCAACTGATGAATGGAAAAAGAAGATGTGGTATGTATATATACAATGGAATACTATTTGGTGATGAAAAAGGATAAAAATCTTGGCATTTGCAACAATGTGGATGGAATGGAGGGTATTATGCTAAGTGAAATAAGTCAGTCAGAGACAGATATCATATGATTTCACTTATATGTGGAATTTGAGAAACCTAACAGAAGACCACAGGGGAAGGGAAGGAAAAATAGGACACAAACAGAAAGGGAGGCAAACCATAAGAGACCTTTAAATACAGAGAACAAACTGAAGGTTGATAGGGGTGGGGAAAACTGGTAGAGGCATCGAGAAGATCACTTGCTGGGATGAGCACTGGGTGTTGTATGAAAGTGATGAATCATGGGTATCTACTCCTGAAGCCAAGACTACGCTGTATGTTAGCTAACTTGATAAGAAATAAATAAAAAATAAAACACACACAAACACACACAAATTCACCTCCACCCACCACCCTCAACTCTCTTCTTGAGAAAAATCCCCGTGTTTTAGGTCCTGAAGCTGGTACTTTCTGGAAGGGACTAGAAAGAAATATAGAGTCCTGTAAATTCCTTAGTCCCAAAGAAATTCATTACATCCTCAGGGAAACTTGGAACCAGGGATGTGAAGATGTGCTGGGTTTTACAAACGAGGCACCTTAGTTCAATCCTTGGTCAGTATAAAAGATAATATGGATGTATATACAAACTATCATTTCAGGTCATGCTTTGGTTGATTACATGACATAGAAGCATGCAGAAGTTGCCACAAAAAAAAGGCACTAGAGAGGAAAAATTATTTTTCTGGATATTTATTTGTCTTTTGGGACATCTCCATAATTGTATGGAGATGATTTATTATGGTGTATACTAATTCTTCATAAAGATTGAATTATGAAAAAGCCTTAACTATTACTTTTTAATCTCTAAAGTACTCTGCAGTGATAAATTTAAGATTAAGTTCTAACATCCTATTGAAATTACAATCTCGTTATAGGAAGAATTTTAAATTTGACAAAGGTCTTTATTTGTGAAAATGAAGATGCTCTCCAAAGATGCTTCACTATTATTGCTATTGTTAGCAAAAAATCTGCAAATACAGGAGCAGTGGTTTAAGTTACTGGTTTTCTCTGGGGGAGGTTCTCTGTTCTTATTTTATTTATTTATTTTTCTCTGTTCTTATTTAGCAGAATCTGAGCTTATTCTTACTTTTCTCCCTCTGCTCTTAGTTTAGCTTCTGTTTCCGTGTCTTTGTCACAAATGGAATGACTAACCAACTTATAGGGTGGCTGGAGGAATCCTCTTCTTTCTCCCCTCTAGTTTATTTGGATTGTGAAGAAATAATAATCTGACTCTCCTTATCAACAAGTTATCATCAGTAAGACGCACAAAAGGCAGGCATACCATCTTTTGAAGCTTTTAATCTTGGGAATGAACAACTCTCAACAATAGCCAAAACATGGAAAGAACCTAAGTGTCCATCAACTGACGAATGGATCAAGAAGATGTGGTTTATCTATACCATGGAATACTACATGGCAATGAGAAACAATGAAATTTGGCCATGTGTAGCAACATGGATGGACCTTGAGGGTGTTGTGCTGAGCGAAATAAGTCAGGCAGAGAAGAACAGATACCATATGTTTGCACACAGAGGTGGATTAGGAGGAAGTTAATGGAAGACGATGGGGGAGGAGAAGGGGAAAAATACTGGGGGAGAGGGAGGGAGACAAACCATGAGAGACTCTTGAATGCTGAGAACAAACTGAGGGCTTATGGGAGTGAGGCAGAGGGGTAGAGGGGTGATGGGCATGGAGGAGGGCACTTGTTGGGATGAGCACTGGGTGTTATATGGGAACCAACTTGACAACAAACTATTTAAGAAAAAAAAATCTTGGGAATGAACGGAGTCCCTGCATAACATATGTTGATTCTACTAGAGAACAATGGCTCCTGGATATTGCAACTTCATGGACCACTAACATTTCAAAAAATTCAGACCTGCCAACTTTTTATGTTGCCAAAAATCAAAAGCCACCGTAACCTATCATCTAATACCGCCATCATTCCATAAAAGACAGGACTTTATTGGCACAAACGTAGGTAGGCATCTCTAAATAATAAATGGAAAAGGTAAATTTAACTTCATGGAGGAATTAACAGTTGTTCTTGGTTTTCCCATTTCTCCATTTTTCCGTGGGAACTTTGACATGGACGGTGTTCTCTAGTGGAATAACTGCGGATGTGGACTTCAGCCACGTATACCGTGCTTACATGTATGTCTGACATTGGACAAGTGACTTAACCTCTGTTAGCATCTGTGTTCTCATAAATATCTTCCTCATATGGTTGTCCTGGAAATTAGATAAGGAAATGCATAGAAAGGGCTTAATACAATGTTTCGTACAAGTAGGTGCTCAGTAAATACTCATGGTTGTTATTGCTGTTTTCCCCACCTAATTATCAGAAATAAGCCTCGAGAGTTACATACAAGTGGATAGGTTTGGGATGGAATTTGGAAACAAAAAAACATTCTGAAGAAATGACCTCTCTCAAGATTATGAGATTTCCAGATATTGAGCACTTTTTTATGAGCTATGAGCTGTCTCAAAGATGCTGTTGTTAAAAATTATGCTGAGTAATCTTGTATGTAGAATTCACTTGAAAATATCAGATCATGCCAAAAGGTAATAATTCCTGCCTTTGTCCAAACCGTCTATTTAAAAAATGGGGATGGAGAGGCCCAGATCAAAATATCCTTTTAATGTCACATAGAAAGAAGTAGTAGAACCGAGTCTAGAGGGTGGGTTTCCTCACACCCCACCACGCGCCTTCCCAGGACTAGGGGATGTCCCTCACCACCGGCAAGAGAAGGGACAGCTGTGGGTGGGTAACGAGGGACCCTTGCACCCTCTCCTTAGGATCTTTGCTACTGGGCTCTGGGTCACTCTTCTGCTCTGCTGAGTGGTGCTGGGTTGTTGTTCTTATGTCCTCTGCTCTCCCTTTTGGAGCTAACATTCAGCCAGAACTCCCTAGTAGAGACAACTATTTGTTAAAATATTGGCATACTTCTGTACCAGGCCCCCACTGTCCTTGCTACCTGGTGCTGTCTCCCAGGACCTTGCAATTCAGTGATTGTGTGATTTAGCCTCGAAGGGGTGAGGACAGCCCTGCAGGGGCCTGGACTGCTGCCAGCTGGCATCGTGCAGGCATGTGTTTTAGATGCCGGTGGCTGTGCCACACCAGTTGTTAAATATTTTTCATATCTCTTATACCCTTTGGCAACCTGTTGGGCTGAAACAATAAATCCAATTTTAGGGCCTGATAAGAGTGTGGATATCAACCGATAGCGAGGTGACAGGAAGCCATTGGATCTTACTCTCTCAGTAATTTTTAAAAATGATTCTGTGGGAGGGGTGCCTGGGTGGCTCAGTCAGTTAAGCGTTTGACTTCGGCTCAGGTCATGATCTCACAGTTCGTGAGTTGAAGCCCTGCGTTGGGCTCTGTGCTGACAGCTCAGAGCCCGGAGCCTGCTTCAGATTCTGTATCTCTCTCTCTCTCTCTGACCCTCCCCTGCTCACGCTGTCTCTCTCTCAGAAATAAAACATTAAAACAATTTTAATAAAAAATTTAAAAAAAGATTCTGTGGGAGGAGGTACTTGGCTGGCTCAGTGTGTGAAGCATGTGACTCTTGGTCTCCTGGTTGTGAGTTCGAGCCCCACATTGGGCGTAGAGATCACTTAAAAATACAATCTTAAAAAAATGATTCTGCTGGATAGTTCAACAGGGGCTCATGTTTTATTCTGTTTTCTACTGCCTTTATTTGTAAGACCTCTCCGGTTTTCCAAGAGAAAGGAATTTTGTGAATTTTAAAGTGCACACTAGAGGGCAGTGGCCCCATATGTAGACACCCAACAATTACCACTGTGGCCACTGTCTCCGCATCTCTCTGCCCTTTGTGTAGGGGAGGAGGGGAGAAGTCTCCTACACATCAGATAAACCATTTATGTCTGAAGTATTTTATGAACACAAATCAGCTGCTTGGCAAGCACCCTGTCTGTCATTCCGGGTAGTTTCTTTTCCATCCATCTTTTCTTACTATCACTTCTCAGTGGGGCTCTAACATTAGAGTTAGTTGTTGTTTCCATCTTAATATCCTCTTTCTTTTTTAAAGACAAGGCTAAGGAAAGGTGGGAAACATACATCCCTAATTTGGGGGAGTAAGGTTCCCAGCTTTGCATCCTTGCTTTTGCAAATAAAGTCATGAGTTAAGAATGAGGAAGAAGGGGCGCCTGGGTGGCTCAGTTGGTTAAATGTCTGACTCTTGATTTCAGCTCAGGCCATGATCTCAGGGTTTGTGGGATCAAGCCCTGCATCAGGCTTTGCATTGACAACAAGGACCCTGCTTGGGATTCTCTCTCTCTCTCTCTCTCTCTCTGCCCCTCCCCCTGCTTTCTCACTCTCTCTCTCAAAATAAATAAACTTAAAAAAAAAAAAGAATGAGGAAGAAGAAAAATACAGTGAAGGGTTCTTGTACTCTGCATATGCTGAGGCAGATTTACCCAAGTCTGCAGAGCTGCCAACTTGGCCATGATCACTAAGGGGAGTCATGTTTCAACTAAGTCTGTTTACCTCTCCTTCGGGCTCCTAAGTAGTAGGAGCCCTCCTTGATGAGAAAGGTGAAACTGGTCTGTATGATCCAGAGAGGGGGGTGGCGAAGCAGGTTTAGAGACTGTGCAGCCATGAGACTATGTGTTTGCAGAGTTCTGCAGTAGTTAAGAGAGAAGTTCCAGTGACACTGAATCATGGCACGGAATTCAAGAGGAAAGCAAAGGGACGCTGAGAAGTATGTCAGTGTATTATTTACAAGTGTACTTAGATGGAATCTGAGGAACCAAACTAGTTTGATTTATTTTTAATTACTTCTAGTCATTGGTTCTTTGAAAGGGATAAACCTGTGAACCTGGATTATGTGAGTCCCTAGATTTATAAAAGATACATAGAATAAACTTCCGGGGTTTATTTCTGAATTTGTGAGATCTATAGCAGTTGTGTTCGTATATATAACATATATATTTTTAAAAAATCGTTAATGTTTAATTATTTTAGAGAGAGAGCGTGTGAGCATAAGTGGGGGAGGGGCAGAGAGCAAGGGAGACAGAATCTGAAGCAGGTTCCAGGCTCTGAGCTGTCAGCATAGACCCCGATGTACGGCTTGAACCCACAAACTGTGAGATCATGACCTGAGCTGAAGTCGGATGCTTAACTGACTGAGCCACCCAGCTGCCCCTAAGTGTTTGAAGTATTTGTTCACTATGTTTATTTTTAGGCACTTGTGGGAGATAAGATGCTCTTTTCAGATTCACTCAACCAGAGGCCTGGGTGGGAGAAAGGATACCTGGATCCTCATGACAGCCTGTGCTGCAACACAGGGCCGGGGGTTCCCTCTGCATTTCTCCTGGTGTGGCAACTATTTATAGAGCGCTTACTGTACACCATGTATTGTGTCAAGTGCTTTGCATAGATTATCTTGCTTAATCCTCATGATAACCTTATGCTGTATGTATGGTTATGATCCCCATTTACAGATGAGGAATTTGAGGGTTAGAGAGGTTGCCTGCAGTGAAACAGCAAGGATGCAGCAGGCTGAGATTTGAACCCAGGGATTGCAACTCTGCAGCCTGAGTTTGTGACCATCATTTATGTGCCCCCAGATGAAGAAAGGGTGCTGCAGGTGGTGCCATCACAAAGTCCTCCCTTCTTCTGGCCAGACCTGCAGCGTGTGCTGCTGTCTCACATACCCTGAACTGGGTAAAGGGTTTGGACCTTTCTCCTTCCAAGTACAGCAGAGATACCCTGGCTGTTCTGGGGATAGACTGCTCTCTCTCTCTCTTCTCTCTCTCTCATGTATGAGCGCGCGCACATACACACACACACACACACACACACACACACACATTCATTGGTTAGATTTTCATGTCTCTCATTTTATATAAGACATCGTCACTGGAGAGTAATTAAAACCCCTGGAGGATTTATGGTGGGGCCCCCTGACATGGTTGTGTAGTTATTTATGCCTAGATGACAGGGAAGATTAGCACTAAATGCTGAGAGAAATGCACCTGCCACTGTGATGCAGTTAGAGGCATCTATCAACGATGCATTTGGAACACAGGGGCCTCAGTCTAATTGCCGAGAATGGCTCAGGCTTTCTTCAGCTGCACTTAAAGGTGGGAGAAGAGTTAATAGTGAGAGAGGTGGACCCTCACTTTAACTTGTCAGTAGATTCTTTGGGGGCAAAGGAGAATCTCTTCCCCAATCCTGTGTTATCCCTGTGCCATGGATGAAGGCAAAACTTGTCCCTAGAGACAGAAGCAGGCAGAAGGACTAATGGGTCCTACTGTTGCTACTACTACTAATTGGTTACATTTGTTAAGCGTGTATTATGTGCTGGGTATTCCTGAGAGGGTCTTGCCTGGATCATTTCCTCTAAACCTTAGATGGCCAGCCCCTCTTTTAAGCCTGACCCTCTCCAGCCCTCCCCCAACTTATATCACTTATTGTGCCATTTGTTTCTCTGAGGGTCGGGGGAAGGCACTGCCTGCTTGTAAGAGTGGCATTCACATACGCTCGAGAGGAAATACACTGCCAATGAATGAGGCAGAAAAGGATTAGCGGGCCCATGAATGATGTGTCAGTTTTACTTCTGAGAAGAATCATTTTGTTGTTAGATTGTATTCTGTGTTTACAGATGCCAGTGTAATGTGTTTCATGCTAAAATATAATAGTAATTAGCAGTAGGATTGTAATAACCTAAGTGTCAACTGCCTCTTTGTCTTTCAGTTTCAGGGTCTGTCTGTGTTGTCTCTAATTTTGTCCTCATTGAAGCTCTAAATTGGAACTCAGAGAAAAGAAATCTATGTTCACAAATGAATTGGTGAGCGGGGCACCTGCCTGGCTCAGTCGGTAGAACATGAGACTCTTGATCTCGGGGTTGTGGATTTGAGCCCCAAGTTGAGTATAGAGATTGCTTAAAAATAAAATCTTACAAACAACAACAAATGAATTAATGAGCAACATAGATTTTGTAAGGGATGAGACACGGAGAGACTTGTATCACATATAAACCACACCCCCTCTTCCCCGGTCTGTGCACACCTCTTCTTTAGCAAGGAGTTTAAGAGTCCATATTAGATACTTATGTCCTCTGCAGACCATTCCTATCCCAGATCTGAGGCTTTTCTCTGTATGTTCTACACCCTTCTCTCCAGGAGTACCCTTGTGCACTCTTCCTTATGTCCTTCTCCTTCACAGGAGGGATGCAAATTCCTCTCCTAATACTGTATGTTGTAGTTTAGAAACCATTGTTTGTTACTAAACAAGTCCTTAGCATCTTACATTTCCACGCTTTGTGGTTTATCAGAGTATTCCTTTCAAAGAAACTCTATTTACAGGAAATTTGATGTGAATAAAATTGTTTCATTATAGAAATAGGCCTTATTAAGGCAGAATTCTGAAATGAGGGCCCATTTTCAGAATCTTGACTCTAAATGGTCTGACATCACCCACCCCAATTCAGACATCTGATGTTTAACAATAATTGAAGGGCTTCATTAACATGAGTATTTATGAAGATGACAGTATTGGGGATGACCGAATCCATACTCTGTAGTGAGAACCACAGAAAATTCATTATAAACATAATATAGCACCATGGGGTGCCTGGCTGCTCAATCATACTGCATGCAAATTTTGATCTCAGGGTCATGAGTTCAAGCCCCACATTGAGCACAGAGCTTACTTAAAGCAAAGCAAAACAAAACAAAACTGTACATCAATAATATATAGTGATTTCTTTTTCTTTCTTTTTTCTTTTTTTGAGAGAGAGAGAGATAGTGAGTGAGCATGGGGCAGAGGAAGAGGGAGAGAGAGAATGGATCCTAAGTGGGCTCCACACCCAGTGTGAAGCTTACTGTGGGGCTTACTCTCACAATGGGGAGATCATGACCTGACCTGACCTGACCCGAAATCAAGAGTCAAATGCTTAACCAACTGAGCTACCCAGGTGTCCTATATGTAGTGATTTCTATTGTGTCCTAACTTCCCTTTACCCTGAAACCAGATATAACCTTTAACTAGACACTCTTGCTTCTGTCTTAGTTCTGCCCCTGATTACTCTTTTTTTTTTTAATTTTTTTTTTAATGTTTCATTTATTTCTAGGAGAGAGAGAGAGAGAGACAGCGTGAGCAGGGGAGGGTCAGAGAGAGAGGGAGTCACAGACTGAAACAGGCTCCAGGCTCTGAGCTGGCAGTCAGCACAGACCCCCGACGCGGGGCTCGAACCCACGAACCACGAGATCATGACCTAAGCGAAAGTCGGACGCTTAACCGACTAAGCCACCCAGGCGCCCCTGCCCCCGATTACTCTTATCCCTAGTTTTGATTCATAGTTAGATGTGAGAAATTCAAACTATATCACATTCAAACACATTTTCTCCACTTGTGCCCACTAATGGCTTTCATCTACACAAAACATCCAATTTACAACCAAAGGTGTAAATGAAACCCTAATTCCTGTATTTGCTCATTGCCTTCCCCCCTTCCCCCGCACCCCCACCTAGAATCTTCTCAGGTTACCATTTTACAATGCAGTCCAAATTCCTGGCTTTCACCATGGCTTTCCAGAGTTCAGGTACATTAAGATCATGTCTCTGTCAGAGCTTGTTGGCTCAAACTTTTTCCAGTGAATCCAAAAAGGTAACTGTAGTAACAGGGGTAAAACTATATCAGGGTTGGCTATGGATGGATGGTTTAAAATTCCTGTGAAATTTAACTGTGGATTGGCTCCTTTTATAAGCAAAATACAGGTTTACACTCTTGAAATTCTGCCTTCAAATGAATTAAACCCTGATTGGAATGGCATTATGCATTGTAATACTTTCCATTAAGTAAATGGCTTTTAGTTGTTCAATAAAATATGCAAGATTATCACTGAGATTTAAGTTTCTCTGGGCCCACAGCACTTGTGATTGCCTAAGGCAGCAACAAAAGACTTTGCAAAGGATGTCCAGGGAATTCTATGAAAATAAGAATGGCTAATGTCCAGGAGGAGAATTTTTATTTCAAACTTGGATTCAGGTCATTAGAAAAATGTTGAGAGAAACTTAGACAACCAGGACAACCAGAATTTAATATACTTTTCCAGATAGATTTTGTTTTGAGGTTGAAAATCCAGCTGGAGCATTCCTCTTGTATAAATTACTAAAAGTGTATCCATCTCTTCAAGCACTGCCCCTATAACATTACAGAGGGGAGTTGTTCTTTAGAATTTGTGTCAAGAAAAAAACCTCTTTTTTCTGTCTACCCCCAACTTATTTGTTTCCATGGGAGGTATAAAAATGGTGCCAGAATCCTCTATGTAATGAACAGTCCTCAACTTTCATTTTCCTTTTCTAATAAGCTAAGGAGGGAGGTTGAAATTAAGGAATTGAGTATTTGTGAAACGGCAGTACAGAGTGACAGCTGCAGATTTGAATGGATTACCAGCTGCCTTTAGATTCTCAGAAAGAAACAGAGGTAACAATTTTGGTGCTATTTATTTTCTTCCTTATATTTTCTGTATCTTCCAAACTACCTAAAATCAGTACTTATGCCTTTTATAGCCGAGATGGAAAAAAACCTGAAAAATATTGGTAGTAACCAGTATATATTACATATAAGCTTGGGGATACTAGAAGGACACTTACCAACATGAAAACAGTGTCTATCTTGGGGTAATTGGGGCAACTGGTAATTTTTAGGTTTCTTTTTCTTTTGCATATTTGCATTTCTTAATTATTCTGCGGTTCACATTACCTGAATAATAAACGAGCATTTTTCTATAGTAAGTATTATCTATAAAATAAAACATTAAGTTTATATTAAAAAAAAACATGCCCATACCAAAAAGCAAATATTCGTACTGTAAATTTGTTCTTGTTCCACATCAACATTTTAGGGTTAGCAAGTAGATAACTCTCCTCTGTGTTTGGAGTTGGGCTTAGTGAGGTTCAGAGACTGCCTCAGAAAAGGCCTGGAGGGGGCACCTGGCTGGCTCAGTCAGCGGGGACTCTTGATCTCAGGGTCTCAAGAGTTCAAGCCCCACATTGGGTGTGGAGCCTACTTAAAAAAAGAAAAGATAGACCCTCAGTTTCGGCAGAACCCAGCAGAGACCCCTTTTGCTCTCTTCCCTGCAACAGCCCAGAGGCCACACCAGGCCGGAGTCTGGAATAATGGCATCAGTAGTAGTGACAGCAATTAGATCCTTTCGTCATTCCTAGTGCGTTCAGACATTCCTTATCATTCTTATTTGAGCTTCTGAGTAACTCAAGAGTAGATAGCAGACCAGGCATCGGTATTCCTCACCCATACTGCAGCCCCATGGAGGTTTTTAAAGCAGAGCAGATCACATTAATCTTCGGCTAAAGACTCATCAAAGGATCCCCAATGCATTAAGAATATAATTTAAACTCTTTGCAAGAGGCCCTTCCAGTTTGGCTAAGATAGCCTCTGTGACCTCATCTTTCCCACTTCCCTATAAGAATAAGCTCTGGCCACACGGCCTCCGTATACAGCTCAGGACCTTCAGTTGGTGCCCTTGTTCTGGAATGCTCTTTATTTTTCATCCCGCTGCCACTGCTGCCAATTCCTCTTCAGCGCTGACTCCATTCTATCTATCTCAGCCTAAATATCTCCTTCTCAAGGAGGCCTTACCTGACCGCCCTGTTTAAATCGGCATGTTCTGCCTCTTACCCAATCTTTTCTGTGGTAGTTACCTGTGGCTGCACAATAAATCACCCCGAACTTTAATGGCTTAAAACAACAGGCATTTATTGTCTCACACAGCTTCGGTGGGTCACTAATCCAAGTGTGGGTGGGTGGGTCAGCCTGGGCTGGGGTCATCTGAAGGCTTGACTGGGGCTCGGGGCACTGCTTCCAGAGTGGCTCACTCACCCGCCTGCCAAGGTAGTGTTGGATGTTAATTTCCAGTTAATTGTTTACTTGCTTATTTGTCTCCTCCCCTACTGATTCACTGTCTGCCCTCTGCACCCAGCCCACTGCTTAACACATTGTTGGTTCTCAATAAATATTTATTGAATGAATGGGAAACCCCTACCATCTAACTCAGCTGATTGCTTAAAACAGGGAGTATAAATTGGGATAAAATGAACCTTGCTGGTTAATGTTGAGTTCATCCAAGAAACTTTAACTGAATAATTGGATAGAGGTAAGACAAGTTGATTTCCTCTGTATTTACTGAAACATTTTCATTTATTTCAGTTGGGAAACTTGTACAATTTAAATTTTTTTCATTTCTGATTTCCTTGATTTTTTTTAAGTGAAACTATTCACAACAGATTTGTTTTTGGTGTCCTTTTCTGTGGGATTATTTTATTTACAGTTGACCCTACAACAACACAAGTTTGAACCACATGGGTTCATTCATACACAGATTTTTTTCTTTTTGGTAAATACAGTATTGCAGATGTATTTTCTCTTCCTCAGGATTTTCTTAATAGCAGTTTTTTTCTCTAGATTGCTCTCTTATAAAAATACAGTATATAATACATATAACATGAAAATTGTGTTTTTGGTAGGGCTTCCCATCAACACTAGACTAAGTAGTTACGTTTTTGGAGATGCAAAAGTTATATACAGATTTTTGACTGTGTAAGGACCAGTGCCCCTAACCCCAGGGTTGCTCAAGGGTCAGCTGTAGTCATTTTAATCAACTCATGAAAGAAGTTTTAATGCAGAAATAATAAAAAAAACTTTACTACCATCATGTGAGAATCAGTAGGTAGGAGTGATTTCAAGTCAAACTACAATGGTTACTTGTTTACTTGTGGGTTTTCCCCAGTAGGTGGTAAAGTTGGGGAAGCCATTGTTTTATGTTCTATAGCCTTGCACTCAGAAGTGGTGGCTAAATCAGTAGCATTTACGTTGTCGCCTGGGATTTTGTTAGAAATGCAAATCTTGGGCTTCACTCCAGGCCTAGTGAATCAAAACCTACATTTTAACAAATTCTCAGGTGATTCATATGCACATTAAAGCTTGAGAAGCACTGCTCTTTAATACACAACCCAGGGCTTTACATTTAAGGAAGCCTTTTTATTTCACAAAAATGGAGCATTTACTTTTCTGGAATCAAGTTCAGGAATAAAAGGCCCCCATCTTCTAATAATTGAGATGCTTCTAATTGAGAAGATATTTTTATGTGTTCTAAGCATAAACCACAAAACATCTCCATCCTTGAGTTTCCTAATGTGGCCTCAGCACCCACCTGGTGCAGTTCCTCCCACATCCAGAGGGCTGAGCTCTGACTTAGGTTTTACCTCATGTTAGTAAACTGGTTCGGTTCCCAAAACCAAGGCTTGATAATTGGGGTCCAAGTTATTAAAATTATGTGACCCTGAGAATAATTCTCTTCCATATTGTCTTTGTGGAAATAAATTCCATATTTGCTTTATTTTAGAGAGGAACATGGGTTTTTAGAACTCAGCTATGGAAAGATATATTCTAGTTTAGTGTCTAGACTTCAGATTAAAAATAGAAATTCTATTTTTCAGATTTCAGTAGAAATGAGAATTGCTTATCGTTCTTCTTTTTGTTTTCTTTCCTTTACATTTTGTGGTTTCAATTGCTCTGAGGGTATTTCTTGAAAACAGAGCAAACTGACCATTGAGCCACGAGTGTATGATGAAATATTGTTTCATGCCTCTGTGTGTGTGTGTGTGTGTGTGTGTGTGTGTGTTTTACTAAGTAAACTTTATGCCCAACGTGGGGCCTGAACTCACAACCCTGAGATCAACAGTTGCATGCTTCTGCTGACTGAGACGTCCAGGTACCCCTGTGCTTTTCTTTTAAATAAAAATTTAGCTTAGAAAATGAGAGCAGTTGGGGTGCCTGGGTGGCTTAGTCGGTTAAGCGTCCAACTTTCGCTTGGGTCATGATCTCACAGTTCGTGGGTTCGAGCCCCGCGTGGGGCTCTGTGCTGACTGCCAGCTCGGAGCCTGGAGCCTGTTTCAGTCTGTGACTCCCTCTCTCTCTGGCCCTCCCCTGCTCACGCTGTCTCTCTCTCTCTCCTAGAAATAAATAAAACATTAGTATATGTGCTGCCGAAGCGAGCACGAAATAAATAAAACATTAAAAAAGAAAAAGAAAAAGAAAATGAGAGCAGTTGAATTTCCTAAAGCTGTTTGTATAATTGTGTCAACTATGAAAGTATAGGATATTACATATAAAATATTTGAGAAAGTATCATTAGTGCTACATTCACACCCCACAGAGGCAAGACGATTGCTCTTCAAGTCAAGCTTCCAAAATCTGGCCAAGTTATATTTAAGAGCAAGATCTCATCTATATACTAATTTGCCCGCTGAGGTTTCATTCAGCAATATCAGCATGCCAGTGACTGGGCCCAGTCTTGGATTGCAAAGAGAAGGGTGGAATCTGTGAGGGAATTACCTTTTTTGAAGCAATAGTTTGGTCAGGGAACTCTGTTAATAATTAAACCATTTACTGACTGATGGAAAATTTAAGATGTAAGCAATATGCTTTCCTAATTCTAAAATAAACATGTATTTCTCCAGAAATATAAATATTTGGACCAAGTAGAGGGCTTATAGGTTATCAGGCTCCTTTGCCAGTAAGTTCTCTGTTCCTCCCAGACATTTACTTTTTTTTCTTTTGCAGTGACTCTGGTGCATTTTCTTAAATAGTCTCATCTCATGTACAATTTTATCACCATTGGAAAATCCGTTTCCTGATATGAGTCCGAATTTGCATTTCTTTCATTTTCAATGTATTTCTCACTTAGGATCCATTGCCATATTTGCTACTGACATTCAGGTTTTTTAAAGACAGCTTGTTTGTGTATGTGCATATGTGTGTGTATGTGTATGTGTGTTACTACATATTAAGTTAGGTCCACATACAAATGTGGGTTTTTCTGGGGAGACATAGTACATGCATATAAAAATACAGAAAGCAAAAATATTGTGTGTGTGTGTGTGTGCGTGTGTGTGTTTAAGAGAGAGATCTAGAGAGAGTGTGCACAAGCGTGGGAGGGACAGAGAGAGAGCAGAATAGAGGATTTGAAATGGGCTCTGCACTCACAGTGGAGAGCCTGATGCCAGGCTCGAACTCATGAACTGTGAGATGATGACCCGAGCCAAAGTCAGATGCTTAACAGACTGAGGCACCCAGGTGCCCCTGTGTTTTTGCAGAAGTTCATATACTTTGTTAAACATGCTGGTGAGTCAAATTACTGAAGATTAGGAAAAAAATACTTTAGAAACAGGGATGTAGAGATATCTTCTGGTTATTCTGTTGGACATATGGAGGTGATGATGGTGATGATTTTGGTAGTCTAATAGCCATGCTGCCATTCTGTACTGTTTGGAAAAGAAAGGGGGAAGGCCAGGACAAAATGATGCTGGCCCCAAATGGCCACTCTCTGAGTCAGGTCTGCCCTGGAATAGGCAAGGTGTGAGGAACTTATAGCCTGTCTTCTCCAAGTTTTGTAAGATGGAAGGGCCTGGGAATGCCTGTTATCATTCATGATGTCCTGCAGCAGTTTAACCAGGAACCATGATAAAGGATACTCAATAGTTCCTAGGTCCAGTGTGCTTGAAGCTGGTTGAATATCAGTATTTTGAAAGAACTCATCCTTATGTTTAATTTTGAGTTTGGTCTCAGGTTTGTTACACATAAAATTTAATTGCAGGTCCCCTGGGTGGCTCAGTTGGCTAAGCATTTGACTTCAGCTCAGGTCATGATCTCACTGTTCCCAAGTTCGAGGCCCGTACCAGGCTCTGTGCTGACAGCTTGGAGCCTGGAGCCTATTTCAGATTCTGTGTCTCCTTCTCTGTCTCTGCCCCTCCCCTGCTCATGTTCTATCTCTCTCTCTCAAAAATAAATAAACATAAAAGAAAAAAATTTTAATAAAAATTTTTAAAAATTTAAGCAAATTGTATATGGAAGCAGATATTAGTTTCTTTCAAGTTGAATTTTGATTTGAAAAAGATAAGATCCAATCAATTCCCTTCTGTCTTCCCTTGCTCCAACTTAAAAAACGCTCATCCACTGACACATGGTGACAGTGTCTCTAGCCATCAGCACAGAGCCTGACATGGGGCTCAAACCCATGAACCGTGAGATCATGACCTGAGCTGAAGTTGGACGCTTAACCGACTGAACCACCCAGGCGCCCCTAAAAAAAATTTTTTTTTAATGTTTATTTACTTTTGGGAAAGAGAGAGAGAGAAAGAAAGAGGGAAACACAGAATCTGAAGCAGGTTCCAGGCTCTGAGCTGTAAATACCAAGCCTTATGCGGGGTTCGAACTCACAAACTCATGAACTATGAAATCATGACCTGAACCAAAGGCAGACACTTAACTGCTTAACTGACTGAGCTGCTTAATCAGGTACCCCTGTAAGCCCTCCTTATAAGGAAGAGGCAGGCCCCAGGTTCAGAGCTTTGGATGGGTAACACTGTTTAGCTAGAATTTATTTTTATAGTTGCTTTTTGCAAATGATAACTATTTTCTATTAATAGTATTATACAATTTTTATTTTGTTATTTTTAAAGTAAGGTCTACATCTAACATGGGGGTTGAACTCACGACTGGGAAATCAGGAGCTGCATGATCTGCTGAATGAGTCAGCCAGGTGCCCCATAAATTTTTTATTTTATTTTTAAAAAAATTTTTAACATTTATCTATTTTTGAGACAGAGAGAGCACAAGCTGGGGAGGGGCAGAGAGAGAGGGAGACACAGAATCTGAAACAGGCTCGAGGCTCTGAGCTGTCAGCATAGAGCCCGATGCGGGGCTCAAACCCACAGACTGCGAGATTATGACCTGAGCCGAAGTTGGACGCTTAACTGACTGACCCACCCAGGTGCCCCTAAATTTTTTATTTTAAATAAATATTTAAAAATATAAATCTATGAATCAGAGAAAAGTTTTAAATGTAATATAGCACAGATGGCCCATGGTCTGGCAAGTTATAAAGGTGATACATGGAAGACAGCCTTGTAAATAACTTATGTTCACATATCTATTTGGGTACTTACTAATTTTGTGACTTCGCGAGAATTGTTTTGTCTTTGAGTTTTTGTTGTCTTCATCTCAAAATGGCAGTAACTTACTATGTAAAGTATGTAGCCCAGTGCTTTAAAAACCGAATGTACTTAAAATGTAGCTCCTCCCCAGCTAACTAAACTCTTCAAGACTTCATTGTTTATATCTGATTTCCTTCACAGATCAATCTTGAGCCATCTCCCTACAGTGCGGTATCAATAATTGGAAATCATCTGGCCTCCCACCTCTACATAATTGATTTGCTTCCCTTTTGTTCTTGTATGATTTATAATGCACTTAAGTCTCCTTGTGTATCTCATGATATGTAAGCTATATAACATCTGAAATCTGTAAGACTGTGAATATCAAAGCTGAAATTGTATTCTGATCAGATTTTTCCTTTTGATATTCACAAAATGGCTCTGGAATGTCTGGGACATCTGGGTATTGTGAGGTCGTCAACTCCATGGTATGCCTTTCCCCTATTGCATCTTCACGAGCCCATCCTCGCTGGCATTGTTGAAGACACGTGGATTGCATGTACAATTTACATGGCCATATGCTACGATTCCATTTTTTAATTCTATTTGTGGAATGAAGTTTTTACGGAAAACATTCTGCTACAGAGTTGTGAACGTACTTAGGAAGATCCATGTCGTACATCATGACAGCTCCTTCCCTATCATCATCACCACATGCACTCGCTTCCTTATTTAAGTGCCTTATTTAGCATCTGGCCATTTACATCCCTTTTTGGTGAGATCACTCATTAAACAACTGCCAGTACACCTGTATATATTTGAGTGATGACACATCTGATTAAGTAGACATCGCTATTAGAGTGTCATATGCTCAAATAAATCTCCCACTGTCCATCTTTATACAATGCAATAAACTCACTTTCCCAGTAAACTCAGAAATTGCAAGTCCCATGTGGACCCAAGAGTCTGTTAATTCCACATATGGCCAATACCCTGAAGGGAGATGTTTAAATACAGTTGTTGTTGTTTGTTTGTTTTTAAAGTGGGTTAGCTAACAGAAAATTTGATTCATATGCTAAAGTGTGTCAGGCAGCTGAGTTCCAGCATTCGGTTTATCATCATCTTGAATTGTGGGCTTAATCAAGTTCCTTCACTTAATGCGAATGTTTGTGTTTAAAACTAGCATCCTGCTTTAAGGAAAATGCTCACCTTTTATTTCTTTTGGATAGTCCCCAGTTTTGTGAAATCTGATGAAGACAGCCAGTGAAGTGAATCTAATTTGGGTGGTTGAAGACGAGGAGGAATCAGGGAGGCTGCACAGAGTGTTGCTTTCATTAAAACTGCTTTGTCCAAGAAGACGTTTTCACTAGACTTTCGCATCTGTTCCAGTGTTATTTCCATTCTGCTTTGCTTAAGTCAAAAAGGAATGTCATTAAAATGAAAACTTGGTTTTAGAAATATAGATATACATAGGATCAAGTCAGTGAGTTGGGCTGAGTGTTGTGTTAGCTGAAGGATTTCGTATGTCTGCCCCAGGATGGGAGAGCAGTTTGGTTTCCCCTCTTAGATACAAAGCCAGCACATATAATGGAGTTTATTTGTGCAGAGCTGGGCAGCAGGTGTAATAAGATGATGCACTGTGTTTGTGTGACCCTGCCTTTTATGTCCCTGTAGTGGCTCATTCATTCATTTTTCAGATGTAAATTAAAAGAGGAGGTTGCAGATTAGATGTGCTAGGGCTCACGTGGGCTGTGTGAAATGTAGTTTCTCTCACTCCAGAACTTACTGGATCATGACAGAAATATAAATGAGCTCTAGGAGAATATGCAACTCTTAAGAGAATTCATTCCCGTCAAGAATAGGTAGTTGGCTTTGCTAGCAGATGTGGCCTTTAAATTTATTTTCCCCTTGTTCTTATTATTTGTAATTGTTATCTTAATTCAGTTAGCAATACAAAGGATTTTAAGCGATATTCTCAAGTTATCTCTATAGTCTTTCAATTTTGAATATGATTCATGTGAAGTAGATTTTCCTACTTATTAAAAGAAATATCTCTTGAGAGTCTACTTTGCATCCAGCAGTGTCTGGATACTTTGTGAGGAGAAACTATCCATTCATCCGAATCTTTTGCTGTCATTTAAAAAAAAAAAAAGGTCAAATGAAAAAATGAAAAAAAGAGCATTTGACCTCTCTGGATGCTATTAAGATTATTTACATAACAAACAAACTAGACTTTCTAAACTAGCTTTGTGCCACAGAACTTAGTGTTGTGTTGACTTGAACTGTTAAAAGTCATGCTGTTTACTCTTTATGTTTTATGAACATGTCAATCCCATAAGGTTCAATTTAATACCTGTAAATTGTTGAGCCCCCACTGGATAAATAACTGTGCTCAGTATATGAAGACTCTGGAAACTCTAACAATAAAAAAGACAGAGCTTTGGGAATTACTGTTGAAGAAGAGCTTGCTGACATGGCTGTTGTTAGGAATTTGGGGATTTCCTAGCAGGGATGAGGATGTGTGCATGAGAGCACGGCACTAAACTTGGGATTTATAATTTAACATCTTCTAATCCTCACCTTAAAAGAATCTCATCCAGTAGTAAAAATCACCAACTTCATTTGTAGAGAACATGAATACTAAATAGAGCTTATATTGCATTTCATTAAAAAAAAAAAAAATCCTTTTTTGTTGCTTGATGGAGAGCAAAGCTCCCTGGCAGATTTAATCTGCAAACGGAATATGCAACTCGGAGGCCAGAGTTGAAGGCCAGAATGAGCCAGAACCTTGGAAGAGAACTGAGAAGGTCCTGCTGTACCTCAGTTGACTTGCCGAAATGAATATTGTGGCCCAGTGGAGCCGAAAGTGGAGGGTTCAGGGTCCCAGCGAGGCTCTTTCTTGGTCCATGTCACGCTGGATGCAAGCTGTGCAAAGGTGAGCAACACACTTCTCCCAGCCAAGACCGTGCTAGTGGTGCTCACCTGCCCCCTTTCTAGTACGAACACCTCAGGACTGGCAGGAAAATCGCATCCCCATAAAAATCTCTAAAACAGAGAGCTGCAGTTCTCCTACCCTGACTCACAAGTCCCACGATACTGTAGTTGGGAAAATGAGCTTTTGTTTGCCTGTCACATCATTTTCAAAGGCCAATTAAAGGCAAAGTGAAGCCCCATGATCTTTTGATTTTATTTTACCATTTTGCCTAGAAAATGGCAGATTCTTTTTAAAAATTTTTTCAATTTTTTATTTATTTTTGAGAGACCAAGACAGAGTGTGAGCAGGGGAGGGGCAGAGAGAGAGGGAGAGACAGAATTCGAAGCAGGCTCCAGGTTCTGAGCTGTCAGCACAAAGCCCGACATGGGGCTCAAACCTACGAACCGTGAGATCATGACCTGAGCCAAAGTCAGACGCTTAACCGACTGAGCCACCCAGGCACCCCAGAAAATGGCAGATTCTTACAGGGGCCTCCCCAGGAGCTTTGAGAGAATGTGCGAAATCTATTTTGAATTCAGATATCTTCTCGGACACTATGATTTCCACTAAAGGATGCATGAAAAACACCTCAAAACAACAGGAATCTGAGAAAATAGCTGAGTGCTAATACCAACCTGTGACTTCTGGATTAGGAGATGTACTTCCACAGAGGAAGTTATTTGCCTACTTCTCCTGTTATTTGTCTATTTCTCCATGTCTCCATCCCAGCTGCATACTCACCCACCAGGGTCAGATGGGACAAAAACTCTTAGGCTAGAATAGGAGCTTGTTGATTTCCTTAAGCCCATTTTTCTTCCAAGATATAATTTGGCCCTCACAGACTTTGATGTTCCTTCTCTATGCTTTTTATTTTTTATTTTTATTTTTTGAGAGAGAGAAGAATGAGTAGGGGAGGGGCAGAGAGGAAGGAGAGAGAGAATCCCATGCAGGCACCATGCTGTTAGTGCAGAGACCAGCTCAGGGCTAGAGCCCATAAACTATGAGATCATGATCTGAGCTGAAATCAAGAGTCAGATACTTAACCGACTGAGCCACCCAGCTGCCCCTACTGGCCTTCATATAGTAACTCACTCCCTGTATTCCTTCCCTACAAGGCCTTTGCACATATTGTTCCATTGATGTAAACAACTCTTTATCCCGTTCTTCACCTATTTAACTTCTGCACATCCTTTAGATCTTAGCCCACACATCTTTTCCGTAAGGAACCTTTCCCTCTCCACCCATCTAGGCTAGATGTAGCTCTCATGTACTCTCAGGTTTCTATACACCTGCCCTTCAGAGCACACACTGCAGCTTCTAATTTTGTGTTTACTTTTTATGATTAAGTAATGTATCAGTAACCTGTTGCCACATATGCTGTGTAATAAAACACCACAAAATCTCAGTGGCTCTCAACAGTAAGTGTTTATGACTCATGTATTTGGGGTCAGCTGCAGGTTGGCAGAGCAGCTGTTCTTGGTTGGAGAGAAGGAGCTAACCCATATATCTGGGGATGAGCTGGCTGACTGCTGATCAAAGATTGGGGCATCGGCTCCACATTTCTCTCATCCTCCAGAAAACTGACGCAAGCACACTCCCATGTTAGTGGCAGATGTGCAGGAAGACACATGAAAGGCTCTTGAAGCAGCACAGGTGCACCATTACCTCTGGCTTATTTCACTGGCCAAAGTAAGTCACATGGACAAATCCAGAATCAGAGTGAGAGGGCACTGCAAAGTTATAGACAAGGACATGTTGACAAGGAATTGTGAAGATTGGGGGCATCTTTGAGTCCTGCCACAATATGATTCTAGGATCAATGGAAGACAATGATGGTATCTCTTTTTGCTCACCATTTATCAACACATAGTAGTTGATAAATATTTCTTGAATGAAGGCAAAGCTAACTATGAAAAGGCATCAATCTGACGCTGTTGTCTCAAAAATCTGGAGGAATGTTCACTTTTGGGGGAGGTTCCTGCCTTGAGAAAAGTAAAAGAAATTACTTCAGAATTGTTACTCATTTCTTGTTCTTCAAATTTCCAAAGTCATCCAAATGACAGCTATTTGCATCTTGGGGTTAGCTTTTATTTCTCATGAGATACATTTCTCTCTCTATCCTTGTTGCCAGTAATGGAAAGTATATGAAAAGTAATTTTAAATGAAAAGATTTGAACATGAGTTGTATGAAGAAAGGGGGCAAAAACTTAATATTTGGGATATGAGGGAAAAACAGGGTAGATTTTGTTAGTGTGGTTAGTGGCCTGCACATACTTCCTCATATGCTATGTAGACTTTCACAAAACAGGCTCTGAAGGGCCAAGAGGAGGCTGACTGTGCATTCAACTGGCTTTGTTCCTAGTAACTGGGAAAATACGCTAAATATTTTGGTTAATTCAGGAATATGAAACCTAAAAAGATCCTGGGGATAGGAGACACAAACGGAAAGGAACTTGAGCTGGAAAGGAAAGATGGGTTGGCATTGTAAAGAATATGGAGCCTTAAAAGGATTTCATATTTGGAGAGTGGTAAAGGTGCTGGGGGAGATGGATTCAAATGCCAGTAGGAAATTCTATGAGTATGAGGATAATTTAACCAAACCATATAATTGCATATCTTTAATAAAGAAATGCATTCTTAGATTCTGTCTTCATTTAAGAAATAATACATCTTTTCTCCAGCGGTGATATACAAAATACTTGACACCAGGGAGAAGCCACAGTAATGGAGAAAGGTCTAAGAGTCCTTGATTGTGACAGCTGTTAGACCTATGGCAGCTAAACTGTGGAAAGTTCTGTGAGTTTCTGGAGACAGGAATGGGGGTAGCCTGGGCAGTGACTGGTTAGGGAGTGGGCACCCTCTGATTTGGGTCAGTGGTTATTTACCAACTGGCCCCAAACTGCTTCTGTTCCCTAATATTGACACAGCCATTAGACAATGGTAATGGTTATGCAGCTCTGCAAATATACTGAGAATCACTGAATTGTGCACATTAAAAAGTGAATTTTTTATGTTGTGTGGACTATATCTCAATAAAGCTTATAAAAATATCTAAAAAAAGATTTACTTGGGCAATGACATGATCGAAAGCTGTATTTTGGAGAAAAATAGCTGGGCTAGAATATGCAGAATGATTTGGAGTTGAGTCATAGTGCTAAGTTATAGTTACTAAAATATAAAGAGACAAGGCCTGGAAGATGCTGCTAGCAGTGAAAGTGGAGACCAAGTGGGGAGAAAGGCCTAAATGACTGGCAGAGGAGATGAGGGAGGAGGGGGCTGAAAATGACTCCAACATTTCTGGACTGGAAACTGATTCCATTTACAGAAATTTGCAAGCTGAAATTAAAGCTGGTTTTTGGTGGAACATGGCAAACTCCGTTTTAGACATGCTTTATGGTGATGGCAAGACTTAATGAAAGTGTCTGGTAGTTAAACACATGAACTGGAGCACAAGTAAGGGTCATGGCAGGAGACGCTGATCACACAGTATTTGCTTGGAAGGGAGAGTTTGACCTCATGTCAATCGTGCACAACTGAGGATGGCTGGGAGAGATAGGCGGGGGCCTGCTCCTCAGGCCTTGACTTGTCCCTGTGGGAAGTCCCTCCCACAGCAGCCCATCCATTGGCACTTGTGGACTCAGGGTCTGGGAATGACTTTCCCCAGCCTGTGCCCGAGATCTTCCTTCGTCACCCACCAGCTGGTACGATGCCAAGTGAATTGCCCCTTCTGTCATTAGGTCTGTGAAGCATATTAGATTAATTATTTTCCCCCTCCTTTTGGGCAGCTCCTGTAACAGATTCTAGCTAAAAGAGAGTACTGGAATGATGCTGTTTTAGCTTCCCAAAGAGCCCCACAAATAACAGTGGCAGGCATTTGGAATTCAGTTAATTTAAGCCTGCTCTCCAATTTTACCACCTCTCTTTTCATGCATCTATTTAATACATATTTTTCCCTTTTCCTCTCCAGGAGATTGACCATATGCAAGTACTCCTAGGAAGATTTAAAACCTTTTGTTTTTAAAACTCTCTTGGATTTCCAAATCCCTAATCTCCACCGATTGTATTTTTCCTTTCTATGGAGAATCTGATACAATTTAAAGACATTTGGAGAACAAGAGAGTAAAGAATTGGAAAGATACTTTGGATATTTAAGGCAAGATGACACAGATACTTATTGGGCTCCAAAATATCTTATCAGACAGCAAAGAGGTTTTTGAAGCATCACATGATGCTTGCATAAGGCAGCGAATCTCAGCTAGGAATTCCCCACTAATAATGTCAGGGGTGTTGATGCCAAATGATTCTGGGTTATTTGAATGCCTAGTCTGGGTGTGAGGCAGTCCATGAATGCAATTAAAGAGACAGACAAACACCACAGTGGTGGTTTCTTCGCTTGAACTGCATTTGCCATTGGAGAAGGCTGGGTTTGTGTTCGTTCTGTGTGTGAGATTTAATCTGGAAGTAGTTTTCAAGTATTTCTTTTCTTAGCAGATTTTTAAACACAGACAAACCAAATTATCTACTGCATTCCATCTATTTCACAGCAGTAAGTCATTGGGTCTAAAAGCAATGCGACTGATTTCTTAAACAAAAAGGTGAGGACCCAGCATGAAGGAACAGACTTTAAATACCAGTTTAGGGAGGGGTCCACCATGGTTACAACTCAGGGTTGCTAATCTCAGCCAAGAACAGACTCCAGGATAACTTGACTGAAGGAGCCTAGTGCAGGGAGAAAAGCTCAGAAGTAAAAATTAGGATTTTGGTTCAAGATCTCATCGGATAGTTCAGTAATAGTGAGGCTTTGGGCAATAAGCTTCTCAAAAGTTATCTCCCTGTGCTCTCTCAACATTTTCCTTCCTAGTCACTATTCAAGCCACACAAATCTAGTTTCTATCCCTCTCCACCATTCAATGAAATGCTTCTCTCAAGGTCACCAGTGATTTCCAAAACCAAAGGACATGCCAGTCTGTTTCACTGAAAACCCCATCTATTTTCTTGTCTCCTCTAGTATTTTGACACACAAATCCCAGACATTGTGTCATTTCACCCCTAAATATTTCAATATATATCTATACAAGGTAACGACTCTTTTTAAGGATAGCCTCAAGACCATTAACCCATCTAAAAAGTAACTTTCAATATCATCCAATATCTGAAAAGTATATTTCTGAATGTCTCATAAATATCACAATGTTTTAGTCAGGTTGTTTGACTCAAGATCGCAATGAGGGCCACAGATTATAATTGGTTGATATGTCTATAGGGTCCCCCTTCCATTAATATTTCACTTGTTTACTTGCATTTTTTCTCCCCTTGCAGTTTATTTGAAGAACTCAGATTTTTTGTCCTGTAGAGTCATAGTCTGGATTTCACTGATTGCACACCTGTGGTTAATTTAACATGTTCTCTCATGTTAAAAACTGCTAATTTACAGGCGTATTCTTCTATCAGAAGTCATGTGTGGTGGTATGTCATTTTGTGATGTTAGTAGATGTTGTGCTTTATACCTAAATCTATCAATTCATTAGCGGTGTAAAATAGGGATATTCCACTTCAATTATTCACTTTTTCACAGGAATACTTCAAGGGACGTCTGGGTGGCTCAGTCAGCTAAGGATCCGACTCTTGATTTTGGCTCAGGTCATGATCCCAGGGCCATGAGATCGAGCCCTGCATCTGGCTCTGTGCTGACAGTGTGGAGCTTGCTTGGCATTCTCTCCCCTCTCTCTCTGCCCTCCACCCCACTCCCGTGTGCACATGCATTCTTTCTCTCTCAAAATAAAATAAGAAATAAAAAAAGGAATCCTTCTATAAAGGAAGAATTTTGTCTATTTTTTAGGTTACCTAGTGGCAAAGTTTGTATAGGAATAGATCTACCTTTTAAAAATGTAAATTGGATCATGGCTCTGCCCTGCTTAGTCTTCCTGTGGCATCTCCATGTACACAGAATGAAATCCATGGCCTACACATACCCTGCATGGTCTGGCTCCTCCATAATCTCTTTCATCATGTTCCTTCACACTGTCTCCTTTTCTCGATATTTAAAATTAAATTAAATAATAGACTTGAAGTTTATTGAAATTTACTGGAAGACAAGTCCTTTCTTGTCCCTGAAGTTTTGCACTTGCTGCTCCCACTGCCTGGTCTTCTTCTCCCACTTTTTGCCTAATTGGTTCCTTCTTGACCTTAATGTGGAAATGTCATCTCCTCATTGAGACCGTCTCTGATTGCTTCATTTAATGGGCCTGCTTTCCATCATCGTAGCACCTGCTTAATTCCTTGATAACACCCATGACAAGCTGTATTCTTTATTTGTTCATTAATCATTTTCCACCAAGCAAGGTTTTTTTTCCTGTCCCATATACTGCTAAATGCCAAGTGCAACGCCATGTCAGGCACATAGTGGATGTTTTTCTTTTTCTGAGTGAACAAAACAGACTTGCGGACTCTGCATATCTTCATCTATGTAAGTGGGATGCAGGGCTGAGCTAGGTGATTATAAGATTTCTTCCAGTTTTTTTAATGTTCTGTGAGGACATGGACACCAAGAGAAAGAATATTCAGTGCAATGTTCTCCGAATTCTTTACATTGTGGCTCCTGGAGCAAATGATGTCTGTGATGAGGCAGGCCATCAAAGCTGCCTGGAGGCTCCCAACCTGGGACTCAAGCCTGGCCCAGTGCCTGAGAGAAGCGTTGGCTTGGTGATTGAGCAGGGGAGCCACAGAAGTTGGGTTATGGAGAGCATTTCTGGACTCATGGGGATGGGAAAATGGGGTAGGCTTACCGATTTAGGGCAGGAAATTCTTTTGAGTCTATAGTTTGACTTTTATGACCCTCAAGGAATTAGGAGTTTGGGACTTCCTGAATCCCCCCAGGTTCTGAAATCTCCCTTTCCCACCAAAAAGTCAAGTTCTTTTTCAAGAAATCCCACCAATTTAGCATTATTTAAAAGCATTCTCTTTCTACAATGCAAATGTTTTGGGCTTGGTTGAGAAGATTAGGAGGTATTTTTCACCATTGTGTGAATTAGCTAACTCCTGCTTTCTTCCTAAAATCTGAGGTATTAACTGTTGTGTTTAGGTTGAGAGACTAAAGGGGGGGGGCAGTTTTGAAGTTTGGGTCCTTGTGTGGGCTGGAGGAGGACAAGCCTGACCCAGCACGGAGGACTGCTATGCAAACGAGGGTGGTTTGCACATATGAGGGGTAGAGACAGAGGGCTCAGGTTAGCCAGCCCCAAAGTTTCAGTAAATTTCCTTCATGCTGGAGGTTTAAGACTTTTACCCAAGGTTGCACTGACTTATCTGATATTCATTATCAGTAGAGGGTACAGACAAGACCCAGAATATTATCTCTACCGTGTAGAAACTCACAGAGGTCAACAGCCATACAGAGAGGGGCCAGACTGGCCCCAACAACCGAAAGGCAGTGCCAGTGGCTACAGCGTTCCATCAGCACACAGTCCCATCCACTCCTACAAATGGCAACTTCTGCTTTCCCAGAAACTTTCCCAGGACTGTGGCTGCCTCTTGTCCCAGAGATGAGATGGAAAGAGATTAGCCTCTAGGGAAGACAAGGCCCAGGAAGGAAGGGAACTCAGGGTCTTGCCCCATTAGAAAGTAGGTTTTCCTCCTCCTCCCAGCCCTGCTCTCTGATTCTGATAAACACCTCTGCCTCCTCCTACCCTCGCCTCTGACTGGAGCTGACTCTCTGTTGAAGCAGAACTTGGAGAAGCTCTTCTAGAGGGATCATGCTGAGACAGCCACAATATGGAAGGATTTGCAGGCATTCAGTTACACACTTGGTAAACTATGGTGAATGCTAACCTGAGACCTTTCTCTTCTTACACTGGAAATGCATCTGGGGCTTTCTTCCCCTCAGGTGTGCTGAGATAACATGCTGGGCTGCTCCTTGCATTTCTCAGGTACTTAGGATGTTGACCCCGTTGTAGTCTTGTATACAGCACTATCTTTAGTTTTCTCGATAGTAGAGATTCCCAGATGGATTTCTGACTAGACTAACAGGTTAAGAAAAATAACAAAATGTTTAAATGATAGCAAAAAAAAAACACCAAAAACAAAAAACAACACCCCACTTCATTTCATGGAATCTTAGATTGGAAAAAGCTCATTGCATGAAATTGTTCTCAACATTTGAATGACTTTCAGTGTGTCCCACCAGCCTTTCCCCTGTGCTTGAACAATTTCAGAGATTGGGGTCACAACTACTCTATTCTTGCATTGACAGACAATGCTGTGGTCTTCCTTTCCTTAAGGTAAAATTTAATTACAAGCCATTATTAGTCTTCATTACCCCTCCATAATCACACAGAAGGGAGTTGGATGGCTCTTCATATAAGTGCTATTAGTTAGTATGTATGTCTGAAGTCTTCTCTCTACTAGTCTGTAAAGTCTCCAGCTCTTTCAATCCTTCCTGCTCTCCTGGGAAGAAGCATCAGAATCCTCTGCCTCTCCAAGCCTATCCAAAGCTAATCTCATGGTTTGAGTCCTTGGCCCTGTCCTTTTCTCCCTTCTCAGGAACTTTGGTCCATCTGCTTTCTCTCTCTGTATTTCCAGACTTCACATATGCCCTCCTACTCTCTACTCAGTACTGCTTTCCTACTCGAAGAAACTATCCCATCTGCTGGTTTCCTGTCAGCATCAAATTTATGGAAAGAGTAGTGCATGGCCACCTCTTTACCCTGTCTTCCCTTCCTTGGCGACCTTAGTTGATTTCATGGTTTTATTTATTGTTCTAATAGGGGTAACCCCAAACCTTCATCTCCATCTCAACCCTGATGTATCTCTGTAGTTCCACGGCAAGCTTCCTGCTGAACATCTCTCCTTGAATATCCAGTTGTCACTTCAAACTTATGTGATCTCAAACATAGTTTCCTCCATAACCTATTCCTTCTTTGGAATCCCTATTTTTGTTGAGGACATTGCCTGAAACAGCATTCAGCCACATTCTAGATCTACAAGTCACATTTAAGTTCTCCTCATTCCACCGCAGTTTCTGTCTACTCTCTTCCTTATTTATTTTATTAAAAAATGTTTTTAATGTTTATTTATTTTTGATAGAGAGAAAGAGGGAGAGAGAGAGAGACAGAACTGAGTGGGGGAGGGGCAGAGAGGGAGAGGGAGACAGAATCTGAAGCAGACTCCAGGCTCTGAGCTGTCAGCACAGACACCCCTATTTATTTTATTTTTAGAGAGAGAGTGAGAGCAGAGCAAGGGAGAGGGGTACAGAGAGAAAGAGAGTCGCTTATTAAATTTTTTTTAAAGTTTTATTTATGTATTTTGAGAAAAAGAGAGAGAATGCAGGCACAAGTGTGCACAAGCAGGGGATGGGCAGAGAGAAGAGGGGGAGAGAGAATCCCAAGCAGGCTCCACATGGTTAGCATGGGGCCTGATGTGGGGCTCGATCCCATGACTGTGGAATCATGACATGAGCTGAAAATAACAGTTGGATGCTTAACTGACTGAGTCACCCAGGTGCCCCTGTCTACTCTCTTCCTATAGAATCTCTTCCATGTATCCCCTCCATCCATTTCCATTGCTCCAACTTAATTAAGGCCTCTGTAGCCTCTTGCTGGACCACGAGGACCCTCGGCATGTTCAGGTCCCATTTTCGACTTACCACATTCACTGTTGCCAGACTGTTGTGGAGTTACATCTTTTGTGGTGGTTAAGTAGTAAAGTCACTGTTTAAGAAGAAAATTCTGTATAGTCAATTTTACTCTTGAAAATGTCTTCTATTGTCCACAAAGTAGAATCTGCAGTCATACTGCTTCTTGATACGTTCAACACTGCCAATTTTTCCTCCGGTCTTGGAACAGATCACTTTCTTTTGGTTGAACACCAGATGAAATCATCTGCTTGGCTTTAGGGGCCATCTAGTATGAAAAATATGTTCCTTTAAACACCAGAATCACGCTCAACACTAGTCTGTTTGAATTCATGTGAGTTGCTCATGAGGGTGGTACAGATCCACTGGACTGTCTCAAAGCACAGCTCCGATCCCATTATTTCTCTACTCAGAAACCCTCAGTGGATCTCCATTGCCTATCAGAAGTCTCATTTCTTGAGCCTGTCACTCAAAACTTGGCTTTAACTCACTTACCTAATCCAGGTTCCACTCCAAAATGGAACACCTGCCATTGATGTCACATGCCCAGCACATTCCATCCTCCATCTATATTTTCTCTCACATGGTCCCCCAGTCTGGGGTACCTTCACCTTACTCCCCATCTTTGCTGGACTCCATCATTCTTCAGAGATCAACTCACATGCCGCCTCTCCTAAGATTCCTTCACAGTTCTCTTCCAACTCAGTCCAGCCCAAATCCTATTTCCTCCCCTGAACTGCGATAGATCTTCATTTGTATTGCTTTCATGGTAAGTTTCATTTTCTTTTTTTTTTATGTTATTTAAAAAATTTATTTCAGAGAGAGAGAGAGAGAGAGAGAGAGAAGGGGAGGGTCAGAGAGAGAGAGGGAGACACAGAATCCAAAGACAGGCTCCAGGTTCTGAGCTAGCTGTCAGCACAGAACCCGACGCAGGGCTTGAACCCATTAACTGTGAGATCATGACCTCAAATGAAGTCGGACACTTAACCAACTGAGCCACCCAGCCACCCCGGTAAGTTTCATTTTCTATCCAGAACTGTCATGTTCTTTATGTTTTATGACACTATAAACACCTTATGGGCAGGGCTAGTGTTTGAGTCTCTTATATTTTCATAGTCTTTCACCACCATCTCCATCTTCCAGCACACATTCAGTCCTCAATAGTTTTTTTAGAGTGGCTAAAGTAAACAAATCAGGAGACTGTAGATGCTGGCTGGGGAGGATGTGGAGAAACTGGAACCCTCTTGCGCTGTTGGTGGGAATGCAAACTGGTGTATCCGCTCTGGAAAACAGTGTGGAGGTTCCTCATGAAATTAATAATAGAACTCCCCTATGACCCAGCAATAGCACTGCTAGGAATTTACCCAAGGGATAAAGGAGTGCTGATGCATAGGGGCACATGTACCCCAATGTTCATAGCAGCACTCTCAACAATAGCCAAATCATGGAAATAGCCTAAATGTCCATCAACTGACGAATGGGTAAAGAAGATGTGGTTTATGTATACAATGGAATGCTACTTGGCAACGAGAATGAATGAAATCTGGCCGTTTGCAGCAACGTGGATGGAACTGGAGGGTATTATGCTAAGCGAAATAAGTCAGTCAGAGAAAGACAGATACCATATGTTTTCACTCATATGTGGATCTTGAGAAATTTAACAGAAGACCATGGGAGAGGGGAAGGGGGAAAAAGTCACAGGGAGGGAGGGAGGCAAATCATGAGAGACTCTTAAATACTGAGAACAAACTAAGGGTTGATGGGGTTTGGGGAGAGGGGAAAGTAGGTGGCGGCACTGAGGAGGGCACTTGTTGGGATGAGCGCTGGGTGTGGTATGGAAACCAATTTGACAATAAATTATATTAAAAAAAGATATTTGACATAAGAAAATGATTTTTAAAGATTTTATTTTTAAGTTATCTCTACATCCATTGTAGGACTTGAGCTTACAACCTAGAGATCAAGAGTTACATGCACATTGACTAAGTCAGCCAGGCGCCCCAGTTCTTAATAGGTTTTAATGAGTAAATAAGAAAAATAAATGTGGCTTCCTAGCCCCTCCCCATGCAGAAGAGCTTCTCCCAATGTGCTCTAGTCTGGCAGTGCCCTGGAACTTGGGACCCAGTGCTCCCCCAATGCAGCAAACTCTTTTCTTTTTAAAAGCCCAGTAGCACCTCTATCAGGCAATGAATGAACTCACCAGAAAGGCAGCTGAGTAAGAAGATAAATGCAAATGGTCAAGCTCTTGGCTCCTCCTTCTTAAAAAGCAAAATAAACATCCTATTTGATTAAAAAAAAAAAGACCTTGGAAATTAACAATACAATGGCTTTTTCATAGAAGGCTCTAGGAAATACCTAGTCTGTCACAAAATGGAGACATTTCGTTCCCATTGTGTAGAAAGAAACTGATGAGGCCTCTTAAGCAATCCTGCAGACCAACTGTTTGAAGGATCAGAACATTTTTCTCAGTGTATTTCAAGTTCAGTGGGACTTTAACCTTTATGGGGAGAAAAATCCCTCCCCTGTCACCTCCCTACATAGGGATGCTTTTACCTCAGGGAAACCCAAAGCTGAGGGGAGTTCTGATTCCACCAGTCCACTGGATATAACAGTCCGTTGAATCTTTTCTGATTCATACTCCAAACCCCAGAAATACAGACCTAGCTCTGCTCGGATGAGCCTTGAAATTTTTAAGGAAGGTATGGGGGTTGAAGAGGCTGGGAAATGTAATATTTAAAAAGATAGTTTAGGGTTGGGGAGGATGGGAAATTTGAGCCTATTTTTACCTTTCAAGGGATGGGACATCTTCATCTTTATTATCGACATGCAGAAAATGTAATCTGCTCCAGCGACAGAGAGGGAGTTTGACAGTGAATTTACACCCTCGGTGTTGACTTTAGACAGATCAGGGAAAATGAACGCCGCATACTCTTGTAAAATCTTAATGTACCATGAGGAGTGCACAGCGCTGGCTGATGTACAGTGTTCAGATTTGTCTTGACCTTATTAGATCATGGAAAGTGGCTTCTAGGAGGAATTAAAAAAAATTTTTTTTTCTGCACAATTACTCAGGTGGCTCTTCCTGTTTCTTCTCTTCCTCCTGGACTTGGGTCCTGTAATTACTATCGCAGAGAGCTGGAAGGATGCCGGCTCTCCGGGCAAGGTCCCCTCGGCTCGGCCTCCCCCCCACCCCCGCCCCTGTTCTCTTTCTGGCCCCGCCTCCTCCGCGCACCGAGCAGCCAGACAGCTGTGTTCAATCAGAAACCACTTACAACTCCAGACGATTCAAAAGGGAAACTTCAGCGTGAAGTGCAGCCCCGCTCCGGCTCTCTGTAGCTTTCTTTCCCTCCCCGGAGCCCGAGGCACGGATCTCGCTCGCCCCGCCGCCCTCGTCTCTTCAGGAGCTCGCTGGAGCCCTCCGGCGTGCGGGGTCCTACTGGGAGGTGCCCTCCAGCCTAGTAATGGGGGGCGGCGAGGCCCCGTAGGAGCGGCGCGGCGGCGCGGAGGGTGGCAGTGCCCCGGGACCCGGCGGTGGGCGCGCGCGGGCGGGTCCTCGCGCCGGCTCGGCCGCTGCAGCAGCTGCGAGCGCGCCACACCACCGAGCCTCCTGCAGCAATGGCTCGTCCGTGAACCGCCAGCGGGCTCTGTGCCTTCCAGGAGAGCTTGCATCCTTCCTTGGGTCTGCCCCACGGTCTTGGGTGAAAATGGCTGTCTAGACTAAAATGTGCCAGAAGGGACCAAGCGGTGGATATCGAGCCTGGTAAGCCCAACTCAGAAGCTCCGAGAGCTGGAGGAGGAGGAGGAGCTCGGCTCTGAAAAGTGCAGTCATGAATTCTGGAGTTGCCATGAAATATGGAAACGACTCCTCGGCGGAGCTGAGCGAGGTAAGGAACAGCTGAGGTCGCGAGCTCTGGCTTCTCAGACGTTTATGGTTTCCGACAAACCCCCGTCCCTCCCGATTATCCCCAGCCCTACACCCCTGCACCCTACCCACCTCGTGCTCCCAGGCTGGAGGCAGCGCAATTAAAGATTAATAGATTTTTTTTGGATCTTGTTGTAACTTGTAGTGCTACTCAGGAAATGACCTGAGCTGGCTTAATGTTTCAGTCTGAAATCAGTGGCTCAAAAAAGAAACAAGCTCTCACCACGCGGCCAAGACTTTCTGCTCTCCGTGAATCTGGGTCCCCAGTCCTTTTCTACCCCGTTTCCCCCAGTTTAGGCTCAACGTTCCTTTTCGTAGAAGCAGTCGGGGATCTCAAGCTGAGCCGAAGCCGCCAGTAACTAATTTGGTGGGGCTGGGGAGCTCATTGGATTATTAAATCTACCACTTGGCTCCCACGTGTGATACATTTGGTTAAGTTCGGGCAAGGTGGTCTCTCGCTGGCGGAGTTGAATGACCCACGCTGGGGAGGGGAGTGGAGAGGAAGCACATCAAAGCCGCTTAGAACTTTATTTCCTGCCCTGAACTGGACTCCGGAGTCTTTGAGGCAAGAGCATTTGCAATTCCTAGCTCTCACTGTAACATACCCTCTTGAGTGTTTGAGACTCGCTTTGAAATTAAAGCTACATCAAACAGTATGCAAATATGTGAGCGGTAAGATGCTCAAAGCCACCTTTTTTTTTTTTTTTTTTGGATGACTTTAGGGATCCTTCAGCAAAACCCCTCTTTCCCCCCAACTCCCGCCCCCGCTGCGTCCCCCACTTTGAATACCTAAAAAGTATTTTTTTGAGTAGACGCTCAAAAGAGAGGAGGGAGTCTGTGTGACCAGTGTCTAGAGCAGGGAGGCTTAGTGGCTGTGGGTTTTCCTCCTAACATCATCACTGAGCTATTTATGGGGCAAAAGTAGAGTAAATAGTCTGTGCTTGAATATGGCTTAAGAGAGGAAAGGGGAAGAAAAGGAGACCGGTGTAAAAACAGCCGGAAGGCAGACAGAGGTGATGTCAGATTACCAAGGGTGAAGAAAATGAAAGGATGCAGCCCTGGCTGTGGGAAGAGGGCTGGAGATGGGGAAACCCGAGTAGGTCTGCGGCTGGTACCCAGCAGCGAATGCCCTGGCCCCTGCCTGGTGCTCTGTGTTTTGCTGCTGTGCTGTCCCTGCTGGGGTTTGGAGTAGCATTTTGAGGTGTTGGTGAATGAAGTAGCGCCATTTCCTAATTCGGGTGGTGTCCCTTGTGGTTTAGAAGGTGAGGAGATGCTAAGAGGGGTGGGTGTAACTTGAAAACAGATCTTCCTGCCTCTTCCCCTAACCTCCTAAGTGATTTTTGGCAATTGAACAAGCAGGGAGAAGTTCACATCTAAAATAGAATCTAGGACCCAGGAGAAACCTTATTTAAGGAGAAACCTGTGACTTCCCGTGTAAGGTCACTTAAAAATCCAAAACTTAAAGGTATTTGTCCTGCAGAGAATATTTCCCTGGTCTTTCACACTGTTTATTTCTCTGTGGCAGCTTTAACTCCCCGTCTCCTGAAGTGTGTTGTTCAGTAAGCTTTGTTTTGAAAATGAATTCCAGGTTTAGGATTAAGGTGACTAGAATACTAGAGAAAGAGCGAGAGTGAGAGGAGGTCCTTTCCTGGTGTTGGGGTGGGCCAGAAGGGTATTACGTGAACCCAGAGTATCTATGAAGCGCAGGTGGGGGGCTCCTTGCCTACTTGGATCCATTCCTATGTACTCCTTAGAAAACTTGTGGCGGAAGGGAAGGGTGGAGGGTGCTTCGTGGTCCCCGCATTAGTTGGAGCAATAATATTTGAGCATTTAAGGGCATAATTTGTCCCTGAGGATATTATAAGTTTCTGCCCAATCCTATCCTTCACCAGATTTTCTCTCCCCTTTCTCAGTGTCTGTTCATCATTTCTTAACTTCTTTCGGGCCTTCTTTCTAGGTTCAGTGGTTTAGTTGCCCTGCTGTCCCCCGTTGTCCCAGTTTTCCTGCAGATCTGGTAGTTGTCATAGATGACAAGGGTAGTTGTTTTTGAGTTTTTGGACTCGTTGGCAATTAGGGTATGTGTAAGAGAATTTGTAAGGCCACGGTGTATGTGCGGGTCTTCCTTGTGGACCCTAAATGTCAGGTCCGTTTATCATGGGCAATAGTTGTAGGATTGACTTTTTTTTTTTTTTTTTAATAATACCACAAGATCTGAATACAATTCATTTGTATTTCTCACAACAGATCTCTGGTGTAAAGGAGCAGTTTCTTCTTTTCACAGTAATTTTTCTCTTAAGTGCTAATTTGCAAAGTTGTCAACCTCCTTTGATGGTTGGTTCCTCCTCCTCACCTGGAAGCCGAGCTAATAAAACCCCTCAGGGGCCCCTTTAGCACCACATCCCTTATTGCCCAGGAGCCTCTTGGAGGTCGCGGTGGGGTCAGATCCAGGCATTTCAGTGGCAGGAAAAACCCTGAAAGAGCCCAGCATCATCCTGGGTGTCTGAAACAAGAGGCCTCTCTCATTGGCCTGGACTTGTGAGCTGACCCCTTGTACAGGGGCCCTGTGGGCCCAGGAATCCTTGACCCTTTGGCAGTAATGTTGGCGCTGACTCCATCACATCTTCAACAAGGGGGAGTGACTTGCGTCAGTTTTCTAGCTGAAATCTGCTGGTTCCTTTGGTGAGAGCAGCGAGCTTTGGTCAGCTGCTGAGGTGCTGACCTCTGCCTACAACTACCCCAGGAATGCTTGGATACAAGAGAGGCGGGAGGGGTTTGGGTGTGAGGGCTACATGACCTAGAGGCCGGTGTTTTGCATGTGTAAGAACTTTTAAGATCGAAAAACAGGAAATTCATGAATGTGTTCCTTTTGTGTCTTTAGCTGGAACAATAGCTGTTTAAGATCCTGTGAGATGATGATAGGAGATAGTGAAATTACCCCTACCTGTGGGCATTCAAAACAGTTGTGTTTATCCATGACCACAAATGGCTTATATCAAGTCTGAACACTTTAACCAGAGCAAACTAATCCTTACCATTAACCACAGTAATTCGAAGGGAAAATCTGAGAGGCATGAATTGACTGTTCTCTTTTCTTGGCTTGCCCCTATCAAAGCAATCAAAGGATGTTTTTCTTTTTCTAATGTGAGGTTAAGGAAGGACTTCAACACCAGCCAAATCAAGAGTCCTTAGAAAATCAAGTACAGGGTCAGCAGCACTGGATTAAATTCTCCCAGATCTCATCAAGGGAAAGCTCTTAATTCTTCCTCCTTGCTTTGGTTTTTTGGTTTGCACTTAGTTATGTTTGTCTTGATGAAACTTGTGGGACCAGTATATATTTTGGCATTGCTGCACCACCACAGTCACGTCTCCTAGTTCTTAGAATAGTTCAGATTTGGGGAGAAAGACGTCTTGAGGCACCGCATTAGCAAGGCATGATTTGAATTCACTAAATCTTACAGGAGAGCTGTTTACTGGATCTGCTTGTCTGATAGACAGCTACTTATTTATGCAGCAAAATAAAAATTTATCTTTAAGGGTTCTTTCCTGGTGATCACTAAAACCTCTGGGGAGTAAAAAAAAAATACTCAAGAATAATTTGTCTGAAGCAATCAACTTACATATTTTTTGCCTTTTATTATTTAAAAATTTTTAATGCTTATTTTGAGAGAGAGAGAGAGAGAGAGACAGACGGACAGACAGAGCATGAGCAGGGGAGGAGCCGAGAGTGAGGGAGAAAAAGAATCCGAAGCAGCTGTCAGCACGGAGCCCAACGTGGGGCTTGAACTCATGAATTATGAGATCATGACTTGAGCCGAAGTCAGACACCCAACCAACTCAGCCACCCAGGCACCTCATTTTTTGCCTTTTAAACATTAAACAACAGGTAAAGTTCTCCTTCACTGTTTACCTCGGTTGCCTCTAGAAATCCTACCTCTCTTAGTCTTATCCCTTTATTCAAAGCTCTCTCGAGATGATTCCACTCCAGAGCTTTCTCTGTGTGCTTTCACCATTTATTTGTTGGGTAGCTATGGAAACTCCACATCTTTGTTGATACTCTAATTAAGAAGTGGATTTGTATAGGAGAAAGTTGTTCTCTACATGGATGATCCTGTATGACTGTCTCTGAGTGGCCATCTCACAGATAGATGTAGGCTTCATCTTCCAGTTAGAAAATATCAGAGTTAGAGGGGCCTGTGAGATCACCTAGTATTCCCATACCCCTTTATACTCCTTTGTCTTTATAGAATCAACTTCACTGTAATGAGTTGTTTGTCTGTCTCGGGGATAGACCGTTAACACCAGAAGAACAGTGTTGAAAACCTGTCATAGAGTCTGGCACATAGTAGTGTTCTACACGTGTTTGAATGAATGAACACCTTGCCTCTTCTCTCCCTTTCCCTTTAAAAAAATTTTTTTAAGAGCTTGTGAGAGCACGAGTGGGGGAGGGATAGGGAGAGGCGGACAGAGGATCCAAAGTGGGCTCTGCATTGACAGCCGCGAGAGCCTGCTGCAGGTCTCTAACTCACAAACCATGACCTGAGCCAAACCGTGACCTGAGCCAAAGTCAGTCCCTTAACTGACTGAGCTGCCCAGGGGCCCCTCCCTTTCCCTTTTTATACATCTGGAATTTGAGGAAGTGTTTAAGTGCTTGGTCTGAGGCTCTTTTATTTTTTTTTATTTTTTGGTGACCGTATACGGCTGTGTAACAAACTGCCCCCAAATTTAGAGACTTAAAAAAATCTAACTTGTACATGATTTTGCAATTTTGGGCATAACTCAGAGAGGGAAGGCTGTGTCTGACTGGATCTAGACTGTCCACTTCCAAGATGGCTTAATCACATGGCTGGCAAACTGGTGCTGGCTGTGGATGGGAGATCAGCCCTATTCTCTTCCTCTTTCTCACGTGGGCCTGCCCCTATGCCTGCTTGAGTTGCCTCTCAACATGGCAGCTGGGTTCCAAGACGGGAGAGGTGGAGGCTGGCAGTTCTTTTTTTTATTTTTAAAGTTTATTTCGGAGAGACAGCATGAGCAGGGGAGGGTCAGAGAGAGAGGGAGATACAGAAGCTGAAGCAGGATCCAGGCTCTGAACTAGCTGTCAGCACAGAGCCTGACACGGGGCTCGAACCCACAAACCGTGAGATCATGACCTGAGTGGAAGTTGGACGATTAACTGGCTGAGCCACCCAGCACCCTTGGAAGTTCTTTTAAAATGTAGGATTGAAACTGGCACTTCTATGTATCTGTTGGTTAAAAACTGCTATATGCTTAGCCCAGATTGAAAGCGGTGAGAAAATAGACTCCACCTTTCCAAGGGGGATATAACACCGAATTTGCAACTTTTTATTTATTTATTTTTTTTGCGCAACCATTTTTAATCTACTCCAGAGGCCTCAAAAACACAAAACCTCATCTAAAAACCCTCTTCTGTTAATTCTCGGTGTCTGGCAATAGTTCCTGTTTTGTTTCTTAGCTGTGAATTCAGTGGTTTTCCAGGGTATTGACCTGTTTCATTATCAAAAACCCTGTGAGAGACCTTCTGGTAGGCCCATCCTACAGGTGTGGAGGTTGAGGCATAAAGAGGTGAAAACACTTATCGAGGTTTTATAGACTATTAGCGGCGGAATCAGATTTCGAGCCCCAGTAGTGTTTCTCTCAGGTCCATAATTTGTACATGCTTTCCCTTCATCAGTTTCTCTTCCTGCTCTCAGCTTGTAATCCCATGTTCCTAGGAGGGAGTATTTTATATAATAGGCCTGTTTAACTTGATTTGTATTGTAATCTCCATGCAATACCCAGATAAATACTTTTGATAAAAATGAAATGGATATGATTAAAGGGATATGGTCACTGCCATCACCTTCAACCTGCTGAAGAATTCTACGCATTGATTTATCCAGAGCCCTAAAAGCAGATTGGTCATAAGGAATAGGGTGATCTTCATCCAAGCGAGCCTTCCTTTCTGTCCTTGTTTACTGCTAGGGAGATCGGGGCACGGCGACCTCTGTCCCACTGAGAGGTCCCACTGGCTGTGTCCTCAGAGGTGCCCGAGGCATTAGTCGTGCCATGTTTGAGGTGCCAGAATAAGGCTTCCGTTGTCCCAGAATGAGCACTCTCCCACCCCTGCAGGTGAGGCTTTAGGCTCCTGCTACCGTTTGCCAAGTCACTGTGGCGCCGCAGAGGGCTGAGCTTGGCAAAGAAAGCCAGGGTACACGGTGCATATGGTGGCCAGGGCCACGCGGCAAGGCAGCTGCTGGTGGTTAGGTCCTGAGGAAGCACGTGCTGAATGTGGCCATGACTCAGACCCAGCTGGCCAGGGGAAGTAGAGCAAGTGTGGCTGGAACCAGTGGTGGTCAAGGGAACAAGAAAAAGGAGAACTGGGATAGGAGAGGAGGAGGTTTGTCAAAGACCAGGCGGGTGATTGGGGCTGACGTGGCCACAGACGTGAAAGCCCAGAGAAAACCTTGATTCCAAGGACGTGCTTTGTCCAACTGGGAAGCTGTAAAATGAATCCCAAGATTTCTCTGTATTAAGGAAGTACTTACGGGACTGTGGGTACAGGATTTGAGGCACCAGAGCTCTGAGTGGGTGGTGGGCACCCATTTAGCATAGGGAATGTGTTGGCAATCCTTAGGAAGTAAACTCCAGGGTGCTTTAGCAGTTGCCCGAAGCTCATTTACCCCAGCACAAGCCATGTGGAACTGGAAGATAAAAGCCCCATTTATGGCAACATTAAGAAGATGTTGATGGGGGCGCCATCTACATCCGGTTAAACGTCCGACTTTCACTTGGGTCATGATCTCACGGTTCGTGGGTTCGAGCCCCGCGTCGGGCTCTGTGCTGACTGCCAGCCCAGAGCCTGGAGCCTGTTTCAGTCTGTGACTCCCTCTCTCTCTGACCCTCCCCTGCTCACACTGTCTCTCTCTCTCTCCTAGAAATAAATAAAACATTAAAAAAAATTAAAAAAGAAGAAGATGTTGACGAAAAGAGACTTCAGATTTAGTTTTTGATCCAAGGAATCACATTTCAGAAAATAAGATTACATTTTAAGTAAGTTCCCGATTCTGGGAAGGAGGTTTGTATTGGTGCGATTATGGAATCAGACAAGGGAAAAAACTCTGAAAACTGACAGTAGTGAGAATGTGGACTTTTACATCAGCAGGGGCACAGCAGGGCAGAGAGAGAGGATACGTAGTTATCTTCTCCACCCCTGCACTTGCTGCCCCCCACCCCAGATTCCTAACATGGGTTTCTCTCATTTTTGAAAGAAAGGAGGAGAGAATAACCTGGATTAGACAGATAAACAGAGTTCAACTTATAGAGTAAATATTTACTGGGACCACGGAGCTATCCTCTTTCTAGCAAATGTCCTTTTTTCTCGCTGGACAGAAATAGCCAAAATTAGTTCATGGGGGAAAGAGGACACCTTGTGAAAGGTTTGTATTAGCATAAGGAGTGA
Source organism: Hyaena hyaena (assembly GCF_003009895.1). Taxonomy (NCBI): domain Eukaryota; kingdom Metazoa; phylum Chordata; class Mammalia; order Carnivora; family Hyaenidae; genus Hyaena; species Hyaena hyaena. The sequence goes on from NW_024080793.1 coordinate 2,389,470, forward strand.
CTGAGTTCATAGAGCATTTTATATTTGCAAATCTTTTAAGATGTAGAACATTAAAAAAATGTTTTTAATGTCCTTATTTTATTTTGAGAGACAGAGACAGAGAGCGAGCAGGGGAGGGGCAGAGAGAGAGGGAGACACAGATTCTGAAGCAGGGTCCAGGCTCTGAACTGTCCGCACAGAGCCCAATGCGGGCCTCGAACCCACGGACTGTGAGATCATGACCTGAGCCACCCAGGTGCCCCAAGATGTAGAACATTTTATATTTGCAGACCTCTTAAGATTTTTCTTAAACTCGGCAAAGAAGTTGAACCAAATCAAGTCTAGGAGAAATAAAAATCCTGAATTAGCTGCTGTTGATTCTACTTGTTATAGGTTAGGGTTTGTTAACTTTGTAAATAAGCAATGAAAACCTGTTGGGCTGGGAATGTTGTGTGCTAAAAGCTACTTGAAGCTTTGGCGGGTGGGATATTTTGAGGTGGAGCCCTTGTCGTGAGGTTTGATCAGTGTGTGGAATAACCCATGATGGGACATAGGGGGCCAGCGATGGAAATGCATCTTAAGCCAAAGGTTGTAGTGTTTGATTACCGGAGAACAGAAAGTTTCATGAAACCTGAGTGTGTGTGTGTGTGTGTCTGTGTGTGTGTGCATGCATGCATGTCAGTTAACGATTCCAGCTGGATTTGTGAAAAATATTGAAGCTGTTGTCAAGGGAAGAATGCCAACATGGAAATAGATTGCCTGGCAGTTAGAAAAGCAGTGGAGTCCTCTGGTTGGTTGCATGGTAAGTGTGGGAGTAATTGCTTGTCCCTGTTTCCTGTGGGCTGTGTGGACTTGTGCACAGAATACGTGGTGCACTCACTTTGTGTGGGCCCCTCCTGGCCTCCCACGTTGGTTGTTCCTTCCCTCACCTGTGTTTAGAACACTTATTATAATTCTCCATAGCCTCTGTGTGAGACCATGAGATCTTTGAAGGCAGAGACAGAGGAAAACCCCTTAGTGTTGCCAGCACTTGGTCAGTATATGACATGGTAAGGCATCAGCATCAACAAATTTTGAAGTTACTTGTTTGGACCAAAGTGCACTTGGCATTATAGTGTGACTGATGTGTTGGGTCGACCTCTTCTATATTTTGGTTGAAGGGCACATTTGGGGAGAATTTAGTTTGGTCATTATTACCATAACTTACCCTCTATTCCCCATTGGTTTATTCAATCAGTAAATTCTGTGTGTCTTCTACATGCTAAGTGCTGTTTTTAGCTGTGGGGATATAGAAACAAAACTGATACAGTCCTTGTTCTGATGGACCCTACATTCTGATGGTATGTGCTGGAAAGAAAATTCATAGGGAATGAAGGAGGGAGAATGCCATTGTAGTGATCAGGGAAGACCTGTTTGTGGGAATCTTTGAACTGAGACCTGAATGAAATGAGGGATAGAGCCATGCAAAGATAGGAGTGATCATTTCAAGTAGGGGAAGAACAAAGGCAGAGGTCAGATACACATGGTGTGTTTATTTAAAAAAACTTATTTTTTAAAGCTTATTTTTTATTTTTTGAGAGATAGAGCATAAGCAGGGAAGGGGCAGAGAGAGGGGCAGAGAGAGGCAGAATCTGAAGCAGGCTCCAGGCTCTGAGCTGGCTGTCAGCACAGAGTCTGCTGCGGGGCTTGAACCCACAGACTGCAAGATCATGACCCGATCCAAAGTCGGATGCTTAACCGACTGAGCCACCCAGGTGTCCCTCACATGGTGTGTTTAAACAAGGAGGTGATGTGGCTGCGGGTGAAGTAAGCAAGAGGAGAATGGAAGGAGAAGATGTCTGAGAAAATTAGTTCTGCCTAGATTACCTATAGCCTCCTAGGCTATGGAAAAGAATTTGGATTTCTCTGGAGTGTTTTGATATGCCTGAACTGATATATAAATGTGTGTGCATGTGTATATAGTATGTATGTGTATATATGCATATACATATATATTTACATAATTTATTTGTGGGGCAGGGTGGGAAGGAGGTTTTAGCAAAAAAAAGTCCAGGAAGGCTGTGTCGCAAAAGCCAATTTAAAGAAGTATTTTCAGAAGAGAGTAAAGTTATCAAATGCCCCATCCCCTCTTTTGTTTCATTCACTACCTTACAGAGTAGGCATATTCTCAGATTTTCAAATTGTGTGATTGTAAAATTATTTTTGGACATCTTCAAAATATTTGAGTTCAGTTTAGTGGTTTAAAGAACGAAGCACACGGACATTGGTCATGAATGATTGAAAACTGCCTTCCTTTGGATGGTTCGGTGTTGATGGACAATGATGATATAGAATATATGTGGGTTCTGACTTAGGGAAACTGGGCTCTCCTTTCCACTATCACTTGGACCAATTTTCCTTCCTCTGTTTAAAATCATTGACTTTATTTTTTATGAAACTTCGTATCTGTTCTAAGGAGTCTGGGTGGCTGACTCTTTTTTTTTTTCCTGTTGAAAAGTTACTTGTGGGGGCAACTGGATGGTTCAGTTGGTTGAGTGTCTGACTCTTGATTTCAGCTCAGGCCACAATTCCAGGATCATGGGCTCAAGCCCTGCTTTGGGCTCCATGCTAAACATGGAGTCTGCTTCAGATTCCACCCCCCTCTCTTTCTCTGCCCCTCTCCTACTCACATGCACAGTCACTTGCTCTCTGTCGCTCTAAATTTTTAAAAAATGTGGGGCACCTGGGTGGCCCATTTGGTTGACATCCATCCAACTTTGGCTCAGGCCATGATCTCATGGTTTGTGAGTTTGAGCCCACATCTGGCTTGTTGCTGTCTGCACAGAGCCCACTTTGGATTCTCTGTTCCCCTCTTTTTGACCCTCCCTCACTGTGATTTCTCTCAAAAGTAAATAAACATTAAAAAAAAAAAAGCTATTTGGCAGTCGGGTTTTGGCAGTCGGGTTATACCAGAAAGTCGTCTGGTAAGCATGGAATTGGACAAAGGATATTCTTCAATTGGGTGATGTCATTAAGCCATTTTTGATTGGAGGTTTATCTTCTCCAAGCCATTTGCATGTCTGATGAGGAAACTGAGGCCTGAATAAGGCTGGCTAGGGGCAGAGGGGGAAGTGTGGAACCCAGATTTTTTTTTCCTTACCTCCCAGGGATAATTTTCCTCTTCTGCCTCAACTTCCTTTGTTTCTGTCACAAGATTTGCTTTAAAGTAGTTGTCTTACAATGTTCTGTAATTATCTTAAAGAGAGGAAGCATAATTCTTTAGCAATCTTGTCTATATATGACATTACTAATCGCACTATTAATAAGAATTTAGTTTTTGCTCTAATCTTTTGGGTATATTTTAGTAATCTTCTCTAAGTGGGTTCTTATTGGCTGAGATTATTGGCCTAAAAATCTTAAAAATCCAAAGGAGCAGTTGTGTTCTGCTTTGGTGAAAGGAGAGCTGTGCTTGCTGTGTGGCTGGTTTGCCAGCTGCTCTGTGTTGATGTTTGCATGACTTGGTCAGTCACATTATCCTTTCTAAAAATTGTGGTAAACTATACATGCCATAAGATCTCCCATTTTCACCATTTTTATTATTTTTTTAACGTTTGTTTTGAGAGAGAGAGTGTACATACACAAGCGGGGGAGGGCAGTGAGAGGGAGAGAGAGAACCCCAAGCAGGCTCTGTGGTGTCTGTGTAGAGCCTGATGCAGGGCTTGATCTCACAAACGGTGAGATCAAGGTTGGCTCAACTGACTGAGCCACCCAGTCGCCCTTGACAATTTTTAAATACACAGAGCTGTGGCATTAGTACATTCCCCCTGTGGTATATCCATTCTTACTTTCCATCTCCCTCAGCTGAAACTCTGTTCCTATTAAACACGGACTCCCCATGTCTACCCTACCTCCATCCTGGCAACCACTCTTTGACTCTCTCTCTATGAATCTGATGAATCTAGATCCTTCACATAAGTATAATCGTAAGACACTTGGCCTTTTGGGACTGGTTTATTTCTGTTGGCAGAAGGTCTTCAAGGTTCCTCAGCACAGGAACATGTCAGACTTCCTCCCACGTCAGGCTGGTCTCCCACTGTATGTCTGCATCGTATTTTGTGTATCCATCCATCGGTGGACTCTTGGGTGGCCTGCACCTTTTGGCTGTTGTGAATAACACTGCAATGGACACAGGTGTGCAGATATTGGACTCCATGCTTTTACTTTTTGGGGGGTATACACCCAGAAGTAGAATTGGTAGGCCATATGGTAATTCCATGTGTAAATTTGTGAGCAGTCATCTTTGCGTTTTCCATAGTGGCTGCTGTACTTTTCATCATCCCTACCAGCAGTGGGCACCGGTTCCAGTTTCTCCATATCCTCTCCAGCACTTGTTCTTTTGGTTTTGCTTTGCTTTTTACATAATTGCCTCCCTAATGGTTGTGAGGTGGTGTCTCCTCCTGGGTTTGATATGCATTTTCCTAATGATTGCTGGATGTTGAGGATATTCTCATGTGCTTCTTGGTCATAGTGTCTTTGAAGAAAGGTCTGTTCAAGCCCTTGGTGCCCTTCGAACCCGGGCTTTTTTTTTTTTTTTTTTTTTAATAGGCTTCACACCTAGTGTGGAGTCCAACATGGGGATTGAATTTGGGACTCCAACATCAAGACCTAAACTGAGATCAAGAGTCTCTTGCTAACTGAGCCATTCAGGTGGCTTCTTTGCCTGTTTTTCTTTCTTTCTTTTTTCCTTTTCTTTTCTTTTTTTTTAATGTTTTATTTATTTCTGAGAGATAGACCGCATGAGCAGGGAGGGTCCGAGAGAGAGAGACACAGAATCCTGAAGACAGGCTCCAGGCTCTGAGCTGGCTGTCAGCACAGAGCCCAACGCAGGGCTAGAACCCACGAACCATGAGATCATGACCTGAGCCAAAGTCGGACGCTGAATCAACTGAGCCATCTGGGCGCCCCATGTAGGGGTTCTTCCTATAGTTGGGATATCCATTCCCCATCCATTTCTCCTTTGTGCAGGTCTCCTGTTCTCTGTGGTTGGGGCTTTGCAGGTGCTTATGCCTTGGTATTCCCAGATGGAGAGACTGTGAGTGTGAAGCCAGGCAGGAGAATGGAGGCTTCCCCACAGAAAACAAACAGGCTCCGCCCTAGCCAGAGGCTCTTTCCTCCTCCGTGTCCAGGAAGAAGGTGCTTCCGGATGCATTGTGGGGCCAGCACATACTTCACAGGCTGGCGACCAGCAGCATTGCCTGTGGACTGGCTGGACACTCTCTAGCAGTGTTAGGCAGGCACCAGAGTTCTGAGGGGTTTTTTTTGTTTGTTTTTAGGTTTTATTTATTTTTAAAAGAGAGGGAGAGAGAGTGCACGGGGAAGGGGCAGAGAGAGGGAGAAACAGAATTCGAAGCAGGCTTCAGGCTCTGAGTTGTAAGCACAGAGCCCGATGAAGGACTTTAGCTCCCCAACTGCAAGATCATGACCTGAGCCAGAGCCAGATGCTTAACTGACTGAGTTAAGTTCCTGGCATTTGAAGAGTTACTTTGCTCCACAACATGCTGTGATTTCACAGTATTTAAAGGGGAGTTTTAGGAAAGGCTTTAGCAAGAGGAGCCTGTGGAGAGTAGCCAAGAAGTCTGAGGCTGGCCTGTTAGATTAGATAACTGTTACTTTATTTCTTGGTGCTGTGAATCTAATCCTGGTTAAACCAAAATCTAATTTATTTTCATGCTTGATTGGGAGCACTTCTGATGAAGTGTTTGGATGAGAGTAGGCATCATATAGGAGTGCTAGTGCTCGGGAATGAGCGAGTCCAGGGGCTGCTGGCCCAGACTGATTATTAGTAGAGCGTTAGTAGTGGGTGGGGGGAAAACAGGGGAGTTGGACCCCCAAGACAGGAGGAGTTTTTGCAGCTGAGAATGGGTAGATTTTAACTCAAATGTGGGAACCCCTCTTTTCAGATGTGTGGGGCAGAAAGCCACACCCCTTCTGGTATGACTGTTAATGACTTCCAAGGCTGTTTTCATTTGGGGCTTCTGAGTTGCTTATGAAAATGCTGTCTGGACACACACGTGATTACGGGCGAAGAAAGTGTCTGATGCTGAGAAAGCTGCCTTCAGACCCTTTAATTCCCTTCAAGTGTGAAAGATGGGGCATCTCCCTTATTTGACATTAAAATGTCCCCAGCTAGCAATGATGACATACAGGGATTGGGAGGAAAATGTCGAATGGTGAGGAAAGGCCCTGATTTTTGTTTTGTTTTGTTTTGTTTTGCCAACTTCTGTACTACTTTCCTGGGTCAAGTTACTTGATCAGTCACCTCAGTAGGTGTGTGTAAAACTGTGGTGTGGTAGAGTGTGATCTGAAATCTTATCTCTGCCATGTCCCAGCTAGGTGATCTGGGGAAAGTCGCTTTGCTGGGCTACACATTCCCTGCTATATAATGGTGATAATAAGAGTATCCACCTTAGATGTTATGAAGGCCAGTGAAACGGTCTATGCAGGTCTTATCAACATGTCTGGTAAATACTATTTGTTAGCTCTTACCACGATCCTCACAACACAACACAACAACTGTGTGGTTACTTTGTTACTACAGTGCTTACTGTACAGTGAAAGGTGCCAAGTAGAACAGAAACATTTACAAGCAAAACATTAATAGCTGTATTTGTGAGCACTGAAATAATGTAAAAGAAGTTCTTAAGTGTAGACAAGTAAGTCATGAAGACCATATCCAGGAATCCTGGGGGTCTTCAGCCCGCTGGTAGTTTTGTCTCTGGACCTTCATGCCAAAAGCTGACTACCTGGGGAAACTGTTCTTCCAAATATTGGCAAATCTTAGAAAAGAAAGTTGGCTAATTTCTTCTTTTGGATTCATGGAGCCAGAATGTTAATGAGCTAACAAATGGCAACACTAATTGCTCTTTGATGTTACTCTTTTGGCTTATCTCTTTTAACTTTAATTGTGTCTGGGCTGTAGTGTCCTCAGTCCCTCGTGTGCCCAGGAAGTGACCTTGGGACAACCGTGGTGGCTAATGGTTTAATGTGAGAGCAGGAAGGTGGGCAGGGCGCCCCCAAGCCCAGAATGAGGACACATTACAGAGAAACAGACTGTGACTGTGTGCTGTGTAACTGCTTTTTTCGTGAAGATAAGGCTTTATCAGTGACGCATACTTTGTGAATTCCCTTACAAGTTTTGATCTGTTAACTGTGGGGAGATAGCAGTGGTGCCTCGGGAGCTTTGCTGGGGTTAGTAACGGCGCTGGAGGGGCACGTCTGCTGGAGGTGAGAGAGGAGCCGTGGAAAATAGGTTTGGGGGAGCGGGAGTGTGCCCCACAGCAGTGAAGGCCACTCCAGTACTGCCTGTGGCTGGCTGACTTGTTCATTTGAAAGCCCTTTAACCGCGCACCCCCTCTCTTACGCATCTTGATTGCGGTTTTGTCTACAGGTCGGAAAAGAGGAAGTGGTAGAATATTGAATATTCTCTCTCATCTTTTGAAGTTGTAAGGTTTGGTCCTTGGCTGAAGAGTATATACCTGAGGGCAGTTGGAAGGAGATGGCTGGGGGTTGTAGACCTTAATAAGCCTGAGGTTCTGAGTCTTGCTTTTTGGTTGTGAAGTTTTGGACACCCTGAACTTCCACCTCTGTAGACATCTGCTGCAATGTCGCCCATTCCCAAAGCTGAAGTTAGTCTCTAGCTAAGCTGTTGCCTCACAGGTCTGTATCTAATGATGGGAATGTCCAACCAGGAAAGCTGGAGCGCAGGCCTTGTGTAAATACAACACTCCTTCTTCCTCCCACTTGCCCTCGAAGACCGGATCGCACACCAGTCCCTCTTCCTGCAGTGCTTTCCTTCCTTGGGGACAGGGGCTCATCCGTGACACTACAACATGTCACATTCTTCAGGAGGCCCTTCTCCAGCTGCTGTCAGTGCTTGCCAAGCACCCCCTACAGTCTGGCAGCATTACCTGTCCACTGACTTCCCCTCCGTGCTCCACCAAACAGTGTATTCGTGTATTTCTCAGAAGCTTGCCTGGTGGAGGTGGCCTGTGGCCAGAGAATTGCATTCTTCTCAAAGCACATTCTTGGAGTGTGGCAGACAGGATACATAACAGTTAATAATCATGAAAAGCAATTAAAAAAAAAACTCCAAACTAAAAAAAGAAACTACACATAAGGCAACTTTATGTACCAGCTAGTGGTGTAAGCCCCACCCTCCACCCTCAGGTTCCCCGTCCCTGAAGATGGATCCTGGCTGTCTATACCTCCCTTCCATCTCCTCCTAAAGGCAAACCCTGGGCTTGTCTTCAGGGCCCACCCAGTACAGCTGGGGCTGGAGAGATGTGCTTCCATCTGTATCTCATAGGAGTATTTGAGTCTGGCTTGGTGTTCTCTCTCGGGAAGAAAGCTCAGAGTGGAGGCTGGCCGGAGGTAGGATCTAGTTCTGAGATGGTAGGAATAGCTTCAGGAGCTGGAATTCGAGTGTGCTATTGTATTGGAAATGATGTGTGAAGGACCGCAATACTAATGAAGCAGTTACTTCTGTTTCATCTTGCAAGTATTTTTTCCCTTTATGCATATCAAAGTCTAAATCTATATTTTCTTTTCTCTTTTTTTTTTTTTAAAGTTACTTACTTTGAGATGGAGAAAGAGAGAGAACACGAACATGAACAGGGGAGGGGCAGAGAGTGGGGACAGAGGATCCAAAGCAGGCTCTGCGCTGATTGCAGAGAGTCTAATGTGGGCTCCAACTCCTGAACTGTGAGATCATGACCTGAGCCAAAGTCAGACGCTTAACCGACTGAGCCAACCAGTTGCCCCCAAAATTATACTTTCTACAACACACCACTTTCAGTACAAGAGAGCTCTAATCTTCAAAAGCATCCCATTAGAAATTACTGTTGTTCATTGATACTATGATTGACCTAAAGTGAACTCGGAAGAATGGCTAATCTGATGCCTTTAACCTGATCAGGGTTTCCCCCCTACCTCCCAAATTGGAAATGAATATGTGGTATTTAAGGAAGAAGATGTGGAGGGTAATTCTATATATAACTGTGCTCCACATGCGTAAAGACATCCCTTCTTATAAAGGTAGGGAAGTCCCTGCAATTAAGCTTCGGTATTCATTTGCAAGTGACAGAAATATGTTAATTGGTTTTCTTGGGTGAATGATTCTTAATCTGGTGGGAAGGATAAAGATTTCAATTCATTTCACTAATTTTAGAAATATCAGTATTCATAGGTTACTATATGGAGCTAATAAGGTGTTCCAGTGAGGTCTGAGTTACTGGGTAGATTACATTCAAAATGTGGCATTGCAGTATTTTTCAGTGGTTGAATGAAGTTTTCATCAAAGCAGTCAGCAGACGATAGTCTGTCTGGGTGACTGAGTGCCCTGAACCACTGGTGTTGATGTGGGTTGGATGGGAAGATGGGCATGTATTATGCCTTGAAATGATGAGGCCAATGCGGTATCTTATAAACACCACTTAGCACAGTAGGCGGAAGTGGGATTAGTATGATCAGTTACAGAGAGTTTTGAGGTTTATGATAAGAAATTTACCTTTTCATGCTCTTCTGTCAAAGACTGATGGGCTTTCCCCGTTACGTTCCCTCCTTGGATTCACCAAGTAAATTAAAGAAAAATTCTAAAATGATTGTTTTCCCCTTGCAATCTGTATAGTAATCTCCCAACATGGAGCTTGAACTCATGACCCCAAGGCCAAGAGTCGCAAGCTCTGTTGACGGAGCCAGCCAGGCACCCCTAAGTTGCTCTTTAAAAAATATATTAGTAATAATAGGAAGAGGCTAGCTTAAGAAAAAAGATACTGGGTTATATATTTGTGGATAGCATAAATCAGACTAGATCGGGGTAAAAACGAAGACCATTACATACAGTACTGAGGAGTAGCACTCAAAAGTATGAAGTACTTTGCATGCATTTTTTATGTCCTTTCCTTGCTTACAAACCGTCATTTCAGGGTACCCTTGGTGACCTCTCTAGCTCCATCTTTGGCCACTTCTCAACCTTCCATCCTAGTCTCTAGCCAACTCCACTACTTTCAGTACCTTCAACATCTCTATCTCCTGGCCTTAGAACTTCACATCTGCTGTTCTATACAGTCCATGTCCTCCACTGTTGTGTGTCTACCTTCTGTTTGTTCATCTCCTATGTGTTGGTTTAAGTATGTGTTCTTCTGAAAGTCTTACCTGATATTCCCACTTTGATCTAGATGCCATACTCTCCCCTGTGCTCCGTTAGTGTTGGCTATTTCTGCGATATAGCACTTAAGACACTACACAGGCCTTTGGACTTGAGATTCTTACCAGAGTGTCAGCTATTCACTATCGATCACTAGCACTTGCACAGAACTTCGCCCTTCACCTTTCCTCCAGAGTGAATGATCTTAAACATCGCAACAGCCCCGTGACACAGGTCCTATCTTTAGGAGCATTCAGTAGTGAGGGAATGGAAGCTCAGACAGAAAAAGGGCCTTGCTCAAGGTCACACATCTAGTAGGTGGGTTGGGTGAAATTTAAACTGGGGTTCTGATTCCAGAAGTCCCTACTGTATGCGTAGTGCTTACCACCTTCTCAGACTGTGTGATCATGGCGTCTAGAACCAGCATCTGTAGGACCTGGGGTTGGCGGGTGGGTTGATAGGTTGTAGAGAAGGCGCGGCACTGGGGATGATGTCCAGGTTTCTGAGCAGATTATGCTGATAGGTGAGATTGGACATTTCATGTAAAATCTAATTTGTACAGAATGATGAGTCTGGATTTGGGAAAGCTGAATTTCCTCTAAGTGGAAATGTGCAAGTAGGCTGTAAGATAATAAGGCTCAAAAAATTGGTCAGGGGGCGCCTGGGTGGCAGACTTCAGCTCAGGTCATGAGCTCATGATTTGTGGGTTTAAGCCCCTGCATCAGACTTCCATGCTGACAGCTCAGAGCCTGGAGCCTGCTTCCGATTCTGTGTCTCCCTCTCTCTCTCTCTGCCCCTCCCCCACTCCTGCTTTGCCTCTCTCTCTCTCAAGGTTAAATAAATATTAAAAGTTAAAAAAAAAAAATGGTCAGGATTTGGGAATCTTTGACCTTCATGGCTCTTAGCTCCCAGTGCAGAGGGGCTGATGTGCTCTGTTCAAGTCACTGCCCACTAGATGCCTATACCTCGGAGACCACATAAATAAGGAATAGAATGAAGCAACAAGGTACTTTGTGTGTTGAAATGCAGGTCAAAGAACTGTGGTCTCTACCTTCTAGCATTTTATGTATGTATGTATTTTTGAATACATTTTTTAATGTTTATTTTTGAGAGAATGAGCAAATGAGTTGGTGTGGAACAGAGAGAGAAGGAGACAGAATCCAAAGCAGGCTCCATGCAGCTCCGAGCTGTCAGTACAGAGCCTGATGTGGGACTCGAACTCATGAACCTCAAGATCTTGACCTGAACCGAAGTCACACTCTCAACTGACTGAGCCATCCAGGTGCCCCGCATTTTATGTATTTACAGTATATACCTTAATGCTGATGGTTCAGAATCAGCATTATAATCGAAATAAATTATCTTTTTTTTTTTTTTTTTTTTTTTACAAATAGTTTATTGTCAAATTAGTTTCTACATAACACTCAGTGCTCATCCCCAAAGTGCCCTCCTTCATGCCGAAATAAATTATCTTAAGTAATAGTTCTTTAATTGAAAAAAAAAATCTGATGAGCTCATTACACATCACATGAGCTTTTCTACCTTTGATTGTTCCTTAAAGGGCAGGGAGAGTAATAAGGGGCATGTGGGAATGATCATAAAAGTAATGTTTATACATACTAAATTTGGAAAATAAATGAGTAAACAAAGTCTTTTCATTATACTGTCAGGTAACATTTTAGTATATTCTTGAAGTAAAATTTCTTTAAAGGGATCATACTTGGATTTTATAGTGTTAGATCCTACTTTTTATCAAGTTTTACTTGATATGTTTTTTTAATTAATTTTTTTAATGTTTTATTTCTGAGAGAGAGACAGTGTGAGCAGGGGAGGGTCAGAGAGAGAGACAAACAGAATCCAAAGCAGGCTCCAGGCTCCGAGCTGGCTGTCAGCATAGAACCCAACGCGGGGCTAGAACCCATGAACTGTGAGATCATGACTTGAGCCAAATTCGGATGCCCAACCGACTGAGCCACCCGGGCACCCCGCCTTGATAAGTTTTCTTTTTAAAAAAAACTTGAATTTGAATAACTCTAGAGCATTTTATGGTATATGAGATGGACTATTAACTATGAAGTAAATGCTTAGGTTTTCAATCTTTGTAAAAATAATGTACGAACATAATTTTGTGTTTTCTTGTATCTTGAGGGCAGGTGGAGGGAAGGAGGAGAGATTGAGAGAGCAAAAATGTGTGAATGAAGAAACTGAGCAGTATATTGTACAGAGTTGGTGTCTGATGTTAAAGAAGGAAAAACAAGGGTGCCTTGAAGCCCTGGGGTGATGGTCTTTGTAAAAGAATCCAAAGAGTAAAAAGGTCAGTTAAACAAAACAAAACAAAACCACACATGGGCTGTAATAAATTGGGACCATCTGTTGATCTACCTGGGCCCGCTCACGGAGTTTTCTGCCTGGCGCTTATTTAAGAACGTGTCCACAGTGGTGACGGAGTGCTGACCGGTGTCAGGTAGCACCACGGACAGAGTGCAGAACCGCCGGCAAGGCTGGGCAGCAAGTCTGCAGCCAGCATGGGTTGCTGTTGCCGTCCAGTTCCAAATGATTACCCTTTGGGGCTGGCATAACTGGCCACTGTGGCCTTGACCTTCTGATCCACAGCAGTGAGGGATGGGTGTTATATGGGGGGGTGGGGAGTGAGCCAGCCTGCCCTTTTTTTTTTTTTTCAATTTTAGAACAGTGGTCTATTCTTTAATTTTTTTATTTTTAATGTTTATTTTTGAGAGAGAGACAGTGTGAACAAGGGAGGAGCAGAGAGAGAAGGAGACACAGAATCCAAAGCAGATTCCAGACTCCTGAGCTGTCAGCACAGAGTCTAATGCAGGGCTCGAACCAATGAACCAGGAGATTATGACCTGAGCCAAAGCTGGACGCTTAACCAACTGAGCCACCCAGGCGTCCCTAGAGTGGTGTTTATAAAGAGAGTATTTCACATGTACATCTAATAATGTGTTATTTCTTTCTTAAATGTTGATACTAACCTGTCTCTGTATGATCTCCTACGAATCTATTGTTGCAGTTTTCTGAGAACCATTCTCCTTGTAGGAAGCTTAGTCCCTGTGGCCCAATGGAGTCCTTTTTATAGGGGCTGCTGAAATTTATTTTCTGGCCAAAGAGTGTTACTATTAAATAAAATATATATATTTAACGTTTATTCACTTTTGAGAGAGCGCGCGCGCGCCCACCCCCCCCCCCCACGAATGGGGGAGGGGCAGAGAGAGGGAGATGCAGAAACCAAAGCAGGCTCCGGCACAGAGCCCGATGCAAACTTGGAACCCACGAACCATGAGATCATGACATGAGCCGAAGTCGGACGCTCAACTGACTGAGCCACCCAGGCGCCCCGGTGTTTCTGTGTTTTAATGGTTACTTCCTATAAATAACAACAAAATGATTACTTGAAAATCCCTAAATTGAACTGTGTTGCTAAGTACCAGTCTATGGTTAAAGGCCTTATTTAATTTTAGTTTAAAGTGGATGTGACCAAAATGCGAATCTAGAGCAACATTTAACCTACTAGCTTGACAGACTATGCCAGGTAGTCGATTTAGCTCTTGGAATCAGAATAACTGCTCCCCGCCCCCCACCGTAACTATTTTGTATAGCTAAAGGGCCTGCTTGTATCTTCAAGTTGTTATTGTTTTGGGGGGCTTGTTTTAGGGAGCTCAGTAGTCCTGTGGTAAACCCTAATGACCTATCTGGAGGCTTTGGTTGCTAGGATGGTGTCAGGTCTTCGCTGCTTTTAGGAAGCAAAGGGAAGGTCACAAGCTGCAATTTGGTCTTGGTTTCCCCTGTACCCCAATTCCTCTCTTCTTTGACATGTTGAAAGCCAACCTGGGAATATAGGCAGGGAGCAGGGAGGTGTCAGAGCTGGGTCCTGCCCAGAAATGTCACCAAATGCAAACATACTTTCTTAAACACATGATAGAACATTCAGAAAAGAATATGCAAATAGAGTTGATCGTGGGAACTTGGATGATGAAAGCCTTCATACTTGGTGATTCTGATAGCCTAGTATTAGGCCCAAGAAAGGTTTGTAGTAGAAACTTGACTGAATGATTGGAAATAGTTTTCTGAGTGCCAGTCTGGCTTCCATTTCATTAGCCCTCAAAGTATCTTTATGAAATGAAATGATCCCAGCTTAGTACAGGTGCTTCTCTCTTGGTTTCTCTCTTTTCTGGAAGGAAGTTAGTTCGTTAAGAATTGCCATTCTCGGGGCACCTGGGTGGCTTAGTCGGTTAAGCGTCCGACTTTCGCTTAGGTCATGATCTCGCGGTTCGTGGGTTCGAGCCCCGCGTCGGGCTCTGTGCTGACTGCCAGCTCAGAGCCTGGAGCCTGTTTCAGACTCTGTCTCCATCTCTCTCTGACCCTCCCCTGCTCTCTCTCTCTCTCTCTCTCTCTCTCTCCTAGAAATGAATAAAAATATTTAAAAAAAAATTGCCATTCTCAGCAAGATAGAGGAAAGAACTGACCATTGTAATCCTGGTATCTGATTCCTGCTGTGCTCTAATTGCTACTAAACATTGGGACAAGGATTCAGGCCATCCTAGGAAGTAGGTGTTGTATGATTGTAAGACTGAAGAACGGCAGTCCCTATTTGCACTCATCAGTGACTTTCTGGAAGTCCCCCACCCTGCTTCATATGGCTGGTGGGTGTACAATGTTCAGCAATTTGTATGTACTGGAAAAGCTGGCATTTCTCTATGTAGAGAGAAGACTCTCTTTTCCTTTGAATATCAGTGGTACAGATAAACCTGTGAGGTGCCCATAATTAGGAGTGGAGTTTAGAGGCAGAACAAGATAGGCAGAACTGGGAGTATAAAGAAAGGGAACAGAGCACATTCGTGGAGGAAGGTTTTATGAAGCTATCTACCCTTGATATTGTTTCTTTCATCACCCAGTTTATTATGGATGAGGAGATTCCTGATCTTGATTACCGTGGCCATTGCATAGTGTTATTTGCATTTCTTAATCCGAATTAATCATGAAGATGCCCTTATTTTGGTCCAGCTGACTCAGCTTGGCACCACTGCATGCCTACTCTCACTGCTTTTCTAAAAATCCTATTGGATTTAATCTCTGTAAACACGTTAAATGCTTTAAAATATGTGGTCTCATCCTGCATCTCACGCTGAAGTTTTCCCTGCTCTACGTGCTTGTAAGCACCTTCAGTGGCTTGGAATGTCTGGTACTTGACGGCTCTCCTGCTGACCCCCTGTAATACCTAACACAATACAGGAAAATCAAAGAAGACCCAATTGAAAAAGACTGCACATTGAAGGCGTGACTCCAAATAGAGGACCGAATCCCTGACTCTCAGCTTTGTATAGACTCCCCAAGATCTCCTGGCTCCTCCACAGGGTTCCCTGCAGGCAGCTAGAAAACCCTGAGCAAGTGGGAAAACTCTGATCCATCCCTTTATATAATGTGCTGTAGCTGATAATGGAACTTTGCCAGAAGGGGAAAAGGACACACATTCATGACATTCCTAGTGTTTACCAGGAACTATGCGGTGGTTCGGTCATTGGTAATGAATCAATTTCCTGCTTTGGAGGAACTGCTGCTTTTCTTTCTGCTCCAAAAGTTTGTCCGGTGTTGCTCTCAGCCCCTTAGGTACTGTTCTGATAAATACAGTAGATAGAGTTTCTTTTATTTTCTTCTCTACTATCATGGGACTAATAGCTCTCTCTCCTTAGTTCATTAACGTTTTCACATTGGTGAAATAGTAATGGTAACTTCTTTAAACTACTGGTTGCCCCATTTCTACAGTGCTTGTTGCTAGCAGCCCCAAGAATCAGCAGCCATCTCATCAACAATATTACATTTTTGTGATTCTGTGCTGCCTACTCACATGATAGTCATCGGTTTTATTAGCTTGAATTGAAAATTCAAATGAATAAAGGACAACAAAGTAAAACATAGATATGAGAGTAATGTCCTTTAATTCATTCAGTGAAGTGTTTCTTTGCAATCCGTGCATTATCGTATTCATTTTTAAAGAATAATTACTGTGTTTTGTTGAAAGAATAGGCTCATAAATCCCAAGAAGCTAATTATATTTTGTTACTGGTGTTGCTAGAATTCTAATAAGCTTATTCCTATTTCTAGCTTAGCTGTTGGAAAAGCGGACATATCCTAAAGTGGACAAGTGTATTCTGGTAATTAGAATTTACTGAGAAAGAAATAATGATATTTTGTCATTAGAAGAGTTTTCTAACACTTGGTTATGCTAAAATGAGCGTGGTAGAGCCTGATTTTAAATTGAAGAAGGAAATCAAATTGCATCTTCTTTATGTAGCCCTGTCAAGGAAAAGGGGAGGAAATAAGTGAGAGCACATTAACTTGACTGTACTTGTAGATTCTTCTGAGATTTAAGAAGAAATGCACAGTATTTATATAGATGATGAAGGCTATCTGAAACTTAACAGCAGAACCGAGATGGCTCTAGCTATACTACCAGGCCTCCAGGTATTAGAAGTGATGATGTGCCTGGCCAGATGAGGAACTGGAGACTGAGGTGAAATAACTTGCCGAAGGTCATAAAGCCCCTGGATACGTAAACTCCTACCTAGTTCAGTTAGGTGAAACACAAAAATCAAGAGACCAAGAAAATATACAAAAGCTAAAGTTAGGCTCCAATTTTTAAATGCAAAAAGACCCTGAATTAAAGTAAGTATATTCAATTAGTCATCTCTGATATTGCAAATATTCCTACTCATTTGAATTTCTACTAAGATAACCAACTGTGTCATGAGAACCCTTTTTCTTGGGGCTCCTGGGTGGCTCAATTGGTTAAGCGTCGGACTCTTGATTTTGGCTCAGGTCATGATCCCAGAGATGTAGGCTTGAGCCCCACAAGACTCCTGTCAGGCTCCACAATGAGCATGGAGTCTGCTTAAGATGATGTCTCTCTCTCTCCCTTTCTGCCCCTCCCGACGTTGGTGTGTGTGCTCTCTCTGAAATGAAAAAAATTTCTTAAATTTTTTTATATGGGCTTGGTCTCCAGCCTATAGGTTTTATCTGTCTTCTGTTTAAGATCTGAGCCTGGGAGCACCTGGGTGGCTCTGTCAGTTAAACCTCTGACTCTTGATTTTTGGCTCAGGTCCTGATCTCACGGTTTGGGTTTGTTGGATTGAGCCCCACATCTGGCTCTGCATTGACAGCATAGACTCTGTCTCTCCCTCTCTGTCTTTCCCTCCCCACTCTCCTCTCTCTCTCTCAAAATAAACATTAAAAAAAAAAAATTGAGCCTGGAGACCTCATTGAGTACACTGTGCTTATTAGTTTAGCAATCACCTAATAATTTGTGAATCCAGCATTCTGGGTGGTTAGTGGAAAAGATAACAACTATGCCATTGTCAGTGATGGGGAAACGGAGGCAAGGAAAAGCCAAATAGTGCCCTAAGAATCCACAGTAGCAAAGTAGTAGCATTACATCCTTGTGAGTCTGTGCTTGGAAATGTAAACAAAGACCTCTTAGATAAAAATATTTCCTCCTGTTAAAGTAAACTTGCTTGATCACTTGAGGGTCCACTTCTAAATAGTACTTCTTCAATCACTGACTTGGTTAAATTGCTCAGTTAAGTAGACTTGCTTAGTTAAGTTGATCAAAAATTTAATGAAGCAAATATTTTTGTCCTTGTTTCAGCAAACTTAATTTTCCTTAAGGAGGGATTAAATTTTAAGCCCATGTATGCTAACATTTTATTTGTAGATTTGTTTAGTTTTTGCAGGGAAATTGAAGAGGTAAAGTGAAATTGTTGTCTTTGCGTCAAGGCTTTGCTTTTTTTTTTTTTTAAATGAAAAGAAAACTTTTTTTTTAAAGGCTTTATTTATCTATTTCTAGGAGAGAGAGAGACACACAGCGTGAGCAGGGGAGAGTCAGAGAGGGAGTCACAAACTGAAACAGGCTCCAGGCTCTGAGCTGGCAGCACAGAGCCCGACGCGGGGCTCGAACCCACGAACCGCGAGATCATGACCTAAGCGAAAGTTGTACGCTCAACCGACTAAGCCACCCAGGCGCCCCAAGAAAACTTTTTTTTAACATTTATTTTTGAGAGCGCACGACTGGGAAGGGGCAGAGAGAGGAGGAGACAGAATCTGAAGCAGGCTCCAGGCTCTGAGCAAGCTGTCAGCACAGAGCCAGATGCAGGACTCGAACCCATGAACTGTGCGATCATGATCTGAGCCGAAGTAGGCTGTTGAACTGACTGAGCCACCCAGGCATCCCCAAGGCTTCTCTTAAACACCTACGCTGGTAGTATTTGGGCCCTTTAATTGAAAGAGCAAAGACCTCCCACGCGACTTGGAAGACCACACGTGTGGGAGTTAGTGGGGAGCTCTGGTTACATGGGGTTTGGTATTGGGATTTCTGTTTCTCACTTTCTGAGCGGAGGCCTTGTTAGCATTTTCTCGGCTTCATCTAGTAAGCTGAAGAGCTACAATGCTCCTTGTGTCAGGCTGGCTGGCAAAGAGGATGACAAGAACAACTTGGGAGCCTGTAATTTTTATTCCATAGAGGTCGGTCCGTGGGGACTGTACCGAGTGCTTTATTTTCTTTATCCTTTGTTTTGTATGATGCTCCCTTTTCATGACACTTAGGATGAATTTGATACGTCCCCATAGTAAATTTTGGAATTCTGTCAGTGAAAGGCTGAGTGAGTCCAGCCCCTCACATCAACACACACGCATGGGCTCTCGTTGCCCACTCCCCCAAACCCCCTCCATTGCACTTAGCTTAAGTGAATGCCTCCTATGCTCAGACATCCAGACACCGATGACCTAAAGGTGAACTGCCCTATTATCCATTACCGACTCTTAACAACGATTAAGTTTGTTACCACTTAACACTTATTTGGGAAGGGATAAATTGAAATGGCTAAAGAAGGTATCTCCCTATTCTATCCTGATTAAGTCATAAGCAGATTTTTTTTCGAGTGCAAAAGTGATGAAAACAATCTAGATCTATTTTCTCTAGGTACCGTTTTCTTATTTAGCATCCTAAAATTAGTTGCAAATTGAAGCAAATTTTGTTAAACTGCCCTGCTCTTCCCACCTCTTCCCCTGAAATATTTTCTTATGCTCCCATCCCTCTATAGTTAAGCTTCTTCCACTCTGTAGGTTTAAAAATCTCAAAAATGTAATTGTACTTCAGACAGACTATGTAGTTATGCTTTGGTCCTGAGCTCTTTGTACTCTATTGCCTTATCTCTGAACTAAATCTAGCAGTGGTGAAGGAAAAACACAAGCAGTCTGTCAGTGGGGTATTCTTGCTACCCTGCTAGTAATCATCTTTATTGCCATACGTTTCTCCTGATTGCTGCTCTGACATTTCCATGCAAATTACTGAGGGCAGCTGAACTAGATAAATTAGGCCCTTTCTGACCAAATAAAAAACCATTGACATTTTGGCAGTGCTAAACTCATTAACAGTATTAGCCAGGAGTCCTGCTTTTTGCAAAGCTCCATCCTGCGTGTGACTGTAGGTTGGGGAAGATAAAGGCCTTAGAGCTCCTAATTAGCAA